>NC_077229.1:428954381-430154381 GCF_027887165.1 Monodelphis domestica
AAAGGAAAGGAAAGGAAAGGAAAGGAAAGGAAAGGAAAGGAAAGGAAAGGAAAGGAAAGGAAAGGAAAGGAAAAAGAAAAGGAAAGGAAAGGAAAGGAAAGGAAAGGAAAGGAAAGGAAAGGAAAGGAAAGGAAAGGAAAGGAAAGGAAAGGAAAGGAAAGGAAAGGAAAGGAAAGGAAAGGAAAAAGGAAAGGAAAGGAAAGAAGTCAAGAAAGAATATGGAAGTCAGAATCAGATCTGGTTTCAAATTGTGACTCAGATTTCTTGCCACTTGTTTGACCTTTGGACAAATCATTTAACCTCCATGGACTTCTGGCCCTCTTCATTTGAAGAATTTGAAGTGAGTGATCCTTCCAGCTCTGGACCAATGGTCCTATCATCCTATAATCTTCTTCCTGAGTGCAGAGTAATTGTTAAGTTTGGGCATTCTTGAGAGTCCTTAAGCACATAATAGCCTATTTGCCAGTAATTCTAGAGTCAAAGATAACCTTTGGATAATGTTTGAATTCACAATTCGATATTTGTCAATCAACTAGTTTCAACTTAAGAAAGAAAAACCACAAAGTATAAAACATTCTGGTGTTTCTGTTGCTAGAAATTAATGAATAAAGTGGACTTAGTCAAGGAGGATGTGCAACATTTTAGTAGCAAAGAATCACAGAATCTTCAATCAATAAATAAACATTTATTAAGCACCTGCTATGTGCCAAGTAGTTTGCTGAGTTTAGGGACACAAAAAGAGGTAAAAGTTCCTGCCTTCAAGGATTAAAATAAAATGGGGAAGACAACATGCAAATTAATATACACAAAGTAAATTATGCACAGGATAAAAAAGAAAATAATTAATAGAGGGAAAGAACTAGAATTAAGATTGTTTGGAGAGGTCTTCCTGTATAAGGGTAAGATTTCCACTGGCATTTAAAGAAAGCCAGGTAGGGTAAGAATTCTTAACCTGGGGTCTTTAATATTTTCCTTTTTAATATTTTGGTGACTGCATTTCAATGTAATTGATTTATTTTGTATTCCTATATATGTATTTTGATGCATTTAAAAGTGCTAGTCTGAGATGGGGTCCATTAGCTTCACCAGGCTGTCAAATGATCATTGTTTAAAAAAAAGAATTAAGAACTCATGTTCCAGATCAGTGTCTAGTCTAATACAAGAATCTCTTCTACGTCTTCTTTGACAGATAGAAGGTCCTCTGCCTCTTTAATGAGTACCATCCTTAACAGAGAGCTCATAATACAGTAAGGCAATTCATTGCATTTGGGGACAATTCTAGTTGTTAGAAAATTCTTTCTTTTTAGTCACATGAGTTATAAGAAACCCAAGATATAATTTGAACCCAGATCTGATATTAACATTTATTCTTTTTTCTCTTCTATCTTTCTATCTTCCTTCTTTTTTTCTTTCCTTCCTACCTTAACAATCAACAATCACCAAATTATTGGCTAGCAAAACATTTCAGACTGTCACTTAAATATTCCAATAAATAAATAAATGTTACAGTCTCTGTGGGATTTTTTCTCATAATTGTTCCACCAGGATATAATACATTTATTTCTTAGTGCATTTCCTAGGTTCTCATTCCCATCAGACTGATTTAGAAAATTAACACATCCCTCTGGAGCACTTGCTGAATTGAAATTAATGTTCTAAACCTCTCTGACCCACACCCAATCATTCACACATACAAACAAGTAGAGCTTTCTGTTAAAGAAATATTTCTTCTTTTGGAGTTTAGAATAGCATTACCTCAACATTACCAATTGTGGAAAACTTACCAAGAGAGAAAACAAAACAAAAAAATAAATGGATGCTTATTCTGAAACAATATTTTAGGTTGATTTAAAATCAACCAGCCTCATTATTTTTAACCCTGTGATCAAAAATAATAAGTAATGCCAAAGCTACACAAGAAAAGCCTTGGAAAGAGAAGATAAATCATTCATACTATGGCAAGGAGAGATTTATAGGTGTGATAGGTAAACATAAATTTAATGAATGAAAAATTAAAACACCTTATGTTGGGAAGTCTAGTAAGCATAAACCTCTGAAGGTGAGACTAGAGACTCATGAAGTTCTAGAGAAATGACTTTATGATGTCCAGATGGCCTAGTGCCAATTTCTTGCCTTTACTGATAGTTTAATAAATATCTCCTAATTTACAATGATGAATTGCATTATTTCACTATTTTAATTTTCTTTCCTTTATGTAAAGTTTGGAAAGGAGGAGTGAGATCCTTTTGCAAGGTAATCCTATGCCACTATCTTGTGGTGGTAACTTAGTATTTTTTTAAATATGTCAAATATAGGAATTTATTTTGACTATGTGTATTCATTTTTTCATTCCAAATATTTATGAATCTAAACAAAACAAAATAATGTATTCTATATATAATGGAAAAAAGAAAATCCCATATTTAAGGAATACATTACACAAATGAAATCATAAACCAGCTATTTGTTTACCTTATGTTTCTTTATATCTACATAATAAATCTAGTCCCTGAGGGTCCCAATGCTCCCCAACCTTCCTATGTCACATATGATATCATCAGGAAGGCTAATATATTCATATAAATTAATAATTTTATCTTTCTGTTCACTTTTTAGATGTAACATTCTCAGTGTATTCTTCCAGTGTTAATTCTGTGGCTATATATAACATTGTTCTGGTTCTAATTTCACTGTACATTGTCTCCTTTATCTCTTTCCAGTTTCACTTGTTTCTTTGTTTTTTTAATTGATCTTCATTGTTTCTTATGGCTGGACAATATTCCACCCCAATCATATACCACAGTTTGTTTAGTCATTCCCCAATTGACAGGCATCCTTTCAGTTTCCAATTCTTTGCCACCACAGAAAGAGCTGCTATAAATATTGTGGAACATATATGGGTTCTTTTAATTTTGTCCTGACTTCCATGGAAAACTAAGAGTATATACAGTTTTATAACTCTGGATATAATTTGAAATTGCTCTTCAAAACGGTTGAAACAGTTTGCAGCTCCACCAACAGTTCATTAGTGTTTCAGTTTTTCTATTTACCCTCCAACATTAGTCACTTTGCCCTTTTGTCATTTTGGCAGTCTGGTGGGTGTGAGGTGATAACTCAAAGAGTTTTGGCATTGAATTTCTTCAATCAGTACTGATTTGGAACACTTTTTTATTTCACTATATATAGATCTGATATCTTCTTCCAAAAACCATCTGTTCATATATTTTGTCCATTTATCATTTGGAAGATGTTCCTTATTCTTTAAAATTTTAATTAAGTTCACTATGTATTTTGGATACGTGACCTCTATTTGCAGGGCCTGCCAATAAAGATTTTTTTTTCTGAATTTTCTCCTTTCAGTATTTATTTTATTTGTAAAATTTTTCAGTTTAATGTATTCAAAATTATCCATTTTACATTTTACAAGGCTGTCCATTTCTTGTTGACTCATAAATTACCCTCCTATCTATAAACCTGATCAGTAGTGTGTTCCCTATTCTAATTTACTTATGGTATCTTCTTTTATGTCCAGATCATGTATCCATTTTTATCTTATATTGGTGAATGGTGTAAAATATTGTTCTATACATAGTTTCTGCCAAATTAGTTTCCAATTATCCCAGCAATTTTTTAACAAACATTGATTTGTTATCTGAAAACCCTAGATCTGTGGTTCTGTCAAATATCAAAATAATCTTTTACTACTGTTTGTTGTTTCTCTATTTCATTATCTACCTGTCAATTTCTTAGCCAGTACCAGATAGTTTTGACAATTACTGCTTTATAATGCAATTTAAAATCTGGAACTGCTAGACCTATTTCCTTTACATTTTTCATTAATTCCTTTGATATTCTTGATCTTTTATGTTTATTTTTTCAAATGAATTTTATTATTTTTTTCTAATGCAATAAAATAATTTGTGATACTTTAAGTTGGGATGGCATTGAATAAGTAAATTATTTTAGGTAGGATTGTCATTTTAATTATTTTGGCTCTGTCCATCCATGAACAATTAACATTTCTCCATTTATTTAGAACTGACTTTATTTGTGTAAAAAGTATTTTATAATTATGTTCATGTAGTTTCTAGGTTTATTTTGGCAGGTATACTCCTTGTTATTTTATTCTATTTATGGTTGCTTTAAATGGAATATCTCTTTCTTCTCTTCTTGTAGCACTTTGTCAGTAAAATATAAAAATACGTTTGTATAGATTTATCTTATATCCTGCTACTTTGCTAAAATTATCTATAATTTCAACTGTCTTTTTAATTAGTTTTCTGGGATATTCTATATAGATCATCATGTCATTAGCAAACAAAGATAATTTTATTACATCTTTGCCCATTCTGACTCTTCCGATTCCTTTCTCTTATTGCTTTTGCCAACATTTCTAACATTATGTTAAATAATATTGGTGATAATGGTCTTCCTTATTTCACTCCAGATCTTATTGGGAAATCTGTTAGCGTTTTCTCATTGCAGGTGGATTTTGAATGACTTCAGACAGATGCTTCAAATAATTTTAAGAAAAAAATCCATGTCTACCTACACTTTCCAGTGATTTTAATAGGAATCAGTGTTATATTGTGTCAAAGGCCTTTTCTATATTTATTGATATAATTATATTACTTTATTGCTTTTGTTATTTATAATATCAATCATGTTGATAGTTCTCCTTATATTAAACCATCCCTGCATTCCTAATATGAATCCTTTTTTGGTCACAATATATTATTTTGTGACATATTATTGTAGTTAGGATTTTGCATACACATTCATTGAGATTGGACTATAATTTTCTCTCCCTGTCTGCTCTTCCTGGTTTAGATATCAGCACCATATTTGTTTCATAAAAAAGTTTGGCAAAACTCCTTCTTTACTTGTTATTTCAAATAGTTTGTTTGATGTTGGAATTAGTTGGTCTTTAAATGTTTGGTTGAATTCACTTATAAATCCATCAGGTCCTGATAGTTTTTCCCCTCTTAGGAAGTTCATTCGTGGCATATTCAATTTCTTTTTCTGAAATAAGTTTATTTAGGTATTCTATTTCTTGCTCTGATAGTCTAGGCAGTTTATTTTTGGTAAGTATTCTGGTAGCTAGATATTTCAAATAAGGAAAGTGGACTACATATAGATCATTGATCTGATTATTAGTATTGGTCTTATCATGTCCCAATTCTTATATATCTGACTTTTAAAACTTTAGGCAGGAAAAGAAGAGGGAAAAAATTACCTTTGAATATCTACCAAGCTAGAGACCAGGGAGAGTAGCTTCAATTAGGAAGAAAGCTAGTGCTAAGTAATTCACAGAAGACAAAATCCAAGAAAATCCCTGGCATCAGGAAAAAAAAAAAACTAAAGCATAAAGCTGGGGTCAAAAGCAATATGAATTAGAAACCCTAATCCTTAGAGGCAAATGTGATTTCATGAGTACTGATAAAACTAGTAGGGACAGGACCTTTGACTAGACTATCATTCTGAAATGGGTATCTTATGCAAAAGGCATAAGAAGGGCAGAGGAATAGACTGACATTGTATAAGATTATGTAGTAATGTGAAGAATTTCGGAAACCAGAATGGGGAAGCATAAGAGAGAGAATGTGTATTCCTATCAATAGAGAACTAAATATTAAAAAATGTTCTTAGGTTATACTTTAAACAATATAAACAATTTGTGGGAATAGATTTGAAGGAGGGAATGTATCATAAGTTTGACAAATAGATAATATAGTAATAATGGCAACTTCACTCCTCTGGTCTTGGTGCTCTCTGTCTCTGTCTCTGTCTCTCTGTCTCTCTCTGTCTCTCTCTGTCTCTCTCTGTCTGTCTGTCTGTCTGTCTGTCTGTCTCTCTCTCTCATCTCTGTCTCCCCCCTCTTTTATTGTCTCTCTTCATCTATAATTGTGCTAAGAAAAGAGCAGGTAATGAAGCTGTATTTCATCTTTGCAATTTAAATGAAGTTTTTTTAATATTAGATCATTTTATCCTTACAACTCTTAGAAGAAAATGGAATATCTTGAAGTTTGATGCCATTATTATGCCTCTTTTGTAGGTAAATAAAATGAGGCAAGCAGAAACTAAGCAACTTGCCCAAGGTCACACAATTGGCAAGTACTTGGGACTAAATTTGAATTCAAGTTTTCCTGATTCCAAGTCCAAAATTTTATCCATTGCAACTACCTAGCTGCTTTAATAGTAATTTCATCCTTTGTAAAGCGGAATAAATGGCAATGGGAACTAATTTTCTGGACCTAAGTCTTACTGGCAAAGAGTAATTGATTGTCAAAGTAGAAATAATGAGAACCGTAAGAGAAAAAATCACATACTTTCTAAGAAGTCATGTTAAATTTAGGGTATACTGGTCATCCATTGAAAAGTATATGAGATTTGAGGAGGTCAAATTTCAAAAAGTTCAGAGAAAGGTTAGTTTAGAACCTTTAATGCAAAAATTCTATAGGAGCTTTGCCACATAATCCATTGGTGTGATTTTGGACAACTCACTTGGCCTTTGTTTCTTCACTTGGAAAGAAGGGAAGGAAGAGAAGAGAATGGAAAGAGTATTTCCAAGCCCTTTATACAAAATTTTCACAATTCTAAAATCACTGAAAAAGAGAGATGGAGAAAGAAATTGTGGTCTGCTTTGCTTCCTTCATTAATATTTAAAGAGAAGCTATTCCAAATACATATGCAGCTCAGCTCAGCAGAGATCATGAAATTCCTTCTGGCACCCTCACCTCACAAGAATAAAGAAAGTTGCCACTTGTCCTCATTTTTCAGAGAAGAAAAGGAAGCCCAGAAAATATGGCCCTTTTCCAAGATCGTCAGGAGGGAAGCCAAAACTTGATCTCCTTAAATCTCTTCCTGATCCCCAGTCTGTAACTCTGGCTAAGAGCCTTAACATTTTTATATCCAATAGCACCTCTAGTGTCGCCATCTACAAATTGGAGTCGAGTCCTCTGGTCCCTAAAACCAGCTCATCCCTACTGGGAAAGCACATTCTACATGACAAGTAGTAGCTCACCTCCAAGTTTCTCATTCATCCCAGGGACATCTATGTGTAACCTTAGGAAAGGAAAATGTCAAAATATCTCTGAAACAAATGAATACCAAGTTCTTTACAGTAGAATCCTAATAGACATTTTCAGAAGAAATTATAATGAAATATACTGTCACTTTATACTGAAGGAGAATTAGTTTAAGTCAAGGTTTCTTAGCTCTTTGACAATCTGGTAAAGCTTATGGCCTTCTCATAATAATATTATTTTAAAAATAATATAAGAAAAATGTAAGGAAATGCTCATTTCAGTTAGGGGTAAGTGAAAATAAAGATGTATTTATCCAACAACCACTTAATCATGAACTCTAGGAAAGAACCTCTGGCTTACTCTGAAATTCAGAAGAAAGCTTTATTATATAGGAAGTCATAAAATCCTCCTCCCTTACTGCCCACAGATGCCATGACCATTGGCAAGTCTAAGGTCAAAGAACTTAGGGCTAAAAGCAGGGGTATGCTGGAATCAACCAGCTCTTAATAGCTGCCATTAATTAAATTATTGGTTTGTGCATTTATATCTTAAAATTCAGCAAAATTTACAAATTAGTCTTCATTTATTGTTTTGCTGTCTTTTTAGACTTTAAAAAGTGATAGGAAAAATATTAATAATGCAAATTAAATGTAAAAGTATATAGACAAATTTTCTAGGAAGTCTGTTGAACATTTACCAGTGCACCAATGATTTGAAGTAACCAGAGTAATTATTTGATCTAGCCCTCTATTTTACAGATGAGAAATTGAGTTCCAGGGAAGTTAAGCAACTTGCCTAAGGTCACAAAAAAAGCAGTCAACAGAACAAGGATTTCAGCCAAAATCTGACTAAATCAGGACTATTTACATAAGACCAAGTTGACTCTCATTATATCAGAACCTTTTAGGGTAAAAGAAGTAAGAGAAAAAAGAGAAAAACTGAAATTCTGTCCTGACCTCATTAAAAAGAGAAAAGAGAGACATTAGGAGGAAGGAGAAGATGGGAAGAAAGGCAACAAAAAATCAGAAAGGAAGGATTGGGGGGGGTGGTATAGGGCCACCTTTAGCTCTCAGATTAGTGTTCTGTGGCATTGGGGTCAATCCAATTCAACATATCTTTTTTAGGCAAATACTGTATATATGGCAATACTCTAGGTTTTTTGAGAACAGACAAAGGTAAAATAAAATATGAAATATGAAAATAAAACAACAAAAATTAAAAGAAATACATGGATCATACATTCTTGTAGGGGCATATGACATCTACATAAATAATCAACACATGTATTAAGTTCCCACCACAAGTGAAACAATGTGCTAAGCACCAAAGGATTCAATACAGAGAAGAGACATTAACTGGCTTCAGAGGAGGGTAGCTCTTGAGCATGAAAAAACTTTAGAAGTCATCTAGTACAGACCTTTCACTTTTCAAAACGAGGGTAAGGGAGGTGCATTTACTGAAGGTAATATAGGGAGTAAAGGGCAGAGCTAAGATTTGAAACCAGGACTTGGGACTCCATATCTAATATTCACTCCACTGTACTCGGTTGCTGTTCTTGAGTAGCTTACATTAGTATTTGTATGATAAGTTTAGTAGCATGGAAGTGGACAAAGAAGATAGGAAACAATTCCTGTGGGAGATGACATAGAGTTGAACCTTGAAAGAAATTATAAATCCTGAGAAGTAGAAGGAAGGGGAATTCCACTCCAGGTATAAGGGACAACCTATGTGCCCCACAGGAGGGAAATGGAGTTCCAGTATGGGAAATAGCAGTCAGTTTGTCAATGAATAGTCAATAACTACACTGTGCCATGCATTGCCATGAGATACTAGGGATGCAAAAAGAAAAAAGAAAAATTATAAGGCAATTTCTGTCCTCAAAAAGCTTACAGTCTAATAGGGGAGATAATATGGAAATGATTGTACAAACAAACTTTACACAGTATAAATTTTAAATAACCAACAGAGAGGGGGCAATAGGGAAGGATAGAGGCAACATGACTAACAAACAGTTGTTGACTGACTTCAACAAATTCTTATTTAATATAGATCCCAGTGTCTAGCCTGGGTCAGTCACTGT
Organism: Monodelphis domestica; assembly: GCF_027887165.1. Taxonomy (NCBI): domain Eukaryota; kingdom Metazoa; phylum Chordata; class Mammalia; order Didelphimorphia; family Didelphidae; genus Monodelphis; species Monodelphis domestica. The sequence goes on from NC_077229.1 coordinate 428,963,490, forward strand.
GCTAGGGACTAAGATACAAAGATAAAGAGAATCCCACAGGGTCTGCCTTGCCTGTGCCCTTCCAACCTGGCTCCCTCTGTTGACACTGTTAGCTCCATAATGCTTGCTTTACCCACCTAGGAACCCTCCAGCCAGCACCACTCCATCTTTCCAGCCTCACTCATCTTGCCTGGGATAGCTCCATCCAAGGATAACCCCCTAACAGACAAAGTAATAATTATTGTTGCTATTCTTATATCTTTATTATCATTATTTGGAGGAACTGAACAATACTCATGATACAAAAGGACTAAAAACAGCACTGAATAAAAAACTAAATGCCCTGCTATTTGTATTTTGCTAGGATCTTTTGTAGATCTTGACTAGCAATTTGTAGAGCTTGCAGTCACATGAAAGCATAAATTTTGTTATATTTACTCCTAAGGAAAACAGAATCCAATATTCAATAGGGCTCTTTTCTTCTATCAGGAGATTGCCAAAGCCATCTGTAGGGAGGAAGAGATGCTTAGAGCCATGGTCCTTAGGAAGGGATCAGGGTTATCCCTAACTAGATGTGGAGCTCTGGAAAGCACATGATGGGCCACTCAAAGAGAAGGGCCACTGTGAAGCATTTTAAGTGTCTTAGCCTTGATAAAAAGCTCTGTCTCCTAATTTCAGTACAGAATTAAGAGCTCAAGATAACCCTTGGAATCCTATGTGGAGGAGCTTGCTAGTGGCTTTCCATTTTAAGTGTAATGTGAGTCGAAAGAAAATATGAGGCTAGGCAATGGTATTACAAACTATCAAGGCATGCATTTGGCTAATGTGTTCTGGAAAGACATCATTAGTCTTCTGCAGCACAGGGAGGAAGTATTAATAGCTGACAGGAAAAAAATAGAATGAAAGCAAAGGAACTATTAGAATCCTTTTACTATGGTTCAAGAAGAGGCCAAATAGGATTGTATTGTCCTTGGATTATAGAGCTAGTTTGTTTGGTGGTGAGTTTGAGGAGAAGGGATGGATGGCATTTAGTTTCTGGGCTTTTAATAGCATAGTTGGACTTTGGAAAAGTGACAGAGATATTCTAAGGAATCCATATAATGGGAATTTTTTATCCTGGCTTCGAAATATCAATTCACAGATTTCAAACATGGTTTTAGACAGTGCTTCTCCATTTCTCAATTGTTAGCAGCAAAGTAAATACCTCAACTGGAAAATATTAATTGAAGATCACCTCTGGGCTCATCACTATGCTAGGTAGGTGCTTGTGATGATAGAGGGACAGGGTGAGAGAGTGAGGATAGAGAAAAGGGGTAAGATTCAGCTCCTGCCTTCAAGGACTTTTAAATTTAGGTGGAGATCTAAATCAAATCCATATGAAATCACCAGAGAATAAATAAGTGCTAAGCTATGTGATCCAAACATTAAATGTAGCAGTAGTTCAAAAAGAAGATATAAGAGATAAGAGGCTTGAAGACTTCTTGGACACATGTGACTAGAACTAGACTTTGAAAAAATGGGTAGGAATTGAAGAAGGCAGAAAGCATTCTGGGTACAAATAAACTGGTGCATATGGTATGTTCGCAGACAGTTAGGAGACAAACAAGTTTAGTAGAGAGTATATTTTGGAGAGATGTGACTCATCTTAGGTAGGAAAAATCTGGTTATTTGTTGTTATTAAACCATTTAGTCATGTCCAACTCTTCCTGATCCTGCGTCCTTAGTACATTGATATTGTCCATTGGGTTCTCTTGGCAAAGATACTGAAGTGGTTCACCATTTCCTTCTCCAGTGGATTAAGGTAAACAGAGGTTAAGTGATTTTCCCAGGGTCACACAGCTAGTAAATGCCTGATTCCAAGCCCAGCACTATCCACTTAGCCACCTCTCAGGTTTTAAGCCTGATAATAAAGGGTCTCAAAAACCAGGCAGGGATCTCAGCACGTGAAAAAATATACAATACAAAGCCCTAATTTATCAAATAGAGACAAGACCCAGTGAAAGAAAGTGGTGTTCAAGGAAGATTAATCTGGCAATGATTTGGAAGAAAGATGAAATGGATACAAAGTGATGAGGGTCTAGATTAGCAATCTCTAATTTTTTTTACCTGGCCAACCTTTAAGTATTTTTCTCTCAGCTGGCCCAAAGGCCAACATATGAGAGTTTCTCTGTGGTCCCTATAAGCTTCTGTGGTTAGTATCTGCATCAGAGTTAGGTTCCCAAGAATGTTGCTCAAATACTCCTATCTTTCTCTCTAGTCTGAGTCACAATTTCAAGAACAATGCATTACCTTTTCATAGGCAAGTATTTACATTTGTAGAATCACAACTAGCTTTCCAAGAAGGAAAAGTCAAGGACTTTCTAAATATGATTTAGAGATGCTATTAAAAGAATCCCTCACCCTTCTTGAAAAGATCTCCCACACACACATGATAGTATGGTGCCTGAAAAAAGACCCCTACAATAATTCATTTGGGAAGAAGGATTTGAAGTCATAGAACTTGCATTCTAATCCCAGCTCTCTTATTGTGTGAACACAAGCAGGTCATTTAGCCTTATCTTACCCTTTCTTTCTTAACCTATACAATGATGAAACTCAACTAGATAAATTATGTGGTCTCCTCCATCTTGAGATCCAGGATCCTATGAATGAGTAAAATAGGAACACTTCTAGCAGATGCGATACATAAAAAATCATCTAATGACAGCCTAGCTCTTAGAGCACGATATTAGCAAATAGGAAACAAGTCAGGTAAGGGTTAATAGAGAAGAAGAATCAATTATCCCAGGGCTCAAGGAGGTGAATCACTTCACAAGAAAGTTTAAAGAGAGAGATGAATATTAATCAGAGGAACAGTAACCAGTTAAGAAAGTTTGCTGCTGACAACCAATTTCCGTAGTACCTATCCCACACATCATAGTAAAAGTGTCTGTTGACAGTCTTTGTATCCAGCATAACATGGTTAACTCTAGCTGTACTCTCTCAGGGACAAGGCTATTACATCACCCCTCTGGGCTCCACAGTACTCTGAGCTATTTCATAAGTGTCTCTTTCCTCTGCCATGGGCTCAAGTCCCCACTAGCTGTGTTTCCATCATTTTAGGGACCCCAGTTCTAGCACCTTCATTATATAAGCGATGAGGAAAGAATTCTCCATGTCCCCAGTTGAATGGTAAAGTGCTTTATGTTCTACACTGTAATCAGTAAGGGGAAGAAAAACTGACCAGGCCAAACATTTCATCTTAGTCTCAAATAATGAAGGCTTTTCTTAGCTGTCACAGAAACCACTCTACTAGAATCAGGCAAAATTACAGGGCAAACTAAAATGCTTGGATGCTCTCTAGAGGACTCTCTATTCTGAATGTGTATGACTAAGAAGTTGAGGCAGAAAGTTCACTGAATATTTTCCCAAGGCATAAAAGTAAGTAATGCCTTTAAAGTAAAGGAAATTACAATGGAAAACACTATACATTTCCTCTTAACAATTGGCACATTTCCTTTTTTGACAGACTGAAACATTAGAGAAATTCCAGAGATATATATTACTTAGGATTTCTACCCAGCATTTTAAACATTTTACAAACTAATGTTAATCTAGGAATTGAAGACATTATCAACTGAGGCAACCAAAATGTCAGGTGCCTATAGCTACACATCAGAGTCCTGGAAAGTCCTAGTGGATACCTAGTATTCAGGCAACCAGGTAGTGATGCCAACATCCTGATCTTTGAATCAATCACTCACTGTTCATTGTCTCATATAGTTCTTTCCAAGTTTATTTGTTTGTTTATTTTAAATCAGCCTGTTCATAGTTTCTTACTGGCACAGTAATATTCCATGACAATCATATGCCACAATTTATTTACCCATTTCCCAACCTAGGGCCAATTTCTCAATTTCCAATTATTTGCCACCACAAAGAAAGCTGCTATAAATATTTTGAAACAATTGGATTCTTTTCCTTTTTCTCTGATCTCTTTGGGAAGCAGACCCAGAAATATTATCAATGGGTCTAATGATATCCACAGTTTTACAGCTCTCTGCAATTAATTCCAAATTGATCTACAAAATGGTTGGTTGAGTTCAAACTCCACCATTTTCCCACATCCCCTCCAATATTTGTCATTTGGTCCTTTGGTCATTTTTACCAGTCTGAAGTGTATGAAGTGATCTCAGAGATGCTTTGGTTTGCATTTCTCTGATCAGTAGGAATTTAGAGCATTTTTTCATATACCTATTTACAAATTTGATTTCTTCATCTGAAAATTATCTGTTCATATTCTTTGACCATTTATCAGTTGTGGGATAGACCTTATTCTTATAAATTTGACAATATTCTCTATATATTTAAGATATGAGACTTCTATCTGAGAAGCTGTTTATGGATTTTCCCCCTATTTTCTTCATTCCTTCTAATCTTGGAAGTATTCGTTTTATTAGTACAAAACTTTTTTTCAATTTAATGTACTCAAAATTATCAATTTTACATTTCACAATGCTCTCCCTCTCTAGTTGACTCATACATTCCTCTCCTAGACACAAATATAATAGGTAATGCATTTCCAATTCTTCTTATTTACTTATATCTCCTCTTATATCTAGATCATGTATCCATTTTTATCTTATCTTAGTGAATGGTGCAATATATTGTTCTATACCTAGTTTCTGTCCAATTTTTAACAAGTAATGATTTGTTATCCCTAAAACCAGGTTTTATGCTTTTCTCAAATAAAGATTACTATAATCTCTTACTACCATTGGTTATATGTCTGTTCCATTCCATTTATCAACCTTTCCATTTCTTAGCCAGTACCAAATAGTTTTGATAATTATTGTTTTATAACACAATTTAAAATCTGATACTGCTAGACCTCCTGGAAGGCTTCAATTTTGAGTCATATGGTAATATCCTATGATCCTCAGAGTGAAGCCACAAAGCAGATGGAAATGACTTTTCTGTGATGTCATTTCTACTAATAAAAATCACATCAGCTTCTATATTTGATGATACCAAGGACTCTGGGGACAAGAACCTTCCTTCCCAGGTTTTTAGTTGTTCTAACTATAGTATGTACTGCAGGGTCCACAGAGGTTGCTTCCCAGCAGGATTTTTGAAGACTCTGTGCTAGAAAATGGCTATGTCCAAGGCTTTGGGGTTCAGTTAGACTGGCTTACCCAATTTTTTCTGCCTCTATAATTTGGTTTTTAAAATTCTTTTGGGGTTTGAAACCAATACTTATTTTTCTTAGAGGCTTTGATTGTATTACTATTGACTTTTTTTTTGTCTTCTTCTGTATTTGAGACTTCCCTGTCATCAAAATAATTTTCTATGTTGAACTTGCTGTTTGCTCATTTTCCATTCTTTTTCTTTAAAAAAATTAACTTAAAAAACTGTTGAAGTTGAGCTTCAGGTTTTTTGTGTAGCTGCCATCAGAACTACTTCTAAGGATCTATAAGTTTACAGTTCTTCCAAAGTAGTATGCTTTAAGGAGAGGTGTGTTTAACATTCTCCTGTATTTTATTTGCATATTCATTTTTTATCAATTTTATTAGTCTTCTTTAATATTGTCTGTGCTCTGGTCTGTGAGCAACTACAAATATTCTTTTTTTGCCTTGGATCTGAGACCAGGGTCCCCTGCTCCCCATAGCCACAAGTGTCAGTGTGTACTAGTATTCTTCCTCACCCTAAGACTGCAACCTAAATGTGATATGTTTAATATGACACGACTCCTGCACCCAAAGACAACAAAAGGACCCCTATAATCCTGTTGTCTGACCCCTCTTACCATCTCTAGAGCTGTTCAAAGAATGTTTCTGTTTCATTAACCTGTGTGGCAGATGTTAGTGTATAAGTAGTACTTCATGGTGGGCTCTTTATTAAAAGTGCATGTGTTAGGCAAATAAAGTGTTCATTTAAATGAGTATTGTCTTTTTTGTTTAAAAATTATATTATAAAGTAATGATAACATTTAAAAAGTAATAAAATAGTTTTTATATGAAACTAAACTCTTCAGTCTTAGTATATCATTCTGTCCCCACAGCTTATGGCACAATAGATAGTAAATATCTGTTGAATTGAATTGAAAATTGAAAAAATTGAAAATGACATCTGAAAAAAAAGCCTTAGTCATAAGCAGCAACACGAATAGCCCTAGAAGAAATCAATAACAGTCCCTATGGAAAACAAAGGAAAGCACACATGAGAGTACATATCAACAGATAGTACAGACAAGAGAGCATTGCACATGTTAAAATGAAAGCCTAAGTATGGAAAACAAAGGAAAGAACACGTAATACTATGGAATCAACAGAAATTAGACAAGAGAGCATTGCACATGTTAAAATGATAACAGGAAAGCACCCCTGAAGCGAATAGAACAGTTCCAGAAAGACATACAGCTAGTAACACAGACAAAAGGAAAATATGCATTTAAGTTTAGCAGCTGTACAGAAAAGTCTCTATACAAACTATCTGCCAACCATAGTAACAGAAAAGAAAGAAACAATTTTTTTTCAAATGAATATATAACTCCAAACCAAATGAAATACATTATATCTAAATTCTATCTCCAAGACATAACTAAAGAAAACATACAATAAATCTCTTTGTGAAAAAAATCAAACATCAAAAAGATAAACTAACTTCAAATTCATATTCTTAATCAAATTCTATGAACTTATACTATTATGCTTATACCCACCCATGAAGATTAACACATGTAAAACTTACTTCCATGCATGAAGAATAACTGATGAATTCTGACAAGCATTCATGAACAACCCATAGCTTACTTCCATGCACAATGAAAATTTCAACCTTACATACATGTACATGTAAAAACCTTACATGCATGCATGTTCCTGATTGTTCCAGTTTGTTCCTGAATTGAAGAACACAGGACTACAAGCAAGAGTGACAGCAGACAAGAGTGGCATGCTGACCAGATGACGAAGGACACGCAGAGTTTCTACAATCAACATCAAAGGACATGGAAGGACTTTGAAAGTTTGGACTTGTGATCATGAAGTTATGTAAGAATGCAATGTACATGTTAACATCACAAATATACATACACATGCTACATAGAAATATAACGTAGGAAGATATATCATTGAATGAGCAAGTATACAACATATGCATAGTTACAAAACACAAAAGTCACACTGATATATAAATTTCTGTGGAAAATTCAAACAAAGATATTCCTTTGAGTTTGCACAGAAATCAAGAACAATGTATATGGATGTACATATGTAAATCTGTATAGAAACAACTTATGTACATATGTAGATACTAATGTACTAACAAACTAACTAGATAATTTATATTTATTAATGCTCTAATGACTAACAATAAGAACAGCTTAGAAAATTTGTTCAAAGTCTTAGGGAAGTAGGGACAAACATAAAACTACTTAAATATAGAAGTTAGGTTGCATTATGATTGTAGGTTAGCAATTGTTAGTAATAGTAAATTTTACTTAGTTGAATTATAGATATTAGGAGATAAGACAGTTACTTATTCAAAAATGCTCTTGAAATTCTTGGAATTGTTTAAAATTGTTACATGAGTTATTATGTCAAAACTATATTTCATGTAAATCCGTATTACCTAAACCATTTTCCTATACACAAAACTTAGCATAGAATTAGATAGACAGAATAGCTAAAATAAGATTAGGATTTGTTATTTTGGGAGGTTAAAGGAATATTTGATATATTACACGGTTACGAATTAGATAGTTAGAAATATCCAAAAGGTAAGTATCATTAAAAAAATGCAGGGTGCTGCATTTTTTAAGACAAAAAGGGAAGTATTGTGGAAGAGGCATGCATGCAAAGGTCAAGAAGCTGGAGATTGATCATCTGTCAGTCAAATGAAGATTCCATTTTGGAATGTGACTGGGAAACAGTTGGAGACAAGAGCCAACTGCTTGACTGTTTGGAGGGTCTTTGGCTGATGGTGGTGACTGAAGCAAGAAGCTGGCTTTATCTCTGGGACGTGGGATAGTCAAGTTGGAAGTCGCCTGGCTGATTTGAAGGCAGAAGAAGGACAATAGCCCTTATATCTCTCTCTGACTGGCTCTGTTTCATGCTAGTGATTGAATTGCCATTTCTCTCAATATCCTCTAACCTAACAATCATTGTAGTTAATAGGGAAAACCCTATCCCTCATAACTCCATTCTCCACCCTTGTCCTGTCTTCCCCAAATAAACCCCTTGTTTGACAAAGAAGATTAAGAACTATTTCATTGCAACCCCACAGTTCACACTGAGTGACTTGAGGGAGACTGAAGCAGTGGGGAGGGGAGGCTGAAAGGCATTTGAAGAGGGAGGTACAAAAGGGAGGAGTTTAGGCAAACAGAAGATAACTATCTGATCCATTAGTTATCTAGTATCCATCTAATATACACCCCCAAAATATCATCTATTACATGGCATAGTTGTTGCGATCAGAAGGGATTATCTGGGAAGATTTCCTGCAGGAGGTTTTGCAGCAGAATTGCTAAAAGAGAATGGCTTACAGATTAGTAGAGAAAGGAAATAAAGGAATTTGGGTTGAACATTGTGTAAGATTTTGGCAGCAAAAACAAGCAACATGTGTCAGTGAGAATTAGTTTGCTTAGCTGCAGAGGAAAGCATAGGAAACAATTCATTGTGAAATGACTGTTAGGTAGGTGTGTGAATAAATTTGAGATCATATTTAGTGATTTCTATATGGTATTTTTAGAGGGGGAAGCATGTATTAAGTGCTTACTATATGCTAGATGCTTTACTAAGTACTAGAGATAAATTTTTTCTTCAAAATATTTGTACCATTTTTTACCAAACTATTCTTTCTTTTTCATAACTTTTTTGCATCACTCTCTTTTCTTAATTTATCCTTTATATTTTTTTATTTCATCTTTAAAATGTTTTGCTCTCTTTTTAAATTTCTTTCTTTAGCTCTTCTAGGAATCCCTGTTGGTTTCATATTCAATCTGCTTTTTTCTTTGACGCTTTGATCGCTTATAGGTGTTTTCAAGTCACTGTCTTCTGACTTTGTGCCTTGAGTTCCCTATCACCATATTAGATCTTTATGGAGATTCCATAAATGGCTGCTGGATTAATTAATAGTTAGCCTGCTAGAAAGTTTTGGAAGTTTATAGTGGCTGAATGACTGAGTTCTCCTTGGATATGATCTTCTGCTCTGGTTCATTCCACTTCAGGCTTATGTGCAGAGTTAAAGGTTAGAACTAAGTCTCCATCCTGTTCTTGGGCTCAGAGTCACACAGCTTTGTTTTAGTCAAGCAAAATAATTTCATGTCCAAAGATACATTTCTTTCACTGACCTTTAGACTAGAGGACTGATATTACCAATCTTCTGGAATCATGACTGATCAGAGCTCTTAAGTATTTCAAAATCATTCTTTTTATAATAGTGACATTATAGCATAAAGTGTTCTCTTGGTGCTGCCTATTTTGCTCTGAATCAGTTCATACAAGTCTTCTAAGTATCTCTTTCATAATTTCTTAGAAATAATGGTATTCCATTACAATCATATGCCATAATTTGTTCAGCCAGTTTCCATTTGCTAAGCACTTTCTTAGTTTCTGGTTCTCTGTGACTACAAAAAGGACTACTGTATATATAGGACTTTTTATTCTTTCTTTTACCTATTTGGGGTATAGGTGTAGTAGTGGCATCATTGGATCAGGGGACATAAAACAACTAGGACCATTCTTAATATTTTAGAAGGGAAGTAGCATGATGAAAATAGTATCAGAAAGAAGACTCATTATAGTAGGACCTTGTTTTATATGATCAATATGTTCTAAGGTCATTTGTGTAAGTTGAAAATCTCACACAATAGTGAACTCCATTATTTAATAAACATTTCTTATACAAACACACTAATGCACTTTATGACTTCTTAGGCTTAACATAGCTTCTAGCATTACTACTCTTGTACTTTTGGGGCCATTATTAATCACTAAATAGCATTAATAAAACAAAGAGAAGCACTGATCTGACATGGACATGATTTGTCATAAGGGGAACTCTGGATAAAGACTGATGAAGGAGCTAATATTTGGCACAAAGCAATGTGATGAATGACACACTAATGTTTCTCAGAGTAAGAACGAACATGAGTGGGTGAACTATTATAAGATTATGCTGCTTGAGGAAATGACATAGATATAGTGGGTAATTCAAAATACTTATTTTTTTCTTCCTTTTTCATTTGTCAGTCACATATACCTGCATTAATGTATGTTGAGTTCACATAAAACGAGGTCCTACTATAGTTGGTCTCAGCTACATGGGAGAAGGATCAAACTCAAAAACAGATCTTATAATAGAAAAGGCAGAACAGTTTAGTATTTAGTGAACTGGACTTGGAATAGTTATAAAGATCTGAGTTAAGAATTCTCCTCAAATACTCACTAGCTGTGTGACCTGGGCAAGTCACTTAATTTCCCTTGATCTCAATTTCCTCAACTACAAAATGAGAGACTTCTAACAATAAAATTGAAGGACTTCAATGATTTTTGAGATCCTTTCCTGCTCCAAAACTATGATTTCATTTTTTAAAAAAAGAAAGAAAGAAAGTAGTGTGAGGTCTTGTTCAGGGCAATAGAAATTTGTCAGAAAAAGACTAGATCCAAAAACTATCTCAGAGAACTGGAATACTGAGGCCAAATGTAGTATAAAAATCCAATTTATCCTATGGAATTACAAGTTGATAGATCTGAAGGGATAGTATTGTCATTAATATCAACAGGGAAATAGAAAAGGAGCCACTGTTGAGAAGCAAGATAATGAATAGTTTTGATTACGATATATAGGGATGTCTTGAAGATATTGCGGGTTCAGTTCCTGACCACTATAATAAAGCTAATATCAAAGTACAGCAAGTCACATTAATTTTTTTTGTTCCCTGGTACATGTAAAAGTAATTTTTATATTATACTATTGTCTATCACATATGCACTAGTATTATATTTTAAGAAAACAATGGACATGCACCTTAATTTAAAAATACATTATTGATAAAAAATGCTAGCCAACATGTGAGTCTTCAGCAAGTCATAATCGTTTTGCAAGTAGAGAGTCTTACTTCAGTGTTAATGTTGGTTGCTGAAGGTGGGGGCAGCTGTGGCAATTTCTTAAAATAAGACAACAATGAAGTTTACCATATTGATTGACTCTTCATTTCACTTGAACACTTAAGAGGCCATTGTAGGGCTATTCACTGGCCTAATTTCAAAAGAATTGTGTCTCAGGGGATAGGGACCTCCTCCCCCCTCCCCCCAGAAAAGGTAGAAGACTGGGAACAAATCAGTGGAGCAATCAGAAAATACACAAGAGTCATCAATTAAATTTGCCATATGGGCATGGTTTGAGATGCCCCAAAACAATTATAGTAGTAACATCAAACATCATTGATCACACTTCACCATAAGAAATATAATGATAATAATAATATTGAAAAAGATTGAAATATTTCAAGGATTACCAAAATGTGACAGATACATGTGATTACAAGCTGTTGGGGAAATGGTGCTGATAGATTTGATCAATGCAAGATTACCACAAACCTTCAATTTAAGAAAAACAAAATATCTGCAGAATACATGACAGGAAAATGAGGGGTGTATCTGCACTGTGTCTTCTAGATTTTGAGTTAGGCAACTTAGTGAGATAGAAGGATAGAGCACTGGGTCTAGATTCAGAAAAGCCTGAGCTCAGACATTTACTACTAGTGTAACTTTGGGCAAGTCACTTAAATTTTCTGAGTTTTTTCAATGGGATGATAAAATCACCTACTTTCCAGGATTGTTCTGAGGATCGAATGAGATAATATATGTCAAAATTTTTGCAAACCATGAAGTTTACATAGGTAAATGTTAATTATTATTATTATTATAGCTGTCTTAACATTACAGATTTTCAGTACAATTTAAAAAAATAAATTTTCATTGCCCATTGTTTTTCATCTTGCCTTACTCCTCCTGACCCCACATTGGATTTTCTTGGCAAAGGTACTGGAGCAATTTGCCATTTATTTCTCCAGCTTATTTTACAGGAATGAGGAAAATGAGACAAATAGGGTCAAGGGACTTTTCTGGGATCTTATAGCTAGTAAGTGTCCAAAGCCAGATTTGAACTTAGATCTTCCTTATTTCAGATCCGGTGTCCTATCCACTATGCCACCTAGCTGACCTAAAAATAAATAAATAGCTTTCATCTCAAACTGATCTAATTAGTTATATATGAATACAAAAAAATCATATGTCATTATTTACAAATATTGAGCATCCACAAGTTATGTAGCAGTTCACTCAGTTATAATACAGGGCTTAGAAAGCTTAGGTTTGGTACAGCACATCCCTGTAATGTCCTTACCAGTCCAAAATTAAATTGTTCTTGACTATTCACCTGATATAAAGTAGAAACTCCTCCAGGGTAATTGAAAGCCAGAATTCCTTAGTTATCCCTACCTCTGCAGGAACCGAGTTGAAAACCATTTTTTTAATTCGTTTTAGTTTCATGCCTTAGAATGTTAGCATCACAGGGGACCTTGGGAATTACATAAGGCAATGCCATTCTTCTATGTATTTATTTACTGACTGATTTTTTTTTAATTTGTAAAATTAAACTCTTTGCTCAAAAGCCTCAGGACATTATAAAAATAAAACCTACCATTAAAATTGTTGGGTCAACTGAAGGCAATCATTAAAACATTAAAAAACAGAAAAGAGAGGATTAATAAATCAAATATGCATTTAAATTTTTTAAATCAATAAAGAAGAAAAAATGATTACCTTACAGCACCAAGGTTCTACTTGAGAATATATAACAAATTTGCAGTAAGCCTAGGCAGTATGATTGTGTGACACTCTCCAGTGCCATTTGGTGGCATGCAAGAATGGAGAAGACTAATAATGGGCAGGGGTTCAATGGTGGGGTTTGGCAATGGTTAAGTAATAATAAGAAAAGGAAAAAGGGTAATGAGCATAGAAAACTGGATGAAGTATGTCTTGATAACTATAGGGGCAAGACAAGTAAAGAACAAAAGCAACATGAATGAAACCCATACAAATAGAAATAGAAATATGAAATAAAACACTAACCTTGACCATGAAGAATTTGCAATCTAGCCCCAAATTGAACAACCTCATAAACCTAGCATGTCTCTTACTCATAGGAGGATGAATGAGAAGAGTATCTGAGCAATCAGCAAAGTCATCAGCACTACTAGAAAAATAGCAACTTCGACAAATTCGCCTGACAGTAAGTCCTGGACAACCTTTATATATTAAGCTCCCCATTGTTTGCACCAAAATATCCTCAGCAATTACCAACCAGCCTACCTCATGCAGAGACACTTGTCACCAGGAAGTTAGCCAATGGATGGACTTTGGGAGCTGAAAGGTGTGGAGAGAAAGATGATAACAGATCTCAAAAACCATCTACCAAGGTAGGGATTGCCCCTTGCACATGTACAAGCAGCCAAGTCCTCCCATTGCTGGAAGCAGATATGTAAGTATTGAGGTGTTTATTCAGATGTTTCAGAGTTTTGTAGGAAGTGCTCAAATCCACCACCTTCCAGGCACTAGGGATTCAAGAATGAAGAAAGAAATAAGCATTTTCTTATTTACCAAAAGGATTGAGCCTGACATGTCACCATTAAATATTTTTGTTTCCCAGTACTGCAAAGAATAGAATATAACAAAAATGGACCTAAACTGCAGCAAGAGAGCTACAGGTAAAATATAACTACTATCATTAGCCTGCAATTATTGAGCAATTATAAGACCAGGAGCACAGCCCTGCTAGGCAATAACTACAAAATGTTTGACAGTTAGAGCTGGCAGATAGCAGAAGAGATCTTCAGGAGAGGTCCCTGAAGATCTTTTAAAACATAATAGATATGACACATATCTAAAGTGATGGAGATGAGGAAATGGTTCCATTCTAGAAACAAAGGAATACCTAGATGACCTTTCGGCATATTTTGAGTCCTTATTATACATCATGATTATATTGCATTTCGATTGCTTCCTTGCTTCATAACAAACCCATATGATAGGGATAGGAGATAGGGTCTAGCTGTGATTTTATTGGTTTACGGAATTCCCAGATTAGTGAACTCTTCCTACCAATACAGAGCCATACTTTCTGTCCAAATTACACTCTTTCTGAGTTGTCTCTAGAAAAAAAATGAAGTGATGTTAGTGGTCATACCATCAGTTTGTATCAGAGATGGAACTTGAACCAGGTCTTCTGGGTTCAAAGTTAACTATCAGTTTTGCTACACTGTCACTTCATGAAAGAGAACTTAGATATGATTAACTTCATTTTATTGCTGAAGAAACTGAGATTCAGGGATGTTAATTGACATGGTAGCACAGATGTTTAGTCAACAAACTAGGACATGAATCTCCATCTTCTGAACCATGGTCCTGATTCTTTTCCACTAGACCAAACTAACCTGGATTTGAAGACAGAAAATTACAAGTTGAAACCAGATTCTGTTATGGTCTTTAAAAAAAATAATTTATTTGTTAGATTAAAGTTCCCAGATATCTTCTTCCCTCCCTCATCTCCCTTCCCTGGAATTAAACTATGTCTTGTTTATTACTAATTATCATTTCTTTCTCTGGATGTGGGCATTCACAAATCATTGTCCAAATAATATTTCTGTTACTGTATATAATGTTCTCTTGGTTCTACCCAGTTCACTCTTCATAATTTCGTGTGTTACCTTGAATAAATTAGTTGGCCTCATTAAATCTTAGTTTCTTCATCTGTAAAATGAGGTGTTTCAACTGCAGTCCTCATAAGAGTCCTCCCTATTTTAAATTCTGTGAACCTATGAAAGGTTACTCTTTCTAATTGCACCATGTCAAGGCAAGATTATCTAAAAGATGTCAGGAATTTGATTCTCCAAAGTCAATCTACATAGCTCTGTGAATAGCAGAAAACCAAAATTAGTCTCCTCTTGCATCTCAGAAATTATTTTTACCAAACCTGAGAAGCATCATGACTGGACACTGGACTCAGAGTCAGAAAAAGGTGAATTTCAAATTTCTCCTCAGATATTTAGTGGCTGTGTCATGCAAGACAGATTCTAAGCTTCTCTGAACATGAATCTCATCTATAGAATGGGGATAATAATATTAGCACCTTCCTCAAAGCACTGTTTTAAAAATAAAAAGAAATAATGTACATCATGTGCTTTCCTAACCTTTAAGTACTATATAAATGTCAACTATTGTTATTAAGTTGTGACAAATAAGACTGTAAATTATCCAGTCCTATTCTGCTGACTTTGAACATACCCAGCTATTGTCTTTGGTCTGGTGAATAATAGGATCTTAATAAAATTTAAAAGGTAAATAAAATGACTTCTGTTCCAATAATATTCCAATAAATGTTTTCATATTCATTTTTATTCATAGATTTCATAAGAGCCTGAATGTAATAGCAGCCCAAAAATGAAATACACTAACAAAACAAGAAATGGTAATGACCTTATAGCCCATAAGCTTTCCTTCAGGCATATGGAGTCTGTAATTCATACAAAGCAAATGAAAAAAAAAAGCAAAAATAAATCAAAGTAAAAACTGTAAAGCTTTGAATTTCTAACAGTATCCCTAAATTGTACTGGATGCTTTCTATATGAAAAGAGAGAAGAGGGAAGGAAGAGGGTCTAAGAAAGAATCAGAGTTAATTTAAACTAGTTACTTCAAATAATTCATTTCTAAAACTGCTTTAGGATTTCCCATACCCCTTCTCCAGAGACTACTTTTGTGTTTGGTTGTCAGGGAAGTTAATTGGTTGGTTGGTTGATTTTAGCCAGCTCTCCATAACCATACCATGCTTTCTAGAATATTTGGAGTTGTATCACCATGTGAATAATTAGGGTGGTTAATGGTCATCTGGCTTGAAAAATCTCCAAAGTCTTCTAACATTTTCTAGATGTATGCCCAGAGAAGACAACAAATCCCTCTATTGCTTCTGCTTTGTTGATAGTCACTTTTAAAAAACCCACCATAAAATCACTGATAACCACTATTCATATCTTCTAACCAGTATTAGATGAACTTTACCCTAATATCACATTAGCATACATTTTATAATTCTTTGGAGAGAGAGAAAAATCACTTCCTTCCAAAATGGTCAAGTCCCCTCCACTACAGAATAGGTTCCATATCTATTACAGAAACCCCAATATTCAGTGATCCTTTTGGTTCCCTTCCTTCTTTTTGCCACATTCTCCCATCCCCTTCTCTGCTGGTGTGAAAAAGGAGGAGGAGGAAGAAGAACAACAACAATAACAACAAAAATTACTGACATTTATCTAGCTTTAAGATTTGCATAATTCTTTGCACAAATTATTTTATTTGAGCCTCCCAATAGGCAGTATACTAACTATATCTGTCTATGAAATTCATAACCAAATGTTCTCTTCCATATTTTCTACCTTGGGTTCCTGAATTTCCTTACATGAACATTTCTTAGTATTCTTCATGTTCTAGAAACTAAAATACTTAGTATGTAGATAGTAATATCTATGTGCTTAGATCCTATTTTCCTCGTCTTAAGTGCAGATGAAGAAAGTAAGGCAGAGATAAGTGAGGTAGTCTGCACATGGTCATCTTTGTTGTTGTTAGTCAGTGTCCTATTCTTTGTGAATTCATTTTGAGTTTTCTTGGCAAATATCCTGGAGTAGTTTGCCCTTTCTTCTCCAACTTATTTTACAGATGAGGAAACTGAGGCCAACACAGTTGGATGTATCTTCCTGACTTCAGGTCCAGCACTCAACCCACTCTGCCACCCAGCTGCCCACCATGGCCATCAAGCAGATGTGTGTTTTTTCCCCCAGATTTTCCTGATCTCCAATCCTGCACTTTGTTCCTTTACATTTTCTTTGTGTTTCATTCTTTTCCTAGAAGTGTTTCAAGTCTTTCAAGGAAAACTTCATTCTCTCCAGTAGACTAGCAAATACAGATGTATTTTTTTAACTATTTCATCTCTTTTTAGGATAAAGACCAACTGAAAGGCTAATACAAGAATATTGCCTAGCAAATTCTCAATTAAATTTTCTAAATACAAATCTAATTTTAATTGACAATGAAACAAAAAAAATTTGCTCTTACCCTCTCAGAATGCTCCTATTGTTTTTAGATTCCCTACTAATGTCACCCTCTTAAGTCTTAGATCTGAATCATAGATTGAAGGTGAAAGAGCCTTTTAAAGATTACAAAAGTTCAAAAACCTAATTTTGCTGGTGAGACCATTGAGACATAGAGAGGTTAAGTGATTTGCCCTGGGTCAAAGAGCTAGCTAGGGTCTGAGATAGGATTTGAACTCAGATCTTGATTCCAGATTCAATACTCTCTCCACTATGCCACTTAAAGCTCAGATTAACCAGGAGACTATGCATCATATCATATCATCTGATGTCTGTATCATTCAAGATGTTCCCCATAATTGTGTAAATGATCAAGTTAATTATCCTTCAATTTTGAACATCAGTAAGTATTCTAACTCTCAGGATAAAACAGAACAATGAAAAGAAATCTACAAGAATCTATTCTAAGTATCTAATGGAAACCTGCAATTATATATTCAAAGCAGGGGTTAATATCCCGAAATCTTCTAGTTATGACCAATTCTATGAAAGGAGTAATAATCAGAAGATAAAGTAGAAAACCAACTATTAGAAGTACTGGGATTAAATACTAGATTATCTCTATGGTCCTTTCTAGCTCTAAAATTCTATAACTTTACAACATAATTATATAGCATCTTATCACTGAGAAATGAAAGAATGTCTAATCTTGATTTTTCACATGAAGAATTTGAAGCACAAGATGCTAGCTGATAAATTGTTGATGGAGCAAGAATTATAAAATATAATTCCCAGATCGGGAATGTGTGGATTAATATCTTAAATCATGACCAATACAAAGGATAGCCTATGCAACTGGCTAATAAAAAGTAGAGAATGACTAATTATTGTCAAGGATTACCACATATGAGGGTTTGCCACTCAAGTGAAGAGGACTTAGGACAAAGAAATAAGATAAAGAGCTCTCCCTGTCTCCAACAAAAATGAGTGAAATTTATATCATTTGAACCAGGACATGCTAGACACTTATAACATGTCTACCCATTGTCCTTTGAGTGACCTTAACTTTCATTATCCTGAGATCCTGTACCCTGTGTTTGCAGCCAGCCATTGTCACTGAGAATGTATTCATAATATGGAAACTATATGATCATAATTAATAAGGATAGCTATTTTATATTGAGTTTTAAGGTCTACAAAGCACTTTTTATATATTATTTCATTTCATCCTCTAAAATAACCATGTGATATCGAAGCGGAATTGATCCCCTCCCCATAAAAGAGATGAAATCACAGAAAGAGACTAATAACAGAGATAAAGTGCTTTTTCTCAAAAAAGAGTACAAAGAGCAGTCTATACACTTATTCCTTTATGAAGTGTGAAGAAGTTTCCCTGATGAAATTAGAAGCTGGCCATTGACTGACTGAAGGCTGATCATACCCATGATGTCTTTTACAATGCCTTTTAAAAAGCTAACCCTGCCATCCCTCGAGGCAGCTGAGGCATAGTAGAGGCAGATATCAGCTTTGTGGACTGTGACTCCTGTGCCTTTACTAGAGTATAGCAATGGGAAAAGGGAATTTCTCTCTCCCTTTGCAATACTCCATCAGTCATGGTGTCTTACAGCAGAGCTACTTGCCTGATAGAAGAAATTACATTCAACAGGGAATAGAGAGAATAATTTAGACACAGAGAGTGAAGGACAAGAAGCCGTTTCCAGGAGTGTGGCCTCTGGTAGCAGAAAAGAGAGCCACTGTAGACTCAGCAAAGAATTAATCTTGGCATTTAAGAGTTGCAGACCCAGAAAGTCCAACTTAGAAACATGTCTAGGTAAGACATTGCACTTGTGTGAAAGCAGCACAAGTACCCTACCTACAAAGGCATAAAGTCCATACACTACCAGATGCATGAGTTGACTTGGCCACATGTGTTCCCTTTGTAGTCTGAGTCCCAAGGCCCTTTGGTAAAGAACTCTCTCTTCACTGGTGGAAATAAATGCCTCCTGCCTGCATAAGGAATTGGGTGGAGTTAGCAAGAATAAGAAAAGAGAGTTCTGATCTCTTTGGATATCTTCAAGTCTCTTTAGATCCTGCAGTCACTTTAGGCTCTACTAACTCCAAGAGATAAAATGGATAATGTCAAACCCTACTTCAGTTTGCTGAAAGGGAAAATGAGATTCTGGTAAGAGACCCACATGAGAGGAGCTGGAAGTCTCCTTCATGTCCTTGTACCCATTTTGTTACATTGGAAGCTTGAAGGAACTTTCCCTTGCATAAGATCTAGGACTTTCTCTTTCTCTCATCTCTCTGTCTGCTTGTCTCATTCTCTCCTTTTCTTCCAATTAATGAATAGGATTCAGAAGTTTAGCTCAAACCTGAAAACTATTTCCTCTTCATTAATAATATTTAAAGAAGGAGATGAATATAATTCTAGCTCAGTACCTCCTCTCTCTGAGAAGATTAGAGTGACCATAACTTCTTGCTTCCCCTCCTTGCAGAAATTAGTCTCCCTTGGAAAAGGGTAGGAGAGAAGAAATTAGAGATGTCTATTCTGCATCCTTTTGAGAGTCACACAATGACACCCCTATGTTGCATGTGGAGGACATATACCTATGTGTGTATCTCAAAAATATTGTATTTTAAGTTTATTAATTAAAATTAAGTCCTCTTTCCTCATAGATATTGTAGGCTATTGTGGCATGCTGTTTCTCAAGTTCATTGGGGGAAAAGGGAGAATTGTTGTGTAGCCACTGTTGTCTTTGTAAAAGTCTTTGCTTTAAGCTAATTATTTCTACTGTTTAGTTATTATTTTACCTGTGGGGTCTTATGAGATATAGTTTTAGGAGTGTAGACCCACAGAATGTCCTTTGTAAACTGGGATAATAGCCCCATAAAGGGAGCTCAACCTGTAAACTTGTGAGCACTGATGTAGGAAGACAACCCACAGCAAGAACTAGATCTATCAAAGATCAAAATACTGCACTTCTTAGGAAGATTTTGATTTGAACAAGGAAAAATCACTAAATGTAGACATTTAAGCATCAGCAAGTTGCAGGGATAGTCTTTGGGGACAGAGATGGTCTTACTCATATCCCTTAAATTGTACCACATTTGCAACCATTTACTTCACTGATTTGTAAAGACAACCTTGCATAGTGTTCCTGCTGGTCCCATACCTCTCCTGAGATCCTGACACCAGAAACTGGTTGGTAGCAAATAGAATACAGTCTAATCACTGCAGGGAAGAATACTCCATTTTATAAAAGCTCTGCCTCTCTGGTGGTGATTGCCCTTTGAAAGCTAGAATGAAAAACATCACATCCACAAGCTCTCGCTGACATATATTTCCCTAGAATGAAACTCTCTGAACCTTTTGGCTATTCCTAAAATACTACCATCATAGAAAAAAATACCATAACATTAGTTAAACTTCCTAAATAAAATCCTCTTTTATACTAGCCTTCCTTTTTCCTGTTCATAATTTGACACCAGCAGCCCTCATTCACATTAACATATTGTGTCTTATTTTTAATTTGAAATAATGTGCCTTTCAACCCCATTTATTTTGTATGATTTGTTAAGAACATCAATATCATCAGACTAATTATCAGAGGCAAATGACTTACCATAAAATTAATGTACCTAAGCCCCCCAAGTTCGTTATTATTTAAATTCATTGATTCTTCTTTCTTCATGTATAATTACTTTTAGATATTTGAATGAAGATAATTAACAAGTTAAGGGAAAATGAAATTATGAAATTGATTCATATGTTCTACTCTTCAGTATCATTAAATATTTCTTAAGCTCTCCAAAGCTGAAAGGAATATTGTGCCAAAAATGATACAATAGACAGCACCAGAGCTAGATCTGAGCAAGGCAGCCTTTAGCCCTGGTCTTATGTGCCCATTCCCCCCCACACCCCTTCCTCTCCTAGTCCATATAGTTGACATAATCCCAGTGACCAGTATCTTTTCTGCCATGGAGAAAGGGGATCTGGTGAAATATTTCACTTTAAGGTGTTATTAACAATAGTATAAAGGTGATGGGGCAGCAGAAAATTTGGGGAGAAAGAGAGTTTTTAGTTTTTACCAAAATTGTCCAAATTTTCATTTTAAAATGTCCTGAGGAAAAACCAAGGCATTTTTTTAGGTTTTATTTTCTCCCAAAGAAATAATTTCTTCTAACCCTTGGAAATAATAAAAGTTAATATTTTATATGGCTTTAAGTTTTTCAAAGGATTACATATAATATATCATATGTAAAATGTACTTATAATTTAGAATAATATTTCCCTATTGTATCATGTTATGTTATGAAGTGATTTCATGTATTATGTTTTATGTTATGATATGTTACTTTATGTTACATTGTAATTTTCTATTAGTTACAGCTTCTTGGAGCAAAGAAGTTAAAACCAGGTTGAGGGTAACTGACAGGCCTCAGATCTGTCAGTGAATTAGGAGGATGTCTAACCCAGGCTTTCAAAGACTTCCTGCAGTGGAAGAGATGGATGAGAACAATTTGTTGCTATGCAGGTGACTGAAGTAAGTGCTTTGGTGCACTTAAGGCTTGGTCAGATATTGAAGGTACCAAGTTTATGCACTGCAACCCAAGCCATCATCAGGCATCCTGACTTTTGTCTCACCACTGGGCTTTGATGCCTCTGGAAGAAAAAGTGAGGCTGATGACTTTGTTCAACTCTGTCTTACTAAAATCCAATTCAAGCACAAGTTAGTATTTCACCCTGTAATATCATTGGTTCTTTTCAAAATAAAGAAAGAACAATTATATAACATATTTTATTTATAAATATGACATCATTATGCCATATCATCCCATATCATATTGTATCCTATCCTATCATTATATTATATCATATCATATCACATTATATTGTATTGTATTGTATTATCACCTGGCTCTAATTATGACTTTCTGAAGTTTGCTGCCATCACACAGTTGCCATTTAACTAAGAACTTCCCTCACATTGTGGAATCTCCTCACTCTGACATGTATTTTTGTCATGCTGTTCCCTTTTCCTATCGTTAAATTCATCCATGGTCCTCCATTGTGGGGAGAGGTCCTGGACAGCTCATCTTCCATTCCCCTGCTGTCTTTGGTTCTGATCATTTGTTTTTATAACCTGTCCCTGCATAGATATTTTCCCCTGAGTCCACACCTTCCCTGTTATCATCTTCCTTTTGTGTGCTGTCTCTCCCCATTAGAATGCAGACACCTGAAGGGTAGAGACTATCTCCTTTTTTGTGCTTATATCTCTAGTATTAGTACAGTACCCAGCTCCTGGTCAGTGCTTATAAATGCAGTGATGTGTTGACATGAGTTCTGTGCTATTATTATCCCCATTTTGGAGCTGAGGAAACTAAGGTAGCAAAGGATGACCTGCCCATCGTTACACACCTGCTGTTTGAGATTGGATGAGAGCCCAGAATTTCCTGATCCAGAATCTATCAGTCTTTCCACTGCTTGGCTGGTAAGGAAAGGAGGAAAGTGAGAGAACAACTTGTGGTCTACCCCCTCTGGTAGAGACACCTTGGTTACCCGCCCCAGTTGCTCTGAGTTTAGGCTTCCTTGAAAAAGATCTTTGGGATATATCCTAAACTGTATGAGGGAAACATGATGGAAAGCAACTCTAATCACTGAATAAAAATCAACCCTTTTTGTCAGTCAGAAGCAAGATATAGTGGCCCAGGGGCATTTGGAGGCAGGCATCTTGCCGTTTAGCATTGCCTCGGTCACAGCTGGAAATAAGTCCTCTGCATTCTACTTAGTCACTTATCATCTCCTTGTGCCTCATTAATGCAAAACCCCTGTTGGTTTCCCTGACTAGATTGCTAAAATGCTACAGGTGCAAAACGATATGATGATGTCTGGCAGCTCTGACTGTGGCTGCTTCCTCATATAGACATGACCCAAGTAGTATGCAAAGACATTATTGTTCTCAAATGATAGACTGTGCTAGAGATCTGACAAGGTGGTAGATCATCTCATTTACTAGATAGGGAGCTCCTTGAAAGCAGGGTTAGTACCAAATTCAACTCTGGACCTCTGCCAGCAGCCCCGCTTATGGCATCTGTAGGTGGTAGGGAGATGCATATGTTGTTCAGTCATTTTTTAGTCACATCCAACTCTCCATGACCCATGAACCATACTATCTATGGAGTTTTCTTGACAAAGATACCAGAGATTTACCATTTACTTCTTCTGTGGATCAAGGCAAATTGAAGTTAAATGATTTGCCCAGGGTAATACAGCTAGTAAGTGTCTGGAGGCCAGATTTGAACTCACAAAGATGAGTCTGCCTGACACCAGGCTTAGTGCTCTACCCACTGAGCAATCTAGCTGTATTATATGGCATATTGTAAATGTTTAATAAATCCTGGCTAAAGTTAATTAGACCTAGGAATTTAATTTAATTAAATTAGAGAATTCAAGTTCTTAGACATTTTGTACTTTAGCTCTCTGGATCTCTTGGACAAAGAATTATTATTTCCTAATTATCCTATTTCAGCATTCCACACATCACCTTCCAAACATAGCACTTGCTTCTTTCATCAAGGATGAATTCTTCTTACTGATTTTCTCCCTCATCTTGTTTTTAGTAAGAAGGGAAGGAAAAATACTATTGTCTATAAAATTTCAATTTGTTTTCTATTTCACCACACTCGATTTTAAGTATCTGAGCACCACAAAAACATGTTTTCTTCAGTCAATATCCCTCAAAGATCATATCTCCAAATATTCCATTCTATTTGTTATTGTTAAATCTAATCCACGTTTCAAATTGGATTCCAGTAGCCTCAAACTCAACACACAACAAAAGAGAATTCGATGTGTTTCTCCCCTAAACCTGTCTTTTCCCCCCAACTTCCCTCTTTCTATTAAGAGTACCAGTCTCTTTCCACTCATCTAACATCCCAAACTGGACACCCTGAACTCCTCACTCCTACATCCCACTTATCCAACCAGTTACCAAGTCATATTGATTATACCCTATATTATCTCTTGGATCTTTCTTCTTTCCACTTAAAGGGTCACCTCATTTAAGTCCTCATCACCTCTCTCCTAGATAATTACAATAGCCTGTCTTCCTCAAGTCTCTCCCCTCTCCAAATCATCCTCCTCACTGATGCCAAAATGATTTGCCTAAAATGCAAGTCTCGATATGTTACTACCCTATTTGATAAAATTGGCTGGCTTCCTGTTTCCTTCAGGACAAGGGATCTTAACTTTTGTTTGATCCCTTTAGCAGTCTAGCAAAGCCTATGGACTGGACCCCTTTTCAGAATAATGTTTTAAGTGAATAAAATAAAATACACAGCATAATAAAGGTAATTAATTATATTAAAATGAAATTGCAATTTTTGCCCTACCCATGTTGATAGATCCCTTGATATATACTCACAACCTTTCTTGTCTCCAACTTAAGAATTTCTCCCTAGATTCAAAAACATACCCTACTTGACAAAGCGTTTTTCCTACCTACTTCCTTCTTTTCTTCCAAGACTTCCTATACATTGCTTTCCACATTTTTGGGAATAATTCGTGTACCTGACACATATTATCCCATCTCTCATCTCCAGTATTTCAAACTTGTTATTTTCTAACCCTTGAATATAATCCCTTCTCATTTTCATCTCCGTTAATGCCCTGTATCCTTCAAAATTCAGTCAAACACCAGCTTCTATATGAAGCCTGTCCCTATTCCTCCTGGTTGCTATTACTTTTTTCCAAAAATTATCTCATATTTTTTTTAAATTTATTTTGTATATATTGATATGGGTAGATTGTCTCCCACAATAGGATGTAAGTTTCTTGAGAATAGACAGTTTCATTTTTATCTCTGTATTCCCCAATACTAAACATAATTCCCAGTTGATACCTAATAAAGGTTTGCTGATTGATTAGTATTAACAAATTTCAGTTCATTTTCTATTAGCACAGCTTGCTAGGAAAAAAAGCCAAAGATACTATAAAAGCTCTGAAAAACTAAAAGGAGATGACTGGAGGGGTCACTAAGCAAGGAAATAATGCAGAATATAGAAGTATTCTGTGATAAAGGGAACCTCTGCCCACTTTACTAGTTTACTTGTGGTTAACCATAACAACATGAGATTAAATAGCATAACCATTTTTAAAATGGGGCAATTAGGTAGTACAGTGATTAGCGCAATTCATTGTCACTAGAGTCAAGAAGGCTTAAACCTGGCCTCAGACACTTGCTAGCTGGGTGATCCTGGGCACTAAGTCACTTAACCCTGTCAGCCTCAGTTTCCTCAGCTGTAAAATGAGAGCTGGTGAAGAATAGTATAGCACACCAGTCCAGCATCTTTGACAAGAATACTCAGAGTTGGAGATGTCTAATAAAATCACTGGAAACAAAAAAGACAAGTAGTGTTTGCTGCACCCAGTGCCTGGAAGAGTATTTTCCCAAAGTAGATATTTAATAAATTCTGAATGAATGATAAATATTTTAAATAGTATAGAGCCCTTTAAGACTTGCAAAGTGCTTTATAAATTTAATCTCAATTTATAATTACGACCTTGAGAGGTAGATGTTCTTATTATCCCCATTTTTCAAAGAAATTGAGGCATATAGATTAAGTGATTTTCCCAAGGTCACTCAGTGAGTATGTGAGACAGGATTTGAACTCAGGTCTTCCTAGTCACCAAGTCCAGCTCTCGAGCCACTGTCTTACCTAGCTGCCTCAACCAAACAGAAGAAAAGCAGCTTCTATAGAGAGAGAGGTTTAAAGCTCATATATTCATGTATATGTATATGAGTTCATAGCTCATATATATTGAGCTTTAAGACTCCCAAATCACCTTCCTCAATGCATTCTAGTGTGATAGGCAATACAAGCCCATTTTATGCATCAGAAAATTATTAAAAGAAGTTTAGTGACTTGCTCAAAATCACATAACTGGTGTCAGGCCCAGGACATAAAGTTAAATCTTCTGACTCTTAGTCGGGTGGTTCTTTCCATGTATAACAGTGCTTCTCGGTGACATTCACATTAGAATTCAGAATTCTTAGTGCTTAGTTCTAAGTGCTGTGACAGCTACTGGTCTTAGGTTTCTTACTTCAATCATATGAAGTGGGACACCTTAACATGTCAAAACATCTTATCCTTAGAAAAGTAGAGCTCAATAAATAGAACCCAAGAATATGTAGAGGAGCTCCACATTTTAAATTAGAGGTTAGCAACTCAGTGTTTGAATACTAAGAAGGGTTCTTATTTATGAAATTAGCAAAAATACGAGCAGATATGAGCATCAGAGTCTTAGACTTGAGAATTTGCAAATAAGATTTGTTTGCAGAATCTAAGTTATTGTCCTGCAACCTCAGGAATATTTACAGCTCTGTCCATAGCCTGGAACTTAAAAAGAAATGGCCTTCAGAATGCATTCTGGACAAAACACTATATTATGCAAAGTTATAGGTGAGAAAAAAAGTGCAAATGAGGTAGAAAATTCAGTTATCCAGTGGCTTCAACTGGTTATAGGAGGGGAAAACCTATATTTTGCTCCCTCTACAGGTCACTTAAGAAATGTGTATGTTTGTGTGTACAGACTGATGCTAGACAGACCCTCCAAGGGATTCTGAGTAATGGCTATGTTAAGGCATAAATTTTACAGCTTCTGCTGCTCAGACTCAGAGTAGGCAAAGCTTATAAATTGGAATTTCTTAATGTCTTGGTTGAATTCTCAGCTGTCACATTTCATTAGTTATTTTTCATAAGATAATTTTAAACTCTCTTAAATATTAAAAAAAAAAAAGCTATGGCCAGACCTCACTCCTGTTAGAAAGCACATATGGCAAATATATGAAGTCAAAGAGACAGTAGAAGATGAATCCTAAGGAGATGATGCAGGCCTTCTTGAGAAGGACCAAAGAAGACCAGGTACAACATTTCTATGGATGATAAATAGGCAGTTTAAGTGTAAATGAGGTATTTCTGTCTGTCTTACAATGTAAGCTCCTTTCAAGCTTAGCACATTACTAGATATGAAATCATATCATTTATATAAAGAAAAATCTTATTCTAAGAAGATAGCATGGCTTACGGTAGCCCTGCCATAGTTTCAGATTTTAACTTGCCTCCAAAACAAGAAGTTCACCAACTGACCTCATCTCATTCCAAAAATTGTCCTTCTCTGGAATTGCTGATTTTATTTAAGGGTACCTTTATTAAGGGTACCTACTAACCTAGACACCAGATATCAGATTCATCTCTGACTCTTCCCTTTCTTTACCGCTACAGCCACATAATCATTATTTTTATTTCTCAAATCTTTTTATAATTTTTCCTTTCTCTCCATTCCCACTACCATTGCTCTGCTTCTATTCATTTTTTTAAAATATGCATTAAGTGCGTATCATGGGCCAAAATCCAATTAGTTCCTCCTTTCCAAAAATTTACCCTCTACTTGGTGATATGATGGATACAAATAAATATCCAAAAAGTAATTTTCAGAGGCAGAGACAAAGAAAGAGAGAGTGCATTAACTAAAACATGAAGGAGGCAGCAGTTTAGTTGAGCTTTCTTAGAAGACAGTCCTGGTTAATCCAATAGATAACACCCCTAAGGAAGTATCACAGGTCTGCACAAAAAGAATCTCACTTGTCAACTTTAATTTTCCCATAAGATAATCTCCAAACACTCCTGAATGAAGCAATTATGACTGATTTGAATAAAAGATTAATCTAGTCTAGAAAGTAGGACATTTTCTCAGAGGTCTATGGAGTAACCCATTATGATGGAAGAGGAGGAAGAGGGAGAATAGGTATAGGAAGAAACACTAACCAGTCATCTCTGGAGCTAGAAAGTTACTGTAAAAAGGGGTGCTAGATTTAGGGTTAGATATCCCCAGTTCAAATCCTAGATCTTTCACATAATATGTATTATTGGTGCATATACTAAACAGTAAAATAAGGCAGCTGAATTAAATGGCCATGAATCCACATATCTCTAGTTATTAATTATTGATATTCTGGAAACATGGGGAAATGTCCTGCCTATTTTAGGGAAGATGCATTTCCTTGAGAATTTTAAAGGAAGCATTAATTTATTTAATATAAAATGCCAAGTCCTAATATAATTATCAAGTGAGAGCATATCTTCTTGTTCACTATTGATAAACAAGGCCTGGACAGAATCCTGGTAACTAGTTCATACCCAATGAAATATTTATAAAATCATTGAGGAATCAGATTTTGAGTACCTGGTATTGGATTGGAAAGAGCATTCCAATGAAACCCCTGATAAGTATTAATTATAGGGGAAGTAGAAGTCAGACCTTGGACTGAAGCCTAACTATCCACCACTCCTCTTAATTAGGGAAGATTTAATGAATTTCAGAAAACTGGAATTTCAGGAAACTGGAAGTAAAAACTAGAAATTATGAATTCAGTAACCTATGATTCCATGAATGTGAAAAGATTATTATTAGATTATTTAGGGAAAAGCTTCCTTTAGATAAGAAAAATTGGAAAGCACTTTGGGAAATAAAATAAGTTTAGACAAACATCTTAGACTATATACTATGCTATGTTCCAATGGAACCAAATATAAAATATCACACAAAAAATTAAAGTATCTTACAATATTAGAAGGAAATTTCTTAGTCAAAGAAGGAATGTAGATGATAATTTTTATTACATGCAATTACAAAGACATCATCAATGAAAATTTAAGAAAGGAAACTGGATAGGCTAGGTATGTAAGGAATGGATGCAAATACATTTAGAGCAAGGTCCATCCCTAATGGAAAAGTAGTCAACATGTATCAAGAGAGATCCCAAAAGAATTTTAAACTAAGAAGTAAATTAAAGGTTGCTCCAAATAATTAATAATAAAAAAATGCTCATTAAAACACTCTGACCTAAACCAGGGAGGGCAAAAACAGAAAAAGAAAACTATAGACCAAATTCCCTAGTGAATATTAATACAAAAGTTTTACATAAAACCAGTCAGGAGGGAGATTAAAGCAATATATCACAAAGGTAATACACTCTAAACAGTCTAAATTTATACCTGAAATTCAATGCTGTTTCAATATTTGGAAAACTATAAGCACAATATACCATATACCAATAACAAAAAATAATTAGAATCATTTGATTACATCAATAGATGCCAAAAAAGCTTTTGACATGATACAACACCCATTCCTATTAAAAACATCCAAAAGTATAAGAATAACTGGCTCTTTTCTTAAAATAATAAGTAGTATCTATTTAGAACCAAGAACAAGAATTGCCTCTAAAGGGGATAAACTAGAAGCTTTTCCAATAAGGCCATTGAATGAAGCAAGACATCCATCACCATCACAATATTCAGTGTTGTACTACAAGTGTTAGCTATTGCAGTAAGACAAGAAAAAATAAAATGAAGGAATAATCATAGGTAGCAAGAATGCAAAACTGTCACTTTTTGAGGGTGTTAAGATGAAACATAGAATTCTAACGAGTTTACTAAAAACCTAGTTGAAATAATTAACAGTTTTACAAAGTCATACAATATAAAATAAATCCATGCACACACATCAGAATTTCAAAACCCAGAAGAAAGAGTCATTCCATTCAAATAACTATAGATGACATAAAATATTTGAGAATCTACCTGCTGAGACTCTGGAGGAATGAAAAGTCAAAAGTATCAAAGCAATCAATGTAAAAAAAAATCAAAGGGAGGTGACCTAGCAGTTACCAGACCTCAATTATTTTGCAAACAGGTAATTATCAAAAAAATCTAGTCCTGGATAAGAAATAAAGTAATAGGTTAGGTACACAATGTGCAGAAGCAAATGAGTACAGTAATCTAGTATTTTATAAGAGATCCCAGCTATTGGGGGCAAGAATTCACTATTGACAAAAATCTTTTGGGAAAACTGGAAAGCTGTTTGGTAGAGAGTTGGCAGAAACCAGCATTTAATAATGTACAGCAAGATAAGCTCAATGGATACATGGTGTAGACATAAAAGGTGATACCATAAACAAATTAGAGAACAGAGAAAAAAAAAACACCTGTCAGATCTCTGGAGAAGGGAAGATTTCTTAGTCAAATAGGAAATGGAGAAGTTCACAGGAGATAAAATGAATAATAAAATGAATAATCATAAAAGTAAAAGGTTTTTCTTCAAACAAAATCAATGCCACCAAAATTAGAAGGAAAGTAAGAAATTTGAGGGAAACTTTTATGCCAGGTTTCTGTGACAAAGGTCTTATTTCTTACATATATAGAGAACTGAGCTAAATTTTATTTTTTAAGACTCCTTTCCAGTTTGTAAATGGTCAAACGATTTGAACGGGAAGTTTTCAGAGAAAAAAATCAAACTTATAGTCACATGAAAAAATACTCTGTTACTAATAATTAAAGAAATAAACATTGAAACAACTCTGAAATACCACTTCACACCTATTAAATTACCTAAGATGACAGAAAGACAGGAGGTGATGTGGGAAAAGAGGTAGATTAATATATTGTCAGTGGAGCTATAAATTAGTCTAACCATTCTAGAACTATACCAGAAAGGTTATAAAATTATCTATATGCCCTTTGACCCAGCTATACTGCTACTAGGTTTATATCCCAAGGAGATCAAAGGGAAAGAGAAAGGATCCATAAGCATAAAAATATCTATAGCAGCTCTTTTTCTGGTGGCAAGGAATTAGAAATGGGGGTATGCTCATCATGGGAAATGGATGAACAAGTTGTGGTATATATCTGTGATGGAATACTACTGTGCTATAAGAAATGACAAAAGGGATGATTTTTTAAAAAAAATACCATATTAACTGATAAAATAAAGTGAGCAGAACTACAAAAACAATCTGCATAGTGAAAGCAATATTACAAAGTAATCAGTTCAATACAATGATCCACTCCAGCACTAAAGGATTCATAATGCAAAATGATATCTTCATTAGGTAGAAAATTGATGGACTCAGAGGACATATTGCTTTTTTACAGACCATGACTAATACAGAATGTTTATATGTAACAACTATCATATTTCTTGCTTTCTCAATGGGTGGGAGAGGGGTTGGAGATGAGAGAATGTAAATATGAACTTTCTTAATTAAAAAAAAAACTCTGTTCTCCTCACACCTAGCAAAGATAGGCAAAAAGTAGAGTCAATGTTAGAGGGACTAGAGACATAAGTCCATTAATACCTATCCTATTAGTGGCCTTGTGAATTAGCCAAGCATTCTGGAAGTTTTTTATGACTATTTTTTTAAAAAGGTGACCATAATTTCCATACTATTTCAAAAGAAGACACTATTGAAGACATAAACGATAAGAAAAAAAGAGTTGAATCAGTCTTATAATGAGATTTGGAGAGAACAGATGGATAACTTGTGTTTATTCCACAAGGTGTTAATAATGAAAGGATAAAATTCTTTAGAGAAAACTATACATACCATTGTACACTCTATTTCTTTCATTAATTTTTCACTAGTAAAAGTTATATATGTCTTCTTTAACACTATGACAAACATGAAATTATGTATTGCATAATAGTATATATATATATATATATATATATAACCTATATCATATTAACTTGCCATCTCAAGGATGGGGAGGAGGGAGAGAACATGGATCACAAGATGGCAGAAAATGATTATTAATTTTATCAACCTTCAATCTGTAATCTGGGGAATTTTTTAAAGGGAAAAAAACCATTAGAATGTGGGATAGATGCTTTATGGAGGATACATGAAAGAACATGGAAGAAAATCACACAAGATAAGGTATGGATGAGTTTTAACCTTTTCCAATGGGGATTGGACATACATCAATGATATCAAACTTTCATGATTAAATTAGGAATCATTTTAACTACGAGAACACAGCTTGTCACATTAAGAAGGGAGTCAATAAAGTATGGAGAGGACAAACAGTCTCTTCCCTTAAAGTTCTCTCTCACCTCTGATTCTTATCTTTGTGACCTTAAGCAAGCCACTCAACCACAGTTTCTTCATCTTTAAAAATGATAGGTCAGTCTAGAGGACATTCATTCTACAACCCTATGATCCTTCTGTCTAAATGGAGAGGAAACACACGCCATTTTACCAAGCAGTGGCAAAGGAAAAATAGATGCAGAAACACTTTAATATGTAAACAAGCATATAAATCCATTTAGCTTAAATACTAAACAAGGACTTGACAAGAACTCATAAATCATCATTATCATTATGACTACTTTTATTTATGCTTACATCTACTTAAATATTGGTAAAGTAAGTGATTTAAGATAAGGCAAATAGCTTATAAGATGTTAATGTTTTGCAAAGCAACTCCTATTAATGCCTATGCTATGGTTCAAATTTGACCCTGGGCATTATTATCATTTGCTGGCTTACCTAAACATTAATCACGATGAGCTTCTAAGAATCAAAAGGGCTTGTAGGTGAAGAGTAGGGTCAGACCTTAGCTAGAGCCATAAAAATACATCATTGGTGAAGTGGGGGAAATTAGTTAAACATGAATTCCTTACATTTCAACACCAACAAATATTTGTCAACTGATTGAATTAACACAAACTTGCTATTATCAATATTACACAATTGGACCCTAATCATAAAGAATTATCTTGAGTACAAATCTCTTTAGAGCAATGTTTTTATTTTTCCATCTTCTAAAAAATTTGTCATGGTTCACAAGATGAATGTGAACAAAAATAGCAGATTGCAGCTCATTCCAAGTTGGGCAGTCCTGCTCTTTGACCAGATTGTCTTTCATTGTCACTTTCAGTAGAACTTGTTTGCTTTGGACCCTCGACATTTCACAGCAGAAGTGTGATTTTTCATGAGGATTCAGAAGAAAATTTAATTTGTATTAATCATTGACTGATGTGTTCTGACATGGCTATATTTCTGTCCAGAAGTGATAATGGCATTAACGTCATTAGCAACAGAATTGTTCTCCTTCCCCACTGTGAACCATAACTTGAAAGATGCTATTTCTTTCACACATTTCCCCCTTATTAACACATCGAATCTTCAGAAGTACATGAAGCATGTAGTGTACATATGGAGAAGTCATTTTCACTGGAGGCAGGACAGGTACCTAATCCTCCAACTTTTGACAAAGTTATCATTCAGGCTTTTGTTTCCCCTTATTCCTCCTTTAGGAGATATAAATGTTGCAAAGAAACAATAACAATAGAAATACAGGCATGTTACCAGCCACTGTGTATCTTGGTGATTTGTTGACATCTACTACTGAGGTAGATACATGTCTATTTGCCTGGCCCAGACATAGGCTTAGTACTGATTGGAAAGCACTTTCATTCGACCTTTATTTCTTCAACTTTCTTTTGGTCTGGACCTTTGACCTGTGTTATAAAAACACTCCAGGTAAGGAAACTTCTTTACCAATACTGATTGGCTATGAGTCTGTATTTGATCATCAGAAGAGCTGGCTGGGATGCTAAGAGATTAAGTGACTTGACCAGGATCATACAGACAGTCTATATCAAAGTTTTAACTTGAACCCAGAACTTCCTCACTCAGAAGATGGCTTTTCATAACATTATGTTGTCCCCGAAATTTGTATAGATATTGAAGTATGCATATATATGTATACATATATTAATGCATGTACAAATTATATAACTTTGCATATGTGCATAGACATGTCTGTATATAGCATATATTTATTTAAAGTAGACTTTAACCACATACAAATCCTCAGATATTAAGCAGCAACACAATCAAACAGATTTCTAAGTATCTTCTATAAGCAGGTATAATCATGTCAATTTTAAAGGTTTTTATTTTTCAGAGGTGTAAATTGAAAACATAATTATTAATCACACCAGCAATTATTAATTACCTTGGCAGGCTCAATGAAAAGGAGTATGCTTCTCAACAAACTACTTCATCCCTTTCTCTTATTAGCGTTCCCACTGATTTTATTTTGTTGGTGGTGTTGTTACCTTTTGAGTCCTGAGATGTTTCCCTCCCTTTCTCACAACCCAACATAAGAGAAGGTCAATATTCCACAATTTATGTGGAACCATATAATACATACTTCGACATCTCAGTTCTTTCTCTGGAGGTAGATAGCATTTTCCTTTATTAATCATTAATTGTTTCTTGTTGATTTGAATGACCATATTACTGAAAACAGCTTAATCATCCGCAATTACAGTTTGAATAATACTGATGGTGCAGTATATAACTTTCTCTTGTTTCTGCTCATTTCACTCTGCATTTTATGCATCTTCCCATGTTTTTCTAAAACCAACTTTCTCATTTCTTAAAGCATAGTAGTTTTCCATCACAATCAAATAGCACAATTTATTTAGTCATTCCACAATTGATAGGCATCCCTTCAGTTTTTAGTTCTTTGCCACAGCAAAGAAAGCTACTATAAATATTGCAGAACATATGGGTTCTTTTCCTTTTTCCCTGATTACCTTGAGAAATAGGCATTAGAGGTGTATTGCTGAGTCAAAAGGTATGTGCATTTTTATAACTCTTTGAACATAATTCCAAATTGAACTCCAAAATGGCTGAATCAGTTCACAATTCCACCAAGAGAATATTAGTATCTGAATTTTTCTACCTCCTTGCCAACATTTTTCATTTTCCCCTTATATCATTTGAACCAATCTGATAATCACATTATGAGATGGTACTTTGGAGTTATTTTAATTTGTTTCTCTAATCAGTTATGATTTAGAGAATCTTTTCATATGGCTAAATATAGCTTGATTTCTCCTTCCATAGACTACTTTGACCACTTATCAGTCATGGAATGACTCATATTTTTATACATTTTTTTGGTTCTATATATAGTTGAAATATGAGGCCTTTATCAAAGAAACTGGCTCTAAATTTTTTCTCAATTTTCTGTTTTCCTTTTAATCTTGGATACATTGGTACTATTTGCACAAATTTTTTTAATTTAATATAATCAAAATTATTCATTTTATATCCCACAATGCTCTTATTTATTCATAAATTCTCATCCATAAATCTAATAATATATAATGTCCATAAATAATTAATATGTTCCATTATCTTCTTCTAATTTACTTATGATATCTCTCTCTATGCTAGGTCACATATCCATTTTGATCTTATCTTGGTAAATGATGTAAGACATAGATCTACATTTACTACTTTCCAGCAAATTTTACCAAATGATGAGTTCTTATCCAGAAAGCTTAGATCCCTGTGTTTATTGAACATGAGGTGATTATAATCATTTACTACTATGTATTACAGACCTACTCTGTTCCACTGATTTACTGTTCTATTTCTTAACCAGCACCAAGTAGTTTTGATAATAACTGCTTTATAATATAAGTTTATAGAAAATATAAGCTTAAGATTTGGTATTGGTAACTTCCTTTATATTTTTTCTTTAGTAACTTTTATATTCTTGGTCTTTTGTCCTCCCAAATGAATTTTGTTATTTTTTTCTAGCTCAATAAAATAACTTTGGTAGTTTAACTGGGATATTCCTGAGTAAATGGATTCATTTAGGCAGAATTATCACTTTTGCTTTATAGGCTCACCTACCCACAAAATATTAGTATTTCTCCAATTATTAAATCTGGTTTTGTTTAAAAAGTCTTTATGTTCATACAGTTTCTGCATTTGTCTGAGCAGGTATATTCCAAGGTATTTTATATTGTCTATAGTTGTTTTAAATGAACCATTTCTTACCAGCTCTTCTTACAGGACTTTGTTGGTGATAGATAGAAATGTTGATGATGTACATGAGTTTATTTTATATGCTGCTACTTTGATAAAAATGTTTATTGTTGACTAACTAATTTTTAGTTGACTCTTTAGACTTTTCCAAGTATACTATTGTCTCATATGCAAAATGAGATAGCTTTATTTCTTCATTGACTATTCTGATTCCTTCAATTTCATTTTCTCCTCTTATTGCTATTATTAGCATTTCTAGTACAATATTGAATAATATTGGTGATACTGAGCATTCTTGTTTCATTTCTGTTCTAACTAGAAAGGCTTCTAGCTTATCTCCATTACAGAGAATGCTAGTTTATGGTTTTTAGTAGATGTTTCTTATCATTTTAAGGAAAAATCCATTTAGACCTATGATTTTATGTGTTTTTAATAGAAATGAGCATTCCAGAATGTCAAAAGCTTTTTTCTGCATCTATTGATATAATCATATGATCTTTGCTGATTTTGTTATTGATATAACCAATTCTGTTAATAGTTTCCCTTATATTGAGCAAATTCTGCATTCCTGATATGGAGATGAAAAGGAAAGAAGGAAGGAAGGAAGGAAGGAAGGAAGGAAGGAAGGAAGGAAGGAAGGAAGGAAGGAAGGAAGGAAGGAAGGAAGGAAGGAAGGAAGGAAGGAAGGAAGGAAGGAAGGAAGGAAGGAAAAAAGGAAGGAAGGAAGGAAGGAAGGAAGGAAGGAAGGAAGGAAGGAAGGAAGGAAGGAAGGAAGGAAGGAAGGAAGGAAGGAAGGAAGGAAGGAAGGAAGGAAGGAAGGAAGGAAGGAAGGAAGGAAGGAAGGAAGGAAGGTAGGAATTTATTAAGCATCTATTAGATGCCAGGTATTGAGCTAAGCACCTCATAAATATTATTTCATTTTATCCCTCCACAAATACCCTGGAAAGTAGAGTTTCGTATTATCCCCAGTTTATAGCTGAAGAAGTAGATGGTAGAAAGAGGTTAACTGATTTGCCACATTCACATATCTGGGCAGTTTCCAAGGCTGGATTTGAACTCAGATCTTCCTGATCCAGCACTTTATTTATTGTGCCAGTTAGCTGTCTACATAAATTAAATGCTAAAGAATCTTTGTTAAATATCCTTTCTATGTTATGGCTAAGTAAACAATTACCTAATTGAATTCCCACATCAAAATAACAGTGTGACAGTCCAAGGCAGGCCTAGGCCTAACATCCTCATTTTTCAGTAAACTGTGATATGATAAAATAAACTCTTATTTTTGTTTTATGTAATTCAAATCAAAATGTATTAAATGTCTAATGTGTGAAAAGCCATGCAAGGATACTTGAAGGCAAAAAAGAAACACTCCCTGTCTGAAAAATGTATCTTTAGACTTGGGAAAGGTTATAAAATTTATGCATTAGGAGAGCATCTAGAAAAACTGAGGAGAGAAACAATACTTTCACCTGAGTCTTCCAAGGAAAGTTTCACAATGATGCTGCCTCCTGATCTGAATCTTCAAGCAGTAAAAAGATTCTGAATGTAGAGCTGAGGAACTGGATCCCTATAATGGAGCACAATTTGGCAAATATGACCAGGATAAAGCTATGTTGCCCTGTTTAGCAAAAGGAAAGTATAAGATTTGGGCATCAATGTGGCAAGTAAGAATGAAATAAGTGAACATGAAATAAGGCTGAAAAGGTAGACCATAACCTTATTGTGGGGAGTCCTAACTATCTATCTAATGTCCAGACACCTAAAGGGTTTCTGCATTATTTGGGGGAGTAGGAAGGCACTTGGATGGGAAGAATACAGCTTTATTTAAAATAACCTCTAGAGATTTAGCCATGTTAGGGACTTTCCTTCAATCATAAATTTAGGCAACAAAACGTTAGTCTGAGGAATGCATAGGTATTTTCAGACTGCCAAGAGGTCCATGAAAAAAAAAGTTAAAAGCATTTATTCTAAGAATTTTATATTTTGTCTTATAAATACTATAGGATATCTGAATTTTTTGAGCAGAGTAATGGCATGGTGAGATCTGTGCATTTTGAAGGTTTCTTAAGCAACTTGAAATTAGCACATTTCTTCACTAAAGAAGGGAAAGGCTAGTTAGAAAGGCTAGGAAAACAGAAAGCAAAATGCCAGAATCAATGAAGATGAAAAACTCACAGAAACATGAAGAAACATATATGACATTATGCAGAGCAAAGTGAAGACAATTTTAAAAATGTATTTTATACAGGATATAATAATAACTACCATTTATTGCCTCAAAATTTGCAAATTGTTTTATATTTGTTGACTCATTTAACCCCTTAAAGTAGGTTGTACTATTCTCCTCAATTTATAGATGATGAATTTGTTGTAGTGAGAGGTTGAATGACTTGCCGAGTTACCCATGTAGAGAGTACCTGAGGCAAGATTTGAACTGAGGTCTTCCTGACTCCAACTCCAGTGGCTTTATCTTAGCTTCTCCAAGAACTCTAAAAGATAACAGAACTCTACTCAGTGGAATGAGTATTGGATACTCCAAAAAATAAGAAAGAAACATAACTATCCTGGGGAAAGGGGGCTGATGAGAAGTGCAGAATGAGAACTGTGTTGCCAGAGGGTTCTTGAGAGAGAAAAAAGTTCAGGGCAGGAACATCAAGATTTATTTAAAATCTTTAATAAACCAATTTTATGCCAAGAAAAAAAGTAGAAGAATAGGGGGAAAGATAGTGGAGAGAGACAGAAGCAGAGACAAACAAAAGAAAGAGAGAGACAGAAAGACAGAAAGAGACAAAGATACAGAAAGACAGAGACAGAGAAAGAAGAGAGATACAGAGATGGGGGGCTGAGAGGGAGAGAGAAAAAAATATAGGTGATGAGAGGATGGAACTGGGATTTCAGTCTGAAGTGGTCAGAAATAGCATCATGGATTTGAAACTGGCCCTGAAAGACTCTAATATCTCATCTTAATATAAAATTTGGCAGTTTTCAAAGCACTTCCTCATGGAAAAAATTCTGTGGGGTGGGAGGCACAATTATCACTACCTTTGTTTTAAAGATGAGAAAACTGAGATTGCATGACTTATCCACAGATGTACAGTTAGTGAGTACTGAAGCTAGGATTTGAACCCAGGTCTTTCTGGTTCCAAATACCTTATTTTAAAGCTATATAAAGAGAAGCCTTGCTTTAGTTGAAGGGAGAACAAAACTCTCCCAAGGAATAAAGTTCTCACACAGTGGAAGCAGAGAGCATTGTCCAGAGTATACAGAGTTCTTTTTGGTTATTTAACACGTCTTCTTGAGCTATGCCACCCTGATGGCCTCAGGAGGTTTAATTTCTCACCACCACTTCCCCAAATCACAGGCAACGAATTTTCCAGCAAATGACTTTTGTTGTGTAATTTCTAAAGCAGCCAAGCTCTGAAGCCCAAATAAAAAATAAATTGTGGAAAATGGTGCTCCCTGAAGCAGCTTTTCCCATAACTCATTCAGCTTGCAATGTAACAACTTCAAATAAAAGGCTGCTTTTTAAATTAGAAATCAGCTTGAAAAACAACATGCTATGGAATTTTAACAAACTTTAGCAATAAGCTCTATTTTTAAAATAGCAGGTGTTTTGCAAGTATTCTTTAATACCATTTGATCAATTGATCAGACTCACCTAGACAAAAAGCTGAGAGCAGGGTGTGTGTGTGTGTGTGTGTGTGTGTGTGTGTGTGTGTGTGTGTGTACACGTATGCATGTGTTTTCAAGCTCGTACTCACCTGCTTGTGGATATAGCATCTTATTGCAAAGCCATTCTCCAAGGCTAATTAAAATGGATAGTAGAATGTGGGAAGAAAACTGTTTTCCTTTGGATCTAGGAGCTAGGGAACCTCAAATGTATTATATGTGTATGCACCAAGTGTCAAAAAATAAAAGGAAAATGTTTTGTTTTGGTTTTTGTCCTGATTTTGCATGTTGACTGGATTTGCCATTTAAGGTGGAATTAGCATTCTACTATAGACTCAAATGGCAGTTTAGAGAATTCACTACACTTTAAGTTGGATTGTCAAGTAATACAGTGAGTTCCTCTAACCTATTGTGTGCTATTCTTTGCTGTTTTAGGCTTTGCTTTATTACTCAAAATGATTACTACGAAGGGGTGACAACTACAGATCTACTCACCACTGACACCAGAGAGAGAGACAAAGGCAGAATCAATTTACAGCCTCAACCTGAACTAGTCCACAAGAAGTTAATTTCCCCTGGACAGCTCCTTTCAATCTCTTTATGTCCATCACCACCACTCCCATTTTTTTGTCCTGAGGCACTCCAAGTAGTAACCAGTGTCAGTATTCACTCTGGGTGAACAAGACATTATTTCCTTAATAACTTCCATCTTGTGGGACTTAGAGCTGGGGAGAACCTTGGAGGTCATTGAGCCCAAACCCTTTATTTTATAGATGGGGAAAGCAGAGAAGTAGTGATTGACTTAAGAGTCACACAACCTGGGAGTGCTTGAGGTGGAATTCAAACCCAGGTCTTCCTGATTCCTCATAATACAAAAAAGATCTATGATCTCAGCTGAGTGACCTCCTTCACCAACAGAGGAGAATCTCTATATGACTTAGCCAACACCCAAGGTGCATAAAAGTGAAATGACTTGTTCAGGGTCACATCTAGTACATGTCAGAGGTGGGGTTTTGTACTCAGTTCTTCCTAATTGCTTCTAGGCACTCTAATCATGCTGCATCAAGACATATAGCAGATGTCTAATAAATATTGATGAGTTGATTACTATGTTCTCATATCTAGTAAAAACTGTTAGTTCTCCCCTTCAAGAAGAAAATGTTAATTCAAACAGAGTATATATATATACTAGGAATACATGAACTAAGTCTATACTCACAAGTTAAAACAATTAGTTAGATAATCCAACATTACCCATCTTGCTCTCCCCAGCCATTTTAATGGCATTTTATTTTAAGGCATGCAAAGTGCTATCCTCATAATAACCTTTAAGAATGGCAACAAAATATAATTATACCCATTTTACAAATGAATGAACTAAAATTCAGACACTTTCAATGACTAGTCCATGGTCACATAGGCAATAAATGACAATTGATCAATGAACATTTATTAAGTGTCTCCTCTGTACCAGGTGCTATGGTAAGTTTTAAGGAAACAAAAAGAGGTAAAAGACAGTCCCTACCCTCAGGGTGCTTA
Source organism: Monodelphis domestica (assembly GCF_027887165.1). NCBI lineage: Eukaryota > Metazoa > Chordata > Mammalia > Didelphimorphia > Didelphidae > Monodelphis > Monodelphis domestica. Next base: position 429,004,503 of record NC_077229.1, read on the forward strand.
CAGTCTAGTAGGGAAGACATCATGCAAACAAGTATATACAAAGTAAGTTAAACCCAGGATAAAAAAAAAGGTAATAATTGAAAAAGGGAAAACATTGGAATGAAGAGGGGTTAGGAAAGGTCTCCTGTGGAAGGCAAAATATTAGCTAAGTCTTAAAGGAAGTCAAGGAAGGCAGAATGCAGAGATTAGGAGGGAGAGCATTCCAGGAATGGGAGATAGCCAGAGAGAATGCCTTGAACTGAGATGTGGAGAGTCTTGTTTGTGGAACAATCAGAAGGCTAGTATCAAAGAGTCCTTCTTACAGAGTAAGGTGTAATAAGACTGTAGGAGAAGGCCAGCTTATGAAGGACCATGAATGCTAGGAGCATTTTGTATTTGTTCCTAAAAGAAATCTGGAGCCACTGGAATTTACTAAAATGGGGGGTGGGGTGATATGATAAGGCCTGTATTTTAGGAAGATACTTTAATGGCCAAATGAAGGAAATATTGGAAAGAGGAGAGACTTCAGGCAGGCAGACCTACCAGAGGGTTTTATAATAGTCCAGTCTTGAAATGATGAGCACCTGCACTACAGTGATGGCAGTGTCAGAAAAGAAAAGGGTGTGCAATTTGACAGAACCAGATTAATTCATCTCCTTTCCTTTCACCAAAAAGCTTTGCTTTGATTTAAATTATGCTGTTTTTCACCTTAGTTTTTCAGTTGTTCTTTGTAGAGCTATTGCTTAAATATCGGCATCTAATACACTCTTACATAACAGGAAGGATGATAATAAAATTATCATCAGCCTTCCTGCCCAGTGGCCAGTAAGGAGGATTACTTCATCATCATAGCTTCAGTACTGAGCCAGCAAACATCATAGGTAGGAAAGGGTGGAGGGAGTATGATTCCCAAAGTGCTCAGGTGCTGAACCAGCACACAAGCAATCAAAGTAGCTCTGAAGGTGCTCCGTGCAATCTCATTATACTTGCATAATCTGTATGGATCAATAAATCCAGGGTCCAAAAGGATAATCCATCTGTAATTTCTAGTAGCAATGAATTAGTCCCAAATTACGATCTGATCCTGAGAGTATAAAGCAGGACTCTTATTTTCAAACTCTTCCTTTCTAAAGCCAAATAACCCAACTCAGCTATTTGTTCAGTCTTTGTCAACATACTGCTAGTTGAGTACATAGGAATGTTTCCCATGGGAATTTTCTTCCATTCTTGAATCTCAGCAATTGCATGGGTTCTATCCATGAGTAGAGATTTTTTTATCAAATTTGGCAAATCCAACGGCACGTGACTATTTTACCCTTTATACCTGCTCAGTGAAGAGATATCTGCTTGTTCCAAATTATTTCTTTAAGTTTTTAACACATTTTTCATACACATAGTGCTTGTTGCATAGTAGGTGCTTAGCAAATATTGATTGAATACTTTATTGATAGGAAAATATTTATTAATCCTCTTTCTGCCTCTTGAGTACAAAATATCAATCTTTCTGTAACTCCTTTAGGGTGATTATGTTGTATTTCATTAATATTGTATTAGTTATTCATTATACTATCATAAAGCACCTGCTCTGGGGTCCCTCTTCTAACTTATACTGGCAGTCTGAGTACCCATAGATCTACTCTTCCCTTTAGGATTCTAGGGGTAACCCTTGAGGGGCAATTAAAAATATACCATAACAGTTCATGAGCCCTCATTCAGTACATTCACTCTCAATATCAAGTAATCAATTGATATCTTTTCAATGTCAATTAATAATTGAAATAAAATTTTAACATAGAAACATTACTGATAAAGTATTGAAATATCCCCATTCCCCAGATTAGAAGATGTTCTTTCCTCTCACATGGTTCTTGGGAAAAGTGGGCTTACATTTAAAGTAGATAACACAATTTATCTGCATCATTAGCCCTAGAAGGGTTTCTTTTTTATCCTTCTAGGGGTCTCTGGGAATTTCATTTCTGACCCATGCCGTGACAAAGAGGTGACAGATATAAGATGTATAAGTCATACATTTTCAGATAGAGTCAAAATGGTCATTTGTTTTACTTGATACATATTAGTTACAAAAATATTAGCTACAAGGGTTTCATTTTTCTTTTTTTTTCAATTGGGGAAGGAGGTTGGATGGTATGAAGGGGTATAGTGATAGCTCTGAAAGTGACTTGTTAAATTCATTATGTACTTAAAAGGAAAAGCAAGCAGTACATAAAAGACGTTTGCAATTTTATGTTTTATCTTTCTATTCTACTTTATGAACTTATGGGTTATTTGGTGTTGGTTAAGTTCATAAATTAAAAATAAAAACAAAAGATTAAACAAGAAATAAAATTAAAAGAAAAAAGCCAAAACTGATGCTACATTGAGAAAGTTTGATTAGTCTACTTCTCAAAAGGATTAAAACTTTTGGAAAACAAAAAAGAAAATAATTATCTTCCTAATTGCCTCAATTCATGGAACACTGAAGTGTCTCAGGGAAGAGATCTGTCCCCACTCAAAACAGTTTGACCTGTTTATCCATATAAGAAAGTCCAAGTGAATGAAGAATGCATTTTGCCCAGATTTTAATATGCATTTGTTTGGATATCCTAACAGCTTGCCAATCAGTCAGTTAACATTTATTAAACACCTAATATGTGCCCAGCACTCTACTAAGCACTGTGAATACAAAAAGAGACTAAAGGCATTACCCACATTCAAAGAACTGATGATTTAATGAGGGAGGCAAAAGGCAAACAAATATATGCAAACAAAATATATACAGGATAAATAAGAAATGCTTAAGAGAGATGAGGTAGAATTAAGGGATGGTAGAAAAGGCTTTCTGTAGAAGATAGGATATTAGTTGGGACTTAAAGGAAGAGAGGGAAGGCAGAAGATGGAAATGAGGAGGGACAGCACTCCAGGCATAGTAGTAGATAGCCAGAAAAAATATCCAAACCAAGAAATGGAAAGTCTTATTAAAGGTACACCCAGGCCAGCTTCACTAGTTCAAAGAATATGTAGCAAGTAGGAAAATGTAAGAAGACTAGAAAGGTAGAATAATATTAGGTTTATAAAAGGACTTTAAATGCCAGAGGATTTTGTTTTGATTTTATCCTAGAAGCAATAGGAAACTACTGGAGTTTACTGAGGGAAAGAGAGGTAGTAACATGGTTGAATCTGTGTTTTAAGAAAATCACTTGAATACCTGAATAGAGGATGTTTTGCAGGGGGGAAAAGACTTGAGGCAGGCAGACAACTGCAATAGTAATTAGGGTCTTCGCAAAATCAATAACAATGTCAGAGAAGAGGAGAAGGGGAGCATATTTGAGAGATATTTCAAAGGTAAAATCAGAATGCCTTGGCAACAGCAAGGATACTTGGGGGTGGGGGGAATAGGGGAGCATAAAGGTGTTAGATGTTAAGGAGTCCAGGATAACACTTAGGTTGTGAGCCTGGGGGACTGGACAGATAATGTTGTTCTAAACAGCCATAGAGAAAGGGGGCTGTTTAGAGGTAAAGATAACAAGTTCTGTTTAGGACATAATGAATTTAAGATGTCTCTTGGACATCCAGTTCAAGATGTCTGCAAGGCAGTTGGAGATTTAAGACTAGAAGCCAGAAGAGACAGGGAGAAGGATTAGGTAGATTTCAAAATTATCAGATTCAAGCTCTAAAAATCCATGGAAATTGAGATCACCAAGTAATATAAAAGGAAATAAGGGGGCCTGGTACAGATTCTTGTAGTATATCCATAGGGAGTGGGCATGACCTGTATGAGAATCCAGCAAGGAAGACTGATAAAGAGCAGTCTGAAAGGTAGGAGGAAAATCAGAAGAGAAGTTCTTGAAAACCTAGAGAGGAAAGTATAAAGGAAGTGAGAAAGATCAGCAGGGTCAAAGACTATAAAAAAGTCAAGAAGAATTAGGATTGAGAAACAAGCAACAAAGAGAAGTCCCACAAGTGCCACTTGATTTCTATTATTTCCTTTATAGAAGACACAGATAATCATTGCATATTATTAATATACAGAGTTGCTATGAAAACTGTGACCATCTATATTGTCTTCACCGTTAGGAGAAAAAAAAACAACTTATGGAAAATGAATAGAAAGTCTGGAGGTTGTTTTTGAAATTTAGAGTTCATAGCTAAGAGTTAAAAGCAGCCTCCCTTCAGTCAAATGATGTGATGAGCCTTTCACAATCAATAAGAATGATCTTTGGAGAACAGATATATGATTCACTTTCAGACCTGCATTTGTAATCTTTCTGGGGGCAGGCAACAAGGTGACTCAGTGAATAAGGATTCAGGTCCGGAGTTGGGAGGACCTGGGTTCAAATATGACCTCAGACACTTCCCAGCTGTGTGACTTTAGCCCAGTTTAATAGCCCTCACTGCTCTTCTGCCTTGGAACCAATATAAAGGTTTGTTGGTTGGGGTTTTTTTAATCTTTCTGGGTTTGTAGAATTTGACATTTTTGGTGTGGCCTTTAAGAACCCAGGATTATGTTCACAACATTAGCTGGTATTAAAGGATGACTTTAGTGGAATATATATATATGTTGTAGATATAAATATATGAAGATATATAGTGGGAATATATACATATGTGATATATATAAAATCTCAAGGGGGTAGCTAAATGTTATAATAGATAGAATGCCATGCCTGGAGTCAGAAAGACTCACCTTCCTGAGCTCAAATCTGGCCTCAGACATTTACTAGCTGTGCAATCCTGGGCAAGCCACTTAATGCTACTTGTCTCAGTTTCCTCATCTGTAAAAGGAGCTGGAGAAGGAAATGGCAAACCAGTCTAGTATCTTTGCCAAGAAAACCTCAAAAGGGGTTGTGAAGAGTTGAACACAACTGAAAAATGGCTGAATATATATGTATATATAAATACCAAAATGATATATCAAATGAAAGGTATACCTATATTCTGTTTGGGGTGTCTGTGGATTGGACTCCATTCCCTTCTACTTCCAGAGTCCCTGGATGTCTAATATAAACATTGCCAATGGGGGAAAATGAAACCTTCTCAAGAATGTAGCTATTGGTTGATTGGGTGGCTGACTTTTTCTGATTCCCACACTCTCTTTGCCTAAGATCTCAGGTAGCTTGCTGCTTGGTCTAGACCATAAAAAGTTGACTAATGCCCCATGTAGCACAAGGAAATAGAAATATGGGCTTGCATAGGAAACTACCCAAGAACATTAAATGCCTACAGGTCACCTAAAGTAGTTCTTACCTGCTCTTTTTTCCTTCTACCCCTTGACACAGCATTTTCATGTACCACTCTATAAATGCCAGAAAAGAAGTTGGGCAGTTCCTCTCCTGGAAGCTTTTCTGTACTGATGGCTGGTGCCCCCACTGGGGTAAAAAAATGGCTACTCTACAAGAAAGCAACTAACATAGCTAAAAATCTACAAAAATAGCTGAAAAGTTGGAAACCTAACTAGAAAGTAGCTTGGAAAGACAGAAAGTTAGGCACCTTCGTACAGAGATTTAAAACAACTAGATGCTAAAATGCAGCAAGCAAGCCCAAAATGGAGCAGGAAAGCTTTAAGTATTGATGCCAATTACATGTGTGATGCCTTTCCCATTTCCCCTTCCCTCCCAGTTGAATTATTTTGCCTTTCTTACTGGTAATATCAGCCATTTGAATTGTAATTAAATTGCAAAGCAGATGACGCCATTAGGTATCTATACATAATGGCTAAAGTTTGAATGCTGTCAAAAACAAAGAAAACTAATTAGCAAATGCATTCATTGTGCTTTTGTATGCAATTTTATTCTCAAAACTAATTTTTAATTAAAACCTCCTGCTTTGATCTAGTTGTTACCATAGCAACATATGCCACAGTGTTGGCCACCTAATAAGTATTCACTTAATACTTGCTAATTGATTAGTTGTTTATTACTATGTGCCTGAATTTTTTATATGAAAGTCAAACATAAATGGTAATATCATTTGTAAGAGTCTTTGATGCAATCTTTCACCTGAGAAAATATCCAACAACCTTTGGAAATAGAAATATGAGAAGAAATCATTCATTCATTTCCTTACTGTTGTTCCCTGCCATGAATTATATTCCCATCAAATTTTAGAGCTAGATAGGACTTCTGAGATCAGTTGGCATTTAGTCGCTCTCTCATATAACATGTGTGCTTGTTCCCATGGGTGTGAATGCCTGTGTATACACTGAAAAGTCAGGTAGTTCTATTTGAGAGAATTAGATTACTGATTTTTTGAAATGTAAACTTTTGATTTAGTTATCAAAGAAGACTTCTGCCTTCTCAGACTCTTTAGCTGAATAAAATTATTTATTATTTGGTTCATTTATTTATGATTTATACCCTCAACTATTTAATAAAAAGCATTCAAGGTTTACAATATTAAACATAATTCAAAAATTAATCTGTAAAGACATTTTCCCATTTTATTAAGCTTCCTGAAGCTCATCACTATTCTGGCTACAGTGTAATTAACTTTTCAGCCACATCAATTCCTGAAGATTAAGTTAAAGAAGGGTTGCCATGCACATTAGCATAATAGCATTAACTAACATTTATATAGCACTTTGAAGTTTGCAAAGCATTATATATATATATATATATATATATATAATCTCTTTTGGTTTTCACAAGTCTGTAAAATAAGTGTTATTATTCCCATTTTACAGATAAGTCAAACGAAAGTTGAGATTAATTGATTTGCTTAGAGTCATTCAGCTAGTATCTGATACCAGATTACAGTGAGAGCTTCTTTATTGCAGGCATAACTTTCTGTCCATAGTACCACCTAGAGGCTGCAGAGATAAATACAACTCCTTAAAACCATCAACCCTGCTCTCAATGCAAAGTCTTGTTTATTGAATTGATCATTGCTATCCACATTAAGGAATGCCAGAAGACCAAAACAGTTTAGGATGATCTTGAAAAAGCAATGAAATATGCTGTTGCTTCAAAGTCCTCTTGGAATAAAATCTTTAGTAAATATAGTTAGAACAGATATAGTTAATTTCCCTAGCTTAACTGACATTGCTAGGAAATGATTTCTTTTATAAAATGCTAATTAAGTTCCAAAACTTTTGTTTGAGCATCTCCATGTTTAAAATAATCCTTCTAAAATCTATGAAATCAGGGAGCAGATAGGTGTAGCAAGAGATTTAATGCCAGGCTTGGAGATGAGAAGTCCTGGGTTCAAATATGAAATCAGACACGTTTTTGCTATGTGACCCTGGGCAAATCACTTAACCCCCACCATTGCTTACCCTTTGCCACTCTTCTGCCTTGGAACCAAGACACAATATTGATTATAAAATGGAAGGTAAGGGTTTTAAAATTTTAAATTACATGTTGTGTGTTGCCTTTCCCACCTCTCCTTCCCTCCCACTTCAATTATTTTGCCTTTTTTACTGATAATATCTGCCATTTGAATTGTAATTAAATTGCAAATCAGATGATATATATGTGTGGATGTGTATGGATGGATAGACAGACAGATAGATAGATAGATAGATAGATAGATAGATGGATGGATGGATGGATGGATGAGTGGATAGATAGATAGATAGATAGATAGATAGATAGATAGATAGATAGATAGATGATAGATAGATAGATAGATAGATGCATAGATGCATAGATGCATAGATACATAGATACATAGATAGACAGACAGACATGAAATCTGTATTGGGAAGTACTGAAGCTGGCACAGCATCCACATGGCACCAGCCCTCACCTTTACCCCACTCCAGGGTGACTGTGTGAATCAAATCACCCAGGAAATAAATATAAATCTGTGCCTGCAGGGTTTCAGTCTATGAAAGCTTCCAGCCTTTGCTGATGGGGCTGCTGATGAAGTCAAGGAGATTTCAACCCCAAGAAATTAACAGTAGTAATAATAGTCATTTACCATTCTATGTCACTTTAAGGCTTATGAAGCACTTTCATCACAACAATTCTAGGAGGGAGTATAAACATTGCTCTCTTGTTCTAGCAGTGAGGACACTGAGGCTCCTGTCAAGCAAGACTTCCTTTAGAGGCCAGACCTACAACTGGAGGGGAGGAGTCTAAGAAGAGTCTATCGTGGCAGCATTTTGAACAGAAAATGACTCCTCTTTCTGGCTGTCCCACAGACTCTGGGAGACTACAGGAAATAGAGGATACTCCTTTTTGCTCACTATTTTCCTTCCCCCCCCACCGCCATCCCAATTTCTACTTTTCTAATTGTTGCCAGCCTGGACTCCCTGCTTCTGACTGAGTCTCATTGCATTGATGCCTCCCCCTGAGCTCTCTTCCCTGTTCAACCCAGACCTTCTCTCCCCATCTCCCATCATGTCTACCAATTTCCTCCATCCAAAACCATTCTCTTCCAGTGGAAGTGGCCATTTTCCTTGGATTCCCACAAGATATTGTTCAGTCGTGTCTGATTCTTCTTGGCTCCATTTGAAATATTTTTGGCAAAGATACTGGAGTAGTTTACCATTTCTTTTTCTAGTTCATTTTAGACATGGGGAAACTGAGGCACATAGCGTTAAGTGTCTTGCCCAGAGTCACATAGCTAGGAAGTGTCTGAGACCAGATTTGAACTCAGGAAGGTGAGGAGTGCTGATGTCAGGCCCAGCTGCCTTATAGTATACCATATAATGAAGAGTACCTGGCTGGTAATAAATACTTATTAAGTGCTGGGGCTAGGGATAGAGGAAAGATTAAACATATATATATATATATATATATATATATATATATATATATATATATATATATATATCTTCTACTCTGTGCCAGGCACTATGATAAGCACTTTACAAATATTTCATTTGGATAATAAGGAAAAAGTACATGTACAAGAATATTCATAGCTTCTTTGTGGTGGCAAAAAATTGGAAAATGAAGGGATGCCCTTCAATTGGGGAATGGCTGAACAAATTGTGGTATATGCTGGTGATGGAATACTATTGTGCTCAAAGGAATGATAAAGTGGAGGAATTCAATGGGAACTGGAACAACCTCCAGGAACTGATGCAGAGTGAAAGGAGCAGAACCAGGAGAACATTGTACACAGAGACTGATATACTGTGGTACAATCGAATGTAATAGACTTCTCCATTAGTGGCAATGCAGTGATCCAAACAACTTGGAGGGATCTATGAGAAAGAGCACTGTCCACATTCAGAGGAAAAATTGTGGGAGTAGAAACGCAGAAGAAAAACAACTGCTTTGATCACATGTGTCAATGGGGATATGATTGGGGATGTAGACTCTAAATGAACATCCTAATGCAAATACCAACAACATGGAAATAGGTTCTGATCAAGAACACATGTAATATCCAGTGGAATTGCACATCAGCTATAGGAAAGATGGGTGGAGGGGAGGGAGGGAAAGAATATGATTCTTGTAACCAAAGAATAATGTTCTAAATTGATGAAATAAATTAAAATAAAAAAAAAATATCTTATTTGATCCTCACAACAGCATTGAGAGGTAAGTACTATTATTATCCTATTTTATTGAATTTTTTTTTGAAAAATTGTTTTTGAAAAAATTGAGTCAGGCATGAGTTAAATGATTTATTCAGAATCACCAAGCTAGTAAATATCTGAGGCAGAATTTGAACTCAAGTCGTTCTGACTTCAGGCCCAGTGCTTATTAACTGACTGACAGATAAAACACAGTGTAATACAATAGAGATGCTTAAGGAAAGCAGCCCACCTTACCAAACTCCCCAGACCTTCATTGTTCTGCCACACAGAGATCTCACCTGTCTTTCTCTCTCCTGTCAATAGAATGACTTTTAAAAAATAAGGTTCCACACTGACTTTTATAAGCCTATTGTTCCAATCCTCAAAGAGAGATTAAAACCGGTACCCTCATCAAGGACAGCAGCAAGCCCTCCTGCTTTCCTGTTCCACAGATTCATTTACCTCCTTTCCTAATTATAGTAAAATACTATTTATCCTTTGGTATTCCCATTCTATTAGCAAACTCCCCTTAATGGTTTCTTTTCATACACCTTTCATCTCCTTTCATTAACTGAAATGAAGTTTTCCCCCCAGAAGTCTACATCCCTGGCAGCCTTCTCTTTTCCTCACTCTTCACTCTCCAGCCCTCCTTTTCACACAGCCTACGGGTGGATTCAGTGACTCCTTGCACAATAGTGCTACTTTCTGGACCATGCTTTGCCAAAACTATTCAACAACCTCCTCTCCTTTGAAGTTCATGTTTTCTATTTATAACAACAGATCCATGACTTCTGCAGTTGACTCAGTTCTTCCTTTCCATTTCTTACCCTGCCATTATCTTATAAGACACTTTGATGCCATGAAACTTGGAAATTTCTTTATCCATATTAATGACATTTATCTCATCCAGTTTCTAAAATTCCTAGGACTCTATCTCCCATGGGGTTCATCATAAATAATATATTAATAAATAATAGAAATAAATATACTACAGAAATAAATAATATAGAAAATCCCCCTCTAAGAAAAAAACCTTCTGCCCTTCCACGTTTCCTCTTTCCTTAATTTTCCCATTTCTGTCCTTCACTCTAATCATGACCTTCAGTCTCTCTATTCTCCATGTTCCCCCTAGTTTTGTCCTTGCTTCTCTTGCCTTCCTATCCAGTGTGGTAGCCTCTGAGATTCCAATCCATTTCAGAAATCTGGTGAGCCTTCAAGCAGCCATTTCCATCAAGCTCTCTCCTCTAGACTCATTCAACTTTCTTCTTCTGCCATTGCCAGCCTGTCAATCCTAAGCATAAGTAACCCTTCAGGAGATCATAGCCTCTCAAAGAAAGTTCTCAGTGGCAAACAACCTAAACCTAAACAAGGATCTCTCTAATTGTATACCAACAAGTGGTCATCCAACTCCTCTTAAAGACATCTAATGAGGAAGAAGTCAATCTCTCCAAAAGCAACCCATTCACTTTTTGGATGCCTTCAGTTATTGGGAAGGTGTTTGTTTCTTTCCTTACATAAAGTCTATCTATACATGCTTTTCTGAACCATCTGCCTTTTCCAGTTATATTCCCAAATAGCTAGAGTTTCCTGAAATAAATCAGAAGACAGTGCTTACTTGGAAGACAATAAATGTATATTCTCTGTACTCAACTGATCTTAGCTGATACAAAGCCATTTTATTCAGGACTTAATTACATTTTTCACAGGAGTTTTCTCAAACCTCCCCTCTTATGCTGAAGCCCCAACTCCAACCCTATTACCTCATTCTCAAGAGATATTTTATCACCTAATTTGTCAAGATAATAAAAACCATTTCACTCCAACTTCTTCACATTCTTTCTGTTCCTCTAAGTTTCACAATGTCCTTACCCATTTCTCCTTTCTTCTTTGAAAAAAGTAAACTTTCAACTTGTACCCTCAATCCTATAATAATTCACATTTATGATTCAGTTTAAAGTTTTAAAAGTGCTTTTCTCACAACTCAGAGAGGTATGTGACCTTGTTTCCTTACTTATTAGTTATCTCTCTCCCATGCATCTTTAATCTTCTCCTCCCTAATCCCCTTCAGTCATGTGAATTTTAAAAGTCTCCATCTTGGTCTAGCACCCAAAAATTGTGCACACCCACACTACACGGGCATGTGCTAGTCAATGACAAATCAGAAATAACTAACTGCCCACCTGGGCTGTCCTAAGCCAAGCTAGAGCCAACCATTGGCATTTGTGAGACACAGGAAGTGAGGTAGGGAACAGCCTCTGGAATTCGTGAATTCCAGAGGCTGTTCCCTACCTCACTTCCTGTGTCTTCCAGAGGCTGTTCCCTACCTCACTTCCTGTGTCTTCCAGAGGCTGTTCCCTACCTCACTTCCTGTGTCTCACAAATGCCAATGGTTGGCTCTAGCTTGGCTTAGGACAGCCCAGGTGGGCAGTTAGTTATTTCTGATTTGTCATTGACTAGCACATGCCCGTGTAGTGTGGGTGTGCACAATTTTTGGGTGCTAGACCAAGATGGAGACTTTTAAAATTCACAGTCAACAAATATTTTTTAAATATCTCCTTTCATAAAAATACTTCCCATAATCCCTACCACCTCTTCATATGATTATCACATCTCTCTTCTGCCCTTCACAAACATAATTCTAGAAAATGTATTCTATATTTACTGACTCCACTTCCTTACTGTCTACTTCTTCCTAAACCCATCTGGAAAACTAGCTTATACACATAATATTCCACAAAAAAACTTCTCTAAGTTTACCAATGACCTCATAAAGATGTTTTCTTTTTTTTCCTTTTCCCTTTTTGATTCTTAGCTATATTTGACATTGCAAACCACATAGAATATTTCTGAAGCCAGCAATATATTAATATCCATAAACCTTTCCTTCATATGTTCCTTTGCCTTCCATATCTTAATAGTCTTCCTCCTATCTTTTCTCTTTGGCAGATTCCTCATTCCTCTCTCATTCCTTTAAAGTAAATATCCCTAAGACTCTAACTGGGATCTTCTCTACACTCTCCCCTTCGAACTCATTCACCACCATTGCTTTCATTAAGACCTTTCTGAAAATTACTCAAAAATCTCTGTCACCCTATACTTCTCCTTGAATTCAAAGTTTCTCTTTCCAATTCCTTAGTGCATAGTCCCTACCTGGGGGTTCCGCAACTACTACATGTCTAAGGGACATTCATTATCTTCCCCTCAAAACCCACCCTGCCTCCTAACATTACCATTTATGTCGATGATTCTGTCTTCCTAGTCACTTAAACCCTGAACATTACACTTGACTTTTATACCCCCTTCTACTATCTCCCCATAACATTCAACACCAGTTGGCAATGTCTGTGGATTCTCTTTAACACTTTGTTTCTATTCCTTCTACAGCCTCCCTAAATTCACATTTTCATCTATACTCCAGAAAATAAAAATCCTCTGACTTGTTTTCTTATTTCTAATCCATCTCCTCTCTTATTTACCATTCACATCATTACAAAAGCAATGTTTCTAATTTGCCACTCTGATCATGTCACCCTTCTACTGAAAAGCCTTATCAGTTCCCCTTTGCCTAGAAAATAAAACATATGCTCAATCCTGTCATTAAAGCTCTTCACAATTTAGTTCCCAGTCATTTATCCAGCCATATTGTTTCTTTTCTTATATTCTATGTTCCAAATAAACTAAATTGCTCTGGCCTCCATTCTCATCTTACCTTGTCCATATCCATGTCCCTTTTCACCCCATCTTTTCATGCTTTTTCTGAAGGATTTTTCCCTATTTCTCTATCTCTATTTCTCTCAAAATATCTATCTGGGGAAGCAAAAAGAAGGAAAACTGGGTTTTCCCTTAACACCCAGTCTAGTTTTTACTTCCTCCAGAGAAGCTTCTCTAATTCCTTTCAAGGTAAGAATGATTTCTCCCTCTCCCACTTTCTCATAGCCTCTTGTCTGACCCCTTCTTTGCACTCCCTCAAAGCTTTTTGAAGCCAAGATTTGCATTGCTCTCTTTTTATTTCAAGCACATAGTAGAGTCCTTTTATATCACAGATGTTTAATAAATTTTGTTGAATAATAGCCTTTTGATTTAATTTTGGCCATACTATGATTATTATAATATGATGTGTGTGAGCTTTATAATGTGGGACATTGCTTTTGTACTGGCCCTTGGATGTACCCTGGGATTTGCTTCCTTGAATAAATCCTTTATATCAGCTTAACATTTTTTGTCATATGTCTCTTTCTCATAAAACTGGATTGCTACCTGTATGACCTCCTAGGATGTATAATATAGCTGTCGTTCCATTTTCTTGCCTTCAATAAAATCATTATTTTGACCATCTTTATCAGTACACTTTGGCTTTTCAATGTTATTCAAAATATTATGTGTTATTTCAACACTGGTAACCATTCAGTCTTGTCAAATTCAACCCACTTTCTATGTCACCTACATTAACTTTTTGCTACATAAAATGGATGAGTCATATTTTATTCTGAGCCCCACACTCTCTTCTTTTATGGGAAAGCATTACTGTCTTATACATTTTTATTACTGACTAGAGGAAGAGCAGGAAAGGCTTCTTAGATGATAAAGAAACAATGACCCTTCTGAACTTTTAGGATCCCTTGGTCTCAATAAAAATGTTGACTGCTTGTATTGTATTCCCTCAGCCCCTACTAAGTTGGTTGAAACTAATTTGATGGGTAATAAAAAACAGCCAACAATCATTTATCAAGTGTTTATAATATGCCAGCCCTGTGTTAAGAGCTGAGAAGTCAAAGGCATCCAAAAACAACCCCTTCCCTCATGGAGCTCACATTCTATTGAGGGGGATGAAATGCAAACAAATCAATTTTCACAAAGTTTATAATTGTTGTTCAGTTGTTAGGTCAACTCTATGTGACTCCACAAACTTTGTTTATGGGGTTTCCTTCACAAAGATACTAGAATGGTTTGTATTTCCTTCTCTAATGTGTCCCCATTTTACAAATAAGGAACTGGGGGAAATAGGGGCTAAGTGACTTGCCCAAGATCACATAGCTAGTAAGTACCTGAGGTCAAATTTGAACTCAGATCTTCTTGACTTCAGGCCCAGTTCTCTAACCACCTCACCACCTACCTACGCCTTTGTAAACAACAGAAGCACAATTTTTTAAACCCTTACCTTCCATCTTAGAATCACTACTGTGTATTGGTTCCAAGACAGAAGAGCTAGGCAATGGGGGTGAAGTGACTTGCCCAGGGTCACACAGTTGGGAAGTGTATGAAGCAAGATTTTAACCCAGCATCTCCCATCTTTAGGCTTGGCTTTCAATCCACTGAGCCACCCAGCTACCCCAAAACACAAATATTTAATATATACTGAAAGTTGTGTTAGAGAAAAGTCACAGGAGTGGGGTTGGGGAGGTGGAGAAGGAGGCAGAACTAGGAAAGATCTTTTACAGAAGGTCAGACTTTAGCTCAGTCTTGAAAGAAGGCAGGAGGCACAGGTGAGGAAAGAGAGAATTGCAAACACAGTTATGGCCAATGTCCACCTTCTTTGTTTTTTTATTGGAGTGACTTCAATTCATCTTGGGCTTGATGTAGTATAGAACCTAGCTATGGATGATGACTGGCTCCCAGCACCAATGTAAATGTACAGAGTAAAGAGATGGAATAACATGTGTTCAAGGAATAGAGAGAAGGTCAGTTTTGCAGGATCAAAAACCAAGTGGAGGGGAGTAGCATGTAGGAAGACTAGAAACTTTGGAAGGGGCTAAGTTGTGAGGGGGTTTAAAAAAAACATTTTGGTCAGGAAGATAAAAGGGAGCCACTGGAATTTCTTGGATGAGAGAGCCAGACGACATGATCAGTTCTGCTCTTTGGAAGATCATTTTGGCAGCTGAAAAAAATAAATATACTGGATTAAATTCTTGAGGCAGGGAGATCACAACCAGCAGGTTATCACTGTAATGAAGTATTGAAGACATGCATCAGCCTGTTGATTATGTGAGTAAAAAAAAGAGATGTAGAATATGATAGGTGTTGTAAAGATAGAATCAAAAGATTCTGCACTTATTAGATATGTGGGGTGAGTGGGAGAGAGAAGTCAAAGATGGCACCTCGTCTGAGAGCCTAGGAGACTGGGAGAACTGGATGATAAGCAGAAAAGCTGGGAAAAACTAGGAAAGAAATAAGCTCTCATTTAAACCTTAATTTGTCTAGGCTACTTATAGACAGAATAGGTAACTAATATCTAATTAGTTAACTACCTATTAGATATGTTGTATTATGAACTGGAACAACCTCCAGGAAATGATGCAGAGTGAAAGGAGAAGAACCAGGAGAACATTATACACAGAGACCGATACACTGTGGTACATTGAATGTAATGGACTTCTCTACTAGCAGCAATGCAATGATCCAGGACAATTCTGAGGGACTTATGAGAAAGAACACCATCCACATTCAGAACTGGGAATAAAAATGCATAAGAAAAGCATGATTGATCACATGGTTCGATGGCGATATGATTGGGGATGCAGACTCTAAACAATCACCCTAATGCAAATATTAACAATATGGAAATAAGTCTTGATCAATGACACATGTAAAACCCAGTGGAGTTGCTTATTGGCTCCAGGGAGGGGGAGGACGGGAGGGAAATAACATGAATCACATAACCATAGCAAAATATAAATTAATTAATTAAATAAATTTTAAAAGATATGTTGTATGACCCTAGGCAAGTCATTTAATCTCTATTTGCCTCAATATCCTTTTCTGTAAAAAAAGGGATAATAATAGCACTTACCTCCTCAACGTTTCTGTAAAGATCAAATGAGATAATAATTGTAAATCATTCAGCACAGTGCGTGGCACATAAAAGTTAGTTATTGCTGTTGTCATTGCTTCTGTTGCTGTTATCTTATATTTGAGTTATAAATAGAGCATGTCCAATAGGAAGTTGACAAAATGAAACTTGAGGTCATGAAAGAGGGTAGGGCTGGATAAATACATCTGAGAATTGGGGAGCACCAAAATGATAATTGAACCTATGGGAACAGAAGCGAAGAGGTCTCAGAATAGAGCCTTGACAAGAAGTAGGTGTGACCTTGATAAAGATTTATCAAAGGAGACCCTGAGAGAGTGAGAGAATGACCATACAGGTAGGAGGAAAACCAAAAGAGATTAGTCTCCAAAAAAAAAAAATAGAGAGAGGGAAGAGTATTCAGGAAAAGAAGGTCAAAAGGGTCAAAGGCTGCAGTAAGATCTAGAAGAATGTTGAAAAGGACATTAGATTTGGTAATTAAGAGAGAGCTTATCATTGGAAAAGGTGAGTTTCAATTTAATCATTTCAGAGCAGCTTTGGAAAGAGAAATTTCAATTAAATGATCACTACAGAAGATAGACTGTTGAAGGGTTAGAGGAAAGAGATTGAAAAGCAAATAAAGGCACTGATTTTAAATGTCTTTCTGAAATTTAACCATGAAAGCAAAGAGAAATACATGATGGCAGCTAGTAGGAATGGTTGAATCAAATGAGGATTTTCTTTAAGAATGAGGGAAGAGTTGAACTTGTTTGTAGGCACCTGGGAAGCAGGCAATACTCATGGAGAGAAGAGATTAGCATTTAGTGAAATAGTAAAGAAGAAAGGGAAGGATGACCTTCTGGAGAAGATGGGACCATATGGGATCATTCATGCATGTGAAGGGATTAACCTTAACCAGGAGAAATGTCACATCATCATTTGAGACAAGGATAAAGAAGGAGTTAGTCAGAAAAGATATCTGAATGAGTAGAAAAACAGGATGGAAGAAGAATGAGCTGTCAGCAAATGGCCTTGACATTTTCAGAGATACAATGAGAAGCTCAAGGAATGAGGAAAAGAATTAGAAGAGTTGCTGTGTTGTTAAATTAAAGTTAAATTAGTCAAAGAGGTGTCAAAGAATTGCTTTGCTGCAGAGTGGACTCAGTTATGAATTTATAATAGTGTCTCATTATTAAGCACTGTGAGATCATGATTTAATTTAATGCTTCACAGATTTGTTTCCATTTTCAAGTCAATTCACCAAACATATATTAAACATTTTATATGCAAGGTTCATAGAAGACTCCAAGATGCAAGTACAAAAAACAAAGTCTCTACATTCAAAAAATGTTATGGGAAAGTAAAAGTTACTTAAGCATTATGCAGAGAAGTAAATACAAGATAATTTGAGTAGAGAATGAACATTAAAAACTGGGAAATAGGAACAATTTTGGGAGCTCATGTGAACCAAGCCTTGAAGAAAGTTAGAGATCTTAAAAGACAAAGATGAGGAAGGAGTAAACAAAAAGGCACAGCCTGTACAATGGCATAAATTAGAAAGACAAAGACTGAAGAGGAATAAAATGAAATGTTTGTAAAGGTAGGAGGCAACAGACTGTAAAAAGGATTAAAAGGCAGGCTGAAGTTTTGTATTTTATCAGAGAGGCAATGAAAGACATAGAAGCTTTTTGAGCAGAGTAATAACATGGTCAGACTTGCATCTTAAGAATATTAATTTGGCACCTGTATGGACGATGAATTATAGATAGAAGATGAGTTGCTAGAGAACTGCCTTGAGCCAAAGGAGTGAGTAATGTCTGAATTTCAGTGGAGAAGATAATTAGGATCAAGAGTAAAATGATTTAGTGAAAATGATAATGGACTGGGATACAAGAGATTAGGGTTCTGAGGAATCCCACTTTTCCTGTGAACTTGCTCTTTGACCTTAAATAAGTCACTTAACCTTTAAGTCTCAAAATTTTCATCTATGAAATGAAGGAGATAAATAAAATAGCCTTGAGTATTTCTTTTAGCTCTGACTTTCCATGGTTTTTCAGTCTATTTCATATTATGCCATGTAGGTAGCCATCTACTTTGCCTACTAGAAGTCTGAAAAAATTAATGCATCTAAAAAGCCTAATATTCAAGATATATAAAAACTAGTACAGACATATAAAACCAATGGCCTTTTTTCAATTGTCAAGTTTTCAAAGATTCAAGATCATGAACATTAAAAAAAAGGAAATTCAATTAATAACAGCAGAGGGAAAGGCTCCAAATAACTAATAATTAGAGAAATGCAACTCTGATATCACACTCATCAATATGGCAAAGATAACAAAAGCAAAGAAACATAGAAATATTCAGTGTTAGAGGAGATGGGAGATTGACATTAATGCACTACTGCCAGAGTTATGAAGCTATCCAGCCATTCTGAAAAATAACTTGGATGCTGCAAGAAAATAACATAGTTCATGTGAGAACTGTACTGTTTATACCCTTCTTATCCAGTGATCTCAGTCGTGGACATATAGTTCTAAGGAGGTCATTGGGGGAAAGATCTTATATAAAAACAAATTATTCACAATAACATTCTTTTGTTAGCAAAAACAAAACAAAATTGAAAAGAAAAAAGTGATCATCTAATGTGGAACTGTTGCACACCCTGTGGCATATAAATGACAATTTCCATAAGAAATGGCAAAGCAAAAGAAATTCAGGGAAATAGAGAAAGAATTTTATGAAGTGATACAGAACAAAGTAGAAACATGAAAATCATGTAAAAGAAATCAACACAAAAAGATGGTTGAATCAGACATTTTTAAGCTGAATAATATTTGTTCCAAACGAGTCAGCAAACATTTATTAGGTGCCAACTATGTACCAAGCACTGTGCTGAATTCACAGATACAAAAAAAAAAAGAAAATGGCAATCCCTGTTCTCAAGGAGTTCAGTTTAATGAGGAAAACAACATGAAGCAATCATATGCCATGGAAGAGAAAGAAAGAAAGAAAGAAAGAAAGAAAGAAAGAAAGAAAGAAAGAAAGAAAGAAAGAAAGAAAGAAAGAAAGAAAGAAAGAAAGAAAGAAAGAAAGAAAGAAAGAAAGAAAGAAAGAAAGAAAGAAAGAAAGAAAGAAAGAAAGAAAGAAAGAAAGAAAGAAAGAAAGAAAGAAAGAAAGAAAGAAAGAAAGAAAGATAGTAAAAGAGATAGATAGATAAATAGACAGACAAATAGAAGGAGACATACAGATATACACATCTATCTATAGAATAAATTGGTGATACTAAGCATAAGGAAGACAACAGCATAAAGGGGAATCAGGTAAGGCTTATCAAAGGAGGTAAGATTTTAGCTAGGACTTGAAGGAAGTAAGAAAATCCAGGAGGCAGAGATGATGATGATGATGATGATGATGATGATGATGATGATGATGATGATGATGATGACAATGACAATGACAATAATAGCTTGTATTTAAATATTATTTCAAGATATAATAATGAAAAATGTAAAAATCTCCATAGCCACTCTCTTTGTGGTGGCAAAAAATTGGAAAATGAGAGGGTGTCCCTCAATTGGGGAATGGCTGAACAAATTGAGGTATATGGTGGTGATGGAATACTACTGTGCTGTAAGGAATGATGAACTGGAAGATTTTTATATGAACTGGAAAAATTCCAGGAACTGATGTGCAGAACCAAGAGAATATTAAACACAGAAAGCGAAACACTGTGGAGCAATACCATGTAAGGGACTTTGCTAATACAAGACAATCCAAAGGGACTTATGAGAAAAAAATGCTATCCACATTGAGAGAAAGAACTGTGGGAGTAGAAACACAGAAGAAAAACAAATAATTTATCATTTGTTTATTTGTGGATATATGATCTAGGGTTTTGATTTTAAAAGACTGCTTTATTGCAAAAATGAATAATATTGAATTAAGTATAAATGATAACATTTGTATGACACAGGAGAAGTGTTTATTGGATCCAGGAGGGGAGAGGGAAGAGGCCAGGGAAAGAAAGCAAAATATGTAAACATGGGAAAATATTTTTAAATTTTTTAAATTAAAAAAAAATAATATCACTGAATCTCGGAAAGCATGGATTGTAGCAAGTTATACAAAGACTAGAAAGTCTGGGCAGTCAGATGGCTTGGTGGATTGAGAGCCAAGGCTGAGGTTGGAAGGATCTGGGTTCAAATTTGACCTCAGAGACTTCCTAGCTGTGTGACCCTGGTCAAATCATTAAACCCCATTGCCTAGCCCTTACTACTCTTCTGCTTTGGTACCAATATTTAGTGTGGGTGTTTAATAGGAAAGTTGATCATGGACTGAGAGAGACTGAAGATAAATGAGAGGGTAGGAATGATTGAAAGGATGGTCTGCCAGAGAAGATAGGACAGAATGGGATCATCTGTACAAGTTTGCATTCATAAGGAGAAAGGCCACCTCTTCTGTGAGGAAGGGGAGGACGAAATATCTAGGGAAGACAATTGAAGAGAAAAGAAGATCCCAGTCAATGGCTTCATTTTTTCCCAATAAAATATGAAAAAAAATCTACTGAGACAGTGGTGGAAGAGTGTCATGAGAGGCTTGAGGAGTGAAAAAAAGGTTTAGACTAGTTTTTGTAATGAGAGAGACAGGGAATCAATTAAGAAGTGGAAACTGATTTCCTAAATTCTGTGAGGGCTCAGAGCAGTAAACAGCAAGAACTGTAGTTAAAAGGGTGGAGAAAGCTGGAGCTATGGAAGATTTGGGGAAGAATAAAAGATCATAATAAGCACCCTTCTTTTCAGTAGAAAGGTAAGGGTGACCTGACGTAGAAGATAATAGGAATTCTCAGATTTGTCTATTTTTCAATTGGCTTTGATTAAACTTTTTTTTGTGAAAAGAGTTCAGTGGATAATTGATAATATCAGTGGATAAATGAAAGGAAGAGTTCAATAGAGTAATATTAGAAAATGGTGATAACAATTATTTATTCAGACTGAAGTGAGGTAAACTAAGTCATTGACCAGAAAACCTGTTTTTCCCTGGGGAAAGTAGAAATCAGAACTGAGCTTTCCTGTGAGGGTCAGTCAGCTCAGGACCAAAACAACATAGAATCAGGATCCATGAGAAGGTAACTTCCTTACTAACAAGCAGCCAGTCTAGGAGAAGCTATACAATGGAATGCCCTACTGATGAATATAGCTTCTAGATGATAAGGCTGTTTGCTCCATCAAGGTTATGACTCATTAATCAACATTGTTTGCTTGTATCTTGTACCCTATAAAAACTGCATTGTGATTTCAGTTGGGCATAACTTTCACTAGGAAGGTTTGCTCTGGCCAGTAGATATGTTTATTAATCAATAGATTAATAAATGAATATTGTTTCCATTAATTTGAACTTTGGGGTCTCTGGACTCATTTTGTGAAGTGCACCACTTCAATATAGGTAATTCTGTGTGTGTTTATGCAAATATATATATATATATGTATATATACATATATATATATATATATATATACACCCATACATTTTAAATGGGAGAAAAGGAATGAATACATCTCCCAAAAGATCATATTTAGACACAGAAAATAGCTTCCTCCCCAATTAACTCGATTATTTCCACCTTGGAAAAATTCATTACATAACAAAGTACAAGGTATTAATACTTCTGTTCCTTCCAGGCTAAGGATACTTCATCTAGTAGGGGTGAAGTAAAAAATACTCAGTTTGGGTAGGGAAAAAAGCTATGAATGCAGGCCATTGATCTCTTTCATTTGGAGCCAGAACTCAGGAGAGTTAAAAATCAGCTCAACTCCCAGCTGCCTGGAGATAGAACAGGCAGATTACTCCTAGCCCACCTCCTTCCCAGGGAGTGAGTCGGTTGGGGAGAGAGTGGAGAAAGATGCTTCTCCATATGCCCTCAGGCCCTTTTTAAAGCTTTCTGTGGATGGCAGAATGCAGAAAGATAATCACCCAGATGTGGTCACAGTATGGCTGGGACAGAACCACAAGGTGAGGGTTTGAGCAGGTAGAAAATCAGAAAGAAGGAGAGATTTGGGATCTAAAGCGGTGGTAGCATAGTAGTTTGCAGTGAGAATTGACATCAGCTAACTAATAATTCTGTAAGCCCACCACATTTCAAAAAATCAGCCCCATCTGGTTCATAATCCTTTATGATATTTTCCCATTTACAAATGACAGTATCCTGTAGTTTGAAGTAAAAGGAACTGAATGGAGTGCTTAGATCCTTATTGCCTTGTCATTGTATATGGGGCATCATCTGTTCATTTGGCCCCTTATCAAGTGCCTAGAAATAATGATAATAATCCTGAAAGGTCTGTAAAAGAAACCCAGAGGCTAACCTAAAGTTCAGGAGCTAACTAGATGCCTGAGTTGTATGTATTTGTACAATTAGGCCCTTAAGCTCCTGAGCCCTACTGGTATATCTTTTAATACGAAGTTTCTTTCAGTCAGAAAGTTTTTAAAATTAGAAATGCCTGCCAGAAGAAGCAAGAGAAGCCTAGGTCCTAATTACACGGTAAACACCAGGTGGGACTTTCTCAGTTCCTGTGGAATTATTCTCTCCTACTGATGTTTTAATTCTGCTTTAGTAAGACTTGGGTGACTGCCCCCCCCCTTATAGGAGCCTAAGCTACACAGAGGAAACAGAATTTCTTTGTGTACACAAACACAATATAACTTTGTTCAATTTGTCTCTTCTTTTTTATTTTTTTATTTAAAATTTTATTTTAGATTTTTTCCCATGGTTCCACAATTCATGTTCTCTCCCTCCCCTCTTCCCTGCCCCCTCCTGAAGTTCACAAGCAATTCCACTTGTTTATACATATATTATTACTCAAAATCTGTTTCCTTTTTTTATTCATTTTTGTAATAATCTTTTAAAACCAAAACCCCAAATCATACACTCAAATAAATAAGAGATAAATCTTATGTTTTTCTTCTGGATTTCTACTCTCACAGTTCTTTCTCAGGATGTGGGTAGCCTTCTTTCTTATAAATCCCTTGGGATTGCCCTGGATCATTGTATTGCTACTAGTAGCACAGTTGATTACATTAGATAATACCACAATGTTTCAGTTGCTGTCTATAATGTTCTCCTGATTCTGCTTATTTCACTCTGCATCAGTTCATGGAGGTCTTTCTAGGTCTTATCAAAATCACTCAATTATCATTCTTTGTAGCAAAATAGTATTCCATCACCATCACATACCACAATTTGTTTAGCCATTCCCCATTAAAGGGACATCCCCTCATTTTCCAATTTTTTACCACCACATAAAGCACAACTATAGATATTTTTGTACAAAATGATTCTTTCCCATTTTTATCTCTTTGGGGTAAAAACCTAGTAGTGATATTGCTAAATCAAAAGGCAGGCATTCTTTTAAACCCCTTTAGGAATAATTCCAAATTGACTTTCAGGATGGATGGGTTAATTCACAACTCCTCTAGCAGCACATTAGTGCAATTTGTCTCTTATTTCAGAATTTTCAGAATCAAACTAGAAAGGGAAATTGGGGAGCACAAATAAGAAATCAAGAAGTCATTTCTTGGTAGCCTTTTGGTAAATAGAAAATTTTGTAAATTGCTTTTAATTTAAAGATTTTAAATGTTCAATTTTAAAATTGCTAATTATAGCATAATAAACAGGATAACAAGTCTGGGAATAGCACAACTGGATTGCTGTTTGTTTGTTTTTTCTTGCTATCCATACAATTAAGGAAAGTAAAAATGATCTTCACATAGCCAATACTATAAGCATGTATTAAGCTTCATGTCTGTGAAAAGTATTGTACTAAACAAAATGAGAAACAGCCTCAGTTCCTGCACCTAATAAAGGGGAATTGGAGGGGAACTAGCAGCTGGGAACACCAGGAAAACCCCCATACAGAAAGCACTTTGAGGTAAGCCTTAAAAGAATCCAGAGGATACAAGAAGTGAAAAAGAGGGGAAAGAACATTCCAGGAAAGAAATGTATAATTGTGAGAAGAATCAGAAATGGAACATCTCATATGATAGTATTAGATAGGAAATAGGCCAGTTTGGCTGTACTAAAGAGTGTATGGAGGAGTATAACGTATAATTATGCTGAAAAAACTAAATAGGAGCTTGATTGTGAAAAGCTTTAAATGCCAAAGAGGAGAGTTTGTATTTGATTCTATATGTAAGAGGTAGCTTCTAAAGTTTACTGATTAGCAATGTTTGAAAGTGGTGGGATAGGAAGGATTGCATTGACTTGGCTTTAAGAAAATCAGTTTGGCAGCTATGAAGACAATGGATTGGAATTACTGTTGTTTGGTTGTTTTTCAATCATGTCCCACTCTTTATGACCCTATTTGGACTTTTCTTGACAAAGAAGCTGAAGCAGTTCATCATTTCTTTCTTCAGTTCATTTTTCAGATAAGGAAACTGAGGTAAACAGGGTTAAGTCACTGCCCAAGGTCACACAGCTAACAAGTGTCTGAGGCTGAATTTAAATTCAAGAAGATGCCCAATGAATTGAAATAGGGAAATATTTGAGGTAAAGAGACCATCTAGGAAGCTAGGTGAAATGTGATAAAAGCCTAAATTAAATTGTTGGTTATTTGAGTGAAGATGTATTTGATGTTATCAAAGTAGAAAATCTGACAATTCATGTTGGAAAGGAAAGGAAAGGAAAAAAATAAGGATAACAATAAGTCACTTGGATGATTAGAAAGATGGTAGCATACTCATCACAAAGAGATGTTAAGAAGAGTCAGAGAAGGTGGAGATAATAAATTCAACA
The DNA here is from genome assembly GCF_027887165.1 of Monodelphis domestica. Classification (NCBI taxonomy): domain Eukaryota; kingdom Metazoa; phylum Chordata; class Mammalia; order Didelphimorphia; family Didelphidae; genus Monodelphis; species Monodelphis domestica. Next base: position 429,029,523 of record NC_077229.1, read on the forward strand.
TTTGATTTGATCCAGTTCAAAATAGCCAATAGGCAATTAGAGATGCCTCACTAGTGTGGATGGTAGGGCTTGATATTGAGATATGAACATCACTGAGTAGAAATAATCATTAAAACCATGGGGGCTGTGAGATACTAAAGTGGGAGAATATAGAGGGAAAAGAACAAAGGTCTAAGGATATGGTCTGGAGATACACCCACAGTTAGAGGATAGGTATGGATAGTAATTCTGAAGAGGAGATTGAAAAGGAATGGTCAAACAAAAGAGGCAAGAGAGAGGAACAGAGGCACAAAAACCCAGAGTAAGGAGTATCCCAGGGGAAATGATGTTCAACAGTTAAATACTGCAGAGATATCAATAAGGAAAAAGAATGAGAAAAGGCTGTGAGATTTTGAGACAAAGACCTGCATACTTGCTAACAGTCCTGAACTCTGCTACCTTAGGATCTAAGTTATACAATGATAAGGTTTCCAGACTGCTTAGAACAGTGGACTAGAAGTCAAAAACCCTTGTTTCAGTTATCACTGCCAACTATCTAGCACCTGCTTGTACCTGATAAGAATAAATCACTAAAACTGAGATAAAATTCTTAAGAAGGCTGAGATAACTTTTAGTTTAAAAGGAGCATACTTTCAAATTAATCCATGAATCTATCTTTCCTGGTCTCCCACTCCCCCTCCTGCCTACTAGGTACACCCCTTGTGATCATTTTGAACATATTCTGTATGTATATTTATGTATGTGGGTGGGTGCATATATATGTATATGTGTATATATATATAGATTGACCTACATTAAAATTTAAGGTCCTAAAAATGATTTCATTAATAACTAGAGAATTGTAAAGCAAGATAATATTAAGACTTTTCCTCAGACACAATGACCTGGCAGGTATGACTAAAGGTGGTAAATTGATGTGTGGCAATTCATTAATGCATTCTAGGCAGATTGTAAAGTGGTAAAACCATTCTGGAAAGCAATTTAGAATTATGCAATGAAAATGTCTATACCCTTTGACCCAAAGATTCCACTGCTAGACATATACCCCCAGGTGGACATCATTGACAAAAAGAAAGACATTAAATTATTTATAATCATATTTTTGTGGTCCAAAAGAACTAGAAGCAAAGGAAATGCCCATCAATTATGGAATGTCTAGGATGTTAATTTCTGTGCTATAATGAAAAGCACAAAGAAGCATAGAAAGATTACATGAACTAATGCCAAGTGAGTAGAACCAGGAAAATTTTCCATATATGTATAATGGATACAACAATGTAACTAGAAATAAGTCATTAAACAAATGAAACTGAATACTAAGAATGAATAAAGGCTAAGCTTGATATCCAAAAAAAAAGATATGAAAATACATTTCTTCCCTTTTCCTACTATTTTGAAGATTTGAGGATCCACAGATAAAGAACATTGTCAAATATTTTCAATGTCTTGATTATTCACTAATTTTTCCTTCTCTTCTTTATGTTTTTTAAAAAGTATTTCTGATGATGGATGACTCTCTGGGACATAAAAAAGAGACATCAATAAAAATCTATTTTTTAAAATAATTTAAGTTCTTTGAGGGCATGTACTATTTCACCTTTGTCTTTGTATACTGACTTAGAAGTACCCAAGGAACCAGTCCTGAGATCCATCAGAGGTCCTATGAACATGGACAAATTCATCAGTCATTAGAGTCCCACTGGCAACCCTCAATAGTAACATAATCCATTGAAACAAAAGTGGCCAATGACAGAGGGAGTCCCTACAGACTGAGGGGTAAAGACAATCCCACAAGGACAATAGTAGTTTCAGGTGTTCATGATGAAAAGAAATTCTGGCTATAGATTCTAGAAAGGCACTGATTCCTAGAGACTAATAAAGAGTAATTCTTACAGGAAACCTCATGAGGACTCCACGATGGAAGAAAAAATCTTCAAGGGCAAGGACTCAAGAGTTAATGCTTAGTCACATGTATTCTCTTCACTTTTCACTTTACTCTTGAGCTCAAACTCCCCAGAGACGTTGTTTATATCAAGAGAAAGCATGATCCTAGGTTGGGAGAAATGTTTTGCAACTACTGTTCTTATAATTTCTCAGTAAATATCCTTTTGAAGAAAAGACTGAAGTCCTACTTATTGATTGATATTGGGAAATACATTGGATGGGGATTTTTGAGTAATAGTCCTAGAAATCTTTTCAACCTTTCCAGGAAAAGTAGTAATCTGTCCTCTGGAGTACTCAGCCCACCAAGCTTACATGGGGTAAGCTCAATGACTGTGTATTCATGGAAAGATGCCTAACCCCTCTGAATCTCAGTTTTCTCATCTGAAAAAGAAGTTAATAATACCTTTTGGGAAGAGAGCTCTTTACAGATATTAAAGTCTGTCTAAATGCGTTATTTTAGGCTCAACTTTCTGGAGTGATCATGGATCACCTGAAGAAACTATAGAATTGGAGACCCTGAGGCAATTGGCAAAATGCTATTAACAAACAAGAGCATCTAGAAGATGTCCTCTATACGGAGAACCTCTTCTATTCAGACTCTCTAGGAACTTCTCCATGATGTGGCAGACCCCTTTGGTAATCATATGTCTCTTTGTTTTATGCTTTGTCTTATGGTGATCATCTGAAGGAATCATCGAAGGATCCCTAGTTATATTTATCAAAGAATTTCTATGATCTTAACATAAATATGAGAGATTTCTTCTTGGAGGAGAACATTTCAGGCTGCATTTTTCTTTACTGAATAAATTGCTTTTTTATTATCAACAAATAAACAGTGGGATTTTGTATTTGTTTCTTTTGGTCAATTGCCTGTCTGTAAAGATATGATTCACTATACCCTAACTTTTTCCATCTCATATTTTTATCAAGGATTCAGCTGTGTGGATCATCCCCAGAGGGATGTTATAGAAATGAAAATGAAAGCATAACGGTCAGTAGTTACTGATGTCCTCTTGATAGCCTTATTTTTTAGCAATAACATGGTCTATGATTTTTCTTCAAACATTCATTATCATCTCTTTCAGATATCTTGAACATTTATCCTTTCATGCTCTTAAAATTATGATGCCTCTGACATAAATGTCCCCTCTATATTCTTTTTCTAACTAGTCAATGATTGGACTGAAAATAGGCAGCTGGTTTCTAAATGGTTCCCACACTGATAAGCAGTTGTATGCTGTTTGTCAAATTATGGTCAATCTTATTTTTGTGATGTTGTTCAGTGTTTACCATGCCCAATACTTTCTGACTGCCTTCTTGCACAAAGTATGCATATCACATAGGCATGAAACTTCTGAGTAATTCATGGTATGTCTTTTGTGATTTTTGTTTCTTAAGAGTGAAGAACCATAGTTTCCACAATATTTTCATTATCCTCTCTTATGCTTCTTTTGAAGTCTTAAGGAACAGTTGATCTAGCATTTAGGGTTTTGTTTTGTTCATAATAGCTTCTTTATCCTTGACAATAGCTACTGGTGCATCAGCTCTGATTATCTTCATGGTGGGTCTCTTGATTTTGTCAAAACATCATGAGCACTGAAAGACAAGGTGACCAAATGTCCCTCAGAATTGTATACAGAAACACATATTTTATAGTGTCCCTTAAAGTTATATATGCACATATAATATATATTGTGTGAGGATTTAATGAGATAATAATTGTAAAGTACTTTTTAAACCTTAAAACTCTATGTAAATACTAGTTATTTAGCTGAAATTTACTTGTCCTTTCTGATTTCTTTTATAGGAATAATGTTAATGTTAATTTGGTTCAGTTAGTCAAGTATCATAAGTCACAGAATGTTAGAGCTGCAAAGGACCTTAGTGATCATGCAACCCAATCTACATCTGATCAGGAATTCCTTTTACAATATCCTCAACAAGAAGTCATTCACACTTGGCAAAGGATCTCTACTTACTGGGAGTCCACCATCTCTAGAAATATTATTTTCCATTTCTGGATAATGTGAATTGTTAGAGCATTTCTTCTTACATCAAGCTGATCTCTTGGAAATTTCCACCTATTATTCTGCTCTCTACAGTCAAATAATACAATTCTAATCCATCTTCTGTAAGGCAACTCTCTTCAAACACTTAAAGAGAGGTTTCAAGCTTGTTTTAAGCCAGATAATAACATTTTTGTACCACTTATTATGTGCCAGGCACTGTGCTAAGAACTTTACCTGTATTTTTGTTACCTCCATTTTACAGTTGAAGAAAAAGAAGTTAAGTGATTTACCTGAGATCATACAGCTTGTAAATATCTTAAACCAGATTTGAATTTATCTTCCTGACTCCAGACCATATCACCAAAACCTTCAGTCAGTCCTCTTAAAGCAGGAACTCAAGATCCTTCATACTCTTTATCAGTCTCTTTTGGATGTTCTCAAGCTTATCAATGACCTTCCAAAAATTTGGCACCCAGTGCAATGTCAAAAGCTTAACTCAAGTAAAAGTGATCTAAAATTTGTTATTTTCACACTGCTTCCCTTTTCTCTCACCTGGCTATTCATATTTTAGAAACAGAAGGGAGCTGTACACATTTAATTTGTTTTTGATGGATTGACATCCATAAAATTCATCAACAAATGTGTACACCAACAAATGTGGTGGACCTCTCAATAGTTAAGGTGGTCTGGGAATAGCTTTCATTGTTCAGTCATTTCAGCCATGTCCAACTCCTGTGACCCCATTTGGTGTTTTCTTGGCAAAGACATTCAAGCAGTTTGTCATTTCCTTCTCTAGCTCATTTTATAAATCAAGAAACTTCACCAGACAAGGTTAAATGACTTGCCCAGGGCCACATAGCTAGTAAGGATGTGAATCAAATTTGACCTCAGGAAGAGGAGTCTTTAGTGTTGACATACTACTAAAAATCTTTCTCTCGTGATAGAACCTGCCAAATCCTGTGCTCTGTTGGCATATACTGTGAAATTTGGTGACCCCAACATAACTTCCATGCCCTGACAAGATATCAAAGTAGAAATTTTGTAGAAGTTGTGACAAATGTGACAAATAATAGATGAGAATGCACTTTGAACAAAAGCATAAAACACCATTAAAATGTAAGATATTATTATAAATGAATGAATTAATAAGAAAACATTTTAAGACTTATTATGCACAAACGTATGCTAAGTGTCAGAGATTCAAATAGAAAGAGAAAACAATCCCTGCTGTCATGGAGATCATACACTAATAGGAGAAGGAAACACATTTAAGAGGTTTCAACTGCAAGTCAGTAAGTAGTATAGTACTAATACTGTTCTCTTTTCTTGTTATTATATCTGTGTACATAGAACATGGGGGAGTGAGGCTGGGCTTAGAATGAAGAAGACTCCTCTTCCTGAGGTCAAATCTGCCCTCAAACACTTACTATCTGTGTGACCCTGGACAAGTCCCTTAACCCTGTTTGCCTCAGTTCCTCATCTGTAAATGTAATGTAAATGTAAAAAAAATGTAAAAATGTAATTTTTTAAAATTCTCATCTGAAAAATGAGCTGGTGAAGGAAATACCAAACCATTCCAGTATCTTCACCAAGAAAACCCCAAAATTGGATCACAGAGAGTTGGACATGACTGAAAATGACTTCACAATAACCCAAAGGATATACCATATTTAAATATTGCTCTCATTTGATTCAATTGATTAATTCTTTGGGTTGCAACTATGCATCTTACTAGTATTCTTAACCTGCCTGGAATGTTAGTAATTTAAAGAATCATACCAAGGGTCAGTTCAGGCTCCAGTTTTACTTTATGCATTTGATCTAAAAGATAAGGTTATTTTCAAGGATCAAGTATCCCAAAGAGGCAGGCAGCTTCAGGTATACCGCAGTCTCCATTACCCAAATAGACTAGAAGAAAATTAAGGTAATTGAACCAATCACATTTCCATTAAGAATGATTTGAGAAAGAGTATTAAGTGGTACATGTGGCTCCATTTCAGATCACTAAGGCTTGAAATGCACACATTTATGTAGCATGCAGGCTTCTCAAGTTCTACCAAAAGCTGCTTGCTGGCCACTCTTCTTGGTAATTCAAAGTGGGGAATGGACATTCTGGTTTGGGTAGCGGCCTTTCTGAAATGATGTATCAGATGTAAATAGGAGGTGCTTGTTATGCAAATGATTATTTTAAGAAAATAAGGGCCTTAGAATCAATTAGTTTAATCATTCCTGCTAATAAATATGCCTTATCTTTGAGACTTTACCAGGACCTGAAAACCTCTCAATGAATCAAACATGAATAAAAATAGTTACTAAAAGAACAATAATTACAGACTGAAAGGAATTAGAGTATATAGAGAACTGAGTGCCTGTCTTCAAAATGAATCCCTTTACATCATGCCCAAATTCAGGTATTGCTTGTAGACCTCCAATTAAGGGAAACCCACTACCTCCTGAGACATTCCACTTTTGACAAACAATTATTAGGGAGTTTTTCCATACCTCGAGCCTAAATCTTCTTTTTTGAAGTTGCCAATCATCACTGTTAGTTCTACCCTCTAGGTCCAATCAGAGATGGCTAATCCCAATCCCCCTTCCACAGGACAACCCTTCTAATACAGTAAGTGTGATATTGTTCCCATCTCCCAAAGGCTTCTCTGCTCTAAACTAAATTCCTGATTTATAGGAAGATCATAAATCTAAAGCTGGAAGGGTCCTAAGAAGCCAACTAGTCCAACCCCCTCATTTTAAAGAAGAGGAAACTGAGGCCCAGAGAAGGTGTATGATTAGCCCAGAGTCTCAGAAGTAGTAAATGACAAAGCAGGGATTCAAACTCAGGTCCAGTGAACATGAGTTCATCCCTCCAAGTTTAGTATTCTTTGCCCCCAATTTTTTAAACCCTTATCTTCCATCTTAGAATCAATACTGTGTATTGGCACCAAGACAAAAGAGTGGTAAGGGCCAGAAATGGGGGTTAAATGATTTGTCCAGGGTCACACAACTAGAAAAGGTCTGAGACTAGATTTGAACCCAGGACCTCCTTTCTCTAGGCCTGGCTCTTAATCCACTGATTCACCTAGCTATCCCTTGCCCCTAATGTTTTAATCAACCCTCATGTGACCTCAAGGAAAGGCCTTACAGCATTGTGCTTCTCTTACTCTAGAAACTGAAAATACCAAAATTGGACAAAATGGTTGTCCTCCTTATTTTTGGAAACTTTAAATTATTGGCACAGTGGATAAAGCACTAGTTCTGGGAACAGAAAGACTTGAGTTCAGATTTGTACTCAGATACCTAGGAGTTATACAATCCCTGGTCAATCACTTAACCTCTCTCTGGCTTGGATGTATCATTTTCTTCATGTGAATTTGTATTATCTCCCAGATAAGAAAATAAAAGTTACTGAAGGATCAAGATCATGATTAAGTCTGGCCTCAGACACTTTCTAGCTGTGTGACTAAGCAAGTCACTTAACTCCCATTACCTAGTCTTTACCACTGTTCTGTCTTGGAACCAACACATAGTATTGATTCTAAAGTGGAAGTTAAGGGTTTAAAATATATATATGTATATATATTAATATCTATTAAGAATCAGAAAATCTAAGATTTGGAAAGAGCAGTTGGACCTTCTCACTTTCAGCAGTCCATGAAAAGAATCTCAACTATTATATACCAAGCAAGCAGTGGTCTCACCTTTGCTTCAGGTTTTCCAATGAGAGAGAAGCCGCCATATCTTTCAGTGGTGCATGAGCTGTAATTGATAAGATGTTGGGACTTTTTTTTTTCCTGACATCAATCATAGATTTGCTTCTTTATCATGTCTACCCATTCTTCCTGGTTCTTCTCTTGTGGGGCCAAATACAAGTAGTCTAAACTCTCCTTCACTTGATAAGCCTTCAAATACCTCTACACAGCTATCCTCCCCTTCCTGAGTCTTCTCTTCTCCTCACTAAATATGGCTGGCTCCTCTGATTTCATCTCTTACCTCTTGCCAGAATAATCTCTGTCTTTTATGACATATGCTTACATAGTCTCCATCTGCCTAAATGCTTCCACTGGTGGGGAGCTCACTGTTTAAAGAGTGAACACATTCTGCTCTTGGGCAGTTCCAATTTTTAGGCATTTCTTCCATATGTTGAGCTCCAATCTGCAACATATTTCCTGCCGTTATTCTCACTGGCCAAGTCTTAGTGTCCCCTTCTTCGGGCATTCATTCTTCTTCCAACAGATCTCAAGAGGAGATTAGATGCCCACAATTCAGATACACTGGACTGAACAGAATCTGAGCTTGCAGTCTTTCATCACTGCTCCATCCATACTGGTCACCAACCCTAGCCCTACAACATGCATTACAATGCCTATTTAATGGAAGAACCTCCTTAGCAAGCTTCATGCCCCTGGGTACGTTTTGATCCTGAACCCATCCACATGCATTTTCAGGGCATATGTTTAACGTTCCTGTCTTATTCCCTATAAACAGCTAGATCAGAGTCACACTGACTCACTCTCCAAAGCCAATCTTGAACATCGCTCTGCTGTAACCTCTCTCACTCCCTTATCCTAAGCAATTCTCCTACTCATTTCTGAATCCTACATGAGTGAATAAACAAGCTCTACTTACTTCCCCAATCTGAGTTTCACCCTCCAATCTCCCACAAATTCATTCCTAGACTCCACTTTCATCTCAATTATAGCTGCTTATTTCATCTATCCCCATCCATAGTCACCAGGTTATTTTAATCTCCCATCTGATACACTCTAACTCTTAAACTACTTCCAGATGCTCCTAAATACTTACTATGAAATTTGAGGCGCTTTCTTGTCACTTGGAGCTACCCTGAATTGATGGGAGAAGGGGTGAAGGGGTGAAGCTCTCCACAATGGCACACATCTATATCTCCTTTTCCTCTCTAAATCCCATATGGTTCCATAATGTTGGGAATATCTCTCAGAGCACCTAACAAAGTGCTGGGCTCAGGTTAAATACTTAGCAAGTACTAGTAAGTAAATTCTTCTTCTGCCCTCAAGTAAGTGTCACAACAAGACTTGGATTTTGAAAGGAAAACAAAGAATGAATCAATTTCTCAGTCTAGGCTGTTAGAACTTGTGCTAGGTCAGAAGCCCGAGAAAAGTGGAACTTCCAGAGCAAATTATAGGGAATTGGCGCGAGCATGTAATCATTACATAACAAATCATGGAATTATAGGTCTTTAAAAAAGGGATTATCTAGGCCAAGACTTTGTAATTTTTTTTGTGTCATTGGCCCCTATAAGATTTAAATTAATATCAATAACTCCAAGCATTATATTTATAAAGTTTATTAATAATCACTTGTAGTGTAAGGAATAAATACCTAATTATCTAACAAAAAGTAACCCACGTGAGTAACTCTCCTGCCTCTCACCTCACACCACCTCTATAAAACTTGATCAGCAGCAGAGAGAGTGAGAGGCAGGGCTACCCAAAACTTATATCCTCCCTACATCAGCATATCACCTGAGAAGGAAAGTGGGATGCTGGGAATTGAAGTCCTGGGGAGCCAATTCTAATTACAGTTCTGTTCATTGTACAAATGAAGAAAATTAATCCCAGAGTTCTCTCATGGAGAAAGTCTAAGGGACTTGCTCAAGGTTATAGAACTAGTAAGTGATTAAGTTAGAATTTAAACTTATCTTTAACTCCAAATTGAATACTGTTTCTACACTACCATACTTTGTTATTGCATTATTTTGTCCCATTAAAAGGTATGGTATGAAGTAGGTTTCTTTGTTTCTTGGTTTTGGTTTTGCTTTTGATTTTAGTTTTTTTGCACAGAGGGGATGGCAACAGCTTTTAACTTCCCCAGAAATCTCTGAGGCTGTCTTAGAGGCTTAGATAAGAATTGGAGCAGGGCCAGAAAAACAACATCCAAGAAAGAAAGATAGTCCAACACCAAGTTCTAGAATCCAGGAAGCCCATAGGTTACAACACTTTTCTGGCCCATTTCCCTTGGTGAAGATACTTCTGTTCTAAGCACATTACGTCCCTGATCTGATCATTTAATTTGAGCTAAGGTATTAATAGGTGGCTTAATGATTCCCACCTCCTAGGTAACATTTGCATTTTAGCAACAACCTTAAATGCTTTCAATCCTGGAAGAGAATCAAGTTTGAATTCCAAGAAAGGCTCGGGAAACACCACGCATCAGGAATCTATTTATGTCCTAAGCCTCATCACCCTTCAGTGCCCTTTTGAATCATTAAATGTAAGAACTATCCATTCAACCTAAACATAGACAAGCATAGATTCAGAACTGGGAGAGTCATAAGAGGGTATATAATCAGCTTTCTCTTTATACTCTGAAAACATTATATTTGTTCATTTTACTCCACTAAAGTCCTCATCTCATGCTTCATCTTGGCAGCATCCCTGCTGCCCTGAAGATGCCAATACAGTGGGAGTCCTGATGGATGCTACCAACTAGGAAGACCTTGAATCAGAGGATTTGGGTCTGATCCTTTGAGGAGAGGCATTAGTTAGATAAATTGGGAGGTGCTCATCACCAGGAGGAAGGTTTCTGAGTAATTGTTTTTCTGGCCATAGCAATTTTAAATATTTTTTCTCCTGGTAGGTGGGAATTCTACACAGATTGAATTGGGGATCTTTGATGTATCAAAGAAAGCATTCAGTTTATCATTAAAAGCAGCCATTATTTTAGCCAGATTATTCACTAAATAGCAAGATGCAGTCAAGAAAGTTTTAAAAAACAAACATTCTTTACCACTTCCTCAGGATAAATAAACCAAATAAGTTTCTTGTGATAAGACTAATAAATGTGTGTTTATTATAGGGCCATATCGACAAGCATTGATTAAGTGCTTACTAAGTGCCAAGTACTGCAGATACAAATAAAAGCAAAAAGGAAAACAGTCCTTGTCCTCAAGGAGGTTACATTCTAAAAGGGGAAGGCAGCTCATAAAAGGAAGCTGAAAAGATGCAGCAATCCTCAGGTGAAAATACAATAGAGAAAAAAAAAAGCCCAGAGTGTCAAGCAAAGGACCCTGAGAGAAATGAAGGAGTGAACAAGGCTAATTTGGGGACTCTTCCTTAAAATGAAAGTTCTAGAAAAAATGACCACCACTGTATTTGCCTCTTTTTGTATCCCCAACCCTTAGCCCAGTGCCTGGCACATAGCAAGTATTTAATAAATGTTTGTTAACTGACTTCCTGACCAGTCAAAGAAAGATTTTACAGGGATATAGGGCTCTTCTAGGATAAGAAAGCAACTGGTTCCTGGTGGCAAAGGCAGCTTCCATGATGGCAAAGGCAGGATATAAACAGTGATTCTCTTCTCCTATGAGAAGTCATACAGTTTTAGAAAGAACCTACTACTGGCCAGCAAACACCCAGCTCAGGAACCCAGGAATTCTTGAATTCATGAGATAGCTGTCAAGACTGGAAATGTTCTTTTCTTCGCACTGCTGTTCAGTGACTTAAAGTGAATAGTAGACAAGTAGGGAAAGAATGAAGACTGAGTAGAATCATAGGAGCCAGTGGATGACAGAATGCCCAGGAAGAAAGGGTAGCCAATAGGATCAAAAACTACAGAATGATGAAGAAGAGCAAAGATAAAATATATAGAAGTTGAATATTGAGAAGTATCACATTCATACTATAAATGGAAACATTAAATGGGATATCTAGCCACATTGATATCCATGTCAGTTCTCAGTTGAAGGGTGGTAAGATTTCAAACAGTTTTAATTGATTTCCTTCATTGCAGATCTCTTTTGTTCTCCCAAATGTTCAAGATTGCTGGCTTCAAGATAAAGAAAAATACTCGCCTGTCAAAATCCAGTTATGTTTGATTCTAAACTCTGTCTGAACAGGTCAATTATTCAGGGAATAACACTAAAATATTGCCACTTTCGGGAATCGTTGCAGGTGGCATTAAATTATGAAGTCTAGCTGATGTTTATGAATAACTCATAATAAATAAATATACTGAACATTTATAGGCTGACTAATAGAGTTTGATGTATTCCTGTCAGCTTCCTCTCTCATAGCCCTTCTCTGGTGAGAAGAGCTAGGGGAAAGTGGAAATTCTATCGTTAACAAGCAGAATAGTTGACTGCCTATGTGATATGATTTCAGGCACTAAAAACTGTAGATGAACAAATATAACTTGCCCACTAATGTGTCTCAGCACCTCCAAATCCCACCACCTATATAAAATGACTTCCAAAGGAGATACCGATCTGTTATCCTGTGATCATTTTTCCTGGTTTGATGCATTTGGCTATGTAAGAGGACTAAAAGAAAAGCTAACATATTAGCGTAGCTTTGTTTACTAGATTGTCATTTCCTGTAGAATAACAGAGATCAGAAGATAAACCTAATATTGTTAAATTTTTATGAGAGTGAAACAGTTCATAGATGTGCATAAAAGCCAAATGTCAAATTTTCAGTATGAGCATTCAGACCTCAAAATATGCAAACTCTACAAATCAGAGCTTGATTTATTAATTTGTTGATTGTCTACCCTTAAGAAAGTCATGACAACTTTTAGCAATGTAGATTAAACTTAAAAGTAGGTTGTACTTTCTTGGAGAGCCAATTGTTAAAAAATTTATCATCACATCCCTGGATAGATATATCCAGATAATAGAGTTACTACATATATTGAAGGGAAACTGGAGGGTAACATAAATGAACTGACAAAAGGAGAGCTGGAGGGATACCAGCAGCAAATATAGCTTTGCTCTGAATAATCACCTTCCTCTCTGCCATCATTCATCTCCTCTTATTAGCTTCTTCCCCTATGCCAATAATCATGCTCGGTTTACTCCAGTCCTAAATCTCCCATTAACCTTGATACATGTTCAAGATACACAGGACCACAGATGGAGAACCAGAAGGAACATCAGAGGTCATCTGATCTTACACTCTCTTTTGACAGACAAGGATGTGGAGGTTCAGAGCAATTAATTGACTTGTCCATGATTCACAGGTCCACACCCACTGCTCTTTCTACTATGCTAAGCTGCTTTCTGACATCTCTCCAGTCTACCACAACTAAACTGAGAGGTAGAATGTTTCATGCTCGCTGCTTCTTCTTCCTCATCACTGCTGAAATCTTTCCTCCCTGGCATTTAATCAAACTGTTTTCTCAAAATTCCTCAATAGTGTCCTTGATACCAAATATGCTTTTTTCACCTTTCATCCTCCTTACTTCTCTATAGCATTTGACAATGTTGAACATGCTCCCTTGAGAGAAACAGAAATCAACACACACAAAAAGAAAAAAAATATATTCTGTTCTCTCAGGGAGATGATATTCTAATGGAAGAGACAACACGTAAATAGAGACATAGAATATACAAAGCGTATCTAGGAGGGGAAGGCACTAGTATCTGGAGAGATCTGAGAAAAGCCTCCTGCAGAAGATAGCATTTGAATTGTCTAAAAGGAAGTCAGGAGCCAACTGGGCTGCACACTCATTCAAAATCTTGTCCCTTGATTTCTTTATTCTGTGCATTTACATGGGTTAGACACACTCTCGAAAAAGATCTTCTCTACTTCCAGCCTACATCTCTCCTTCCCTTCCTTGAAGACCCAATGACAGGATTGCCATCCCCTCTATGAAGCTCTCCCATTCTGTTCCTTTCCTCTCTTCCTTCCCCCAAAAGTTATTTATCCCTCATCAATCTCCCCCACCTTATAGAGCCTTGTCTTCTTCTTCACCATGAATACATTCTACCTTGTATCATACTCATCTTTGTAAATAACTAAACTCCTCTATTAAATTAGAGGCCCCTTGAAAGATGGATCAATACCATATTTATTTTTTATCCCAGCTCATGAAACAATGACTGGCACAAAAAAATTATTAAGAAAGAATTTATTAAATTGAATTTATCTGAATCAAGGTCCTTTGAATTAAGTTTATCACCTGTCTAACTTGACAATCTTCCTGTGAGAATTTTTTAAATTAACCCCTTTTATTATGCATAAATCCACACAAGATTGTCTTCTGTCATATAGCTGTTCTGCTAAATAATTGAATTGTGTGACTTATCATAGTTCCCAGAGCTTACCTTAGCTGAAAGATGACTGAGGCCAGGTGTGAACCTCATTTGAAACTCCTGTATTAAATGCATTATAAAACCTTCTATATGAAAAGTTTCACTAGAAGGATCATTTATGCAGAGGAATTTTTTAAGCTTTCCTTCCTCTTGTTCTTCAGTCATGAAGAACCCCCTTCATAACCCCATTTGGGGCTTTCTTGGCAATTTCTTGGCATTTCCACATCCAGATCATTTCAGAGATGAGGAAACTGAAGAGAACAGGGTTAAGTGATTTGTCCAGAGTCACATAGCTAGTAAATGATTGAGGCCAGATTTGGACTAGGGAAGCTGAGCCTTCCTGACTCCAGGGCTAGTACTATCTCTTGCATAACTTGACTGCCCCCTAGTAAGTTATTATTGCTATGAGTTTGTTTAAAGATATATTTTGAGCAACATTTTCTTCATTTCCTTAAAGAAAACTCCAAACAAAATAATATCGACCTATTCTTAGTGTATACCAAGCAGGTAAGAGGCCAGAGGGAAAAAACTGATGGTATGTAATTCTCTGCATTGTAATTTCCTGACTAGAGATGATGGAAGAGAAGGTAGCTAGAACCTTTAGAAACCTCCTACTTTGATATTTATCTTTTAAATAGGACACTGCTACAAAATAACCTATATGATCTCATTTTCAGCTTACCTATTTCGATTTTCATGTCATTGGTGTTTAGAATTTTTTTTTTCCTCAGCAGGGGAAAAATTCTTTCAACTACAAAAATAACCTTTGTCTCAGCCAATGGAAACTTATCATAAATAATAACAGTGTGCTATTAAAGGTTTATAATTATCTTTAAATTGCCCAGAACCCCCTCAAGTTATTTGAATTGAGGGAAGGAGTAAAACTCTTAATGTTTTTAATTAAATTGAGGTAGTTAGGTAGAATAGTGGATAGAATATTAGATCTGAAATTAGAGAGAACTGAGTTCAAATCCTGCCTTAGACATTTACTAGTTGTATAATCCTGGGCCAATCTCCTGATTTCTCTGTACCTCAGTTTCTTCTTTCATAAAATGGGGATAATAATAGCATTTACATCCGAGGGTTGTTGTATAGATCAAATGAAATATTTTTAAAGTATACTGCAAATCATAAAATACTATATAAATATTAGCAATTGTTAATTAAGCCCCAAGTCTACCAAAGTCACTAAGGAAGAGGAGAAAACAGACTTTGGTTTGGAGGCATGTTTGTGATTGGGGTTTTAGGGAGATAGTGAAAGGACTGTCATTTAACTATGTTATAATAATAAAGAAGTCAAAGTAACTGAGATTTGAAGGGAGCATGAGACCAGATGTTACCAAAAACCCTAAAAACTAGCAAGATCTCTCCCCTGAATTCAGAATTCCTTCAGCCAGTACAAAAATAAAAAAGTAGGGCGGCTGTTTATAAGAAAGACCCCTTCTGCCACTGTTGCAGAGCTTGTTCTTATGGAAGGAAGAATAATTAGCCAATCACTGAAGACTATTTTGTGACAGAGGCTGACTTTCACTATGTGTGTCTTCACTCCCTCTGTTGTGTGTGCCTGGGGAAGTTTTATGAATTCAGACATGCTGAAAGTTTCATGAAGCCTTGAACATAGGAGAGACAAAAAAGTATACCTGACAAATCTGTGTTATAAGGTCAATAATTACTACATCCTTAAAAACCCCTTCTGGGTTCTTGTCTCTTTCTCTCAGGCTTGTCTGTATCAAAGATGGCAAAACTGTCATTTTACAAGAATCTTCAAGCTACTGAAATTGAGCTCTGAACCTTAAAAAATATTTCCATGTATCTGAACAGGAGTTGTTTAAAATCAATGACAAATATACAGCAGACTATTTTCCAAAAGATATTTCAAAAAGATGGTCTTTCATTTAGTCATTCTTTTTCCCCTTCCTCCCCTCAGCTTCCCCTGGGAGATTTGTGAACCATAATTGTCTTGAATGATTTCTCTTTTCTAAGATGTTCAACATCTTTGCATGAGAAATGAGACAGATGAACTTCAAAATGTGGATACACAGGAAAGTGGATGAGTTATTTGAATGAAATAATGAAATGTCCCACTAGAACAAAGCCCAAAACACACCTGATATTGGTGTTGAAGGGTGGGAGGTGGAGGAACAAAGGATCATCCTCTCTCACCCTGCCCTAGGGCTTCAGCCCAAAAATCTTCTGGGCCTCTCCCTTGAGACGAAGAAATACTGAAGCTGCCAAACTAGACATAAATGATAGGAACTTTAGAAGGAGGTAAAGATTCCATCTTTATGGTGAATTTTCATGAAGAGGAAAGTCAAGTATAATATGATACACACCTTGGATTCGGAAAAAACATATTTCAAAGGATTCAAAGGAAGTATTCCCTTCAGAAGAACAGATTCCCATGACCTAAAAGCTACAAGAGAAGTTGTCCCAAAAAGTATGGTAGACTCAAGAATTTAATTCTTGAGGAAAAGAAAACAAACAAAAAAAATCTAAGGAAGAAAATGGAGATAATACCTTTAAAAGATTTTACATAAATGCATAACAAATCACTGACTAACTTAGATTTTTAAAAGACCTATATAGAAGATGAAAGCAAGGGAAAATAACTGAAGATAAATACAAGGCAGCAGCAAAGTCTTATAAAAGTAATATTAGAAATACAAAAGAAATGTGTGGAGATTGTGGAAGGAATGAAAGGTTGGGTGTTAGGGTATAATTAGACTCTACAGAAGAATGGGAGAATGACAACAGAAGACAGACTACTAAATTTACTTTGCATTTTTTTTCTTTACCTGTTTTCCTCTAAAAGAAAAACATTGTGTTGCAAAGGAAAATTAAGACAATCCTAATTAGCAGAGTTGAAACCAAAAATTAATGAGGGGAGTATAAAGAGAGTACCTCAATGAGTTAAAGTCATCAGGCCCAGATAAAGTACATCCCATGGTACTGAAGCCAACTTACAGAGGAGTTCACCACTCCAGTGTCAGTAATCTCTTAGAAATCATGGCAGATAAGAGGTGCCAAAACACTAGGTAGATGTCTCCCATTTTCAAAAGTCAGGGAAGTTTTAGAGTAGGTGTTTTTAGTAAAGTAGTAAAATAGTAGTAGAGTACTTTAGTAAAGTAACCCTCTATACAGGTTAATTTTTTTTTAAATGGAAAGATCTAAATGAAATTATGAAGAGTGAAATGAGCAGAACCAAGAAAGCATTATATACATCAACAGAAATATTATTTAAAGAATGATTTGTATATCCACCCCCAGGAAAAGAGCTGATAAATAGAAACAAGCAAGACATAGTTTTATATATGCAGATATCTTTTTGCCAAATGATGCCTTCTCTAGTGTGGGGGAGATATCTGAGAAATTTGATGTAGCAAACAAACTTTAAAAAAAAAAAGGAAGGGGAAGGAGGCAGAATCTGAAAACTCCTGCTTGATCATTTTGCTTCAGTTGCTGGCAAAATTACTAAGTGAATGGTGAATGCTGTGGGTTTAGGGCATGTGAGGTGCACTGATTATATTTCTCCTTTTTCATTAGGTTACTTGAGCAGTAAATGCCATAGATGTCATAAATCTTAACTCAACAGATATTTTATAAGGTTTTGATATCCTTATGGAAAAACATAAAGATCAGTTAGTTTAATTCAGAGCTGGACCTAACAGGGCATGATAAATGGATTGATTCCACCTGGTGTCAGGAGATCTGTAGTTGAGTACCCTATTCCCTGCCCCATGATAGGTCCTTGGGCCTATTTGGGTCAACATTTTTTTTTGGGCACACCACTGAGATTATCTGGTGACCCAAAGATAAAAGGTATATATAGTTAAAATGTAGGACAATAGAATCAAGATTTCAAAAGTTTTAAGTAATCTAGTACTAGTGGATCTAATTAAATGAGAACTAATAGAAATAAGCAGTATTTCTAATTCAGTAGCAGTATAGAATGGTAGACAATGATTTGTATGAAAAAGACCTGCAGTATGATATGGTAATCCAAAAAAGCAGTACCAAAGCAATCTACAGTACTTCAAGGACTTAATTTTGTTGCTGTGGGGTACTGTTTCTAGTGCCATGAATCATAATTACTTAGTAACTTACAAGAGAGACTTTGATTATTGCTGAGGCCAAAATATTAATCACCCTATGGCCATCCTAGTGATAAGTCTCTCCAAATTCACCCTTGTAAAAAGAACATTTTGCCTGGATTTGTATTCAAAGCCTCTTTGGGAACAACTCTGTGTTCTAGAATATTTATTACTGTTGTTATTATTTTAATACTAATAGCTAGAATTTATATAATACTTCAAAGTTTGCAAAGTACTTTAGATATGTTATCAAATTTTATCCTTACAACCTCTTTGGGCAATTATTATCCCCACTTTATGAATAAAGAAACTCGATTACAGAGGTGTCAAATGACTTCTGCAAGGTCACAAAATGAGTATCTAGGGCAAGATTTCAACCCAGGTCTTCCTGCCCCCAAGCTCCTTGCTGTACCCATCATACCACCTAGAAGGTTATACCCAAAGAGGACAAGTCCAGGCAGATTATTCTATGCCAGAAATACTTAAGAGATGCATTTTAATGGATGTGAGCCACACTCATAGAAATAGATATTCTAAATAAATTGTTATTATTCTCCATTATGACATGAAAAGCACTTTTGGCTCTCCAGGGTTATGTCAGTAACTCTCAAAATTTGGCAGAACTGTCATGAGAAATATAACAGTGAACATATATTTATATAGAATTTTAAGGAAGAGTTTCTTATCCTCCGAGACCAAGAAAACTAGCCACCGTAGGTGGCAGTTAGAGAAAGGTAGAATTCGGGGTTCAATATAAGAACAAACTTCCTGAATGGAATGAGCTGAACTGACATAGTTTATTCTCCTTCACCGGAAACCTTTCCAGCAATGGTTGGATGATTAAATCTTGGAAAAAAGTTGGAAGAGATCATTGTTCAGATCTGTATTGGATTAGATGATCTTTGAGGTGGCTTCCATTTCTGATAATCTGTTATCTTCCCACCCCTTCTCCAACCTCTAGCAAGTAGCAGTTTGTATAAAGGGCAGAAGAGGATCCATCTATCCATGAAGGAATTGCCGCTTACTGTTCTAAGTGCTTTTCACAAATATTATCTTATTTTATCCTCACAACAACACTGGGAAGTAGCTGCCATTATTATTATTATTTCCATTTTACAGTCAAGAAAATGAAGCAGGAAGAAATTAAATGACTTGTCCAGGGTCACATAGCTAGTAAGTGTCTGAGGTCATATACTAACTCAAATCTTCCTGACTCCACACCCAGAGTTCTATCCATTGAGCCATGAGGTGCCATGAAGTAGGATTGATAATTTAAGGCAACATTAACTTGTTAAATCTCTATTCTTCTCTGACATCCTTTATCTTCTGAAAGAAGTCATATTTTACAAATGTAAAATTGCCTAGATAATGAGATTTCTCAGAACCTTTTCCATGGCATGGAAATGGACTGGTCAGATACTTTGGGAAGAGTCTATGTAGAATGAGGCCCCAGGTTTACTCCAGAACAAGGAAAATTGAAAGGTGATAGATTCCCTGTTCTTTTGGGGACATAAAGATTTCTTAATGCAAGCCAATTGGTCCTACATAATAGTTGAGATAAATAAGAGATGTGGAAAGATTGTCCTTTAACTTAGGATGGTCTTAGGTACCACGGGATATTATCCAAGGCCATCCATGGAGTAAAAACCTGCTCATGTGATGTAGTACCCAAAGTCCCTGAAAAAACAATTTTCCTTCTACCTGCTATGGAGACTAAAATTCTACAGATGGTTTTGACTGAGTTAAATGTATCTCAGAGGATAGCAAAGATTCACATTCCCAACCACTGACTCCTAATGAAACATAGGCTCTTACAAGAATGGGACCTACTTTATCTAGAAGGGACAAAAAATGGTATTTGTAATCCAGGGTGCTTTTCTAAAATGCTAGGAAATAGCATGAGGACATTGAGTGACTTGGATGGAGCTTACAGAGAAGATCTGAAAAAGGTAGTGGTCCCCCCAAGGCAAACTTGGCCTTGTTCACAATTTTGAATAGAGCTGGCTCTGACTACAGGCTTCAGCTGGTCTGATGTGATTTCATTTTTCTTTCATAAAGGTTTCCAGAGGATTCATTAATACACTCCAAGCTGCATCCTAGTTGGAAACCATTCGAACACACAGACCAACAATTATGGGCTAATGCAATAATTCTAGATTGGCTGGCAGATGTTACAGAGCCAAAAGTCATCATTAGCCAGCTTCCTCTTAAGACTTCAGTTTAGGGAAGGAGATTTTGACCTGTAGATAATTAGAACTGATGACCCCAGCTTGCAAAGAAACCTCTAAGGTTCCAAATGCCTTTATGCATAAGGAACATTGTCCAACCCAGTCAGGCAGCTGGTGATCCTTCGTGGGGCAAAACACGAATTTAAGAAATATTTCTGTGCTAACTCTTATTTAGAGCTCTCCAGAGGGAGAACCTGTCTGACAGGAAGAAAAAAAAATATTTCTTCTTCCCCTACAAAAGTTCCCTGGAGACAAGTAACTGTCAATACAATGGTTCTTAGACCCAACCTACCTCAACTGAAGCAAGGATCGATAGTCCTGCTTTATGCCCTCAGAGAGTGTTTAGAGCCACTAAAACAGTTCATAAAGGATTAGATATCAACAGTTTTATTGCTTGTCAGATAGTTGGGAAGCATTTGATAAGCATTTTGGCCATCCCTCTAAGAGCATCAGAAGAAGGATTCCACACTTGTCATGTTATTGAAATTTCAGGAGTTTGTACAGTAACAAAGGGAGCTGAGGAAAGATGCAGTGGATTCAGTGGATGCAGTGGGTTAGAGAACTATCCCAAGCCTTTACATCTCTGCCAGCAATTTCTCTGTCATGAAAAAACTTTTTTGCCCAAGTAGAGCTGGGACAATCATAGCAAAAACTCCACCAGCAACATCTTTCATTTTGCTTTTGAATCACTATATCCAAAAATAGTTACATCCTCTTAAAATTCAGAAAGACAAGGGAAAGAACTGGTTCACCTCTAAAGTATCAAAACAATTTGAAAAAAAAAAAAAGCTAAATCATTGTCCATTAAGTCAATCTGAGAAGCCTTTATGAGGAAGCTTCTTAGGTCAGTGTGGCTCAGTAGGAGTGCCCTCTTCTAGAACCCTTAAGGCCACCTCTGAAGCCTGTTCCTTGATCTTCAAAAATATTCCTTTATTTCAATTCTGATTTTCTTTGGGTTTCTGTGAGGACTGAAACCTATGCCTATTTTGTATCACGCAATCTTTCTAATAGGTGTTCTTAACCTAGGATCCATGAATTTGCTTTTTGTTTTTAACAATTACATTTTTCTCTTTTTTTTTATTCTTTCCTTCCATCTTATCCAATACTGTGGGTTGGTTCCAAGGCATAAGAGTGATAATGGCTAGGCAATTAGTTCTAAATGACTTGCCCAGGGTCACACAGCTAGAACATATCTAAGGCCACATTTTAACCAAGTACCTCTCATCTCTAAGCCTGACTCTCAATCTACCAAGTCACCCAGCTGATTACATTTTAAAATAACTGGCTCCCTTGGTTATCCTATGTTTTATTTCATGCATTTAAAAACACTTTCTAATGAGGGATCCAAGGATTCATAAGACTGTCAAAGAGTTCTATCACATATGCATATACACAGACCAGTTAAGAACTCCATCCCATAAGGAAATTCCTTCCACCTATACAAATCAGTAATTCATCTTACAACTTAGTCTTAGCTACTTTGGGGCTACATTTAAGTGACTTGTCCATGGATTGTTCACAGATACTTTATATCAGAGGCAGAACCAGAACTGGAAACAAGGTTCTAGGTGAATGAAAATGAATATCATTATTCCATTAAAAAACAACAAATATAAAGATTTCCGAGAAGAGAATATATGACCCAATGAAGATTAAAGAAAGTAGAACCAAAAAACAATTTACACAGTGATTACAATGTAAGTGGGAAAATAATAAAAACAAAATTGAATGCTGTATAATCATAATAATTTAACAAACCTTGAGAAAAGGTAAAAAATTATTTCCTCTGCTCTTTGAAGAAGTATAAGGGGAGAGAAGAGGGACTATTGCATATCACATTTATTCTAAGAGAAGATCAACATGTGAGTTCATTTCAAAGAAATGCCTCTTGGTTTTTTTTCTTTAACTGTTTGCTATAAAAGAAGGTTTCCTGGGTAGGGAAGAAAGGAATAAAAATTTGGAATATATTTTATATCATAAAGCATTATGATATAAAAGCAAATGATCAATCAATATATATAATCATTGGTAAACTTGGATTCAACTGAGTGATATTGGAATCCAAGTTGCTTGGGACTGAGAAATGTAAGGATGATATTAGAAAATAAGTATTGTTTAGGGATAAGAAGTAAAGTGGCTGGCTTGAGAAAAGAACTGGAGTTTGAAGCAGAGCTGAGAGAGCATGTTAATTTCAGATGTGACAGTTATAACTATTTTTCTATGTCAATTACTCTGGCAGTTGGCAGAGACACTCTCAGAGACTCTCTCTCTCTCTCTCTCTCTCTCTCTCTTTCTCTCTCTCTCTCTCTCTCTCTTTCTCTCTCTCTCTCTCTCTCTCTCTCTTTCTCTCTCTCTCTCTCTCTCTCTCTCTCTCTCTCTCTCTCTCTCTCTCTCTCTCTCTCTCTCTCTCTCTCTCTCTCTCTCTCTCCCCCCCCCTCTGGGGCTGGAAAAGGTAACATCTTTGCCTCTCTCTCTGTCTGAGGGAAAGATCTGAAGGAGCTCAGTGTTTTCCTTTCCCAACTTGGGAAATACTATTGAATATCTATTGTGGTTTTATAGATTGTTTAACTCTGAGAAGACCAAAGAAAAATCTGATCTTTGGTTTGGATTCTTGTTAAGACACAACCAGCTAGCCTTTGCTAATTTATAATTTGAAGATGAAGTTAAAATTTATAAGGATGATTGCAGTAGTTTTTATTTAGATAGTATAAATTTGGGTTAGTCAGATCAGGGAGGAATAGTGTATCCTGTGAAACACAGGAGAAGCGATTCCTTGTGGAACCTGGGAGTTTATTTGGGTGGATTTAGAATCCCTTAGAATTAGAAATTCTTTATTTATCCTTATATATTTCAATAAGCATTTTATTTTTATAATAAGAGTCTCTTTTGCATCCTTGAGCCTGGCCCTGAAGGGAAGTTCACATTTGAGTTTTACTTCATCACTGAGGATACTTTTGATTAATATCCAAACAATTTTGAACCTATATTGGAACAATTTTTTCTATCTATATTTGGGTAGCTCACCATCATTATTATTTTTATTTTTACAGGAATAATAAATGTTATTTAGATTATAGTATGAATTATATGATATTCATGCTTTAGCTTATATCAAATATACATATGTATATAATTATGTAATAGTAGATAAGTACTGGAATTAAAATCCAGATCATCTGGATTCAAATTCTCATTATAATACTTAATAGTTATGAAAATGGAAAATTCACTTAACTTCATCATTGCTCATTTTCCTCCATAAAATGGGCATAATACCTTATCTCATTACTTATTACTTAAATATCACTATCTCATCAGGTTGTTGTAAGAATAAAATTAGAATATATGTGCAGTATTTGAGAAAACCCTTTTATGAAAGTGCTATGTAAATGTCAGTTATTTCTTCATTTTTTCATATAAATCATACAAACTGGAGATTTCATATTGATAGATGTATCTAAATCTACTTTGTATTTGCTTCCACTTTGCTCATAACCCAATCAAACTACTGGCTATGCTACATTCCCATTTTGTATAATAAGAAGCCCTTGAATTCCTCATTTTCTCTCCCTAACTTGGATGATCATCAGGTGCTGAATATGTGAATTTGGCCTCTGTTCAAGGGGAATTGCCAACCCCACAATACCTTCTGATTTCTGAGCACAATATTCTTTTTAAAAAATAACCCCAATGACCAATTTTTAGAAACTCTGAAGAATCAAGGCTATCCAGCTACAAATATGTGAAAATAGCTGAAGAATCAGAGTTTCACTTCTTCCCCAATAGTGAGAGATACACAATGGATGTAAAGAGGATATAGTAGAATATCGTTGATTAATTGAATGCATGAAGCCATAAAATAGGCATCAACTAGAAAGGGAGTGAAGTGTTAATGAAGCAGAAGTGGGAAGAATAAACGGCTTGTTTGCTCCATTGACACACAGAGAGCAATAATATTAATAACTAATATTTACATAGGGCTCTTACAATGTTCCAGGAACTATGCTATGTGCTTTATAAATATTACCTAATTTGATCTTTATAACAACCCTGTGAAATTGATGTTATTATCATCCATATTTTATAGTTGAGGAAATGGAAGCAAAAAGAGTAACTTGCCCAAGGTCACATAGTTACTAACTGTCTAAAGCTGGATTTGAATCCAGATCTTCCTAACTTCAGAGGCAGTGGTCCATCTACACCACCAAAGAGACCTAGAGGAATGCTTTCGTGACGTGGACTGTATTCCCTGTAAAGGATTTATGGGAGAACCTGGAGGAGAAGACACAACAAATGGGTAGTGTTTTGTACCTCTGGATGGAATATTCACCTCAATGAAATCACAATAATGGTAAAATAAGAAGAATATGAATATTTGACATTATGCTCATAAATACAGCTACACATTTTAAAATAATAGTTCAAATACTTTTTGTAAAGAAATCTCTCTATAAGAGTTTTAGCTACCTAGATAGCCAATGAGAAAGCCATAATGAATTTTGCCTCAGAGAGACATTTTGCAAGACATACATTTCCCCTGCTGGCTTGCAGAACTGTATAATTCAGTAGTAAGGGGGCATTGATATTCTTTTTACTTCCTTATCTAAGAGAAAAAAGATTTATGGAGGTTTTTTTGCTTTTTTTCTTACAATGCTCAGCATCAAAACATTAAAACATTGAAAGTAGGCTCATCCCCTAGCTGCTTAAAAACTTAGGAGTGAGAAATCAGTCTTTTAGAAATGGTGCTCATATAGGAGAACTGGGTAAAAAAATGAGGTCATGATCATGAAAACTCTCCTCCCCATATGTTTGTCTTTTCTGAGAAAAGGGGTAAGTAGAAGGGAAAAGCAACATCTTATCCTAAGGATCATTGAGATAGCCATATTATAGTTAACATCTTTGAGTATCCTATATACCGTGGCATGAGACCAGACAATCTGGATACTCTGTAAATAGTCATATATAAAAATTATTATTATGAAAGACTCAAAGAAAGATTTTCACATCTTTCCTTTTACAGTCATTTTTATTAAATTATAATTCATGTAATCAACAGATATATCTGCCCTCTAGTGGAAAGCCATGATCAACCTTTTAGAACTTGCCAGCTTGGTTCTTGGTGTGATGCTAGGAGATAATGTCATTAAGCTACAATTCAGATTGTTATTTGGACACATGGTTTACTAGTGAGATGAGTTCCAGCACTATATATGTATGTATATATATATATATATATAGACAGAGAGAGAGACAGAGAGAGAGAGAGAGAGATTCAGATTGTTTTAGAAGGTATAATAAAACTATGAGTGTCTGTGCTGTGATTCTGAATTTTCCATAGATATTATTCTAATAACTCTATAATTGTATCAGGACGACTGTTTTCTCCAACAACTACCCAACCTGTATAGTTCTTTTCCATGTCTTTCCCCCACTCCAAGATACCCCAGAGAGCCTTTCTGGAATCTTTTTTGACATTTTGAAGATTCCAGGATGTCAATTAGTTATCTATCTCTACACTCTCACTTTTATTAGTCCATTTTTATGTCATATGCTTCTTTAACATCTTTAAAGCCTCTTGTTTAATTCATTATATGGTATTATAGCCTCCTCACAGCCACCCTTGCCAATTAATCAACTATTTATTAAGTAACTACTATCTTCGAGACTTGGTGTTAAGTGATAGTGATACAAAGGAAAAGCAAAATCAAACCTTGCTCTCCAAGGAGCTTATATATCGTAATAGAGGAGACTCCATACATAAACCAGAACGTGAAAGGTACATGCAAAACAGATAAAGAGTAACCCTAGAGGGGATGGTACTAGAAACTGAGAGACTGGGAAAACCCTTCTAGAGGGGACTTTTTTCTGAGCATTAGGTGATTTTAGCATATGCATGGGTCATACTTCGTCAGAGAAGAGCATTGAAGGACGTTTTGTTCCACTGAATCAAAAGTTTTCTTATCAATAAGCAACCCTTGCTCTCAATATGCATTTTTTTTCTAAATGAAATGGGGAACTGCATTACTCAAGGTCATACAGCTAGTAAACGGTAGAGCCAGGATTCAGACCCTAATCTTTAGGGTTCCAATCCAGTGTAGTTTTCTACATCAACTTCTTTTCTCAGTTCAGCATTTAGTTAGCACCTTTTATCTACATTTTTTTATTTTTTACTTTTTTATCTCCATTTTATTTTAATAACAGATCTCCACATAAGTTTTCCAAAGTTATATGATTCACATTGTCTCCCTCTCTCCTGCCCTCCCCCCTCCCTGAAGTTGACAAGCAATTCAATCTGGGTTATACATGTATTGTCACACAAAACATATTTCCATATTATTCAATGTTGCAAGTGAATAATCATGTAAAGCCAAAACCTCAAATCATATAGCCAAATATACAAGTAGCACCTGCTATCTAAAAGGCATTATCTAAGGAGCTGGTTTTTGTTTTCAGGGTACTTGACTTCCAAGCCCCAAAACTCAAATTTACTGCCAACATTCTCCTTCCCACACATTTCTCAGTTCTGTGCATTTCTTCCTAAATTCAGTAGTCACCTATTACATGCAGATCACTGTGGCATTCAGTAGTCACCTATTACATGCAGATCACTGTGGCATTCAGTAGTCACCTATTACATGCAGATCACTGTGGCAAAGAAAAAATGTCTCTGCCAACTGTCACCGGCATGGGGGCAGGAATTGTCTCTTTTCTATTTGTTCCCTGCCCCAAACTAAGCCAACCAAGTATATTTTTCAATGCTAAGATGATGGATGCTAGATATGGGCAAAACTGTATCCTTTGCTTGGGTGAGATGAGGTGTGGGAAAGAGAGAAAGCCTTAGCTGGATTCCTAATCATCAGCTCGATCAAAATCTGGCAAAGAGAAGTGGCAACAACAGATCCCTAGCCACTGACATCTGGACAAGAGTTGAGTGAGCTTCTGAGAAAGGACAAAGGGGGCAGGTGGCCTGAGCAGTCCAAGTTGCAAAGGTGAAAAGGAAAAAAAAATCTTAAATTGACTGTAACGGGCCAAAATGCCAAATGAGCACTGCCTTTGATTGCAAATGTTTAAATGTATATTAAAGAAGAATAGCCATCAAGGGAATTGTTCCTCGGCTGGGCACAGTATGGGGTAATGGGACTACTCTCTCATTAGAATGAAATAGGGACAAAGTTACAGCGGAAATGTGAGCGAGTTTCCCTTGTAGAGTTGAAGTAGCAGCCATTGTTTAAGCTACACTGACCTCTAGAGGTTCTCCCTTTTTCTTCTTAATGTATCAACGCAGACCCGGGAGGAGAGAGCAAGGAAGAAGGCTCCCGTGAGTGCTTTGTTGTGTTTTTTCTTAGCTCAGCAGCGTTGAAGGCTGAAGGAAAGAGGAGGAGGAAGAAATGAGCCTCTCCTTGCCAAGCACTATCGCTTAAAACCAGGGTAGTAAGAACAAATCTGGTCGGCATACTTCTCGTGCCCCGGGCTCCTGCAGTTAAAGCTTGGGACAATGTTAGTCAGAGAGTAGAAACAACATCTTGAATGTTAAAAAACAAACCTTTGGTTTCCTGCCCTGCCTCGCTTCGTAATGATGGCTGAGTCCCTAGCCTGGCTGCCCATGGTTCCAGCTCTATACCAACACAAAGAAGGAATCGCAGAAATGAGAGGACTTGGAGTCTCCACCCAGCAAAGTCATAGAGCTGGACAGGTTCATCAGAACCTGAGAAATCCAACTCTCTCATTGAAAAGATGAAGAAATTGAAGTGATGGGAGATCAAAGGATTTGTCCAAGGTCACACATAATATGAATCAAAGGTAGAATTAGAACCCAGGACCTCTGGGAGTGGAAAAATCAAAGAATCTCTCGTTTGAAGTGACCAGGACATGCAAATATTGTGCACCATGTAGATGAGTAATGGGAGCTAACAGGGAATTGAGGTCCTGATGGTAGGGAAGTTAACAGACCGTCATTGTGGTTCTAGCCAAAGGACTCTGATAAAATACCCATAAGGTCACAAAGTCCTGTTCAATCACCTTCATGGCAAAGTAGTCAATAAAAATAAAAAGTATTCACATTCATAAAGCTATTTGAATTTGTGTTGGAGACATAATCGAATTTGAGCTTCATAACAACCCTGGAGTAGGTACTACAGTTGGCACCCCAATCATACAAATAAAAGTACGGAGGCTCGGAGGCTCTCAGAGTTTGGAACTTATCCAGGATTTTGCTGTTCGAGAAGCTTCTACTGACCCTTCTAATCCCATTGCTAGTTACCTCCCTCTGAGATTGTTGTTTGTTGTTTAGTCGTTCTTTCAGTCATATCTGACTCTTTATGACTCTGTTTGGGGTTTTCTTGGCAAAGATACTGGAATGACTTGCCATCTCCTTCTCCTGCTCATTGTACAGATAAGGAAGCTGAGGCAAACAGCTTCAAGTCTTTTACCCAGAGTCATGCAACTAGCAAATGTCTGAGGCTGAATTTGAACTTGGAAAGATGACTCTTTCTGACTCTGGGATTGGCACTTTATCCACTGCACAACCTAGCTGCCCTCCCCCTGAGATTCCCTGCTGTATATCTGATGCTGTATAACTTTTATGTGCCCCCTTTAGAATGTAAGCTCTTTAAGGGCAAGGACTGATTTTGCCTATTTTTTATCCCTAACAGCCTGGCATAGAGTAAGCAATTAAGTGCTCATTTACTAAGTATAACTATCAACAGTAGAATTTGAACTCCAATGACTTCTCAAGTTCAGTGTACTATATATTCCACTATTCTTTTTCTACATATACTCAATCAAATTTGATTGGCTTCTATTGTCACAATAGTTTCTAAATGACAGTGCTCCATTTGGGACAAATTTTCTGAGAAAAACTCAGAATTAATCCCCTGCTCTCTTCTCATCACTAATAGAATCATACCATTTCAGAATTTCAAAGTACCTAAGAGAGCCTAGATCTAGGGCTGGCAGGAACCTTCATGACCAACAGTATTGTAATTCAATAGCTTCATTTTATAATTGAAGAAACTGAGGTCAAAGAGGTTGTGAAATGCCCGAGGCCACACAGTTAACAAGTGACAAAAATCCAGGTGTCTTTGCCTTCCACCAAAGTGTATTATCTTGCACAAAGGCAAAGTGAAAAACAAAATTAAAGCCTTATGAGATTAACCAATTTATACTAATAGAAATTCTATTATATATAATGTCATATACTGTATATCATATAGAATATATCCATTTGCTACATATATAGTTTATGTTACATATATTTTATATGAAAATTATATATTATAATTTTTATAGCATATAGATATATTCTAACCCTAACCCTCTGGTGCTAAGGGATCTGGGCAATTTCTTTTAAGACACCTTGAAAATTATATTTGGTCTCTTTTGTGGGGAGGTCATGCATTTAAATAGTCTAATGATTCTTATTTTTTCTCTGCAATCTGTTTTTCAGGCTATTTGGATTTTTTCCTTTGAGATGCTTAAGATGTTCTATTTTTCTCAGCCCTTTGACTTTGTTTAACATCTCCTGTTACCTTATAAGGTCATTGGCTTTTATTTGGTCCATTAAAATGTTTAGGGAGCCTGTTGCTTGAGCAAAATTTTGTACTTCTTGAGCCAGTCTTTTAATTCCTTTTCCAATTCTTTCTTCCGTGGCTCTCATTTCTTTTCCAATTTTTCCTCAAGCACTCACTCTATTTATAAAAACATAATTTTTTTTTAATTTTGCCTCATTTCTTCCAGGGATTTTAGTTAAGTTTGTACTGTAAGGACCATATTAGAAAATAAGTATTGTTTTAGGGATAAAAAGTAGAGTACTGGCTTGAGAAAGAATTGGAGTTTGAAGCAGAACTGGGAGAGCATGTGGAGTTCAATGGTTGACAGTTATAACCATTTTTCTGTGTCAATTACTATTTCTGCCAGTTGGCAGAGACACTCTCAGAGACTCTCTCTCAGGGTTGGAGGAGATAATATCTTGGTCTCTCTCCCTGTCTGAGGGAAAGACCTGAAGTAGCTCAGTGTTTTCCTTTACCAACTTGGGAAACACTATTGACTATCTATTACGGTTTTTCTATGTTGATTTAACTCTGAGAAAATCCAAGAAAAACCTGGTCTTTGGTTTGGACTCTGAGTCAGAGTCCTAACTTGATTCTTGTTGAGACTCAACAAGCTAGCTTTTGCTATTTTATAATTTGAAGGCAAAGTTAAGAATTATAAGGATAATAGTGGTAGTTTTAATTTAGATAATATAAATTTGGGTTAGTCAGATCAGGGAGGATTATTATAGCCTGTGAATCACAGGAGAAGCAGTTCCTTGTGGAAACAGGGAGTTTATTTGACTGGATTAAGAATCCCTTAGAATTAGAAATCCTTTATTATCCTTATATATTTCAATAAATATATATTTTTATAATAAGAGTCTCTTTAGCATCCTTCTGCCTGGCCCTGAAGGGAAGTTCATATTTGAGTGTCACTTCATCACTGAAGATACTTTTGATTGCATCTAACAATCTGAACTTGTATTGGTGTATTGGTGAGTTTCCCATCTAAATATATTTTTTTAACTCGCCAATTTATTTTTGTAGTACCCAAGCCATGTTTGTTTGTTTTTTTAATGAGACATTACTTACAGATGTTTTGAATTCATTCTCTTTTTTCTGCATATGTGTATTAGATTATTTTAATGGGATTCTATTTTTTTTGTTTGTCCATTATTCCAGTCTACTTATTGACTTCAAATTTAGTGTTAGAGCTAAGCTCTAGGCACTTCCAGATGGATGTTCTGCATTGGCCCCGTTGGTACTTTATTAAGTATTGTGTATTGGATTATACCAGGATATAAAGGACAGACTGGTGACCTGCAAGCTTTCCATGTGCTCAGTGGGCCAGGAAAAAAATCTAATTTCTATAATACATATCTGAGTTCTTTAAGTTCTTGTCCTGGGTTGGGGTCTGTGCAAGAATAGACTATTGCTCAGACTCAGTCCTCTTCAGTCAGCTAGAATGCTCTGTTGGATCAGAGTTATGGAATTATAGGTTCCCCTTTGGTCTGAGATTCCCACCTTGCTTATTTCTCTCCCCGCTGGCCTAGATTCTGAAAATGAACCTTAGGTTCAGAACCACACAGCTCTGCTGCTGTTGGCTTCTGGATTTTCTCCTTTTTCAGTACAGTTAAGTAAATACCACACTGGATCTGTGACCTAAACTGGATAGTGAACAACTAATCTACCAGTTAGACCGAACTTATCTTGTAGCCCACAATATGGATCTGATAGAGCCCCGGTATGGTCTGGAACCTCCTCTTTCCCTGGTGTACAGCCCGTCTTCCTGAATGCTGGGGTGCTCTTCTCCAGCATGCTCATCCCCAGTGTTCACAGATCTCTTTATCTCTATCCTTATAAAGAACTGATCTGAGCAATGTCTCGTGACTTTTTTCTAGATTTCTCCATCAGGATTTAATTTTTGGAGAAGTTCGTGGAAGGGAGCTCACTATATTGCTTCATACCATTCTGTCATCTTGGTCCTTTCCCCAAATATTTTCATTTATGAATGAGATGAGAGAAATAGAAAGAAAATTAGATTTATGCTCAAGCTATGTTAGTCTGCTGTGATTCTAGGAAATCTTAAGATTTATCACCTCTCTTCACTCAAAAGTCCTGGAAAAAAATGAATTGCTGGCAAAGGTTATGGAAAATGGAAACAGTAAAAATATTTCCTTTATGATATAAGCTCACAATTATATAACACTTTCCATTAACCTCAACACAACCCCACTGAGGTGTTTATGCAGTCATTATTTTACAGATAAGGAAACAGAGACCCTGAGAAGAAGGGGACTAACACAAATCTACACAGTTTATAAGTAGTTTATAAGGCCAATACTCTAAGCTACGTTTTCTCACTCAACCTTCAGCCGACTTTGTACTATACCACACTGCTCCTTCCAATAATTTGGGGAAAATGGCATTTAAAGCAAGTATCTATTTCTGATAGAAAAATAAGTTCCAAGTAATTTAATTCATATGGGAGAAGTCTTATATTTTCTTTTTTTTTTCAGTTCTCAGGATTTTGTTGACGTTTCTCCCTTTCAGGGAAAGAAAGACTTGTCAGATGATAGATCCCTCAGGTATATAGATATAGATATAGATATAGATATAGATATAGATATAGATATAGATATAGATATCGATATCGATATCGATATCGATATAGATATCGATATAGATATAGATATAGATATAGATATAGATATAGATATAGATATAGATATAGATATAGATATAGGTATAGATATAGATCTATGTAATAGTTTGCACTTCCAGGCCAGAAGAAATAGAAACACAATGTTTGGGCAGTGGGGTGATTAGCCATGATGCAGTACATCACATTTTTCCCCGTTGCTATGGGGGTCCCTACTAAACTTCTCTGAGCTGGCTTATTCCATACAACTTGCTTTCATATTGACATGTATTCCCCAGAAAAGGACTACCATCACACAGTTACATTCAAAGTGTTCTAGTAACCCTGTTAAGGATACCAAAATATCTATATTGCCTTTTTAAGCTTTTGAATCCCCACCAGTGCATTTCCATTTACTTGGTATCTGTGGAAGATTCTATAAACACACATTTATGGGAGCCTGGCAGAGAAGAATATAAGTGTGTATCTGTGTGTTTGTGTAGTCATATAATATCTCAAAATGTACATTTCTTACAAAGTTATATCTTTTAACAGTTAATATGCCTTTTTCTTTATGCAAAAGTATTTATTCTTTTAGCACAAAATAGATCAATATGAAAAGGGCAGTACCTTAAAGGGACAATATTTTTTATTAATTAATTTAGATTATCTTTCCATGGTTACAAGATTTATGCTCTTCCCTTCTTCTCCTTCCTCCACACCCCCTCCTGAAGCCAATGAGCAATTCCCCTGGGTTATATATATATATATTATTATTCAAAACCTATTCAAAACCATATTAATAATATTTGCAATAGAGATCATTTAGAATCTACATCCCCAATCATATCCCACTCAAACCATGTGATCAATCATATGTTTTTTTTTCTCTTTTTTTAATTTGGAAATTTTTATTTAATTAATTTAGAATAGTTTTCCATGGATACATGATTCATGTTTTTTCCCTCCCCTTCTGCCACCCTCCACCCGTAGCCGACTCACAAATCCACTGGTTTTTACATGTGTCATTGATCAAGACCTATTTCCATATTATTGCTATTTGCACTACGATAATCATTTAGAGTCTATATCCCCAACCATGTCCCCATAAACCCATGTGATGAAGCAGTACTTTTTCTTCTGTGTTTCTATTCCCACAGTTCTTTCTCTGGATGTGGATAGCATTCTTTCTCCTAAATCCCTCAGAATTGTCCTGGACATTGCTGCAAGTAGAGAAGTTCATTACATTCAATTGTGCCAGAGTGTATCAGTCTCTATATAATGTTCTCCTGGTTCCTCTCCTTTCACTCTACATCAATTCCTGAAGGTCTTTCCAGTTCATATGGAATTCCTCCAGTTCATTATTCCTTTGAGCACAATTGTATTCCATCACCAGCAGATACTACAATTTGTTCAGCCATTCTCCAATCAATGAACATCTACTAATTTTTCCAAATTTGCACCACAAAGGGCACGGCTATAAATATTTTGGTACAAGTCTTTTTCCTTATGATCTCTTTGGGGTATAAACCCAGGAGTAGTATGGCTGGATCAAAGGGCAGGCAGTGTTTTAGTGCCCTTTGGGCATAGTTCCAAATTACCTTCCAAAAGGTTTGAAACAATTCACAACTCCACCAGCAATGCATTAATGTCCCAATTTTGCCACATCCCCTCCAATTTATTACTTTCCTTTGCTGTCATGTTAGCCAATCTGCTAGATGTGAGGTGATACCTCCAAGTTGTTTTAATTTGCTTTTATCTGACTGTAAGAGATTTAGAACTCTTTTTATGTGCTTATTAATAGTTTTGATTTCTTCATCTGAAAATTGTCTATTCATGTCCTTTGCCCATTTATCAATTGAGGAATGGCTTGTTTTTTGTACAATTGATTTAGCTTCTTATAAATTTGAGTAACTAGACCTTTGTCAGAGGTTTTTATTATAAAGATTTTTCCCCAATTTTTGGCTTCCCTTCTAATTTTGGTTGCATTGGTTTTGTTTGTACAAAACTGTTTTAATTTAACGTAATCAGAATTATTTATTTTACATTTTATAATTTTTTTTAACTCTTGCTTGGTCTTAATTCTTTCCCAAATATCTGACAAAGTCATTCACCCATTCTGAAGTTATCTTAATGTAGGGTGTAAGATGTTGATCTAGCCCTAATCATTCCCATACTGTTTTCCAATTTTCACAGCAATTTTTGTCAAATAGTGGATTTTTGTCCCAAAAGCTGGGGTCTTTGGGCTTGTCATAGACTGTCTTGATAAGGTCACTTACCCCAAGTCTATTCCACTGATCCTCCCTTCTGTCTCTTAGCCAGTACCATATTGTTATGATGACCACTGCTTTATAGTATAGTTTAAGATCTGGTACTGCTAGGCCACCTTCCTTCGCATTTTCTTCATTATTTCCCTTGATATTCTTGATCTTTTGTTCTTCCAAATGAACTTTGTTGTTGTTTTTTTCTAATTCAGTAAAAATGTTTCTTGGTAATTTGATAGGTATAGCACTAAATAAGTCAATTAGTTTGTGTAGGATTGTCATTTTTATTATGTTAGCTCATCCTTCTCATAAGCAATTAATGTTTTCGATTTATTTAGATCTAGTTTTAATTGTATAGAAAGTGTTTTGTAGTTGTGTTCATATAGTTCCTGTGTTTGTCTTAGCAGATAGATTCCTAGGTATTTTACATGTCTAGGGTGATTTTAAATGGAATTTCTCTTTCTAACTCTTGCTGCCTGGATGTGTTGGAAATATACAGAAATGCTAATGATTTATGTGGGTTTATTTTGTATCCTGCAACTTTGCTAAAGTTGTGAATTATTTCCACTAGCTTTTTATTGGATTCTCTAGGATTCTTTAAGTAGACCATCACATCATCTGTAAAGAGTGATAACTTGGTCTCCTCATTGCCTATGTTAATACCTTCAATTTCTTTTTCTTCTCTAATTGCTATGGTTAGTGTTTCTAGTTTCTGTTAAATAATAGAAGTGACAATGGCCATCCTTGTTTCATTCCTGATCTTATTGGGAATGCTTTTAATTTATCCCCATTGCAGATGATGTTTGTTGATGGTTTCAGATATATACTGTTTATTATTTTTAGGAAAGGCCCATCTATTCATATACTTTCTGGTGTTTTCAATAAGTTTAGTATTTTGTCAAAGGCTTTTCCTGCATCTATTGAGATAATCATGTGATTTTTGTGGGCTAGCTTGTTGATATGTGTGAAAGTTAAAATTAAATCTCAATAATAATATTTTAAGAGATTTATTAATGATCATTAGAAATCATGTAATAAAGAAGATACAAAATAAAGACCACGTGCCCATGGCTAGTTAGCCATTTTCTATTCAATCCCACTCACCACCATCAATGCTGATTCTACATCAGAGAGAGGGAGCCTCCAAAGCCCACGCCCTTTATCTTCTGCCTAAAGGAAATACGTAATGACAGGAAGTCAGTGGGTTCTTGGGCTATGTAGTTCTTTTTAGGGTAACAGATTTTCAATCATACATTTTCCCTGATACCCTCAGAAGACTAGACTCTCCAGTGGGTCTTGTAAACATATCAACTTTGAAATTGCAATGATTTGAGGATAAGAAGAAAAGAGAACAAAACCAATAATTGCTTGGCTCATTGACAAAAATCCCTTTGGGGGCACTCCCCTTTTGGCATAAGAGTATACATGCAAATTAAATGTTCAATCAACCACACCCAAAGTTCATATTGGATCTTCTTGATGTAGCTTGTGGTCTGTGGAGGCATCTTTATGGTGTCTTCTAAGAAGAGTTGATTTTCTGGATTTGGAGAGGTATCATGTTTCTTAACTTAAAATTACTCCCAAAAAGAATTTAAAGTTTTCAATTTAAAATTAAAAAAATACATTCCCCCCCTGAAGAGGGTGTTGAAAAACACAGGGACCACTTAGGGATGCATGACTGAATTATGAGGTATATGAATCAATTGGCAAGAGAAGTAAAAAATATTTTAAAAATTCAAATAAAAAATAAGTTCTGGATGAAATATAAACTATCAAAGTCTTATGTGTAAAAATTCTAAGTAAAGGAAAAATAAATCCATAACAGGTCCTTGAATCAGGGCTCAATTAAAATGATTTAAGCAATTATGCATTTAACCAATCAGTAGCCAGGACCACAGAAAGTTTGCCACACCATGAAAGACAGAAAAGGGACTAGATTATAGGAGCCAGGTAGGAGCCAAATTTTAGATACTTGGTAGAATGTGATTGGACAAGGAAGACCTGCCTTTAACACATGTTAAACAGCTGCAACCTTGAACCACAAACAAGTTCAAGTCCTCTTGTCTTGGCTCAAAATTTTCATGAATCCCATTGGGATTGGTTGGTCTCTTTGACCTTGTGCTTGATAGGCACTATGCAATTTAGCTTTGTGCTTCTTTGGCACTGTGCAATGACTCTTTTTGCATTCTATTATCCTGGAATCAGACAAAATCATTAAACAAAGTCCCATAATTCTTTTTTAAACAATTAGTGGCATAATTTTTATAGTCTCAAGCTTTTGGGGTACGCATTGATACTGCAAAATCAAAAAACAAAAATCTCAATACTGGTGACAGGTGCTTCAAATGCAAAAAGGAAAGAAAAAATAAAACTAAAATAATATATTGCAAATGCAAGCAAAAACAATAATAAAAGAGTTTTAAAAATAAGAAAATAAACAACTTAAAATCATTGACACTGTGTCACCTAAGGAAATGTAGAATACAAGGTTTCTCACACAAAAAAATTAGATCCATGGAATTAGGGGAAGTTATGCAAGAAAAATGTCTTTAAAAGAAAAGGACAAGGGCCTGAAGGTGGTTCTTTTGGGAGTTTGAAAGAGACACACTTGGAATGGAGCCTCCTGTAAGAAGCAGTTCAACTATAGTTGAGGCTGATAAAGAATCTGCTGATTTAACTGACATGTGGTGAGTATAAAGACTGACTTTATTTCCTTGGCCTTTCTGGAGGCTAATGCCTCCAGAAAGGCCCATGGTCTTGAGACTCCTTTCCCCTGACTGGGGCCTTAGAATTCCTACCTGGCTCAGAGGAAACCAGAGCTCACTCTCTCTCCCCCTTTTCTTCTCTTTCTCTCTTCCTTAATATTTTCAGTCTGTTGAAAAATAAACTGACATAAATTCCATTCTGACTTTAGTAATTCATTTTTGGGATTTAGTAATTAAATCCCTGGTGACAATTAAATATATTCAGTCCAACCATGAATTTAACAATACACCATGTGCTGCTGAAAATGTGTATTCCTTTTCGTCCCTATTTATGTTTCTTCTCATATCTACTAACTCTAATTTTTCTAAGATTTCATTCACATCTCTTATCTCTTTCTTATTTATTTTTTGGTTTGATTTGTCTATATATTATAGAGGAAGGTTCAGGTCTCCCACTAGTATAGTTTTACTATCTATTTCATCCTTGAGCTCCACTAGTTTCTCCTTTAGAAATTTGGATGCTATACCATTTGGTGCAAACATGTTGAGTTCTGATATTTCCTCATTGTCTATACTGCCTTTTATCAGGATGTAATTACCTTCCCTATCTCTTTTAACTAGATCTATTTTTACCTTGCCTTTGTCAGATATCATTATTGCAACTCCTGCCTTCTTTTTCTCAGTTGATGCCGAATAGATTTTGCTCCAACCTTGTACCTTTATCCTGTGTGTGTTTACCTGCCTCATGTGGGTTTCTTATAGACAACATATGATAGGATTTTAGTTTCTAATCCACTCTTCTATTTGCTTACATTTTAAGGGTGAGTTCACCCCATTCACATTCAGAGTTATGATTACCACCTGTGTATGCCTCCACATTTTTATTTCCTCTCCTAGTCTTGCCCTTTCTTCTTTCACTATTTCCTTCTAAACCACTGTTTTGCTTTTAATCAGTCCCCCTAATTCCCACCCTTATTTTCCTTCCTTTTCTCTCCCTCACACTTATTATTCCCCTCTTATTTTTCTTTAGGGTCTTTTTAAACTACCCCACACACTCTCCCTCTCTTGGATTGCTTACCTTCCCACCAGTCTATTCATTGCCCTTCTATTTCTTTTTAGGGCATTAATCAATCCTCTGCCCCAATGGATCTGATTGTTCTTCCCTCTTTTATTGAATTTCAGTGCATGTAAGTATTAATTATTTCCTGTATCCAACCTCTTTACCCTTCCAATATATTGGTGTTCTCCACCACTTTCCCAGGTGCTACTTTATGAAATATGAATTTACCCCATTTTGTCTCTTTTCCCATTTTTCTTAGTATTAACCTCTTTTTACCACTAGTTTTATTTATATTTATACATACATATATATCTTGACATTTCATCCTATATAGTTTGTCACTGTTCCCTCTAAGTATAATTTTTCTAGCTATGTGATAATATTTTTTAAGAATTACCAATATCATCTTTTCTTCTAGGAATACAACTCATTTGAACTTATTGGGACCCTAAAGTTTTTGGGGGGGTTTTTATTTGTTTTTTCCCCCATTCTTAATTACCTTTTGGTGACTTTCTTCAATGCTATGTTTGGGCATCAAATTTTCTGCTTAAGTCCAGTCTTTTCTTTATGAATGCTTGGAAGTCTTCTATTTTTTTAATGACCATACTTTACCCTGCAAGAATATAGTCAGTTTTGCTAGGTAGTTGATTCTTGGTTGTAGATCCAGTTCCCTTGTTTTCTGGAATATCATATACCATTCCTTCTGGTCCTTTGGTGTAGATGCAACCAGATCCTGTTGTTATTGTAACTGTGGTTCCATGGTATCTGAATGACTTCTTCTTAGCAGCTTGTAATATTTTTTTTTCCTTGGTCTGGTAGTTCTTGAATTTGGCTATAACATTCTTAAGCATTATCAGTTGGAAATTAAATGCAGGAGGTGATCTGTGGATTCTTAAGAATGTTGGGGCAGTTTTATTGGATAATATACTATAGAATGATGTCCAGGCTTTTTCTTTTGTCATTATCTTCAGGTAGTTCAATAAGTCTTCAATTGTCTCTCCTTGATCTGTTTTCAAGCTCTATGGTTTTGTCAATAAGGTTTTTCATATTTTCCTCAATCTTTCATTCCTTTGATTTTGTTTTTGTTTTTTTTTTTAATAAAAACCCTTACCTTCTGTCTTGGAGTCAATACTATGTATTGGCTCCAAGGCAGAAGAGTGGTAAGGGCTAGGCAATGGGGGTCAAGTGACTTGCCCAGGGTCACACAGCTGGGAAGTGGCTGAGGCCGGATTTGAACCTAGGACCTCCCGTCTCTAGGCCTGGTTCTCAATCCACTGAGCTACCCAGCTGCCCCCCTTTTGATTTTGTTTTATAGACTCTTGATGCCTTGTGAAGTCATTTGCTTTTAGTTGTTGGAGTCTAATTTTTAAAGACGAAATTTAAGCCCTGGCTTTTTGGTCATCCTTCTCCTTATGTTTTCATTTTCTTTGTAGGCCATCTTTTACTTTTTTTGCCTTGTTTTCAAGCTGGTCAATTCTGGCTTTTAATGCACTATTTTCTGTTTCCAGATGACTTGTTTTGCTTTTTAAGTTCTTTTCCCAATTGTCTTCAGCCTCCCTTAATTGTTTTTTGAATTGTGTTTCAAGTTCTTCCAAAGCCTGTGTCCAATTCACTTGAGTTTCTGTGTTTTTGCTTGGTGTTCTTGGTCCTTCTATATTCCATTTGCTCTTTGTTCATTACCTGGATAGAAGCTGTCGATTGTAATTTC
Organism: Monodelphis domestica; assembly: GCF_027887165.1. NCBI lineage: Eukaryota > Metazoa > Chordata > Mammalia > Didelphimorphia > Didelphidae > Monodelphis > Monodelphis domestica. The sequence continues at coordinate 429,069,769 of NC_077229.1, forward strand.
TTTTTCTTTTTATATTGTTTACTCATATTTTTTTCCTTCTTTCCCCTCTGTAATTGGCTATAATCTTGCTCCTCTGATTATTTACTGGATCTGTGGGTTTGGGTTATTCTGTCCTGAAAACACTTCTTCTCTGCTCTGCAAATTGACTAGGTTAGGCTGATGGTATTAACGAGCCCTGAGGTCAGATCTTCCCCAGCTTGCAACAGAAGCTGAAGGTGAATGTAAAGTGTGAAAGCTAAAGGGAAGTGGGCTTCAGACCCTTATATCAGGATATTCTTTAGTGATTTCAGCCTTCACCCTCAGAGCTTAATTAGCAAGGCTTTGAGGGCAGTCTATGAGGGAAGGGTGTTAGAAAGTGAGCTTCCCTGGCCTCTGAAGGTTTCCTATCTGCCCTATTGATAAGATTAAGCCAGGGCAGAGTTGATATTTGGAGATTGATGTGCCCTGAGGCAAAAACTTCTAGAAAATGGGGGGGGGGGGCCAAGATGGAGTATTTTGGCTGAGAAGAGGCTACCCTCTCTGTGCTTCTCCTCCAGCTGCCTCCCTGCAGTCTGTGTTCAACTCCCTGAGCCTGGCACAGCTGTTCCAGCAAGGAGCTCCCTCCGGACTAGCACCCTTGCCCACCCAGAGATTCCATGAATCACTGGAGATTCAACACAGTAGGTTTTGGGATTCTGGGACCTCCTTTCTTTCTTTCCCTTAAACCTAAGAGTTCAATAATTTAGGCTTTTGGGGAGTATCTTTTAAGTCAAGTCCAGCAGAAGGGTCCCCTAGATCTGTCCTGTTGTTAAATTTGGTTTTCTGTCCCCTCAAAACACTTTGCTTTGGATTGGTGTGGAAGGGTTTTGAGAGAGGTCTGGACTTTTGCTACATCTAAGCAGTCATCTTCCCAAAATCCCCCAAATCATATGTTTTTCTTCTGTGTTTCTACTCTCACGGTTCTTTCTCTAGATGTGGATAGCATTCTTTCTCATAAGAAAAGGGACAATATTTTTTTTATATCAGGAAGCAGAAGCAAAAGTGAAAAGAAGCTAGGTTAGGGAAGTCAGTGCTAACTAGTCTAATACTGACCTTAAAATCACCCAGAAACAAGTATTACTTTCTTTTTTTTTCCCTCCCTTTATCTGCTCTGTTAAAGATATAGAATTTCCTACTTAGAGAAATCTCTGACATTGGTATTGCTGTTTCAAAGGGGATAACAGTAGTAGAGGTTGTGTGATTTAACCAGCAGGGGGCACTGCTGCCCAGATATCTGACCCTCTGTGTAAGGACATGAATTGGTAGTCATTTACTCTCCCTTAGAGGTTATACACACCACCTAACACTGTAGTGTGGGCTAGGGGAAAAACTTTCAGTTCTCTGCATCTTAAAATGTCCACTTCTGTTTCCCAGAGCCACCTTTTTTGTGGCTGAAGTTCTAGGCACGTGAATTATTTGGGTTTTTTTTTTCCCTGTTACACTCTTATGACTCATGATACCCTCCCACTCAGCAGAACAATTCCACCTCTTCCCTTCTCAGCTGCATTTCAGTAGATTTCCATTGTAAGTTTAGCATAATGGAATGCATGCCTTAACTAGATACAGTTCTTTACTAGACCATGAAAATAAAAAAGGACAAAAATGAAAAATGTAACACCATCATTCCCCACTCTCCCAGATAGGTTAGATTGCATAAGTGATTCTAACTTATTTTGTGAGATTCTTGAATGAATTCTTGAAGGAACACAAGAGTGACTACTATTACTCTTAGGATCCTAAGAGTAACCCTGGAGATAAATATTCTAGGAATATAACTCATAAAGTTTCCATCACTATATTTCCCCTTAACAATTAGCCATGTGAACTTAGCATCAATATTCCACCTAGGTCATAATTCATCTATGGCTTAACCTAGGAATTTTGAGATATCATTTGGACATTAATATTTAAACCTCTCTATTATCTGTAGACAAATAGGAAAAATCTAGGAATTTAAAGACCATAGTTTATATGCTTGGACTCAAACTATTAGGAGAGCTCAGAGAGAGAAATAATAGCTTTTCTGCTGAGAGTGCTCAAATCAGCACTCTTGAATGGTCAATGGACTGTCCCTTAAAGGCTCAAGATATGCGGTTTACTCCTGTAGCTTTTCCTCACTCAGGGTTCTATCATTGGTAGAGTTTTCTGATAGTACCCTAAAAGCATCTTGACATGACTATCTTATTGGGATAAGCTGGAGGACACCCCCAGTGCTCCTCATCATTTGCTTGATGCTTGTGGAAATATGTAGAGCAAGATTCAAAGGAAAGAGATACATTCTGAACCCTTCATTCATCTTTTTTTCCTTCTCTTTGTATCTTTTCCTCTTGAAAAACTTATAAATTATGCCCCTTCATGACATATCTGTTAAATGTAACCCCACAACAATCTTAACAGGAAACAGGTATTGAAAGAAATACATGAGGGGCTTATACCACAAAAATCTGCTTGTAGCACTCCCTCATAGTGGATGCTGGATTGTCAACTAAAAGCAGCATGTGGTGAGTTACTCATCTTTCTCCACAAGACTCACATGCAGGGACTACAGGAGTAATGATTTCATCTATCATCATCCCACAGGCAGCTCTCAGAATAATCCTTCCCTCCCCATATTCAGTTAGCTGCCAAATCACGTTGCTTCTTTTATAAGTGTGAAAGCCACTATAAGTCTAGTCTAAACTCTTGCCCTTTCTTCGCAAAATCCCTTTCTCTAAAGTCCTATATTGCCCATTTCTCTTTGTAAAAAGCGTTTCTCCTGTGGGTGGAATCAGAAATTAGTCTAACTATTCTAGAACACAATTGGGAGCTATACTCTTAAAGAGTGATGAAAATTTCCATTCTTTTGACCCTGTACTCCTGCTGCTAGGCATATAGCCCAGGAGGTCAGAGGTGGAAAAAAAGGTCTCACATACAACAAAATATTTATAGCAACATTCTGTGTAGTTGTAAAGAACTGAAAAAAGCCCAGTGTATGGAAAATAGCTAAACAAATTGTGAATCATTAATACAATGAAGTATTACATGTCATAATAAACAATAATTATGAAAAATTGAGAAAACTAGTAGCATTTATGTGAACTGTTGAGCAGTGGAGTTAGAGACAGGAAAATAATAGACATGAGAACTGCAACAATATAAATAGTGAACAAAATGAAACTAAACAATCTAATTATAATGACCAAGATATATAATACAGAGAAACACTAAGATATTCTCCCCAACAGCATAAGTATTTTTTATTGTCATTTTGATCATTTCTGACTCTTTGTGACTCCATTTGGGGTTTTCTTGGCAAAGATACTGGCGTACTTCCTCCTCTACTTCATTTTACAGATGAGGAAACTGAAGCAAACAGAGGTAAGTGACTTGCTCAGGGTCACACAGCTGATAAGTATCTGAGTTCAGATTTGAACTTGGGAAAATGAATCTTCTTGACTCTAGGTTCAGCACTATCCACTATGCTACCTAGTGTAGAGTAAGGACTACATTTGAGAAGTCAGGCTGATTGACAGATCCAGCCTGAAGAGCAGTAGAGGAGAAGCGAACAGAATGCTGACAGTTTGAGGAGAATAGAACTTTGAAGCCAACTGACAGAGGTCTTCCAGCCTGGGAAGTGAAGGAGGAAGGTGGATTTTCTGGAAGCTGAACCAAGAGCCCATCCAGTTGGGACCTGGCTTCCCTCTGGGACCCCAAAATACCTCCACTGAGACTCTTTAACAACAGCTACCCAAATTCTCAAGAAGGATTTAGTTTGGACTCTCTCTGGCCAGAGCCAACTAGATCCTTCCCTGGGATCTCTCTCCCTTACCTGTTCCTTGAACTGTACCTTGGGATTTAGTTAGCTTTAAGAGTGAGATCAAGAAACAGTTGGCAAAAGGGGAGGCCAGAGCCCCAAAGCCTCTGGCCTCCAGACTCTAAGGCCAATCTTCAAAAGGGGCAACCCTTAGGGCTCCCCTTCACCCACTTCCCTTTTCCTTCACACCTTTGCCATTATCTGCCTCACTTAACCCCAAATAAACCATTTGGAAATATTTGGACTTTGGGTTTGGGTCTGTCTTAGATATCAAACAAGGGGATTAGATTCTCACAAGGAGGGGGTTGATTCCAAACTCCTGTGACTCAGTATTTCTGACCAAGGACACCGCCATTTTTTCCTTGACAATTGGCCATACCTAAAATCCAGGGGGATGATAGTTGATGTCCCCTTGGGAGGTAGAAATGACAAGGGATCATCTTGTCTCACAGAGATTTGACTTCAGAGGCCCTGAGCACTTCTGAGGGAGGCATAGTGCCACCTCATTGAATCAATCCCTCTCCAGTCCCCTGTCCTCCATTTCTCAAGACAACATCTCATTGGAGTCACATCCTTTCCAAGGAGACAGTACCTGGCTTATCTCTCCCCATAAGTAATGGAAGAGAAAACAATCCCTTCACTCTCTCTCCCCTCTTTCCCTCCTTCCTTTTATTGCCTCCATTACTCTAGTTGCCCAATATATTAGAAAGAGCAAATTAATTAGTAGTTATATTTAAAGAAAATATTGCCAGCCTTCATCAGATGTCTGGGTCAATTCTGATAAGCAATAGGTAGAAGAGAAAAGAATATTGGTTTTGGAGTCAGAAGGCCTATGTTTGAGTATGAGGTTTGACTTTGGGCAAGTTATCTAACCCTCTGACCCTTTGGTTTTCTCACTGATCAAGTAAAGATCATAGTACTTATACTACCTTTTTTCCAAGCTTGTTTTAAGGATAAAATGAGGTTATATAAAATGCTTTATATGGGGGGTGGGGGGGGAGGAAAAGAAAATTATCTATGTCTTTAACGAATAATGCTTGGAAATGATCAAATAAAATATATTTAAAAAAAAAAAGAAAAAGAAAAAGTCAGCTCTCTCATATACACCCCAGTAAAGCTCTAAAAGGGGTAGCAGGGCAAACAATGATTAAGAAAACTGAAGAGGAATCAAGGTCAGTTCAGGAGTTTACAAAAGGATAGGTAGAAACCTGTGAGTCTTAGAAAGGAAAACCTTTCTAAAAACCTTTAGGACTTTGACCAATAATATGATGTTATTATGACTCCCAAATGCCAATGATGAAGCATGCTTCTCATTTCTGGGTAATGGGATGATAGATTGTAGGTTCAGAATAAGACATACATTTGAGAAATGACCAATATGTACATTTGTTTTGCTTGTCTATACTTATTTTCTATAAGGGGAGGCTTTCATTTAAGTGCAAATGGGGTTGTAGAAGAACCTGGGGAGTGGTGATAGTAATGCCTTCAAAAAAGAAGAAAAGAAAAGATCCATAAAGCATTTTAAAAATAGGAGAAAGCAATAGGAAGTTTAGAAAGAGCCAAGAAAATCAGGGCACAGTGAATTCTTTTAATGATAAATTTAATATATACTTAAATAAAACAAGGTATGTGTAATAGATTCATGGTTTCATGTAACAATCATTTTCTATTCTTTACAGTTGGAAAAGTTCATGTTGATGTTTGTTGAGTTCATAATAAAATAAAAGTTTTACATATATATATATATGTAGATATGCATGTATTTTTATATACATACCTATGTGTGTGCATATTGGTAGAAAGATCTGAACATCTTATGAAGGTCAGTTCAGTCATGAAATGTGATGTAACTCTGTAGTCCGTAAAATTAGGAACAAGGGTGCAGTCTATAATAAATTATGGATTCCCCCCCCCCAAAAAAAATGCTTTATATGTCCTTGAATGCTCTAAAGTCCATTATTCTCCTGGCCCTTAAGTTTGGCCAGTTTGGCACCCTTGTTCAAAAAGGTACAGATTGTGCTTGCATAACCTTCTCCAGGCAGCACTGGTTACAGTACCATCCACCATTAATCAATGCTTTTTTGATGGCAGAAGTGATTGCTATTTTAATCATCCAGGGTCTGACTGTTAAGAACAAGTTCAAGTAATAAAAGAATAAAAATCTTTCAATGGCTCCTTTGTGCATTCTGCCTGATGGGCAAGATCTCCAGCTGGCTACTGTCACAGTCATTCCTATAGCACTGGATGGAATTGCTTCTCCTTTGTTTGAACAAGTACAGTAGCAGTGCTGAATAAGTAAATGCTTGTTTGATGGATGAATGGATGATGTGACAGAGGCATTCTGAACCAACAGCAGGAAAATGCTCAAACTAAACAGAATTACTACTATATAAAATCCACATAGCTTAGACAAAAAGTTCTTTGTGATCCATCTTGAATAAATGAATGAAAAAAAATTATTAAATCCTTACTACATATCAGATGTATGCTAAAGGGTAGAAATACACTCTCAAAAGGTCCCTGCCCTGAAAGAGCTTACAATTAATAGGAGACAACACACAAAGGGGCTTCCAGTCTGGTGACTAAATAGACAATGAATTGAGTCATTGGATAGCACCGATGGTATTGTGATTTGATTATTTATCCCAGAGTAAGGAATAGAAAAGGTAGATGGATATGTATAAATATTAGCATGACAAATGGCAAGATGGGTGCAAGAACATAGTGGAATAGAATGTCAAAGCTAGAAAGAGTGGGCTAAATACATTTTGAGTCATTCACAAATCAAGGAAGGTGAGGCCCAAAATTATAATTAAAATGATTATTGGTGTAGGCTTTGAAAAAATATCTGAGTAGTTAAGGTAAAACTTAAGCAGTTCCTTCAATAGGCATTTCTGGAATTATGCAATAACTTCTTAATATTCTGTTTTTATTCTTTTCCTCCATCCCATACCCCCCTGCTGAGAAGGCAATATATTATATATATATATGTATATATATATTAACTATATATATATATATGAAGTCATGTAAAATATATTTCCATCATTTCCATGTTACCAAAAAAAGGAAAAAAATATAAAGTGAAAAAAATTATGCTTCAATCTATACTTAGAGTTCATAAGATCTCGCTCTAGAAGTGGATAGCTTTTTCATCATGAGGCCTTTGGAATTGTCTAGGATCATTTTATTGACCATAGTAGCTAAGTATTTCACAGTTGATCATTGTTACAATATTGCTATTGTTGTGTACAATGTTCTTCTGGTTCTGCTTACTTTACTTTGCATCATATAAGTCTTCCTAGGTTTTTCTGAAACCATTCTATTCATCATTTCTTATAACACAATAGTATTCCATCACAATCATATACCACGATTTGTTTGACCATTTCCCAATTGAAAGTTATCAACTCAGTTTCCAAATCTTTGCCACCATAGAAAGAGCTTCAATTAGTAGTGCATACAGGCCCCCCTTTTTTTCCTTTTCTTTGGTCTTTTTGAGATACAGACTTGCATAGTTTTATAACTCTTTGGGTAGAGTTCCAAATTGTTCTCTAGAATCAGTTTAGATCTCCACCAACATTGCCTTAATGTCCCTATTTTTCCACCTCCCTTTCAGAATTTGTCATTTTTCTTTTCTGAAATAGGGGTGAGGTAGTATCTCAGAATTATCTTAATTTGCATTTCTCTAATCAACAATGATGTCGAGCATTTTTCATTTTTTAATTTCTTCTGAAAAATACCTGTTCATATCTTTGGACCATTTTTTGACTGAGGAATGGCTCTGGCTCTTATAAATCTGGCTTGGTTTCTTATCTTTTTGAGAAATGAGGCCATTATTTTAAAAAACCTTGATATAAATATTTTACTCCAGTTTCCTGCTTTCCTAAAATTTTTGAAGATTTTCCTAAAATTTTCCTAAAATTTGTGAAAAATCTTTATAAATTTCATGTAATCAGAATTATCTATTTTACTTTTCTATCTCTTATTTGGTCAGAAAATCTTCCCTTATCCATAGATCTGACAGGTAAAATTTTCCGTTATCTCATAATTTGCTTATGAACTCACTCTTTAGGTTTAAATCATTTTAACTTTATCTTACATACAGTGTGAGATGTTGGTCTATGCCTAGTTTCTGCCAAACTTCTTTCTAGTTTTTCCAGGAATTTTTGTCAGATGGTGAGCCTTGCTCATAAAACTTAGATCTTTGGCTTTATCAAACACTAGATTACTATGATCATTTACTGCTGTGTATTTTGTACCTAATCTATTCCACTGATCTACCACTCTTTCTCAGCTAATACCAGATTATTTAAATTGCTACTTTGTAATATAGTTTGAAATCTATAACTGCTAGGCTACCTTCTTGGTATTTTGTGCTTTCAGATGAATTTTGTTATTATTTTTCTAGCTCTATGAAATAATTGTTTAATAATTCAATTGATATGGTACCAAATATGTAAATTTAGGTATAATTGCCATTTTATTATATTGACTCAGCCTACCCATGGGCAATGAATATTCCTCCAGTTTTTTAGATCTATCTTCATTTAGTCACCAAGTTTGTCATCAGATACACTCCAAAGTATTTTATAATGTCTGCAGTTATTTTAAATGTACCTCTTTCTGCTGGGTTTTGTCAATAATATATAGAAATGCTAATGATTTGTGTGAGTTTATTGAGCACTGACTTCTTAATAGCTAGTTGAGGCATATGTGTTCAATATATTTTGATGAATGAGTCCTCAATGTGCACCTTAGGTTTCCTTGAATAAAAAACAAGTTAAAAAGACAAGTTTGCATACACTTTCTTTTTAAGAGAACACAACACTCAGAAAAGATATGAAACTGATGACTTGTTCCCAAGGGTATAGAAATTTTTCCATTTACTATGCCTGGTTCATTACCTCAACTTAGTCTATCTGAATCTGTGCCATATCTGACAACCAATGAGAATGAAAGAAATGAGACTGCTTTTTCAACCCCAAACCAAGAAAAACAAAAAAGCTTTTTTTAAGCTCATTGCTTAGTCAGAGATGCAAAATGCTGAAACCATAGAATTTCTCCAATTTAAAATATGAATATTGCTATTGTTATATCATGTGTGAATTTTCATTTCCTATTTGTATTCAAACTTTGATACTGATTTTTTTCATTATATTGTCTCTCTCCTAATTCTTCAAATCCAGAATCAATCTTTTCTCTTTCATACTTCTCTGTCTCTGCTCAACCAGCCTCACTGCTCTCCATCCACTTATTTCCATAATATCTTGGGATTATAGTACCAATGGATTTATATCTGAAAAGAACCTTAAGGATTCTGTAGTATAACCTCCTTATTTTATGGAAGAAGGGGAGTTGCCAGCCCAAAAAACACAGAATGTAATTGAGAGGTGTTAACAAAGTACTAAACTAAGGGTAAAGATGCATCCATGCCTTTGTCCACTAGTGTGGTAAATACTTTTCTCTGAGTGAATCAGAAGAGACAATTTCAGTAGTTGAAACACAATGGTATTCTCCAGAGTGACCCTTAAAAGTGGTTTGTTTGTTAGTTTAAGGGAGCATAGAGATATGTGAAAGAGAACATGAAGGGACAATGGAAGCAAGGAAAGGATTTTTTTCTCACCTCTTTCATTTCCAGCCATATTGACTATGATATCTAGCAGCAACTTGTCTAGAGGAAGATACTCCAGTTCATAATTTAACAATTCATAGATTTGAGAGAATCTGAGGCATAACTGAGGGAGCAGAGAGACACACTCCAAACAGATGCACAAAGAAAGGCAGTCATTTGATATAGGAAGTAGCTTTGAGGTTCCCAGTTAGGAGCTGAGAAGAGAGCTGTCTAGGTTTTCAAGAGATAGTTCTGTAATCAAGAATTAAGCTGTGAAGGGAAAAACGCTGCCCACCCAGCAAAGATACTGCATTCAAGAGGAGCTAACTAAGGACTCTGAAGAGAGAAAGGTTCTAGATTAGAGCCTTTAGTCCCAGGAGTTAGAAATTGCCCTTGCCACACTTTTTTGACAAGTGTACCTCACTAGTACCATACTGCTTGAACTATCTCTTCCTCTGTATAGTTGTGGTAAAGTGTGCCCTGGTATTATGTAGAATTTTTAGGGACTATTTTTGTTATGCCATCATAGTAACAGCCTTTTCTAAGAGTTAATTGAATCTACCAGCTTTTTGTTAAGGGAAAGTACACTATTGGGGCTACTGACCTATAATACTCAGAATCCAACCCACAAGGCACCCTAGAATTTGAGTTAGCAATCACTCTATTGGGACTCAGCACTTAAATGCAAGGGGTTATAGCTCAAAAAGAAGTCCTATTCAGATAAGGAAAATGTGCACACCAACTTGACTTTCTTAACCATGGCCATATTTAAGGGAATTTACTTGGCAATCTATTGAGAAAGTGATTTTTTTTTCTGTTCATAGAAGGATACAATAATCCTCTATAAAATAATTTACCTCATCTTTTCTTTGTAAAAACTGCAACTGTCTCAGAATACCATTTAAAGTCACAAAAGAATGAATCATCTCTAGAGATGTACTTCAAGAACTTTCTGACTCAAAAAGTAAAGAGCCTTTTCCATAGCTGAGGAAAGAGTTTCCAATAGAAAATAACAAAAACCCATTTAGTAGACTGTCAGCTCCCTTTCATTGGCAGAAATATCCTCCCTATAGGACCAGTATATTGCATCTCCTCTATGTTATAACAGATTCTACTCTTGGAATTTATTGTTTCTTCTAAATTTGTTGATTTTCATCAATAGAACATCTTAAAATACAAAGAGAAAAAACATTCCAAAAAGAGGCACAAATGTAGCACTTTTGTAACTACCAAGTTAAATGTAGTAACTTCTGCTCTCTTAAAAAGCTACCTGGAATAGTTAGATTTCATACAAAATCCACTTCTTTTTGTTCTCCATATACTGAAATGTTCATTTTGTTGATTGTTAAGTTCATGATAATTTTCCAATTTCGGTTTCTTCACAAATACCTGTGGAGAATCATACTTATCTTTTAGGGAACAGTTCACTGGATCCTACCTGGAAGTGGCATTTATACCTAATAATTAATAAGGACTGGACCTTTGATTTCAGTGGTTAGGGAAGCTCCTAAATGACGAAAACTATATTCCAGTGAAGGCTAGTACCTTTTCAACAATTTGTAGTCTTAGAGAATTTCCTAGAACATTGAGAAGTTAATTGACATACCCAAAATATGCCAGAAATAAGAAGTGAAGATAAATTTTCCAATCTTAGAAGTTAATTCTTTTCCACTACACAAAATAGAGACCAAGATAAGGATAGTGCTCTTGTTTGAGATGATTGATAGTATTACAGACAAGGGAAAAGGCAGAACTACATAATTTCTATCTTGCTTCATCATTCTCTATCATTGAGAATTGTCTTCAAACTTGGGGTTAGATAGAGACTTAACAAGGAATTTGAAAATAGGATATTCGATGTGGTATGAGAATACCTCACTGCTCTCAATGAATTAATTTGATCCAGAAGAGTACATCCTAGAGAACAGGTGTAACTTTGAGATAAGATTGCTAGACTAATGTTGATGATCACAATGGAATCATAAAGCTAGGGCCTAGATGTGGACAAACAATTCAGTTTCCAAAGAAGTGAAGAATCCCTCAATGAGCATTATTGAGCACCTACTATTTACCAGCAAGGGAGGATACCATTGCTTTCTTATTTAATTCTATGACAGATTATTAATGAAAGAGATGATGAGCATTGAAAGGGAAAAGATATGATCACTAGATAGAAGCATAGATTCATTAGAAACAAATCATGCCAGACAAAATTTGTTTTCTCTTTTCCACATTTACTCAATTAGTTTATTGGGATGCCATGGACATAGGAGATTTGGATTTTAGGAAGGTAGGAGTTCCTTTCACAGTGTTCTAAATAATCTTTGAATTTAGATAGTTCTTAGTTCAGTTAGTTTGATTCTAAACAAACTATGTAACCATATGGTTGGCATTCCTCTATATTGCTCTACATTACTCAAAAGATAAGACATCTTTCCAATATAAAAAACATTTTTGCCCCTATGTCAGACTCACCTGAGGACCCATCCAGCCAATGGATTATAAAATTTTGTGTGCAGCAATTTGTAGCGCAATCATTGATGGAAGGAGCCATGGAGATTCTACCCAGTATGCTACCTTTTTTTTTTTACTTTCTCATGATATCACAAGGATAACAAAATGTGACTTACCATTGATTTATCATCCACTATTGTCATGTAACTATTCTATCTTTTGCTTTTATATATGTTTTAATTACATCATTTTTCTGGTTCATCACACTTTCTTAATTGCAATGAGTCGAGGCTTGTTCATGTCTACCATGTGCTCTGAGTGATATTCATTTTTAGCTTGTTAAATATTGTAGCTTTCCATGACTTAATGTTATAAAACAATAACTACAGAATACTGGTCTTGAGAAAAAGGGCTTTTGTTTTAGGGAGAAAAAAACCTTGGAATCTTTAATGAAGCTTTGTAAGCTCCCAAAGACAATCCAGTCCATTCTATTCTTATTTAACTCTGGGCTCAACTCATTGTCCATTTGTAGTGTCTGGCCAATAAAATTGTGCATGTTTCTCATGATCTGAAATAACAAGTATTCTTCGTCTATCCAGTTTTTACAGAATTTCCTAAATCCTTAAATTTTCTAAAATTCTTTTAGCTACATACCTCTTCCAGGAAGCTCTGCAATTTCTGTTGCTTAAAGCAATTAGCACATCTTTTGCAAATGTTACCTCATCAACTGTGGAAAATCCCTTTTAAACTTGGATTATATACTGTCTCTCCTCCATGATTACAGGGAACACCTTAGTCAAGCATATCTCACTGTTTTATGTATTGCTTGATATTAATAATAACAAAACTGTCAAACAAGATTATCTCAATTATATCTTTCAAGGGACCTTGTATTATTGTGATGTACTTATCATTTAGTGAATGCTTAATAAATATTTGTTGATCAAGCGCATCATAGATTTGAAGCCAAGGCTATTGAGTTCAACCTCCTCATTTTATAATTAGAGAAACTGAGGCATAAATGGATGACTTGCCAGAATTGCACAGCTAGTAAATATCTGAGACAGAAATGGAACACAGGTGTTCCTGACTCATCCTATCTATGTTAGAAGAAATACCTTTTTTCCTGTGAAGTCAAATGTTGTTTTTTTTTCTGTAGCCAACAAACAAAAAGCATAACAAAATCCTGCATTATCTTCAGTAGATCTATATCTCAGGAATAAAAAGAGTTAACTATTACCAGATCTCAAGTTATATTGTAAATTCCAAATTTTCAAAACTATCTTGTAGTAGCTAAAAAAATAATAGAGCAGTGAAATTAACTAAGTAAATAAAATCTAGAAGAAACACATAGAACATCTTAGAATTCCACAAACTCTAAATCACAAATTACTAGAAGCAGAATTCCTTACATAACAAAAACTATAGGGAAAACCAGAAAGGTTTTGTTTTTTTTTTTTTTTGCAAAAAGATTTAGATCAGCATCTTTTACAATATAAAACAATAAATTTTAATAATTGATACATTATAAAAACATTAGAAGTCTTTCCTTTAAAATTAGTGAATAGATTACATCCTTCATAACTAGATAAAGCAGGAATTCATAGCTAAACAAAGAGTTAGAGGAGATAAGACAAAATAGGCCATTTAAATCATGTAATTAAAAAGTCTTTGCAGAAATAAAATCAATGCAGTCAGAATAAGGAGGAAAAATAGGGGCTGAGTATGCTTAACTTCAAGCATCTCTAATAAAAGCCCTACAACTAATATCTATAGTCAATACAAAAAATTTACAAAATTGAGTCAATTTCAGTGGGGGCTGTTTTCACTTTTATCTGTGTGTATCCCCAGAACCTAGCACAGTTCTCACACCGAATTAATAATTAATCAATCAAAGTTTCTTACTTGTGATCACACAGAACCTCAGTTAAGAGTTGGAAGAGAAAGCTGAGGTCTCCTAGTTCACACCATACTTGAAAAAAGAATGCTTTCTCTTATATAAGAGATATGTCATTTTTCACATGATGAACATGGAAATACCAATCGCATGATAGCACACATATAACTTATTTTATCTGTTATCTCAAAGAGAAGGCAAAGGAGAGACAGAGGAAGAGGGAGAAAACATAGATGGGTCACAAAATGTCAGAAAAAAATAATTGGAAAAATATAATAAAACAAAGAGTATCCTCTATCATATTCTTGACAAGTAATAATTCAGCTTTTGTTTAAAGACTTCAAGTGATATCTCCCAAGATGGCCCATTATACTTGGGTAATGCTAATTGTTAGGAAAATAATTTTTCTGGCATCTAACCATTGCTCTAAGTTCTACCCTATAGAGTCTAGTAGAACAATATAACCTACCTTCTCTGTGTTTTTCACATATATGAGGATAATTATCCTTCCCCCCCACCCAATTGTTCTTTTTTTTTAGGCAAAACATCCCCAGTTCCTTCAACATAACCTCATATGGAATCAGCTTGAGATCCTACACCATCCCTAGTGCCCTTCTTTGAATAATCAATGTCCTTTCCAAAAAGTCTTCTCCAGGAATCGATGCAACCTGACCAAAGTGACTATCACTGGCCTCATCATCTACATTATGCTTCTCTTACTATAGCCAAAGATTATATTATGCTTCTTGGTTTCCAGATCAAATTATTAACTAATGATGAACTTGTCATCTATTTTTAGAAGAATGGTTGCTTAGCCATATCACTCTGACATTGTGTTTGTAAAGTTGATTTTTTTCACATAAGCCTAAGACCTTTGCATTTGATCTACTATTCCAGACGAATAAAATTTAAATAGGCTGGGCACTTTTAATTTCTCCTGCCTTGGTTATACTGAATTTCCAGATTAACTATTACAGACTGATCCCAAAGAGTTAAAACAAATATAAAGATTGAATTAGCAACAAATTAGGCTTTTCTTTTTCCCCAAGGATTAAATTTGAAGAAAAAAAAACTCAATTACCTGTTCAATTCTCTGGCTATTGCATCTAGTCTACTCCTTAGATTTTGACTATTTCATCTTTCTCAAGCTTCAGTGGATTCAAGTACCCCACCCCGTCCCTTTCTAAAAAATATTTTTAAAGCACCAAATTTTCTGTAATTCAATAGAAATCCCAGTATACTGTGGTTTTATAGTTCTGGGTGTCTTCCTGTATCAATCTACTGAGGGAAGGAGCCAAGATGACAGCTTAGTAACAGTGAAAGCCAAAACTGTTCCAATTGTACTTCCAAACTGAACTTTAGAAAGCACCTCAAAATAACAAGAGTTGAAGACCAACAGAGGACAGAGTGAGGGGACTCTCCCACAGAATGCAACTTGAGGGAGAGAGAGAGAGAGAGAGAGAGAGAGAGAGAGAGAGAGAGAGAGAGAGAGAGAGAGAGAGAGAGAGAGTTGATTTTCATGTGAAAAGAGGGAACCAGAAGCAAAACTGCACACAGAGGAGTGCTGGCTGAATACTCCCCACCTACCGCTCCAGATTCTGTAACCGGTTGTAGGCTAATTTCAGGGTCCTGGGACACAGGCTACACCAACAAAAGAGCACCTCAGACCTACCTCTTGAAGTCCCAGGCCCTGGCATCAGCCCACACTGAGGCCCAGTAGTATCCTTTCAAGCCAGTCCCCAGACAAAATAGCTTACAGTTCTGATCCTTGCAAGCCAGCAACAGAGGAAACAGAATCAGCTAGCAGCTTTCAGAATTTCCAGTCCACAGGAAAAAAAAAGACCAGGAAAATGGACAAAGAGTAAAAGAAACACTTAACCCTCAACAGTACCTATATGGGCAAAAAGCAAAAACAAAACCAACAGGGAATGGTAAGATACAAGCAACTATATGAAAAACTTCAAAAAAGGGGGGCAGGGGGAAATTGTCTCAAGCTCTGGAAGAACTCAAAAAGGAATTAAAAATCAAATGACAAGTTGAAGAAAAATGGGAAGAAAACAGGAAAAAGAACTGAAAGTAATGCAAAAAGAAAACAAGAATGTAAAAAGCAAAATTGGTCAACTACTGGAAAAAGATGTACAAAAATCCAATGAAGAAAAGAGAGCCATGAAAAGTAGAATGGACCAAATGGAAAAAGATGATTAAAAGGTTATGGAAGAAATTCAGATTTTAAAATTTAGAATTGGGAAAATAGAAGCTAATAATTTCACAAGAAATCAAGAAACAATAAAACAAAATCAAAAGAATGAAAGAGTAGAAACAAATATGAAATATCTCATTGAAAAAACAACTTAGGGGGCAGCTGGGTACCTCAGTGGATTGAGAGCCAGGCCTATAGACGGGATGTCCTAGGATCAAATCTGGCCTCAGACACTTCCCAGCTGTGTGACCCTGGGCAAGTCACTTGACCCCCATTGCCTAGCCCTTACCACTTGGAGCCAATACACAGTTATTGACTCCAAGATGGAAGGTAAGGGTTAAAAAAAAAAACTTACCTGGAAAGTAGATCCCAGAGAGACAATTTAATAATTATTGGACTACCAGAAAGTCATGACCAAAAAAGAAGCATAGACATCATATTACAAGAAATTATCCAGAAAAACTGCCTTGGTATTCTTGAATAAGAGGGTAAAATAGAAATCAAAATAATCCACAGATTATTTCCTGCAATAAATCCCCAAATGACAAGTCCCAAAAATGTCATAGAGAAGTTCAAGAGCTCCTACGCCCAGCAGAATATACTGCCAACAGAAAGAAAGAATTCAACTATCATGGAGCCCCAGGCAGTATTAATCAGGATCTGGCAGCTTCCCCGTTGGAAGACCAGAAGGCTTGGAACAAGTTATTCCAGAAGGCAAGAGAAATAGGTTTACAACCAAGAATCACCTACCCATCAAAACTGACTATATTCTTTCAAGAGAAATTATGGTCACTTACTAAAATGGAAGATTTCCAAGCATTCATGAAGAAAAGATCAAACTTGAAAAGAAATGTGATGTACAAATACAAAATCCAAGAGAACCATAAAAAGGTAAATAAGAGAAAATATTAATGGGTTCAATAAGGTCAAATTATGAAAGCTATCTATAACTCTTTAAAATTGTTATTATTATCATGGCATTTAGAAGTATAAATAGACAGAGGTTATGGTAGAAGATTTTTAGGATAATATGTATTAAAAAACTAGGAGTAAAAAAGAGGATTGTAATGAGATAAATGGGAGGAGAGAAGTAAAATGAGTAAATTATATCACATGAAGACACATGGGAGTTGGGCAGGAGATACTCATATCATTGTACTGCCTCAATTGTATTGACTCATTGCTGCTTTGGTAGTTCTTTATTTTTTCATGGGTGACACTGGTAAGGGCATAGGCAAATACATCTAACTCTACATTTCTAAAATTGTATGAAATCATGTTGAGGTTACAGACATCTGAAAATTGTGCCTAGTATTTCAAGATAAACAAAGACTTCAGGTTACAGAGGAAGGAGTTAAAGGCCAATTATATAATAATGGTAATTCATGATTGATGAACCCACCCAAGTGTTCCAGTGGTTTCAATGGAATTGCAAAAGAGCTTGAAGGAGGTACCCAGCCCATTAGGCAGACTTCTTGTGAAAATTTCTTGGAAGGATATAGAGTAGAGGTGTCAAATGAAGCCCTCAATATTCCATGGGATCTGATCCAGATTAAAATACAATTGAGAAATATTTAACAAAGTAAATAAAAATACAATAGAACATAGATAATGTTGATATGTAGTTTTCTAAGTCAATATGCATATATCTGGGATCCTTAAGTATCATTTAGTGAACTGCAATTTCTTTTTGAGTTGGATATCATTAGTGGAGACAACAGTTATATAATATGAGCAGGTGTGAATTGTTATCTGCATATAGGAAGGTAAAGTCATTAATGAGATCAATCCATTGAAGTATTATAGAAGGAAAGTATATTTCAATATAATGAAAGGACCCCGTTTATATATCCATTTTGTAAATAGCCACATAGTGACAAACTAGATTAATGGCCAATACATTTTGGTCAGTGTAGAAGTTCTTATATTAGGGCATATCACAACCAATCTATAATTCTGAAAATAATCTTCAAGAATGGCCTCGGGTTCAGAGAGAATGTGACTTGTCTGATCACATACAACTGAAAAGTGCCAGAGGTGAGATCTAAACTACGATATTCCTGATTCCCAAGTCCAAAACTCTATCCACCATGCCATATTGTATCTCTGAAGATATAATAAACTTTATATAACACTACACAGTTTATAAAACACTTTATTACACATATCTTACCTACTGTGAATGTCACAACTTCATTCAATAAGTGCAGGGCCTGATACAAGGTTAGCAGCTTAAGAGATGCTTACTTAGTATTTTAGATATCACTGTTTCAAATATGGCTCAGAGGCTCATAGAGTTTAAACAATTTGCCAAGAGTGGTGCAGCTAGTGTCAGGGGAAAGTGGGCTCAAATCCAGATTTTCCTTATTACAAGTCCAGAATTCTATCCAATATGGCAAAGAAAAGTGATATTATAACACACATTGAGACATACTCTTTGGAAAATATCTTTTGAGAAACCTATCCCAATTCTGTAGGTTTTTAAATTTGTGTCTATTTCACTTTTCCTTGAATTTTACAATGTAAATTATATGCTTGAAGAGGGAGAAAATGTTTGTTTATCAGTCAAGTATCTGAGCATCTTCTGCAGGTCAACCATTAAGGGAGATAACAAAGAAATAGATTAATGTGGTCTCTATCATTCACTTAGGGAAACAACCAATGTACATGAAAGAATTTGAAATAAACTCAAAAATTTCATTTCTCATAATCAAAAGATTAAATATACAATATAGGCAATAAGAACTATGAGAGGTGAAAACAGTTTTGGCTGCTATTATGAGGAAAATTTTTCTGGGACTCAAGCCTGAAAAAAAATCAGTAGAATCCAAATATGATATTTTAACTTTTTTGTTGTTGTTCACTCCAATTTTTTTTAAACCTTTACCTTCCATCTTGGAGTCAATACTGTGTATTGGTTCCAAGGCAGAAGAGTGGTAAGGGCTAGGCAATGGGGTTTAAGTGGCTTGCCCAGGGTCACACAGCTGGGAAGTGTCTGAGTCCAGATTTGAACCCAGGACCTCCCATCTCTAGACCAGCTGCCCCACAGTCCAATTTTTTTATTCACATCCTACGCTTTGTGGCCCCACTTGGGTATTCTTATCTTTATTTATTTGTTTTAGAATATTTGTCCATGGTTACATGATTAATGTTCTTTCCCACCCCTCTTCCCTTCCCACTCTTAGGAGCAAATCCACTGGGTTTTACATGTACTGTTCAAAATTTATTTCCATATTATTAATATTGGCAAAAGAGTTATCAATTAAAGTCAACATCCCCAATCATATGTCCATTAAATCAAGTGATCAATCATATGTTTTCCTTCTGAATTTCTACTCCCACAGTTCTTCCTCTGAATGTGGATACATTATTTCTCATAAGTCCCTCAGAATTGTCCTGGATCATTGCATTGCTGCTAGTAGAGAAGTTCATTAAGTTCAATCGTGCCACAATGTCTCAGTCTCTGTGAACAATATTCTCCAGGTTCTGCTCCTTTTGCTCTGCATCAATTCCTGGAGGTCATTCAAGTTCGCATAGAATTCTTCCAGTTCATTATTCCTTTCAGCACAATAGTATTCCATTACCATCAGAAACCACAATTTGTCCAGCCATTCCTCAATTGATGGACATCCCCTCATTTTCCAGTTTTTTTTTTTTTGCTATTATAAACAGCACAGCTATAAATATTTTGTGCACGTATTTTCCCCTATTATCTTTTGCAGGTAGAAACCCAGCAGTGATATGGCTGAATCAAAGGGCAGGCAGTCTTTTAAAGCCCTTTGGGCATAATCCCAAATTGCCTTCTAGAATGGTTGGATCAATTCACAACGCCACCAGCAATGTATTAGTGTCCCAATTTTGCCACATCCCCTCCAACATTTATTATTTTCCTTTGCTGTCATATTGGCCAATCTGCTAGGTTCGAGGTGGTACCACAGAGTTGTTTTAATTTGCATTTCTCTAATTACAAGAGATTTAGAACATTTTTTCATGTGCTTATTGATAGTTTTTATTTCTTTATCTGAACACTGCCTATTTGTATCCCTGCCCATTTATCAGTTGGAGAATGGCTTGATTTTTTGTACAACTCATTTAGTTTGACTTTGTCAGAGGTTTTTGTAATAAAGATTTTCCCAATTTGTTGTTTCTCTTCTAATTTTTGGTTGTATTGGTTTTGTTTGTACAAAACCTTTTTAATTTAATGTGATCAAAACTATTTATTTTACATTTTACATTTATATTTTTTCTAACTCTTGCTTCGTCTTAAAATCTTTCCTTTCCCAAAGATATGACATGTATACTATTCTGTGTTCACCTAATTTATTTATAGTTTCCTTCTTTTTTTTTAAAGCCTTACCTTCCATCTTGGAGTCAATAATTCTATCATCTATATCATCTATAAAGAGTGATAGTTTAGTCTCCTCATTGCTTACTTTAATCCCTTCAATTTCCTTTTCTTCTCTAATTGCTACTGCTAGTATTAAATAATAGAGGCGATAATTAGCATCCTTGTTTCACTCCTGATCTTATTAGGGTGGCTTCTAACTTGCCCTCATTACAGATGATATTTGCTGATGGTTTAAAATATATATTGTTTATTATTTTTAGGAAACACCCATATATTCCTATACTTTCTAGTGTTTTCAATAGGAATGGGTGTTGTATTTTATCAAAGGCTTTTTCTGCATCTATTGAGATAATCAAGTGTTTTCTATTGGTTTGCTTGTTGACATGGTCAGTTTTATGGATGATTTTCCTAATATTAAACCATCTATGCATTCCTGGTATAAATCCCACCTGATCATAGTGAATAATCCTCATGATCACTTGCTGGAGCCTTTTTGCTAGTATTCTATTTAAGATTTTTTGCATCTGTGTTACACATTAAGGAGAATGATCTGTAATTTTCTTTCTTGGCTCTTGGTCTCCCTGGCTTAGGAATCTGTCCCATATTTGTGACATAAAAAGAATTGGGTAAAACTCCTTCTTTGCTTATTTTGTCAAATAGTTTGTATAGTATTGGGAGTAGTCATTCTTTAAATGTGTGATAGAATTCAATTGTGAATCCATCTGGCCCTGGAGATTTTTTCTTAGGGAGTTCCTTGATGGCTTGTTCATTTTCTTTTTCTGAGATGAGATTGTTTAAGTATTCTATTTCCTCTTTTGTTAGTCAAGACAACATTTATTTTTATAAATATTCAGCTAGTTCACCTAGATTGTCATATCCATTGCCATACATTACCTGTTACCAACTTCTTCCACCCTTCCATTCTATTTGTCTTCTCCCCTTTTCCTCATATGCTTCTTTATGAAATTGTCTACGCCTAGTTTTGTCTCTTTTCCCATTTCTCTTAGTTTTATCCTCTTTTTTACCCCTCGTTTTGTATACATTTCTGATGTATCATCTATACAGTTTGTCACTGTACCCTCCAAGTATAATTATTCTACCTAATTTTTAATATCTTTTTTATCTTTTCTTATAGGAATATAGGAAAACAAATCCTTTTAACTTTTTAGGTCCCTTAAAACATTTTTCCCCTTTCTTAATTACCTTTTGGTGATTTTCTTGAGTTCTGTGTTTGGGCATCAAATTTTCTATCTGTCAGGTCTTTTCTTCAGGAATGCTTGAAAGTCTTCTATTTTATTAAATGACCATACTTTCCCCTGCAAGAATATAGTCAATTTTTCTGGGTAGTTGATTCTTGGTTATAGATCCATTTCCCATGCTTTCTGGAATATCATATCTTCCATGCCTTCCAGTCCTTCAGTGTGGATGCAGCCAGGTCTTATGTTATACTAACTGTAACTCCATGATATCTGAATTATTTATTTTTAGCAACTTCCAATATTTTTTCCTTATTCTGTAAGTTCTTGAACTTGGCTATTACTTTCCTTGGCATTGTCCTTTGGGGATTTAATACAGGAGGTGATCTGTGGATTCTTTCAATCTCTACTTTTCCCTCTTGTTCAAGAATGGACAATTTCCTTGAATAATTTCCTGTTGTGAAAGGAGATTCTTGGTGCTCTTTGTCTATTCTGAGTTTACACTTGTGAAAAGGGAATCCTTTATTCTCTTTGCCTAGTTGGAGTTAAAACTTTGGTTAACAATAACTTAAGCACCCCTACTTAGTGCCTCACTATATTGTGAGGACAGGATTAACTCTCCTTTGTCACCTTTTGAATTAATCAACAAAAGGGAATACACCCATATTTAACCCTAAAGTAAGGGAAGTCCACAAACTCCTATTACAAGAGTTTACACCTCCAGACTTCCAGTCAAGATGGCAGCTTAGAGAAAGCTAAAGTTCAGAGCTCCAGAAACACTACCTCACCGATCTAAAACTGAATGCTCCTAGGGCACCGAAATTCAAAACAAACAACAGAATAGACCCCAGGAACACTCCTCCTGGACCTGGATCAAAAGGTATGGCCCCCCAAAAGCCAGAACCCGAGATCACTCGGATCTAAGGAGTAGGCAAAAGGAAGGTCTCAGGACCCATCTCCCCCAACCCAGAGCGCTGAATCCGAGGCAGCAACAGGAACCTCAGGACAGGCAAAAGGGCCTCGGGAGCCAGCTATTCTGAAGGCCCCACCCTGAAAACAACCTGAGCCAGTCGAGGGGGCACCCAGACAGCAGGGAAACAGAGAGAGATGGGGGAAGCCTGTAGCCCCCTGACCAGATCCTTCCATCTGAGTCTCACCGAAGGTCCCTGCCTCAGGGCATACTCAGTCTGAGGTTAATCCTAGCCCTTGGAGCTCCCAGGGGCCACGGCCCCTCCCCCTCAGAGTTCAGGCTCCTCTGGCCAGTAAAGGCATTGAAATACATCTGAGAGTGTCAAGCCAGGCGCAGAGCATAGAAGTAAGGCAACAGAGAAGCATCAGAAGGGAACTGAGGAGGATAGTAACACCAAAACACCAAAACACCAGCAATTCTGGGCTTCCTGGGGAGGACAGACAATTTGCCTGGGGCTAAAGCCACTGAACACCAGACAGATAATAGAAGAGCCAGCCCCCCTCACTCAGATAGAGATGACAAACAGCACAGAAGCAAAAAAGTCTCAAAACAACAGGAAAAACAAGAAGGGGGCAACTTTGGACACATTTTATGGAGCAAAAATTCAAAATACAGAGGAGATAGAAGAGGAACACAAGCAAATCCTCTGAAATCTTCCAAAAGAAATGGAAACTCTCCACAAAATCAGGAAGAATTTGAATCAGGAATGATCAAAAAAGATGGAAGCCTTCTGCCAGGAAAAGTGGGAATTAATGCAAAAGAATTTCACACAACTACAAAACCAGTTTGAACAAACTGAAAAGGAAAACCAGGCTTTAAAGGTCAGAATTAGGCAACTGGAAGACAACAAGCAGGTAAAAGAGAAAGAATCAACAAAGCAAAGCCAAAAGATCAAGAAACTAGAAGAGAACATAAA
Source organism: Monodelphis domestica (assembly GCF_027887165.1). NCBI lineage: Eukaryota > Metazoa > Chordata > Mammalia > Didelphimorphia > Didelphidae > Monodelphis > Monodelphis domestica. The sequence continues at coordinate 429,093,175 of NC_077229.1, forward strand.
ATATCTCACTGACAAGGTGACAGACTTGGAAAATAGAGGAAGAAGAGATAATTTAAGAATAATTGGACTTCCAGAAAAGCCAGAAATAAACAGCAAACTCAACATCGTAATACAAGATATAATCAAAGAAAATTGCCCAGAAATTCTAGAACAAGGGCGCAATACAGCCACTGAAAGAGCTCACAGAATACCCTCTACACTAAATCCCCAAAAGACAACTCCCAGGAATATAATTGCCAAATTCCAAAGCTTTCAAGCAAAAAAAAAGTCCTACAAGAAGCCAGAAAAAGACAATTTAGATATAAATGAATGCCAATCAGGGTCACACAAGACCTTGCAAGTTCCACTCTGAATGATTGTAAGGCATGGAACATGATTTTCAGAAAGGCAAGAGAGCTGGGTCTTCAACCAAGAATCAGCTATCCAGCAAAACTGACTATATACTTCCAAGGGAAAGGATGGGCATTCAACAAAATAGAAGATTTCCAAATTTTTGCAAAGAAAAGACCAGAGCTCTGTGGAAAGTTAGATATCGAAAAACAAAGAGCATGGAACACCTGAAAAGGTAAATATGATGGAAAGGGAAAAGGAGAAAATTGTTATCTTTTCATTTATTCAAACTCTCTTCTATAAGGACTACATTTACATCAATCTATATATATATATATATATATATGTGTGTGTGTGTGTGTGTGTGTGTGTGTATTAATATATGGAAAATGTAATGTGAAAATAGGGGGGAAAGGAAAATCAAATAGAATAATCTTTCTCATACAAAGATTCACACGGGAAGGGGAAGGGAAGAAAACTCCTATAAGAAGGAGAGGAAGAGAGTTTTTACTTAAACCTTACTGTCAGAGAAATCAACTCTGAGAGGGATAAACATCCAGGTCCATTGGGATCTTGAATTCTATCTTACCCATCAAGAGTAGGGAGAAGGGAAAACCAAGGGGGGGTGAGGGAAAAGAAAAGGGAAGGGAAGGAGAGGGGGGAGGGAAAGGGAACAAAAAGGGAGGGACTAGAAAGGGAAACATATCAAGGGAGGGGACAAGGGGTACTGATTTAAAGTAAATCACTGGATTAAAAGGTTAGAGCTAAAGAAGAAAGGTTAGAATTAGGGAAGGATATCAAAATGCCAGAGAATTCACAAGTCACAATCATAAAGTGAATGGGATGAACTCACCCATAAAATGTAGACAAATCGCAGAATGGGTTAGAATCCAAAACCCTACCATATGTTGTCTTCAAGAAACACACATGAGGCAGGTAGACACTCACAAGGTCAGAATTAAAGGATGGAGTAAGACCTAATGGGCCTCAACTGATAGAAAGAAGGCAGGATTTGCAATCATGATATCTGACAAAGCCAAAGCAAAAATAGACCTGATTAAAAGGGATAGGGAAGGTAAATATATTTTGTTAAAAGGGATTTTAGATAATGAGGAAATATCACTAATCAACATGTATGCACCAAATAATATAGCACCCAAATTTCTAATGGAAAAACTAGGAGAATTGAAGGAGGAAATAGACAGTAAAACAATATTAGTGGGAGATTTGAACCAACCATTATCAAATTTAGATAAATCAAATCAAAAAATAAATAAGAAAGAGGTAAACGAAGTGAATGAAATTTTAGAAAAATTAGTTAATAGACATATGGAGAAAAATAAATAGGGACAAAAAGGAATACATCTTCTTCTCAGCACCACATGGCACATTCACAAAGATTGACCATACACTAGGTCACAGAAACATGGCATACAAATGCAGAAAAGCGGAAATAATAAATGCAGCCTTTTCAGATCACAATGTAATAAAAATAATGATCAGTAATGGTACGTGGAAAACCAAATCAAAAATTAATTGGAAATTAAACAATATGATACTCTAAAATCGTTTAATTAGAGAAGAAATCACATAAACAATTAATAACTTCATCAAGGAAAATTACAATGGCGAGACCTCCTTTCAAATCTTTTGGGATGCAGCCAAAGCAGTAATCAGAGGTAAATTCATATCCCTGAGTGCATATATTAACAAACTAGGGAAAGCAGAAATCAATCAATTGGAAATGCAAATAATAAAACTCGAAAGCGATCAAATTAACCCCCCCAGGAGAAAACCAAACTAGAAATCCTAAAAATTAAGGGAGAAATTAATAAAATCGAAAGTGATAGAACTATTGATTTAATAAATAAGACTAGAAGCTGGTACTTTGAAAAAACAAACAAAATAGACAAAGTACTGGTCAATCTAATTTAAAAAAGGAAAGAAGAAAGGCAAATTAACAGCATCAAAGATGAAAAGGGAGAGATCACCTCCAATGAAGATGAAATCAAGGCAATCCGTAAAAATTACTTTGCCCAATTATATGGCAATAAATACAGCAATCTAAGCAATATGGATGAATATATACAAAAATACAAACTGCCTAGACTAACAGAAGAAGAAATAGAATTCTTAAATAATCCCATATCAGAAAATTAAATCCAACAGGCCATCAAAGAACTTGCTCAGAAAAAATCCCCAGGGCCTGACGGATTCACAAGTGAATTCTATCAAACATTCAGAGAACAGTTAATCTCAATACTATACAAACTATTTGACATAATAAGCGAAGAGGGAATTCTACCAAACTCCTTTTATGACACAAACATGGTACTGATTCCAAAGCCAGGTAGATCAAAAACAGAGAAAGAAAATTATAGACCAATCTCCCTAATGAATATAGATGCAAACATCTTAAATAGGATACTAGCAAAAAGACTCCAGCAAGTGATCAGAAGGGTCATCCATCATGATCAAATAGGATTTATACCAGGGATGCAGGGCTGGTTCAATATTAGGAAAACCATCCACATAATTGACTATATCAACAAGCAAACCAACAAAAATCACATGATTATTTCAATAGACGCAGAAAAAGCCTTTGATAAAATACAACATCCATTCCTATTGAAAACACTAGAAAGCATAGGAATAGGAGGGTTGTTCCTAAAAATAATAAACAGTATATATCTAAAACCATCAGCCAATATCATCTGCAATGGGGATAAACTAAATGCATTCCCAATAAGATCAGGAGTGAAACAAGGATGCCCATTATCACCTCTACTATTTGACATTGTACTAGAAACACTAGCAGTAGCAATTAGAGAAGAAAAAGAAATTGAAGGCATCAAAATAGGCAAGGAGGAGACCAAGTTATCACTCTTTGCAGATGACATGATGATCTACTTAAAGAATCCTAGAGATTCAACCAAAAACCTAATTGAAATAATCAACAACTTTAGCAAAGTTGCAGGATACAAAATAAACCCACATAAGTCATCAGCATTTCTATACATCTCCAACATAGTTCAGCAGCAAAACCTAGAAAGAGAAATCCCATTCAAAATCACCTTAGACAAAATAAAATACCTAGGAATCTATATCCCAAGACAAACACAGGAACTATATGAACACAAACAAACTACACTCTCCACACAACTAAAACTAGACTTGAGCAATTGGAAAAACATTAACTGCTCATGGGTAGGACGAGCCAATATAATAAAAATGACCATCCTACCCAAACTTATCTATCTATTTAGTGCCATACCCATGGAACTTCCAAAAAATTTCTTTACTGATTTAGAAAAAAAAAAAAACATAACAAAGTTCATTTGGAATAACAAAGGATCAAGGATATCCAGGGAAATAATGAAAAAAATACAAAGGCCTTACAGTCCCAGATCTCAAACTATATTACAAAGCAGCAGTCATCAAAACAATTTGGTACTGGCTAAGAGACAGAAAGGAGGATCAGTGGAATAGACTTGGGGCAAGTGACCTCAGCAAGACAATAGATGATAAACCCAAAGATCCCAGCTGAATCAAAAATCCACTATTCGATAAAAACTGCTGGGAAAATTGGAGGACAGTGTGGGAGAGAATAGGAATAGATCAACACCTCACACCCTACACCAAGATATATTCAAAATGGTTGACTGACATGAACATAAAGAAGGAAACTATAAATAAATTAGGTAAACACAGAATAGTATACATGTCAGACCTTTGGGAAGGGAAAGACTTTAAAACCAAGCAAGACATAGAAAGAGTCACAAAATGTAAAATAAATAATTTTGACTACATCAAATTAAAAAGCTTTTGTATAAACAAAACCAATATAACTAAATTCAGAAGGAAAGCAACAAATTGGGAAGTAATCTTCATAAAAACCTCTGACAAAGGTTTAATTACTCAAATTTACAAAGAGCTAAACCAATTGTACAAAAAAATCAAGCCATTCTCCAATTGAAAAATGGGCAAGGGACATGAACAGGCAGTTCTCAGCCAAAGAAATCAAAACTATTAATAAGCACATGAAAAAGTGCTCTACATCTCTTATAATCAGAGAGATGCAAATCAAAACAACTCTGAGGTATCGCCTCACACCTAGCAGATTGGCTAACATGACAGCTATGGAAAATAATGAATGCTGGAGGGGATGCGGCAAAGTAGGGACATTAATGCATTGCTGGTGGAGTTGTGAACTGATCCAACCATTCTGGAGGGCAATTTGGAACTATGCCCAAAGGGTGATAAAAGACTGTCTGCCCTTTGATCCAGCCATAGCACTGCTGGGTTTGTACACCAAAGAGATAATAAGGTAAAAGACTTGTACAAGAATATTCATAGCTGCTCTCTTTGTGGTGGCAAAAAATTGGAAAATGAGTAGATGCCCTTCAATTGGGGAATGGCTGAAGAAATTGTGGTATCTGTTGGTGATGGAATACTATTGTGCTAAAAGGAATAATAAAGTGGAGGAATTCCACGGAGACTGGAACAACCTCCAGGAAGTGATGCAGAGCTAAAGGAGCAAAACCAGGAAAACATTGTACACAAAGACTGATACATTGTGGTGCAATCGAAGGTAATGGACTCCTCCACTAGGGACAATGCAATGTCCCTGAACAATCTGCAGGGATCTAAAAAACACTATCCACAAGCAGACGATAAACTGTGGGAGTAAAAACACCAATGCAAAGCAACTGCTTGACCACAGGGGCTGAGAGGAAATAACTGAGGAGTGAATCTAAATGAACCCTCTATTGCAAATACCAACAACATGGTAATGGGTTCGAACCAAGAACACATGTGAAATCCAGTGGAATTGTGAGCTGGCTATGGGAGAAGTGGTGGGAGGGGGGCGGGGGGAGGAAAACATAATGATCATTGTTTCCAATCAATAATGTTTATAAATAACCAAATAAAATAATGTTTAAAAAAAAAGAGTTTACTCCTCCAAAAGGAAGGCATCCCTACTTAGCCTTAAGATGGTGGAAGTATGCAACCCATGCGCTAAACTGGGTGATAACTCAGTAACATGTGAATCCAAACTGGGTGACAACTCAGAAATGTGTAAATCCTAGGAGGAGAGTTTATACTTTTAGAGGTAAGAAGTCAATCCCACAGACACTGCCCTTGGGCAGTGCTGGACAATTTGGAAACTCTGATTGGCCCCTCTGAAAAGAGGCAGAGACAGGAAACTTCCATAAAAGTCACAAAATCCTTCACTGGGGCAGTTTTGTGAAGTTGAATCTCATGGAAAATGTCTCCTGGAGATGGTCTTCAAGGGAACTTCACTGGAGACTGTGGCTGGGATTGTGTCTTCAATTTAGACTCTAACTCCTGGCTTACTTCACTGGGTGAGTGAAAAGGCTGACTCCCTTCCTAGTTTCCTAAGAGATCAGCTTCCATCTTGGAGGAGGTCATGGGGTTACTCACTACTGACCCTCCTGGCTGAGGACTAGTATAGATATTTTCTCTAACTTCTTTCACATTCCTCTACTTTATTGTTTTCCCTCTATTTTGGTAAACAAACTTCTGACTTGAGATATAATAATTTTAGCAACCATGTTATTTCATATAATTTAAGTCCAACCATTAAATTTAATGTTTACACTGGAATATGTTGCCCAGGTTTTTCTTTTGTTGTGATCTTCTGGTAATCCAATAATTCTTAAATTGTCTCTCCTGGATCTACTTTCCAGGTCTGTTGTTTTATGGATGAGGTGTTTCATATTTTCCTCAATTTTATCATTCTTTTCATTTTGTTTTATAGACCCTTTCTTCCTTTTGAAGTCGTTTGCTTCCAGTTGTTGGATTCTAATTTTTAATGACTGAATTTCATGTCTAGATTTTTGATCCTCCTTTTCCTTTTAATCTATTTTTCTTTGCAGGTCATGTTTCATTTTCTTTGTCTCATTTTCAATATAGTCAATTTTGGCTTTAAAACAGTATTTTCTTGTTTTAATTCATGTGCCTCTGTTTTCAGATGACTTATTTTGCTTTTTAAGTTATTTTCCCAATTTCCTTCAGTCTCCATTAATTGTTTTTGAATTGTGTCTTGAGTTCTTCCAAAGCTTGTGTCCAATTCACTGGAGTTCCTGAGGTTTTATGTGGTGTTCCTTGGTCCTCCTCTGTTCCATTTGTTTTTTGTTCATTACCTGAATAGAAGCTGTTAATTGTAATTTCTTTTTTTTCTTTTTCTGTTGTTTACTCACATTTTTCCTTCTTTCCTCCTACTTATAGGCTATATTCTTGCTCTTCTGTTTATTTGGTGGATATGTGAGTTTGGGCTTTTCTGCTTTGTATAATAAGGGGCTACTTTGAATGGCAATTGATATCTAAAGATCAGACTGTTAATCTTTCTCCTTTCCTCCCTCTTCCTTCCTTCCTCGCTTCACCCTCCCTTCACCCTCCTTCTTCTTTTAAATCTACCCAGGGTAAGTTTATGATGTCTCAAATGAAATACTCCTTCTCGTCTTTATCTTATGTAAGGGGGTTATTGGGGAAGACAGGGAAGGATCAAATGGAAGGAGAGAGGGTATGGGATTTCCCTAATACTACAATGAGTCTTATTTTGAAGGGTGGTGAAATATAGTTCAATTGGGAGAAATGTCTGATATGTCTGGAAGTTCAGTCACTATCACAACAGAGCAAATCAGAGAGAGCTGAACTTTGACCTTCTTTCTTCTATCTTCAAAGCCAAAGACCACCTTCAGTCTTCAGTCTCCAAAAGCAAAAGGCATCATCATACCTCTTCTCTTAAAAACCAAAAGGTTCCAGCCTTCCATTGGTCTGCTTCCAACTGCTCTTTCCCAGTCACATTCCAAATAGAATAGTCTCATTTGAATGACAGGTCATCAGTCCCAGCTATTCCTGTCTTTTTGCATGCTTTCCCAATTTCTCTCTCTTCCACATTTGAAGCAACTAGTTCTCTGTTCTAATGATTAACAAGATTAGACTGAAGGAGCATACCTGTTGTATTAATGTGCCCTGAGGCCAGATATTACCTAGCTTTCAGCAGAAGCTGATGGTGAAAGTGAAGGTGTGGAGGCTGAAGGTAGTTACCCTCATACTCCTCTCTTTATTTTTTCCAGGCACCTCCCTGCCAGCTGCCAGAGCAGAGCCCTGAGTTTCCCATGGTGGTACCAAGGGACTCTGTTGTGATTGTAGCCTTCACCCTGGGGTCCCATTCAGCCTTATTCATTTTCCCCTATTTGAATTAATTTATTTAGTCAATTTAGAACATTATTCCTCGGTTACAATAATCACATTATTTCCCTACCTCCCTTCCACCCACCCTTCCCGCAGCCAACATGTGATTTCATTGGGTATTACTTGCGTCTTTGATCAGAATCTATTTCCATGTTGTTGATGTTTGAACTAGGATGTTCATTTAGAGTCTACATCCCCAACCATATCCCTTCAATCCATGTGTAAAAGCAGTTGTTTTCCTTCGGTGTTTTTACTCCCACAGTGTTTCCTCTGAATGTGGATAGTGATTTTTCTGGTAGATTCCTACAAATTGTTGAGGGTGACTGCATTGCCACTAATGGAGAAGTCCATTACAATCGATTGTACCACAGTGTATCAGTCTCTGTGTATAATGTTTTCCTGATTCTGCTCCTTTCACTCTGCATCAGTTCCAGGAAGTTGTTCCAGTTCCCATGGAATTCCTCCACTTTATTATTCCTTTGAGCACAATAGTATTCCATCACCAACATATACCACAATTTCTTCAGCCATTCCCCAATTGAAGGACATGCCCTCATTTTCCAAATTTTTGCCACCACAAAGAGCGCAACTATGAATATTTTTGTACCTGTCTTTTTCCTAATTGTCACTTTGGGGTACAATGCCAGCAGTGCTATAGCTGGATCAAAGGGCAGACAGTCTTTTAGTGCCATTTGGGCATAGTTCCTAATTACCCTCCAGAATGGTTGGATCAATTCACAACTCCACCAGCAATGCATTAATGTCCCAACTTTGTCACATCCCCTCCAGCATTCATTACTTTCCTTTGCTGTCAGGTTAGCAAATCTTCTAGGTGTGAGGTGATACCTCAGAGTTGTTTTGATTTGCATTTCTCTGATTATAAGATATTTAGAACACTTTTTCATGTGCTTATTAAGAGTTTTGATTTCTTTAACTGAAAATTGCCTATTCATGCCCCTTGCTCATTTATCAATTAGAGAATAGCTTGACTTTTTGTACAATTGGTTTAGCTCTTTATGAATTTGAGTAATTAGACTTTTGTCAGAGGTTTTTGTCATGAAGATAGTTTCCCAATTTGATGCTTCCATTCTAATTTTGGATGCATTAGTTTTGTTTGTACAAAAACTTTTTAATTTCAAGTAATCAAAATTATTGATTTTACATTTTGTGATTTTATCTAACTCTTACTTGGTTTTAAAGGATTTCCTTTCCCAGAGATCTGACAACTATACTATTCTGTATTCATCTAATTTGCTTGTAGTTTCCTTCTTTATATTCAGGTCATTCACCCATTCTGAGTTTTTCTTGGTGTAGAGTGTGAGATGTTGATCCAAACCTAATCTCTCCCATACTGTCTTCCAACTTTGCCGGCAGTTTTTTTTTTTTTTATCAAATACTGCGTTTTGGTCCCCAAAACTAGGATCTTTGGGCTTATCATAGACTGTCTTGCTGAGGTCATTTACCCCAAGTCTATTCCACTGATCCTCCTTTCTGTCTCTTAGCCATTACCAAATTGTTTTGATAACCAATGCTTTATAGTATAGTTTGAGATCTAAGACTGCAAGTCCTCCTTCCTTTGCATTTTTCTTCATGATTTCCTTGGATATCCTTGATCTTTTGTTCTTCCAAATGAACATTGTTATCTTTTTTTCTAATTCAGTAAAAAAGTTTTTTGGTAGTTCAATGGGTATGGCACTAAATAAGTAAATTAATTTGGGTAGGATTGTCATTTTTATTATGTTAGCTTGTCCTACCCATGACCAATGAATGTTTTTCCAACTGTTTAGATCTAGTTTTAATTGTGTGGGTAGTGTTTTGTAGTTGTGTTCATATAGTTACTGTGTTTGTCTTGGCAGATAGATTCCTAACTATCTTATATTGTCTAGCGTTCTTTTAAATGTAATTTCCCTTTCTAATTCTTGCTGCTGAAATGGGTTGGATGTATATAGAAATGCTGATGACTTATGTGGGTTTATTTTGTATCCTGCAACGTTGCTAAAGTTGTGGATTATTTCAATTAGCTTTTTGGTTGAATCTCTAGGATTCTTTAAGTAGACCATCATGTCATCTGCAAAGAGTGATAACTTGGTCTCCTCATTGGGAATTTTAATACTTTCAATTTCTTTTTCTTCTTCAATTGCTACTGCTAGTGTTTCTAGTACAATGTTAAATAATAGAGGTGATAATGGGCATCCTTGTTTCACTCCTGATCTTATTGGTAAGGCTTCTAGTTTATCCCCATTGCAGATGATGTTTGCTGATGGTTTTAGATATTTATTATTATTATTAATTAAATAAAATAATATAAATTATTATTTTTAGTAAAGGCCCTTCTATTCCTATACTTTCTAGTGTTTTCAACAGGAATGGTGTTGCATTTTATCAAAGGCTTGTTCTGTATCTATTGAGGTAATCATGTGATTTTTGTGGGTTTGCTTGTTAATATGGTCAATTATGTGAATGGTTTTCCTAATATTGAACCATCCTTGCATTCCTGGTATGAATCCTACCTGGTCAATGTGAATAACCCTTGTGATGACTTGCTGGAGTCTTTTTGCTAGTATCCTATTTAAGATTTGTGCATCTGTATTCATTAAGGAGATTGGTCTATAGTTTTCTTTCTCTGTTTTTGACCTGACTGGCTTTGGGATCAGTACCATATTTGTGTCATAAAATGAATTTGGTAGAACTCCTTCTTTGCCTATTCTGTCAAATAGTTTGTATAATATTGGGATTAATTGTTCTTTGAATGTTTGATAGAATTCATTTGTGCATCCATGTGGACCTGGTAATTTTTTCTTAGGCAGTTCTTTAATGGCTTGTTCAATTTCTTTTTCTGATATGAGGTTGTTTAGGTAATCTATCTCTTCCTCTGTTAGACTAGGCAATTTATATTTCTGTAAGTATTCATCCATATCACCTAGATTGCCATATTTGTTGCCATATAATTGGTCACAATAGTTTTTAATGATTGCCTTAATTTCCTCTTCATTATAGATGAGGTCTCCCTTTTCATCTTGGATACTGTTAATTTAGTTTTCTTCTTTCCTTTTTTTAATTAGACTAACCTGTATTTGTCTATTTTATTTGTTTTTTTCAAAGTACCAGCTTCTAGTCTTATTTATTAAATCAATAGTTCTTTGACTTATAATTTTATTAATTTCTCCTTTGATTTCTAGTTGGGGATTAAGAACAGGGGGAGATCTGTGGATTCTTTCAATCTCCACTTTCCCCTCTTGTTCTAGAATATTGGGGCAGTTTTCTTGGAAAATTTCCTGTAGTATTATGTCCAGGCTTTTTCTTTTGTCATGGTTTTCTGGCAGAACAATGATTCTTAAATTGTCTCTCCTTCTTTTGGTTTTGTTTTATAGTGTCCTGCTGCCTTGTGAGGTCACTTCATTCTATTTGTTGTATTCTGTTTCTTAAAGACTGGATTTCATCCCTGGCTTTTTAGAAAAATTAGAGTTAGTAGATATATAGAGAAAAATAAATTGGGACAAAAAGGACATGGTACATTCACAAAAACTGACCATGTGTTAGGGCATAAAAACATTACAAAGAAGTGCAAAAGAACAGAAATAATAAATGCAACTTTCTCAGATCACAATGCAATGAAAATAATAATTAGCAAGGGTACATGGAGAGGTAAATCAAAAATTAATTGGAACAATATGATTCTCCAAAACCAGTTAGTTAAAGAACAAATCATAGAAAAATTAATAACTTCATTGAAGAAAATGACAATGATGAGACATCCTTTCAAAACCTATGGGATACAGCCAAGCAGTAATCAGGGAGAAATTTATATCCTTGAGTTCATATATTAACAAATTAGGGAGGGCAGAGGTCAAGGAATTGGGCATGCAAATTAAAAAACTAGAAAGTGAACATATTAAAAATCCTCAGATGAAGACTAAATTAGAAATCCTAAAAATCAAAAACTTTTAAGTCATCCTTCTACTTCTGGTCTGATTTTCTTTGGAAGTCATCTTTTATTCTATTTACCTCATCTCTCATCTCCTTTGCTTCATCTTTCATCTTTGACTCATCTTTCATCTCCTTTGCCTCATTTTCAAGCTGGTTGATTTTGGCTTTCAAGACATTATTTTCTGTTTTTCCAGATGACTTATCTTAGTTTTAAAATTCTTTTCCCAATTGTCTTCAGCCTCTCTCTTAATTGTGTTTTGAATTGTATTTAGAGTTTTCCCAAAGCCTGTAACCAGTTCGCAGGGATTTCTGTTTTATTGCTTGCCTCCTCCTCTGTTCTGTTTGCTCTTTGTTGCCTGTACAGAAGCTGCCGATTGTAATTTCTTCTTTTTCTGTTGTTTGCTCATATTTACCCATTCTTTGCTCCCCGTATTTGTTTGTGCTCTTGCCCCTCTCATTTATTTTTTTTTTTTGGTTTTCGGGCTTTCTGTCAGTCTCCCCTATTGGAGCTTTGTCAGATCTCTCAGTACAGTCTGTGGGGGAGAGGTGTTATAGTTTGAGCTTCCCTGTCCTCTGGAGGCTTTTGCTTGGATTAAAGTCCAGCAATCTGTCAGGAAGAGGTGTTGGAGTTTGGGCTTCCCTGACCTCTAAAGACTTTTGATGGGATTAAGTTCAGCTGGGTTGGGCTGGATGTGCTCTGAGGCCAAAACTTCCTGGAAGGCTGGAGCAATATGGAGGGTTTCTGCTGCTCTTACCAGGCTACCCACTCTGCGTTCCCTCTCCAGCTCCTTCCCCGCTGCCTGTGTTTGACACACTGAGCCTGTCACAGTCCTGCCCACAACACAAGGTATACCCTCCAGACCAGTGCCTTTGCCTGCCCAGAGGTTCCTGCTGCTGGTGGAAGCTTAGCATTGTAGATTTGGGGGCAGGGGGTCCTGGGTCCCTCATTCTGCCTTCCCCTTAAACATGTGTGTCCTCAAATTCTGGCTTTTGTGGGGGTGTACCTTTGAAATTGAGTCAAGCAGGAGAGTTCCTTGGGTCTGTCTTGTTGTTAGGCTTGATTTTCAGTCCCCTAGGAGCATTTAGTTTGTAATTGGTAAGGAAGGGTATTCAAAGGTCTAAACTTTTGTTGCTTCTATGCTGCCATCTTGACTCTGCCTCTCAACTTTATTCTTAACATGGGTCTAAGAATAGGTGGAGGAGGGGTCCTGGGACTTTCCTTCTCTTCCTTAAACCTAAGAATTCAACCTTCTCTGCGTACCTTTTAAGTTGAATCAGAGAGGAACTTTCTCCCCACTCTGTCCTCTTCTTATATTTGGTTTTCTGTTTTATTTTTTTATTAGTGTAGTTTTCCTAGAAGAATCAATTTTTGCTGTTTCTAAGTCACCATCTTGGGTTTTCTTGGCAAAGGCTGGTTTGCCATTTCTTTCTCTTACTCATTTTACAGATGAGGAAATTGAGGCCAGTAGGGTTGAGTGACTTGCCCAGGGTCACATAGTGTCTGAGGTTGGATTTGAACTCAAGAAGATGAGTCTTCCTGACTCTAGGATCAGCCCTCTTCTTATGCCACCCAGTTGCCCTTTGTTGACACATTATTTAATCCATTTGGGTAACTTCTTCCCATATTGCAGATTACACGACCCTCCATGCCTTCTTTTCCTAAGAGATGCTCAGCCCAGTAATCCCTACAGCAAATAAGGGGTCCACTATCTATGAAGTCCCTCCCTCTAGGTCTCTTGACATCACATGGATATCTCTAAATCTTGAGTAGCTATACTTTTTTTACACTAGATATGATCAGTTCACCTCTTTTTCTAGTCATAGATTTTTTTGATGATACTTTTACCAACCCCCTTTTGCACAGTTCTTCATTAGTAATATATTGCAACCTACTTGTACCCAGAGAACAAAGCAATATATTGAATAATCATTGTGAATGAGCACTTCAGAGAGACAATGAACTGATCCAGAATTGAACAGAAGTAGAATGAGCTAGAATATATTTGGAGTCTGTGGTCTTTTTCCTCTTCCCAAACTTTTCCCTAAAGCAAAGATCCATCTTTTTAGCATCAAAATACTTCAAGTGATGCTAGATGGGTATATATCATCAAACGTCACAGTCTCTGTAGCTTAACACTTCGAGTCACCTTTAAGACAATGGAGAGTTGCATAGTGGTCATTTTGGGGGTGAGTAGAGGGCATTCCAGGAATGGCAGACTATGAGAGAGGCCCAAATATAGAAAAATCAATGAATCTGGCAGGTATATTCAGAGGACAAGTGAATGCTGAAGAGTTCTTTTGACTACCATGTCCACTTCATTGTCCTTAAAAGAATTATGGTTCACTAGTACTTTGCACAGTGCCTGGCACTAGTAGGCTCTTATTAAATGTTTATTGGTTGACATTACATACTCAGTAACTCTGTTTGTGAAATGAACATGGGAGGAAATATTAAACAAAATATGTTAAAAATTAGAGCTGAAAGAGAGCTTAGAGATTAAATCCAATCATCTCATTCTTTTTATGGATAAGGAAACTGATGTTCAGAGAGACTTGTTATTTGCCTAGCCACACAGATAGGAGGTAAAGCCAGAGTTTGTACCCATGCCCTGACTACACACCCAGTGTTCTTTTGTCTGCATGGCACTAGCTCATAGAATAATTATGCAGAAATAACAAGAGTAAACATAGTACATCTCCTTGACCTCTAAGAAGTTGTTAAGCTCCGTGGTTTTAGGGACAATAGCTTTAGTTTTATGGATCTCACAAATTTCACTGCCAGTGTAAAATTAGTGTAAAGGAATCCATTGCTCTAGAAGGGAGGGTTTGAAAGAAAATTAAAGATGGAAGGTATACAGAACTATGTAATTGCTGCAATAATTGTTTTGTTGAAGTTTAATGGAGATCACTTTTTCTTTCCAGAAGGTAAAGTGCTTATAAAATTTACCCAGTTTGTGGCCTTTTTCTCCCCCTTAAACCATTTATCTCCCCCAGGGAGAAAAAACCTAAGGAAGCAATTATAACTTCATTATCTAATCACACCATTTGTAAAGAATGAACAATGCTTTTGTTCTTCAGTGTGATAACTTTAAGAAACTATCCTTGAGCAGGAAGTAAATAAAATTAGAAAGGAGGGTGTTAGTGGATTAACTGAAGAAAAATTACTTTTAAAGTCTGGCTATTCTGGAATGCAACCTGACTAAATCATCGTTAATATTCATAGAGTAACTACAATGGGCAAGCCATGGTGCTAGATGTTTCCCCCTGCTTCTCCAACTTACTGGTTAAGACATCTTCCATTTTGAGAAGGTATCTCTCCCAAAATACATCACCCAAACCACTTTTCTTAATGAATAAATAAGAATTTATTAGAGTTTGTGCATCATTGGCTGTATATAAGAGAAACAGTCATCATCTACAAGCCTGGTTTAACATTTTAGTTTGGAAGATGGGATACACATGTGACAGAAAATAAAGTCAAGTGCTAGAACATGTAAGTGCAGGTTCTGCTTATGAGAAGGTGATTTAATGGGATGGGAGACAAATTTTCACAGAACAAGTGGACCTTGAAGCAAACAAAATTTAGGTAGAGGAAGTACCTGAACATACCAGCAGAGAGCACAAGCATAAAAAAGGCACAGAAGTGAAAAGAAACATTGTATGGAAGCAGGATAGAGTAAGAGGGTCCCTCTCTACACCTGAAAGTTAGATTGGCAAGGAGAATCTTTGAATTCCAAGCTGAGAAATTTGGTTTTAGTCTAAAAAGAAAAGGAAAAGGCATTAGATTCTAAACAGGAGATGCAATTTAAAGTAAAGCTTAAAGGGGGCAACTGGGTAGCTCAGTGGATTGAGAGCCAGCCCTAGAGACGGGAGGTCCTGGGTTCAAATCTGGACTCAGACACTTCCCAGCTGTGTGACCCTTGGCAAGTCACTTGACCCCCATTGCCTAGCCCTTACCACTCTTCTGCCTTGGAGCCAATGCACAGTATTGACTCCAAGACGGAAGGTAAGGATTTAAAAAAAAAATAAAGTAAAGCTTAAAATAAAGATTCCTCTTGTCACAGTATGAAGAATGGTCTGGAAGAGGGAGAGATCAAAAGGGATGGAGGGGGATCAGGAAATAAATGCATTAATTCAGGGCTGAGGAGATGAAAAATTTAAATGAGGGCTGTGGCAGTTGGGAGAAAGGCTAAAACAGGCTGATAAGGAAATGAAGATGGAAAAAAATCAAATGACTAAGATTTTAATCCTAGTTCATAGGGGCTATTTGAATGGGGGTATCATTGGAAGAACAGGAGAAAGGAGGGGACTCAATGGATAACGGAAGTGGGAAAGATTAGTAAGGCTTGGTTTGGGACATTTGAGATAATAGCAGAACAACTAAGTGAAGAACCAATCCAATTCAGTATCTGCTAGGTGGCTATTATTCAATGTTTACTAGATGGCAGCTCAATGATTGCAGTGGATGGAGAGTTGAACCTACAGTCAGAAAGACCTGAGTTGTAATACTGCTTCAGATATTGCTAGATGTGTGATCCTGGGCAAGTTATCTAACCTCTATCTTGCCTTAGTTTCCCTATCTGTAAATTGGTGATAATAAAAAAAAATCTACCTCCTCAGATTGTTAATAAAACATTTTAGAAATACTATTATGTACATGGCACTATCTATGGCACTCTGCCATATTCTCACTTCTGAATAGATTCTGGATACCCAATAGCCCCTTGGAGCCAAGTCTAACTTGGATAGCTTTCTGCAGTGTCTTCCCTTTCTTGTACTTCCTCCTGCTACACTACTGAATTTTGATGGTCATGAGTAATTTAATGTTTCCACAAAAGGATAGACTATTTGCCTTCATTTAAAAAGAACACAGAAAACCTTTAAAAGAATGAAGAATATGATTACTCTAAGAATGAACAAAAGAAGGCTCCTTGTTTTAGAGTTAGTGAATAATAATGAAAATAAAATACACAATTTTCTTTTACTCTCTTAAAAAGTAGTAAATATTTTCAGTATTTTATAACTAATTCACCCTTTCCATCCTGGAGACATTTCTTTCAAATGGAAACTGCTTCTATCTCTGGTTTAACAAGAATGGCATTTCAGATGGATAACTATGGAGATCCCGAATTTATGAAACAATCAATCCTGGATGAATAAGTACTCTTTGTTTCCTTAGGAGGAAAGTGAACTGTAGGAAATTCATTTTTAAGTTAGTCATTTATTCTAATCAACCACAAATACTGCATTCCTACAGCTTGGTGCAATAAAGTCTGGTTTTACCAAAGATCCAGGTGTGTGAGGCCCTGCAAATCTTTTCACTTTATTACTTAAGGCCCCAAGCAACTCTAGCACCCTTTAATTAAGTTTCAGAATAAATAATTGCTGACCTACAGTAATAAAGAGAATTTCCTCACCAGAATTCCCACCCCATTCCCTACAGCAATTGTTTATGAAGAGCAAAACCACTTTTAGGGGGAAAACACCCTTTACAATTGCAGATAGATACCTGCCCTGCATTTAGTCAGGGAGTTCTTGGGCTTTGAAAGTAGAGATTTGCCAAGGGTTACACAGTATTTGTAGGAAATGAGACTTGAACCCAGCTCTTCTGTGTTCCAGTCATCTTTCTTTCTGCCAAACCATGCTACCTCTTAAGAGACCACTTAGAATTATAACATTTTAGAGGGATGTCTTTGACAATACAGCACAACCAAACCCCTCTTTTAATTGGTGAGGAAACTGAGGCCCATAACAATTAACACATTTTCCACATCAATCTCCTTCTCTCTACCTACATAGCCACTGACTTAGCGCTGACCCTCATCACCTCTCCTTTGGACTAATGCAATAGCCTACTTCTTGAATGGTGGCCAGGGGGGGCCCTATTTGGCTTTGTAAGTTGGACAATGAGTGCAAGTCACAGGAAAAGTAGAATGACATTCTTTCTGCAAACAATGAGAGTATATCCGAATGATAGATGGGGCCTCCAGGCAAGAATTCCACAGGGAAAAGGATTAAAATTATCAGGGTCAATCCTTCCTCCATACAGTTGCCAAATTAATTTTCCTGCAATACAGGTCTTGATAGATCACTCCCCTACTAGATAAACTCTATTAGATCCCTACTATTTCAAGGATCTAATATAAACTGGCATTTTAAGTCCTCTACAACCTGGTCCCACTCTTCTTTTCTAGCTTTTTACACATTATTACTACCGTTCAGTCCCTAGGTTCCAGCAAACTGATCTGGTCCTCATAAAGAAGTAGATATTGCCACTGTGATATTCAGAACACAAAGCTCAAGCTAATATAGACTGAACAACATCTTGAAGTCATACAAATGAAAGAGGCCAAGATGCCAAGTTCTGATGTTAAAGGAAGGAAACAAAAACACCCATTCAGAGGTTTCTTAATCCTCTGGTAAACCAAAGGCACTTTGTTAGGCTAAACAGATCAAGCAACAAAGTCAAGGCAAGGCAAGTCAATGTCACTAATATGCCTTCAACGTCTACTCTCTGAGATAGTAAAAAGGATCAGTTTGTTGTAACATGGAGGCCCCATTATTGGCATGAGTCAAGAGTCCCAGAGCCCCAAAACAAACACATCAGGCAAAGTTAAAAGACAGGTATAATCTGACTCAAGAGATTTCTCAGGCTGCCAACTTCATGCTGCAAAGAACTGGCAAAACAACAAAAAAAATAGACTGCTAATCCATGTTAAAAATAATTTATATTTTGAAGAAGCTGCACCTGTCTCCACCACTTACATAAGATAATCTTAGTAAGGACATAGCTCTCCAGGCATTTTTCAAGGCAAATGTCTTAACTGAGCACATGGATAAGACATTTCATCAGTACTGAAATATTCTGCCCTCTACATGCTGTCAAATAAAGATCCTAAAGAGATTGCCCATCTACTGTTTTCCAGTTTATTGTAGATAGAAGAAATATTATATGATAAGGACTAAATTATTTACTAGAGGAAAGGGAAAAGTCAGCAATAATGTTGAAATTAAAAAGAAATTTCAGCTCTCATGCTAAAACATCTAACCATATTCCCTAAAAACCTTAAAAGTCAAGAGTTATAAAAGCAATTACAACTACAGATACCTTGATGGTCTTATAGGAAAAATCCTTAGGGTTAAAATAGTCCTTATTGAACTTTGAAACATTCTTAGTGCCTTTCTATCCTCACCGTTAACCCCACTCACAAGAACACTTTGAAATGGGCAGAGACCCCCACTGCCTCCACTTCCTAAAGATAATTAAGCCTACTACACTATGGCTTCTTTCGTCTCCCTGTTCCACTTCTAGTGCAACTTTCAGGTGCTGAGAGGTAGATAGGGAAGGTGAAAGATGGTGTATTGGCTATATAAGAAATCCAAAAATGGAAGTAAAGAAAGACAGATGAATTGGGTAAACACAGAATAGTATACATGTCAGACCTTTGGGAGGGGAAAGGCTTTAAAACCAAGCAAGATATAGAAAGAATCACAAAATGTAAAATAAATAATTTTGACTACATCAAACTAAAAAGCTTTTGTACAAACAAAACCAATATAACTAAAATCAGAAGGGAAACAACAAATTGGGAAAAAATCTTCATAGAAACCTCTGACAAAGGTTTAATTACTCATATTTATAATGAGCTAAATCAATTGTACAAAAAACCAAGCCATTCTCCAATTGATAAATGGGCAAGGGAAATGGATAGGCAGTTCTCAGATAAAGAAATCAAAACTATTAACAAGCACATGAAGAAGTGTTCTACATCTCTTATAATCAGAGAGATGCAAATCAAAACAACTCTGAGGTATCACCTCACACCTAGCAGATTGGCTAACATAACAGCAAAGGAAAGTAATGAATGCTGGAGGGGATGTGGCAAAATAGGGACATTAATTCATTGCTGGTGGAGCTGTGAACTGATCCAACCATTCTGGAGGGCAATTTGGAACTATGCCCAAAGGGTGCTAAAAGAATATCTACCCTTTGACCCAGCCATAGCACTGCTGGGTCTGTACCCCAAAGAGATAATGGACACAAAGACTTGTACAAAAATATTCATAGCTGCGCTCTTTGTGGTGGCCCAAAACTGGAAAACGAGGGGATGCCCATCAATTGGGGAATGGCTGAACAAACTGTGGTATATGTTGGTGATGGAATACTATTGTGCTCAAAGGAATAATAAAGTGGAGAAGTTCCATGGAGACTGGAACAACCTCCAGGAAGTGATGCAGAGCGAGAGGAGCAGAACCAGGAGAACATTGTACACAGAGACTAATACACTGTGGTATAATCGAACGTAATGGACTTCTCCATTAGGGGCGGTGTAATGTCCCTGAACAACTTTCAGGGATCCAGGAGAAAAAAAACACCATTCATAAGCAAAGGATAAACTATGGGAGTGGAAACACCGAGAAAAAGCAACTGCCTGAATACAGAGGTTGAGGGGACATGACAGAGGACAGACTTTAAATGAACACTCTAATGCAAATACTATCAACAAAGCAATGAGTTCAAATCAAGAAAACATCTAATGCCCAGTGGACTTACGCGTCGGCTATGGGGGGTGGGGGGGAGGAAAAGAAAATGATCTATGTCTTTAACGAATAATGCTTGGAAATGATCAAATAAAATATATTTAAAAAAAAAAAAAAGAAAGACAGATGACAAAGGTCCTAGTAGAGATTTGGAAATTATTCTTGGAGAGCCTATTTAGAAACTTGTGGTTGATTCTTTGGGATGTGTATTCAATCCTTCAATTCCTCCAGGATTTCAGGAGATAGAGGCAGAATAGATAAAACCTGAGAAATGATGATGAAATAATTTAATCACAAATGACTAAACAAGTTTGTATTAAACAGAATTTAACTGAGCAGGGCCCAATTCTCTCAGAATGGCTCAATCCATTTTGAAACCTTTAAATATTAGACTAAAAAGGAAAGTAAAAATTAAGGCTGACAAAATCTGAAATATTTCCAACTTTACTACAATATCTTTAGTGATTTTTAAACATTTGCACTAATTCTACGAATACTTACTACAACTAACATATTTTGTAGCATTTGAGTGATTGCAAAGGATTTTATTATTCTTCCTGAAGGTTTTGTAAATTATTTCATTTTTTTTTAAAAGTTAAACTTTAGGTACAGGGAGGTTATACAATCTGCCCAGATTTGATTTCTAAGATATTTAACCTTAGAAGTAAAGACCTCCTCCATTCCCATCCCATCTATATCCCCAACACAGTAGATACTACTTCCTAGTTGTAGTTCCTTTTTTGCAAACCTGCCCATATCTTTTCTTACCACTAGATTAATGTCAATGTGTTTTAGTCTGTAAATAATTCAATAAAGCTATTCCAATTTTACAAATGAATTATAATAGGGCAATTACTATTTTCATCACCACCCAAATCTTAAATATAACTGCTCAAAATATATTTATGACATTCAGTAAATAAATGTTTGTACTTTGGAGGTGGAACACTGATTGGGAAAGTATTAAAATTTGATTCATTATGAAACTCTGCCCAGAGAGTGTGTCTCACTGCAAGAGATGTAGTTATAGCTATTTAACTCAGTTTGTTAGGAAGCATAAGACACATCAATTTTGAATGAAACTATAGAATATAGAATATCAGTGATAGTTAAAGTGTACTGTACATCTGATTTGGTGTGTAAATAACCCCCCCCCCAAATGATGAAATTAATGTGTTGTTTTTTTTTTCTGGAAGGAAGTTTGAAGGGAGGAAAGAAGGGAGGGAAAAAAGGAGGGAGGAAAAGAAAGGAAGAGAAAGAATAAAAGAATAAAGAGGCGCTTGCTACTCTAGGAAATGAAAAATAAGCAAGTCACTTTGGGCCAAACAAAGTATACACACTAGTAAAAGTAGCTCAACTTTCATAATAACCTGACAAATTGCCTTAGGTGGTAATAACAAATATATTCAAATATCACCTCCCCTCCAAATCTAATGTCAATGGTTGAAGTGGAATCTAATTTTAGAATTCTAAAGAGTAACCTATAATTGATTCTCTATGACAGAAATGATTCCAAACAGCTTGTGAATATAATCATTTATTTTTCTTTACAGTGATGATGGAAGAATGTACAGGCGTCTTCTTTCAATAGAAGTATAAAAATCTGTTTATATACATTGAAGTCATAATAATCTTTAATTGGGTAATTTTTTCAGGTCTCCTGATCCATTCATACTAAAACTGTAGGGGGAAGCAAGTATTTCATACAAATACAATATTTCCAGCAGATTGCAACCTGGTATAAAAAAGCTTGGCTTCATTTTAAGGGAGCTGCTTGATATTTTAAAAGGCTACTTTTAAGTCCTAGGACTCAAAATAAAGATCAATTTTTGAATAATAGATATATACATCAAAATATGTCTAAAATGCATTGGTTAACGCTATTAAAAAGCTATATAAGTGCATGGGTCCATTTCTTCTTATAAGCAAAACCCAGTGGAAACATTTATGTTCAACTTCTAGGAATTTGCTTTTGGGGAAAGTCAGTTGAAAGTACCTGGAGGAACAAAAAAATAAATAAAATTAGTCAATTGTTTCTTAAGTAAGAACTCCAATTGACAGCAAACACTTCCAACAAATTAGAAACACTCCTTTTAAGGTCTCATTTAGTCACACAGTTAAAGAAATTATACAGTTATTTTTATCTCTATACTTCAAAGTACCCAATTCACTTCCCCACTGTTTCACAACCATGTTCTCCCAGTGGATTAGAACTTTATTCTGTTTGGAAAGATGACACATACACATATACATGCATATATCTTCAAGCACTTCACAATCTTTCTTTACAACTACACAATCACAAAATTTGATAGGTGAAAGGGACTACCCAACCTGAACAAGAAAGGAATTTCCATTATAACTTAGAAGTTGTTTATCCAGTCTCTGACTTTAATCTTTTCAGCCAGCCCATTCTACTTTTGAAACTATGTGAACCACAACACTACAGAGGAGGTTCCATAAGAACAGAGTACAGTAGGCAATCACCACCAAATTCCAAAAATCTTTACCTCTTTTGATGTGGACCAACATTACATTAGATTTTTTTGGCTGCTAAACAGATTCATTTGAATATGTAATATACTAAAAGACCCAGATCTTTTTCACAGTTGTCATCTAACCATGCCCCCTCTGTTTTGTATTTGAGACACTGATTTTTTGATAACTAAATATAAGACTTTATATTCCTTCCTAATGAATTTCATCTTGTTTGATTCAACCTAAATCTAGATCAATTAGATCTAAAGCAAAGGCTCTTAACTTTTGTGTGACAAGGACCCTTTGCCAATTTGTTGAAGCCTATGGACCCCTTTTTCAGATGTTTTGTATATTAATTTTTAAATGAAGTAAATGCTGATATTGGTTAAATATTAAATGCAAGATGCTCCTCTCCCAATCCAAGTTTACATATCTCTAAATCTATCATAAATCCCTTGGAAACCACATTAAGAATCCTTGATCTACATGCTCAAGTCTACTTAACCAGCTCTTATGTAGATCCTAATGTCTGGTCTCATATTAACCAACTATCTGCAGAATATCTCAAAGTAAATATTCTGTATCTCAAATTCAACACACCAAAAGAGAACTTCCCTTTCAAACCCATCCTATTTGAAACTTCCTTATGATTACCATCATTGCCCAAGCTTGCAACCTTGTTATCTTTAACTTCTCACAAACACTTGCTTCACATATTTTATCTGTTACTATATCCTGTTTCTCCCTTCACAAAGTATCTCATTTACATCCCTTTCTACCTACTCCCAAAACTACCCTTGGTTCAAGCCCTATCATCTCACTCCTAGACTTCTAATTGATCTCCATATCTCAAATCTCTGCACTCTAGTCCATCCTCCACTCAGATATTAAAGTGAGGTTCCTAAAGTACAGGTCTAACCATGTCATACCCCTAAAAAATCAAGGTGGGATTACTTCCAGGGTCAAATATAAAATACTATATTTGGCTTTTATAACCTAGCCCCTTCCTAACTTTCCAGTCTTCTCACAATTCACTGACCTCCATATAATCTACACAATCTAATGATGTTGACCTTCTTGTTCTTTCCTACACATGACACTTGAATTTGTATATATCTTATATAGTTGGTTACATGTTGTCTCTTACTAGATTGTGAACTCTCTAAGGTGAGAGAATTTGCTTTTGCCTTTTAGTACCTAGTGCAATGCCTGGAACATAGTAAATGCTTAATAAATGCTTGAAAACTAGGCACTAAGTGTCTAAAATATCAAGATCCTTCTAGATCCTGACTGAAATCTATTCTGTTAGCTATCCTCAACTTTGTGCAGTTTAAAAGTTGGATAAGTATTCTATCTATGTTTGATATTGAAAACTGACTAGTACAAAGCCATAGTGAGGTACTCTATTGAGACCACTTTCTCACTGAAATTGAACCATGAACAACTACTAAGAGTCTGGATATCCAAGTAGTTCTGGATTTATGTAAATTGTATTTTCACCCATCTTCTTTTATCTCTCCATCTTCTACACAAGAATAGTATTAAATAATTTGTCAAAAGCTTTGATAAAATAATATTAGCATCTACACAGTTAAAATTAGAAGGGAAACAGGTGACTGGGAAAGTCAAAATTACTGTTTAGGTAAGTTCTTTTGCTTGTTCTTTCAGTACCCAAAGGTTGCTGCAGTCCACAGAACCAAAATACTTGGCTTCATTAAGGAGAGCTAGATGCTCAATTTTTATCTCTGTATGCATCTCAGTTCTTTTAGTCATTTTTGATTTGGCATTTCTAGCACAAAGCTAATTCTTCTGGGTAGGGGAAAAAATAAAAAATAAAATAAGGGCTAAACAGTAATTTATTTTTTGTTGTTATAATTGTTCCATCCAAACTAAACAAAGGTTCTTATCTCGTTTTTTACACTTTTTAACATAAAATATTTTAAAAAGGAAAGAAAATCCCTTTTTGTTTTTCCTTGCTTCCTCCTTCAACTTTAGCTTTCCGTGCTTTTACATTCCTGATGCTACTTTTTAAAGGATCAAGTCATGCTCTGATATTTATTCTATTTCCTAGCCTTCCTTTTATCTTTTGTATATTTCTTTTCTAAACTCTAAATTTGCTAGTTAATTCCTTGTTCATTCACTCTAGTCTCTTCAGATAAATTTCATTTTTTCCAACTTTGTTGGAATCACTTCCTTGTATATTTTCAAATTTTCATTCTTGACCACCTCTCTCTCTTGGACTGTGTTCCCTTGAATTTCTATGGATTCTAGCCAGGAGGCTCCTACTATCTTACACAAACATAGACCCAATCATACACACATTAACATGTACGCACTACTTGTTTGACTTGGGTAAAATGCACCTTCCTTGGGCCTCAATTTTCTTCTTTATAAAAAATTGGGATTGGAACAGATGGCCCTTGGTATCCCTTCCTGTTCTAAATCTACGACACTATAACCTTCAAGTGTTGTTTTCAGTTTTCTTGGAAGACACTGGAGTGGCTTGCCATTTCCTTTTCCAACTCATTTTATAGATGAGAAACTGAGACAAAAAGGTTGAAGTGACTTGCCCAAGGTCACACAGCTAGAAGTATCTAAGGCCGATTTGATTTCAGGAAGATGAGTCTTCCTGACTCCAGGCCTAGCAATCAGCTGTGCCACCTAACTGCCCAATCTTTGAGTGTGTATACTATTTAAACATATTATATTTATTTCTCTTTAGAGTAAGCTCTTTACATTTAATACATTCTTAGTTTCTAAAACATAGACATTAGATTTTAAAATTATTTTCATTTAACAAAATATTTTAAAAGTTTTTAACAATCAAGTAATAGCACAAGTATGGGCCCTGGACTATGAGCACAAAGCATTTATCAATGAGAGATAATATGTAATAGCAAAAAGGCTATTGGACATCAATTTAGGAGACCATGTTTGTCTCAGCCTTATCACTTATTAGATGTGAAAGCTAAGGCAAAATGGTTGATCACACAATCTCTCAATTTTCTCATCTCTGACAAGTCCAATGCCTACTCTATCTATTCCACAGATAAGAATAAATAAGATAATGTATGAGAAAGCTGTCTGAAAACTGCAAAGTCTTCAAAAGGTATAAAGAATGTTAATGAAACATCTACAGGCATACCCTTCATAAGACTCCTTCAAACTGTCATTTTTTTCATTATTAACTACTACTACTGTAAGTCATTTGGTTGATCATCCATTTATTATATAATATTTACATATTCCTGTAATTTCATCCAACATTGGGTTGTAGTTTTTTTTTTTACCAAGTTAATATTAAGTGGAATGTACCTACAGATATTATGTATAGGACTCACTATACTAACCAATTTAGAAAAATACAATAGTTATCAATAAAAGGCATTGATAAAATTTTTATAACTCACAGGCTTTACTCATACTGAGACTACCAAAGAAGATATAATAACAACTTTCAGACAAAGTATTTAAAACATCCTGAAGGGGAAGAAACTTATAAATATCTGCCAGTTATCTAGAATTCACCACAACACTCTTACTTTTACTCAACATTGCTATAGTATAACCACATTCCTGGAAAACATGGGCAATCCCCAGGTAATATCTAAACCAAGAATTTGTCAAAAGTCTTATTAACTGGAGCAATACAACAGGCATGAAGAAAGGATATGTTTTCAGGCCCCCTTAATAGCTGGTCTCTTTTAGGAGGGGAGTAGAAGACAGAGTCACTTGGATGCATCTCATCAGCTGCCATTAATTTAATTATTTTTCTCTAAGATGATGATTCTCAAATCTACCTCTCCTGCCCCAACCTCTCTACTGGCTTTCAATCTTACATTTCCAGTTGCCTTTCAGACATTTTGAACTGGAGGAGGCATGTCCAAAACTAAATATATCTGAAGTGGAATATATTATCTTCTCTCCTAAACCCTTCCTTCCCCTACTAACTTCCCTATAGAGGGCAACAGCATTATCCTCCAAGTCACTCAGATTTGCAATCCAGAAATTATTCTAGACACCTCACTATCTCTCTCCCCTCATATTCAGTGTGTTGCCACAGGTTGTTGAGTTCATCTTTGCAACATCTCCCAAATATATCTCTTTCTCTCCTGAGACACTATCACCAGTTTAGTACAGGCTCTTATCACTTCACACCTGGATTATCTGAATAGCCTGTTGGTCTGTCTACCTCAAGTCTCTCCCCACTCCAGTCCATTCTCCATTCCACCTTGGGGATTGTTCCAAAGTGTAGGTTTAATCATGGCATGTCCCTACTTAATAAACTCTCTTAGTCTTCAGGATCAAATGCAAAATGTTCCATTTTATATTCAAAGCTCTTCATAACCTAGTTCCCTTCTGCCTTCCAGATATCTTACACCTTATCCCATGCTATATACTCTTTCAACAATGGCCTCCTTGTTGTTCCACAAACAAGACACATTTCTTGGCTCCAAGCCTGTTCTCTACCTGTCCCCCTTTCCTGGAATGCTTTCTCTCTTCAATTCTGCCAATTGGCTTCTCTTATGTCCTTTTAATACCAACTAAAATCCCTTCTATTACAAGAAGCCTTTCTTGACATTCTTAATTCTAGAGCTTTTCCTCTGTTAATAATTTCTGGTGTATCTCCTATATAACTTGATCATATATTTACATGCTGGCCCCACTCCCCATTAGATTATTAGCTCTATGAACGGCAGAATTATCTCTTGTCTCTTTTTGTATCCCCAGCACTTGGCACTGTATCTGGTACATAGTAGGCACTTAAATGTTTATTGATTGATTAGACTACTGTAATATTCTCATACCCCCCATATCCAGTATATATAATGGCTATATAACAGGGAAAACAAGGGGAAAAGAATAAAATTATCAAAGATCTCAGGAGAAATAAAACTAAAGCTTGAACATAAATAAGCACATAAAAGGGAAAGTATTAACAGGAAACAGAATCTCCAGGTGAGCTAAACAAATCCAATCAAAGGAAAATTAATTAAGATCTGATAAATCAATTAGCATTTATTAAGTTTCTGCCATTTGCAAAAAAATAGTTGTTCATGCTCTCTAGGAGCTCACTGTCTAATGAGGAAAACAACACACAAACAAGATTAAACAAGATAAATTGGAGATAGCCTCAGGAAAAAAGGCAGTAAGTTTAAGAAGGAATAGACAAAAGAAAAAAGGTGAGACTTTATCTGAGAGTTAAGAGAAAACCAAGGAAGCCATGAGGCAGATATGAGGAGGGAAGAGTATTCTGGATATATGAGAAATGCTTACGAGTTAGAAATGGAATGTTTGGAGGAATAGCAAGATGTTCCTGAATAGTTTAAAAGAAAAATGAAAATTTGAAAGCTGAATTTATGGCAGGCCCAGCATAAATAATAAGCAGAACAGAAAAATTTGAAACCACAGTGGATACTCCCCAAAGAGACAAAAGATAGAACAACTGATTACAGATGCAAACATAAAAAAGTTAAAGACAAATCTTGAAATAGAGAAGTCAGAAAAAATAGTAACATTAAAAGAAAACATGATATCCAGACAAGTATAAAACATTGATCTCAAAGGCAGGAAAAATGGAAACAACTGAAGGATTATGGGTCCCTGAAAGGAACACGTTTAAAAAAAAACTATCATAATGTAAGAAATAATAAAAGAAAACCACCTAGCACTTCTAAATAGGAAAAGAAAATTCCAGACAAAAGAATCAATCCACAGATCACCTTCAGGAAAAAAAAAAATCCCAGGATGTAAAATTCCAAAATATAGTGGTTAGGGGTAACAATTCTAATGACAAATGAAAAAATTCTGCAAGCCAGTGAGTGATCAGGAGAAAGACTTTAAATATAAAGGAAAGGAAATTTTAATAATAGAAGAGTACCACTGAGCAAAATGCAAATTATCCAAGACAAAAAAAAAAACGAAAACTTCATTTCCATGTAGTTTCAAACAAATTTTTAGTGGGGTGAGGAAAAAGATGGGGTTGGGGCAGTAGTGCTATCAGATATTATTTTCTATCTTTCAGAGAGAAACATTTTGACCCCCTAAGTTTTTGAGAGATTGCAATTAAAGGTTATTTTCATCATGTTGCTTTTGCACAATTATAAACAAAAACTAATTTTAACTGGATAATTCAGTTAAGCACAAATCCTAGTTTCTTTTTTTTTTAATTTTCTGAAATATTTTATTTAATTAATTTAGGATGTTTTTCTATGGTCACAAGATTCATGTTCTTTAACTGCTCTCTCCCCACCCCACCTCCCATAGACAACACGCAATTCCATTGAATTTTTACATGTGTCACTGATCAAGACCTATCTCCATATTATTGATATTTGCACTAGGGTGATCTTTTAGAGTCTACATCCCCAATCATATCCCCATCCACCCATGTGATCAAGCAGTTTTTTTTTCCTTCTGTGTTTCCATTCCCACAGTTCTTCCTCTGAATGTGTATAGTGTTCTTTCTCTCAAGTCCCTCAAAACTGTCCTGGATCAATGCATTGCTGCTAGTAGAGAAGTACATTACATCCGACAAATCCCAGTTTCTTGACCATTCATGTTAATCAAAAAATATCCACAGCAGGGATCTTTATTTACTCAATTAAATAACTGGATGACTAAAAAGAGATTTCTTTCAGTGATATCAGCTGCAAGTAATACAAGAAAAAAATCATACCAGTTTTCTGAAATACTAGAACTTCAAAGGAAACTATCACAGAGTTACTGATTCTAAGAAGTACTAGTGACTTCAGAAGGTAAGACTCCTTTGTGGTTGTTTTGTTCAATTGTTTCACTCATGTCCAACTCTTCTTGACCCCACTGGTGTTTTCTTGGCAAAAGTACTGGAGTGGTCTGCCATTTCCTTCTCCAGCTAATTTTATAGATGAGGAAACTGAGGCAAACAGAATTATGTGACTTGCCCAGGGTGACAGCTATACCACCTGTTGCCTTACATAATTAATAATACCAATTATTTTGATTATCTGATTATCCAGCCTGTGTGGCATCTATTCCACTTTAAGTAGCTCTGTTAAGATTTTCTTTCTTAATAACTAAGAGTAACAACTTTACTACTATGATTATTTATAGGAAAATGCTTTATTTACTTGATGTACTGTATGCCTGGAATGTCCTCCTTCCTTATACTTCTATCTCTTAGAATCCCCAGTAACTTCTGGAGCCAAGTTCAAATGCTGCCTGCTTAACCTCATCTACTGATACTTCTCCCCTCCACCCCCCTTCTCCACCCAGGAAATGATATTCATATATTCTGTATATATTTCTATGTGTATGTGGCTTCTCAAGAGAATATAAACCCTCTGAGGTCATGGCCTATTTTATTTTTTGTCTATGAATTAATAGGTGCCTAATAAATGCTTGCTAATCAACTGATGTTATTCAAAGATCAGTTTCTTTTATGTGATGACAAGTTATTGATCTTAGAAATTCATAGTTTTTTTAAATGTTCATTTCTAAGCAATTCAAACAGTAAGCCTGCCATTTACCTAGGTTGACTTTTCATTTACCTGATCATATTCTTATGCTTCATCTCCACTGTCCATTTCAATATCCATCTCTTCTGTATCAGCAGCTCGTGACAAAATATCTGCCATCAGTGCTTCTTCCAATTTCTTACGCACCTGTTGTACTCGTTCTTCCTGTTTTCTGTTTTTAAAAAAGCAAATGGGAAAACACTCAAAATTCTCACAAGAAAATCATAACTGTTCTTAAGCTTTTATCATGGCTTCAGAAAGTTCTAAAGGTTAAATTCTAAAAAAAAAAGAAACAGTATGGTTGTTTTGTTTTCTTTTTAAGGTCCTCTCGCTACTTATTCAGAACAAAAATATGACAAATCTATGAACTCAACACTGCCTCTACCAATGCAGACCTCAATTCATTTCTGTCTCCACATTCAGAACAATTCTTTTTTTTTTTTATAGTGGAAAGCATATCCACGAATAGTCCTTAATGAGTTACTTAGAAGATGGTCTTTTAAAATAGCTGTGACCTAAAAATTTTAAGACCTTATGAGCAACTTGGCAATGAGTCAATTCAATTTTGATAGGCAGGTCTTTGGACAACAAATGACAGACTGTTCATCACTACAATCATAATCATAATGTAAGCCTTTTCAGTCTGGTAAGACTTGTCAGAACTTAACTTCTGCTGACAAAAATGTTAAGAGTTTCCATGCTACAATAACACATTTTCTTCCACTAGAATATGGAGCACAAACTACTCAGATCTTTTCCTTCTATATGATTCTTGCCTGTGCTTTCTATAAATTCTGGAAACCTTTCTTTGGGAATTTTTAATAATTTGTGGATATCATGAAACTACACACAACCAGATTACAAGGACAAAAGACCTTTATGTTTATAGTAAGACAATGAGAAAACATACCTACAATATTTTTAAAGTATGTAATGTGCTTCTAAAATATATCCATAAATCCCAAATAGTATACTACTAAACAATGTCTTAAAGTTAAAAGTCCTGGGTAAAATTCATACTATGGGAATATTTACTTATCACACTATTAGTGAATAGAAAATAATTATAAAAAAATCATAAGCTTTACAAATCTTATTAGTTTTTTAATACCATTCAAATAGGATTTAAGATTCTACTAAGGTTTCTCAACCACTTCAACTTTAAATATATGTATATAACAGAGAAAACTATTGCATTCCATTGAGATTAGTCTCAAATTCTCAGGAATGGTAACTTTTTGTACATAACAATGCCATTCTGACTTTTGATGGAATACACAAAAGTACTCCTCAGATTCTTTGACTTATCTAACAAAATATCAATTTTTTCATGTCCTCATCTCAAAGTAAGCCAAGTCCCCACAGGTCATATTTATTTTAACTAACTGATCAAACTTAAGGGGTTATATGTCTATCATAGAGATCTTCAAATTTTGGGATTGCATAACTCACTAAAAAAACAAGTTTAGAATATATTCCTCTACTATATATGTTTAATTTATAAATTGTATACACATATTGCTTTGCTTAAAAACTACAGACATAAAAATTACCTCAAAATCTAGAAATTTTTCCTGCTCACTAAAAATACAATTTATAGCACTACTTCAGAAAAGTGTATTAAATTCATGAAAAACAATGCAAATCTAATTACTATTTTTCCAGGGCCTTTTGATGCCCATAAAATGATTGA
Source organism: Monodelphis domestica (assembly GCF_027887165.1). Lineage (NCBI taxonomy): Eukaryota > Metazoa > Chordata > Mammalia > Didelphimorphia > Didelphidae > Monodelphis > Monodelphis domestica. The sequence continues at coordinate 429,124,861 of NC_077229.1, forward strand.
TAATTTAATGAGTTAAATGTGGCCTCCACCAGTGCAGACAACAATGTGTTTTAGTGAAAGCAGTATGATTCAATTTGCTTCATTGTTTTTAAATCTTCACTTAACATTTTACAATATAGTAATCAAAGGACTAGTTCAAAGTTCAATGTATTTTGATATATGGTTTAAAAGCTGTCAGTTGAAAAAGATTTCAGACAAAAATATATAAATCCATACTGATTAAGCACATCATTAGCTAATATTACCAAATCATGACATCATTTTTCCAATTCTATCCACCAATTAAGCAAAGATTTTTGTTGAAATTCATCTAGCAAATATTCTATATTCTCTTATGTCATTCAGTTGAGTTTTTTTACAAACTAATCAGGTGTTACATTTAGTATTTTTAATAAATGGGTTTAAAACCCAGTAAAAATCTTTATTTGAGAGATTTTTTAAACAGATTAGAAGATTCATTTTCCACATTTAAGGATGCAGAGGTGAGTGGTAATAAGTGTCACAAATCATTTTCAGCAATCTTGAGAAGAGAGAATGAATGACACCAGAAGAAAGGTTGGGTCAATATTGTCTGTTAGATACTAACTTGATTAAAATACTGAATGTGCTCCTTCAAAGATAGAACTATTAAAATATATACTGATGAATCTTGGAGAATGAGTACAAGAATTTGGAAGTAAAAAAAAAATAAATGAATATAAACATAATCCAGGTCATTCATTCACACACAAGGGAGGGAGAAAAAAGTGCTCCCATTGGGAGAAAGTATACAGAGGGGTAGGGGAGAGGCCCTCCAGCTCTACCACCTGTGAGCCTCCCTCCTTACCCCTGTGCATTCCCATTGGGCTGCTGGGCAGAGGGGCGGGTGATGTGAAAAAATATCAAGCACAGAGAGGAAGGGAGCAGCTCCACTCAAGGCCCTCTGCCTTTCTAGTAACAAATTCTGGGGAGAAGGGGGAGCTTAAGGAGGGGGAAGGTGGCATGCATGTCCACAGAGAGCACTCTGCATGCCATCGTTGGCATGCATGCCATAGGTTCACCATCAATGGGCTACTGTCTTTTCACATGAAGCTTACTCTTTAGTTTATGTTTATGTTTGAAACATAACTAATATCTAATATCAGACCAATAATTCATTCTTAAAAACACTGGTTTAGGGAGTTCTTAGTGAGCCACTTCCTATAACAATACAGACATTGTAGATTCTCTACAATGCAATACTCCTATCAACTACACCATGCTCTATCTCAAAAATAAAGCATTAAAAAACAAATGCATTGCAAAACTAAATATTATATATGGACTTTGGAGGAAAATTGTCACTTAAGTAATGCTTTAAAGAATGAATGGGAGACTTCCGGTTAAGATGGCGGCTTAGAGAAAGCTAAAGCTCAGATCTCCTGAAAACCCTTCCCGACCGATCTCAAACGATAAGCTCCGAAGGCGCCGAAATTCAAAACGATCAACAGCACAGACCCTGGGAACCCTCCTCCTGGACCTGGACCCGGTTCAAAAGGTACGGCTCCCCTTAAAAGCCAGAACCCGAGATCCCTCGGACCTCAGGGGTAGGAGCGCAGAGTCCAAGGCTCCCGGAAGCGGCAGCCGCGCCGGGCTCAGAGAGCAGGGTCTGAGGAACAACAACCCTCAGGGTCTTCTACCCAAGTCCCAGTCCGGGTGAAAGTTACTGCCTGGGGCCTCCGCTGCAAAGAGCCGGTGAAAGTTACTGCCTGGGGCCTCCGCTGCAAAGAGCTGGTCGGTCAGGGTGAAAGTTACTGCCTGGGGCCTCCGCTGCAGAGAGCTGGTCAAAACAACAGCAACCCTCAGGGCGGGCAAGACAGCCTCACGGGCTGGATCCTGCTATCCAAGTCGCAGTGAAAGTCCTTGCCCTAGAGCTTGGGAAAGCTGCAGCCCATCCCCCCCGCAGGCCGACGAAACAGCCTCACTGCCAGCGATTCTGAAGGCAACTTCCTGAAAGCGAGCCGGGGGGAGAGTGTGCCTCGTGGTCCGACCCTTCCATTCCAGTTCCAGTGAGGCATATTCAGTTTAACCCAGGGAAAACTCATAGAACCAACATCTGCCCAGGACTAAAGCCTCGGATCACCAGAGATAAGAAAAGCTAATCCTCCACATTCAGAAATGGCAAACTCCACAGAACCACAGAAGCCCCAAAATACCAAGAAAAATAAGAAGAAAGGGGCGACTTTGGACACATTCTATGGAGCCAAAATACAAAATACAGAGCAGACAGAAGATAATATAAAAGAAAATGCTCCAAAACCTTCCAAAGGAAATGGAAACTCTCCACAAACCTATGAAGAATTTGAATCAGAAATGACCAAAAAGATGGAAGCCTTCTGGGAGGAAAAGTTGGAAATAATGCAAAAGAAATTCACGCATCTACAAAACCAGTTTGACCAAACTGTAAAAGAAAACCAGGCTTTAAAGGCCAGAATCAGGCAGCTGGAAGACAACGATCGTGTAAAAGAGCAAGAATCAATAAAGCAAAGCCAAAATACCAAGAAATTAGAAGAGAACATAAAATATCTCACCGACAAGGTGATAGATCTGGAAAATAGGGGGAGAAGGGATAATTTAAGAATAATTGGACTCCCAGAAAAGCCAGAAATAAACACCAAACTGGACATGGTGATACAAGATATAATCAAAGAAAATTGCCCAGAGATTCTAGAACAAGGGGGCAATACAGCCACTGATAGAGCTCACAGAACACCTTCTACACTAAACCCCCAAAAGACAACTCCCAGGAATGTAATTGCCAAATTCCAAAGCTATCAAACAAAAGAAAAAATCCTACAGGAAGCCAGAAAAAGACAATTTAGATATAAAGGACTGCCAATCAGGGTCACACAAGACCTTGCAAGTTCTACGCTGAATGATCGTAAGGCATGGAACATGATCTTCAGAAAGGCAAGAGAGCTGGGTCTCCAACCAAGAATCAGCTACCCAGCAAAACTGACTATATACTTCCAAGGGAAAGTATGGGCATTCAACAAAATAGAAGACTTCCAACTTTTTGCAAAGAAAAGACCAGAGCTCTGTGGAAAGTTTGATACCGAAAATCAAAGAGCAAGGAATACCTGAAAAGGTAAATATTAAGGAAAGGGGAAAATGTTATCTTCTTCTTTTACGCAAACTCTCTTCTATAAGGACTACATTTATATCAACCTATGTATACTAACATGTGGGGGAAAAAATGTAATGTATAAATAGGGGGTAAAGAAAGACCAAATAGAATAATCATTCTCACACAAAGATTCACATGGGAAGGGGAGGGGAAGAAAACTCCTATAAGAAGGAGAGGAAGAGGGGGGGGGGGGTTACTTAAACCTCAATCTCAGGGAAATCAGCTCTGAGAGGGAAAAACATCCAGATCCATTGGGAACTTGAATTCTATCTTACCCAACAAGGGTAAGGAGAAGGGAAAACCAAGGAGGGGAGGGGGAGAGGGAGAACAAAAAGGGAGGGAAAGAGAGGGGGGAGGGGGAGGGAACAAAAAGGGAGGGACTAAAAAGGGAAACATCAAGGGAGGGGACAAGGGGGACTGTTTCAAAGTAAATCACTAGACTAAAAGGTAGAGCCGAAGAAGAAAAGGTTAGAATTAGGGAAGGCAATCAAAATGCCAGGGAGTCCACAAATGACAATCATAACTTTGAACGTGAATGGGATGAACTCACCCATAAAACGTAGACGAATAGCAGAATGGATTAGAATCCAAAACCCTACCATATGTTGTCTTCAAGAAACACACATGAGGCGGGTTGACACCCACAAGGTCAGAATTAAAGGATGGAGTAAGACCTTCTGGGCTTCAACTGATAGAAAGAAGGCAGGAGTGGTAATCATGATATCTGATAAAGCCAATGCAAAAATAGACCTGATCAAAAGGGATAGGGAAGGTAATTATATTTTGTTAAAAGGGACTATAGACAATGAGGAAATATCATTAATCAATATGTATGCACCAAATAATATAGCACCCAAATTTCTAATGGAGAAACTAGGAGAATTGAAGGAAGAAATAGACAATAAAACCATACTAGTGGGAGACTTAAACCAACCATTATCAAATTTAGATAAATCAAATCAAAAAATAAATAAGAAAGAGGTAAAAGAAGTGAATGAAATCTTAGAAAAATTAGAATTAATAGACATATGGAGAAAAATAAATAGGGATAAAAAGGAATACACCTTCTTCTCAGCACCACATGGCACATTCACAAAAATTGACCATACATTAGGTCACAGAAACATAGCACACAAATGCAGAAAAGCAGAAATAATGAATGCAGCCTTCTCAGATCACAAGGCAATAAAAATAATGATTAGTAATGGTACATGGAAAACCAAATCTAAAACCAATTGGAAATTAAACAATATGATACTCCAAAACCGTTTAGTTAAAGAAGAAATCATAGAAACAATTAATAATTTCATCGAGGAAAATGACAATGGCGAAACATCCTTTCAAACCTTTTGGGATGCAGCCAAAGCGGTAATCAGAGGTAAATTCATATCCCTGAATGCTTATATTAACAAACAAGGGAGAGCAGAGATCAATCAATTGGAAATGCAAATGAAAAAACTGGAAAGCGATCAAATTAAAAACCCCCAGCAGAAAACCAAATTAGAAATCCTAAAAATTAAGGGAGAAATTAATAAAATCGAAAGTGATAGAACTATTGATTTAATAAATGAGACAAGAAGCTGGTACTTTGAAAAAACAAACAAAATAGACAAGGTACTGGTCAATCTAGTTAAAAAAAGGAAGGAAGAAAAGCAAATTCACAGCATTAGAGATGAAAAGGGGGACAGCACCTCCAATGAGAAGGAAATTAAGGCAATCATTAGAAATTACTTTGCCCAATTATATGGCAATAAATACACCAATTTAGGAGAAATGGATGAATATATACAAAAATACAAACTGCCTAGACTAACAGAAGAGGAAATAGAATTCCTAAATAATCCCATATCAGAAATTGAAATCCAACAAGCCATCAAAGAACTTCCTAAGAAAAAGTCCCCAGGGCCTGATGGATTCACCTGTGAATTCTATCAAACATTCAGAGAACAGTTAATCCCAATACTATACAAACTATTTGACATAATAAGCAAAGAGGGAGTTCTACCAAACTCCTTTTACGACACAAACATGGTACTGATTCCAAAACCAGGCAGGTCAAAAACAGAGAAAGAAAACTATAGGCCAATCTCCCTAATGAATATAGATGCAAAAATCTTAAATAGGATACTAGCAAAAAGACTCCAGCAAGTGATCAGAAGGATCATTCACCATGATCAAGTAGGATTCATACCAGGGATGCAGGGCTGGTTCAATATTAGGAAAACCATCCACATAATTGACCACATCAACAAGCAAACTAGCAAGAACCACATGATTATCTCAATAGATGCAGAAAAAGCCTTTGATAAAATACAACACCCATTCCTATTAAAAACACTAGAAAGCATAGGAATAGAAGGGTCATTCCTAAAAATAATAAACAGTATTTATCTAAAACCAACAGCTAATATCATCTGCAATGGGGATAAACTAGATGCATTCCCAATAAGATCAGGAGTGAAACAAGGATGCCCATTATCACCTCTACTATTTGACATTGTACTAGAAACACTAGCAGTAGCAATTAGAGAAGATAAAGGAATTGAAGGCATCAAAATAGGCAAGGAGGAGACCAAGTTATCACTCTTTGCGGATGACATGATGGTCTACTTAAAGAATCCTAGAGATTCAACCAAAAAGCTAATTGAAATAATCAACAACTTTAGCAAAGTTGCAGGATACAAAATAAACCCACATAAATCATCAGCTTTTCTATATATCTCCAACACAGCTCAGCAGCAAGAACTAGAAAGAGAAATCCCATTCAAAATCACCTTAGACAAAATAAAATACCTAGGAATCTACCTCCCAAGACAAACACAGGAACTATATGAACACAACTACAAAACACTCGCCACACAACTAAAACTAGACTTGAACAAATGGAAAAACATTAACTGCTCATGGATAGGACGAGCCAATATAATAAAAATGACCATCCTACCCAAACTTATTTATCTATTTAGTGCCATACCCATTGAACTACCAAAATACTTCTTCACTGATTTAGAAAAAAACATAACAAAGTTCATTTGGAAGAACAAAAGATCAAGGATATCCAGGGAAATAATGAAAAAAAACACATATGATGGGGGCCTTGCAGTCCCTGACCTAAAACTATATTACAAAGCAGCAGTCATCAAAACAATTTGGTACTGGCTAAGAAACAGAAAGGAAGATCAGTGGAATAGACTGGGGGAAAGCGACCTCAGCAAGACAGTATACGATAAACCCAAAGATCCCAGCTTTTGGGACAAAAATCCACTATTCGATAAAAACTGCTGGGAAAATTGGAAGACAGTGTGGGAGAGACTAGGAATAGATCAACACCTCACACCCTACACCAAGATAAATTCAAAATGGGTGAGTGACTTAAACATAAAGAAGGAAACCATAAGTAAATTGGGTAAACACAGAATAGTATACATGTCAGACCTTTGGGAGGGGAAAGGCTTTAAAACCAAGCAAGATATAGAAAGAATCACAAAATGTAAAATAAATAATTTTGACTACATTAAACTAAAAAGCTTTTGTACAAACAAAACCAATATAACTAAAATCAGAAGGGAAACAACAAATTGGGAAAAAATCTTCATAGAAACCTCTGACAAAGGTTTAATTACTCATATTTATAAAGAGCTAAATCAATTGTACAAAAAATCAAGCCATTCTCCAATTGATAAATGGGCAAGGGAAATGGATAGGCAGTTCTCAGATAAAGAAATCAAAACTATTAACAAGCATATGAAGAAGTGTTCTACATCTCTTATAATCAGAGAGATGCAAATCAAAACAACTCTGAGGTATCACCTCACACCTAGCAGATTGGCTAACATAACAGCAAAGGAAAGTAATGAATGCTGGAGGGGATGTGGCAAAGTAGGGACATTGATTCATTGCTGGTGGAGTTGTGAATTGATCCAACCATTCTGGAGGGCAATTTGGAACTATGCCCAAAGGGTGCTAAAAGAATATCTACCCTTTGACCCAGCCATAGCACTGCTGGGTCTGTACCCCAAAGAGATAATGGACACAAAGACTTGTACAAAAATATTCATAGCTGCGCTCTTTGTGGTGGCCCAAAACTGGAAAACGAGGGGATGCCCATCAATTGGGGAATGGCCGAACAAATTGTGGTTTATGTTGGTGATGGAGTACTATTGTGCTAAAAGGAATAATAAAGTGGAGAAGTTCCATGGAGACTGGAACAACCTCCAGGAAGTGATGCAGAGCGAGAGGAGCAGAACCAGGAGAACATTGTACACAGAGACAAACACACTGTGGTATCATCGAACGTAATGGACTTCTCCATTGGTGGTGGTGTAATGTCCCTGAACAACTTGCAGGGACCCAGGAGAAAAAAACACCATTCATAAGCAAAGGATAAACTATGGGAGTGGAAACACCGAGAAAAAGCAACTGCCTGAATACAGAGGTTGAGGGGACATGACAGAGGATAGACTCTAAATGAACACTCTAATGCAAATACTATCAACAAAGCAATGGGTTCAAATCAAGAAAACATCTAATGCCCAGTGGACTTACGCGTCGGCTATGGGGGGTGGGGGGGGAGGAAAAGAAAATGATCTATGTCTTTAACGAATAATGCTTGGAAATGATCAAATAAAATATATTTAAAAAAATATATATATAAATATATCTAATTCTGTATCACAAAGTTACACTTATCCTGGCACACACTTGGCTGATGGAATCAAAGGTGACCAACCACAGCGCTGTGTTCTGTATCCTGGGCACTGATTTGTCTCAGTGACTGTAGGTTAATAAGAGCATGGAAAATGTTTTAGGAGAGTGGGAAGGATTTATAAAGCCTTAATATATATATATATAAAATAAACATAATTCCACTACTTTGTGGATTTTTACCTATTGTGGAGGTCTCTGGAACCTAGCTCTCGCAATCAGTGAGGAATCACTGTACTCTTGATACATATAGTAATTTGATACACATGGTGTTGTTCCTTTAAATTTGTCACCAACTTCAAAAGGGTATTAATTTTTCTAGTTTAGAAATGGTTTTACTGTGATGACATATTGGTAGTTGAATATTTTAATCCATTTGGAAATCACTAAGAAATTAAAAATTTTAATTCAAACTTCAGACTTTTAAAAAAATCACAAAAATTTGTCTTACATGATATGTTAGAGAAATGTCCTTCCTGTCTAAAAACCTCCTCCCCAATAATATATTGTCCAATAATCTCCATAACATGTTCATTTGGATTAAGAAAAAGAAGGCCTTATTAAGCATATATTTGGTAGGAAGAAGGAAGAAAGATAGGAAGAGTGTGAGGAAGGAGGAGGAAAAAAGAGAGTAAGTGATAAAGCAATGATCACTTGAAAGTACTAGATTTGGAGTCAGGAAGACTCATCTTCCTGAGTTCAAATCTACATAATTACGAGCTATGTAAACCTGGACAATCATTTAATTATTTGCCTCAGTTCTTCATCTGTAAAATGACCTGTAGAAGGAAATGGCAAACCACTACAACATTTTTGCCAAGAGAAACCCCAAATGGGGCCATAAAGAGTTGGCCATGACTGAAAAGACAGAACAACAACTTGAGCTTAAATGAATCTATTACCTTACTAAGTCTCTAAGGGACTGGGAGACGTGACAGGTAATTTCTAATAACAGAAGACTCTTTGGAATTTGGTGTACTTTCTAGGACTGGCCTCAGAGGAGCAGCAATTGAGGAGCCAAGAATAGCTTTTCTTGAAAATGTAATTTGGAATACAGACTTTTTAAACAGTATGCTTCTAGATGAATTTTCAAACAAATTTGATATGCAGATTAAAGACAACATTTACATTATTATTAAATACTTTTCAGGTATGAGTGAGAAAAGAATGTATATTGGGGTGAAAATTCCCTTAAACACAATAACGTACAATTAAAAATTTTAATGAGGCTTTCAACTGTGCTGCTAGAAACTTCCACTAAAAGAATCCTTTTAAATATTCATTGATAATAAATATTTGGTGAAACAAAAAAAAAAAAAAAAAAAAGAATGAATGGGAAATACCCTCTACATAGAGGTCACAGATGCTGAGTTTGTCTGGGGCACAGACAAAAGAGTAGTTTGGCTAAAGTATAATATATATAAATATCTAGAAAGAGTAGCATCAGATTGTGGATACTATGAATAGCAGGCAGAGAAATCTGAACTTTTGAAAGGCAATAGGGAGTCATTGAAATTTGTGAGAAGGGGAATGGTATGACCAGATCTATGCATAAGAAAGTATCCAGGCACATCAAGACAGGGTTAGACTGTGGAAAAGAATATAACCAAGAAAACCTGTTGGGAGGCTTTTGAAATGATCTAGGCAGAAGGTAATATGGATCTATAATAGATGATGGGAAAGAGTAGCACTGGGAAAAGAGAAAAGAAGATGGATGGAAATGATGATGTAGAGTTGGAATAAACAAAGTTTTGTAACTAGATATTAGAAATAAGACAGAAGAAAGAGTCAAAAATGCCCTCTAGAGTTATAAGCACAAGAAATTGGATGAATGTTGGTACCACAAGCTGAAACTGTAAAATCAGATGGAGGAACAGGAAGAAAAGGAAGAAAGACAATAAGCCTGGTTTGGGACATGTTGAGTTTGAGGAATCAGGATAATATCAAAGGTATCATATATAAGCATACAGAATTTTAGAGCAGGAATGGATTTCATCATTTATCATTTGAGCCCATGAAGTATGAATATCCTCTACAACACATCAAAATAATAATCAAACCTCTCCTGGAATACTTCTTCTAATAAAAAAAAAATTCTTGAATTCACAAGGTAATCCCATCCATCTTGAAACAAATCCTAACTGTAGGAATTTTTTTTCATATTGGATTTTTAAAAAATGTCTCTAGAATTTCTACTTATTATTCTTCCCTCCAAATAAAACAAATAAAATCTCTCTCTTAAATGAAAGTTACCTGTGTAGAGTAGTGGGTGAGGTTATGGGACTTAATGAGATTGCCAAAGGGAGAACAGGTAGAAAAAGAAGACAAGAAGACCAAAAGTAGAACATCAGAAAACACCCTTGTTAAGAAGTTGGAAAGGAACTATGGAATCAGTGAAAAAGAAAAGTGTTTAAAGTGGTTAGTATTAGAACAGGGGAGTATGGTATCTCTGAAGTCAATAGGGTCAGAATTATCAGTAGGAGACAGTGATCCACACTTTGTTAAAGGTAATTAAAAAAATAAAAGTTGCATATGAGGACAAAAAAGGAAGGTCACTGAACTTGGAGATTAGGTCATTAATCATGTTGATAGAGCAAGTTTAAGAAGGTAGTGTTATGGTTGTAGAAATCAGGCTGAATGAAGATGAGAAGACAATATGGCAAAAATTGGGACATCAAATATAGGTAACTTTTTTCCTAGAAGTTTAGCACTGAAAGGAAAAAAGAGAAGCTGGGCAGATGGTGGATAGACTAGAGGGGCCAAGAGTAAGTGTCTTTTTGTTTTTTGGGATTGGAGACTCCTAAAAATGTGCTTAAGATAGAAGGGAAGGAACCAATGGAGAGAAAGGAGAGCTGAGTTAATTGTATATGCATATTAATATAATAAAAGTAAGCACTGACTGTTTTCCATGCAGAGCTGTTCCTTAGGCTATTTAATCTTAATAATTTCTTGTTGATATAGGAGAAGAAAAGAACTGCTTCACAAGGATTCACTAAAAAATACATGATTGTGTCTACTTCTTTGCACTTCTGAAAAGTAAAGTTTGGCATCACTAATAGAGAAGCAGATTTACAAAGGCAAGGAAGCTTAGTTTAAAATCCTGCCTCAGCCTTTTAACTAGCTGTCACTTAACTTCTTTCAATTTCAATTTTCTCACTTCTAAAATATAGATAATAATCACAACTACCTGTCTGGGTGATTAGAAGAATCACCTAACATAATATGTAAAAGTACTTAGCAAAACCTGAGATGATGCATAAGTACTTGCTGCTGCTACTATGATGTCTACTGCAGTACCATCATTAAATGGTTCTTTATTATAATTCAGTATTGGGGGAAAATAGATAAATCTAGGGATAGAATATTTAAGAAGTTTAATTAAACATCTTCCATCATAGTCCTAATTCAATGCCTAATAATGGTGTGAACATGGCACTAATTTCTTTAAGACTGTACCAGAAGAATACAAGCTTAGGCAAGTCCTACATTAAGCTGCAAAGGTTTCAAGTATAGGCCTAGAGATGGATTAGAATAATTTAATTACAGAAAAGAAAGTATTCTAATAGGCAAAAGAGAAATTGAAATACTATGCTGAATTTTAATTGCTCAATCAGAAAATAGATTATGGAAATATTGATTGGCTCTGCTGATTTTGAATGTACAATAGTATTAGTTAAGTGAAATAATTGATTTTTAGGATTGTGAAATCCCCAGTAAATCTAGGTTAAAAAAACAAAACAAACTTTAATACTTTCATTGAATTTTATTGTTGGTTGGACTAGCTGATCTTTGAGGCCCCTTCCAGTCTAGTTCTTTTCTGTAATTTAATTATTCTAACATATTTCCAGAATCTTCTATATCATAAAGCGCTATCAATACTGATTTCTGAATCATAATAGACTTTGAGCTATCAGCTTTCTTGTATTTGGGGTTTTTAAATAGTGTATTATACACTTTCATAGTAATTTTTAAAACATATTGGAATGTAAACAAAGAAAAGATAGTCTGGTTTTATCAGAAATTAAATTATCTTTATACCATGTTAAAACTAATAGATCTATTTTTTTCCCCTATAAAGTTTAGCTACTATGGTGTTGCCCAAAGCCACAATGTAAAACAGATAAAATGTGGTAATAACAAAAAGGAGAGGAATGGGGGAAATGTCACTTCAATTAAGATCCCCTGAAATAGTCTACAGCAGTGAGGCATATGCCTGGCTATCTAGAAACTACCAAAACTGACAGACTAGACAGCAGGGGGCTATTAAGAACAAGACTGCTCTGAATTAAAAAAAAAAAACAAAACTTTGTACCATATGTAAATCCAAGAGGCAGAGTGGCAAACAATGATAGGCAAATAATGGCTATAGATATTCATAAAATAACAAATTTCACAAATATCATTTTCATTATCAGTAGTGTCAGTTTTATCCTCTTTTTTCTATCCAGGGCACTTAGTAGACACTGGCACATAGTAGGCACTTAATAAATGTTTGTGGAATGGAATACATTAATTTTAATCATGGAGAAATAATTTCTTTTCCTTCTTTCTCTTTTTAGGAATTGTTAGCTCAGTTTTCACCATTTTCTGCACTTTGTTTTAGAGTTCTGAACCAGGTACTATATAGAGCATTTTATATACACAAGTAACCATCCTACAGAAACTTAAAGGCTATTCTATCTGAGAAACAAGACTCTTAGAGATCAATATAGACATAAAGTATAAAAACACAAATGTTATGATCACAGATTTAGAGTTGAAAAGTAGCTTAGAGCCATTTCCTACAGCCTCTTGTTTCTTAAATGATGAAAATGGTCCCCCAACAAGTGAAAGAAGTATCATTTCTGCCCAGATCCTTTGACTCCAAATTTGGTGCTCTTTTTTCCCATTGTACAAAATTGAAAAAAGTTTAAGTTCGTTATTCTGTGTGAGCATGAATAGTGAGTGAGCCATAGGAATTAAATGTTCAGACAATGTGGAAATGGAGGGGGAGGAAAAGTACTACTCCCTTAACAGTCAGGAAACACTTTGTAGATGATTGGGAATTTTGAGAGCATAATAATTGAGGAAAGGAAAAAAATGTTAACAATTTACAGGTAAAGAGGTGCCTGTTTTGATACAGAAAGAAAGACATTAGTTCAACCATGAAATGGTAGAGGAGCAAAGAACCAGTGCTAATGAGTGAAACATGATACTTCATCAAATAACCAAAAACAAAACATACTTTGTTAGTCCAAGGAACCATAAAAAGATTCAATTTTAAATAGTTCCTAAAATATACTTCTAAACATTCTCAAAAAGACAGCAAAGGGAAAGTTAATACACACACTAAACTTGAGTCAGGATAATTCAGTAAAATTAGACTGTATTTGTAAATAAGATTGTTGACTAATAAAAATATACAGTTGAACAAAAAAGAGCCAAAAAGAACATAACATACATTTTGGATTATTTTATACATACAAACACACACACATATAAGTATATATATACACACCTATATGCATATATATAGGCACATGTTTAAATATGTGTCTATACATGTGATGTCATTAACAGAAAAGACATTCAAATGCACACATGAACATGCACATATGCTAGAACACGAGCAAACCTGTACATGCATGCATATACAATATCTTTTAAAGCATCTCTTGAAGCTAAATTCTGAGCCAAAAGAAATCATGTTAACTAGTTTGGAAGAGCTTAAAAGGTAATTTAGAAATTGTTTCTAAAGCAAGTTGGAACCATTCCTAATGTGATTCACCCTCAACATAAAAGATAGGTTGACATAAAAGTTAAATACAGAACATACATTTTAAAACTTAATCATACATATGAGTCATTTAAAACTTTCTTCCCCACAGTGAGAACCTTCCTAAAATTTCTCTTCTCTAGTCTTCCATACATGTTTTATTAAACCTTTAGAAATGAGGAAATAACTCATAGATGTTAATCAATATGTACGAGATCACAGTTACTTGGTAACAGAGTCAAAGCTGAAGCTCAGATCTGATTGCAATTTCAGTGCTTCCTGACACCACACACCATAATACAGTTAAAAGATCTCAACAAATTCTCAGAGAAGCCTAATAAATTTATATTCTTAATCCAGGGTTCTTTATACACTATGCTGTGTTCCAGAAGTAGCATATCCCAAAAAAATACAAAGAAGAGGAAAACAGAATAAATAGGGAGAAAAAGCTGGCCTGAATTTCAAGAAAGGCGAGTTTTCAAAATTTGGATTCAATTTAGTAAAAGCAGAACAAAGAGTTTAAGATAACCTTTTCAGAGGTTGAAAGGAAGGAAAAAATCAAGCAAAGAAAAGAATAGAATGTGATTTCTGAAAATATACATGTATGTGTACATATATATGATATATATCACAAATAAGTGATAAACATAATGAAAATATCCATTGCTACTGGACAAAATGTCCTCTCATCTTTATAAAATCTTTGAGAATGATCTATACTTGCACTGATGGCATCATTATGTAAAATTAGGAGAACATCAGCAGGATTCCAAAAGTCATTTTCTATAGCTGACCACATCTTTGAGATCATAAAGGTGAATGATATGGTGAAAAGAAAAAATTCCAATGGACTTATCCTTCATTTATTTCAAGAGAATGATTCTGTGGCACTAAAATGCAGTCTTGAAAACTCTTTAAACAAGGACATATAAGTCAAAATTATACAAAAATAGTCATAAGAAGAACAATAGCTAGGATCATAGACCACTTTAAGGTTTGCAAATACATTACAAATATCATATCATTTTATTCTCACAAAAACCCAGGGAGGTAGAGGCTATTATCCCCATTTTGCAGATGTTTTACATACAAATTTTAAGTAACTTGCCCAGAGTCACACAGCTAGTTTCTGAGGCTAGACTTTTACTAAAGCTTTGCCCATTCTAGGCTCAAAGCTCGTAACAAAATTCTGACAGACATTATTAATACAAATATTTATTTGTCCAATAATTTGACAAATACTAAAATCAAATGAGGAATTAAAGTGAGTAGTGGTAAAAATAATAATAGGTCATATTCACATTTTCCATACGTTATCTCATTTTATCTTCATAAAAATCTATGAGTGAAGCACACTATTATCCTCATTTTGTGGAAGAAGAAACTAAGGCTAAGAGAGATTAAGTGACTATATTGACTCAGACAAGTTAATAAGTACCTAAAGCAGGATTGGAACTCAGGTCTTCAAGTCTGACACTAAGCCCACTATTCAACTACTATTCTCTCTCTCTCTCTCTCTCTCTCTCTCTCTCTCTCTCTCTCTCTATATATATATATATATATATATATATATATATATATATATATATGCATATATATATATATATAATGTAATACAATGTATACAATATAAAATTGTATAGATTTTATGTGTAAATGTATAAATAGAGCCCAAATAAAATAATTTCCTATTGCAGGTAAGTTTCTTCAAATGTCATTTGTAGAAGACATTATACTTACTGCATGCAACACTAAAAGAACCTCTTTTATAAAAAGAACCAGACAATTCAAGGAAAGAGCTGCAAGGGAGGAATAAAACATTTCTACTGTGAGAAGGCCAGGGATAGAATGAACTATCAGGAGAAGGAGGCTTCTGTGGCATGACAGAGGCAGGGGTGAACCCTGGAGAAGAAGGAATGACTGCTCTGGATGCTTTCCTTAAAATGGAAGTTCTGGGAAGAATCAGGCATTATCTATAAGCACAACTTATAGAAGACAAGGGTCTCACAGTATGGACAAACATGCAATTAAAATCTTCACTGAAAAGGGGAATGCTTATGTATTGATAAGATCACAAATCCATTTCAGATCTGAATATGTTTTTTGAGCAAATTAGCAAACATTACCTATGAAGGAATCTCAACATTAAGAGGCAAAGGCATATATAATGAATAAAGAGGTATTGAACAAAGTCATCTACCAACACCAAGGTTATCAATAATCCTTTATGACACAATTCTGCTGAATTAGATGTGTTAAAAAGAAACTTTCCTGCTACATCAAAGCAGCTACTCGGGTATAGGCATAAAGGGAAATGATGTGCCTATACAGGGTTAATAAGTTAAATTCTTCCCCTAAAGTACAGCAAATCAACACAACATGGTTATGAGATATTTCAAAATAAAAACAAGATAAATTAATCAGGACTTTGTTTAGAAATAGGATGAATACCAGTAAGGGCATTAAAAAGGCTACAAACCAAAAAAATCTAAACCATAATGAAAGGCATTACAGAAACAATTATATATGCAAACTAAAGGAAAAACAGAAATCAAAGTCACTACTGGACAGATAGTCTTCACCTTGTAATCACCATTATGATCATAATGGTATTTATAACTGTCACTGCATGTACATGTTGAAAACATCATTTCTTATCCTGTTTATCCCTACAACAAGCCCAAGAAGTAGGAAATAAAAGCAAACATTAATAATCATTTCCTAATAATATATGATGAGAAATCAAAATAGTGATTTTTAAAAATCAGCAATCGTGATGAACACAAAGTACAATATGTAGGTCACAGAATAAGGGCTGGAAGGGACCCTATAAGTCATCTAGTTCAACACCCTCATTTTATTGAAAAAAAGATATGAAGCCTAAAGAGATTGAGCAATTTACTCAACATAAAAAAAAAATACCAAATAGCAAAGATGGGATAATTTCTAATAGTGTTGACTCAAAGACACAACAACTTTAAGTTAAAAACACCTTACCTAATATCTTCATCTGTAACAATAAAGGCTTTGCAAAGGGGTTGAGATGTATTAAGCCAAACAGCAGGATTCTTTTCCACAGCAGCAGAGATTTGCCCTGTTATTGGTGCAGAGCTGGTGTGCAAAGCGCTGGCAACAGCGGATAAAAGAGTCTCATCATTATTACCTGGCCCAACCCCTAAAAAAAGACAAATAATAAATGTTTACAGGAAATTAACAAGACATATTAAGCACTCTGGGAGTGTTTTTAATGGACATATGCAGCAGAAAGTAGCATCAAGGTAACTTAATAACAATCTTAAATGCCAATATACTTATATTCAGTATTTGCATAAGTTACACTATAAAGATGGTTGGGAATTTTAATAATCATTCAGAATAACCAAAAAGATTTCAATGTATATGTGCTTTTATAAATGGAATATATTTCATCAAGTCAACTATTTTAATTATCTAGTTTACTTCTAAAGTAACATAATATCCAAATATCCTTAATATGTTCCTTTGAATACTGAATAGTTTTGTAATAAATTTTAGCATTAAGCAGGCCTCCACACCACCTCCAGGCTATCTCCATTCCAAGCCACCTGGCATTATAATCATATATAACAATATCTCAAAAATCATTGTATCAATGCTTCAAAACTGTGCTATAGTAATACCTTTTATAACTCCTTCCAGCTCTAACTCTATGATCCTTCAAATCCCTATTAAAAACACCCAAAGTGATAGAAGAAATGGTTATAAAATTTAAATTATAGCTTTATTTACACTGAACTAGATTAACAAAAGTAAAATTATTGACTATCAAATGCTTAAATCAATTATTTTCATGAATGTTAAGGTATAATATTGAACCATTGATTACATATAAATATTTGTTAACAAAATTTCATATTTTTCATTATGTAAATCAGGTGTTAATGGTTAAAAATAGCACACATTATTTTCCAAAAATTTGATTCGAAAGAAGCCAAGCATATCAGCAAAAGAAACCTCTATGACAGTTTTCATTTATTTCTGCTTCTTAATAATTACCTAATTGACTGAAATAAACTTGATTCCCATTTTCTTTTTACCAATACTGATTAAGGAATCAGAATGTGGACTCTGCTGTCCATCAGCAGCTACTGCTAAAAACAATGGCAGGACAGGTGTGATCATGAATTTTCATAAAGTTCTGACATTCATGTACTGGGTAAAAACCATATACTAAAATATATGATAAATTAAAATTAATTTTCCTCAGCTTTAGAAAAAGTATCATAAATGCTTGTGCCCAATAAGGATAGTAAAGTATCATATATACTACCTTGAAGACCTTTTGGAAGTTCCATAGATTTTATAATTTGTTCTGTTACATCTGATGCACTAAGTCCTTGTAGCCTCTTCTCCCAGAAAAGCTGAAAGGCAAAAGTATCATTAATAGACAAATGCTTAAAACAAAATGTTAACACATTCAAGCTCCTAATTAATGAAATTAAATTAAGATTTTTATTCCTTCTTAAGGAGTTCCAATTCAACTATGCAAGCGATTAAGTGCCTACTATATGCCAGGGCACAAAGTACTAGGGACACAAGCTTTACTTGTTCTATATCTTCTCATATAATGGTATGCTAAAAAGGTATAAGTACCATTAAACACTTCAAAACATGTGTTTCTAATTTTAAGTATCTCTGCTAATTTAAAGTCCTATTTTGTTACTATTTTCTCCTTGCTGTATAGCTAGAGATAACTCATCATGTCTCCAAAGAAGATAATTTTGGAATTTTTCAATTCTACAGATTGAAGTTACATTTAAGTTTTAGTATTTTTTCTAACAGAAAATAAATATCAGCAGTAATTTCTCACTGATTCAGCCTTCTTGGGTACCATCATCAATTCATGTTTATATATCACTTTAGGGTTTACAAAGTGCTGTGCTCAAAACAACCAAGTGACATAGGCTATATGAATGTCTTCATCCCCATTTTAAAGATGAGGAAATGAAGGCTCAAAAGTAGGTAAGTGAATTACACTCTGTTCATAATCAGGATTTAAACTCCAAGTCCATTAATCTTTCTAGTAAACCACATTGTCTTCTGTCTAAATAAGTAAATCTTCCAGATCACTGAAGCTTATCCACTAAAGCATGAAAAATATTTTGTTGCTTAAGCCATTTTTGATGAGAATATTTCTAAAACTTATTACATACTTCTCTTTCTACTTAAAGAAACTGAATAGTTCAAAACTATCTGAACTTATCTTGATAAGTAAAAACCATCACTATGATTGGTAACCAAATAGTTAGGAGTTATTAAGGTACATCATGACTCTGTACCTAGATGTCTAGATTTTTTAATTTTTTAGACAGTTCTACTTGTTTCCTTTTTCACTGTCAGTTAACATGATGTCTATCTCTATCATTCACCCCTTTTTAATTTTTTTGCTTTTAATCAGGAATCAGAAAAAAAAATAATTTGCTCAGCTATAATGTTGTATGAAATCTAATACGGTGTTAATTTCTTCAATGTAAAGTCTTATTTTCAGAACCAAAAATCAACTTTATAAATAAAAATAGGGGCAAGAAGCAATTTATCTTTTTTTTAAATGGGTGTTTTAGTGGATTGCAAATACAGTCAACTTACAAGGTGATAAACTGCGAAGAAAGAAAAAAGCAATAATTTTCTCTGCACTCTGCCCTGGTCAGGCTTTAACTAGAATGTTTTGGTCAGTTCTTTGTGCCATATTTTAGGAAGGAATCAGGGAAATTGGAGAGTGTTGAGAGAAAAGAAAGTAGGATGGTGAAAATCATAGCATGCTTAGTTGAAGGAACTAAAGATGGTTAGCATAGGATAGGGAAAAAAAAACTAAGAACATAACAGCTATCTTCAAGTATCTAACTTGATCAAGTTGGTCCAAAGGTACACTGGAACAACTGATGGAAACTTTAAAGTGGTCAAGTTTACCTTGATGTAAAGAAAAAGTCAACTAAAAAAGCATTTCATTTGTCAGAGCAAAATATTCTCTTAAAGGCTAGAATCTATCTCTTCCATTCATGTATCACAAGTATGCAAAATTCTTTGAAACAATTAGCAAATATCCATATTTTATAACCACCTGATATTTTGATATCAGATTAGACATAAAATAGGAAAACCACAAAGGTATTAGCCACTGTGCAGCAGAGAGTACAAGTCAGGTTCCTTTTAAATTAAAAAATCCCTGTTTGCAAAGCATATTATGCTGAATGAATCAAGCCCAAGAACATCTAAGAACTTCCTTCTGGATGATACCAATGTGTACTCCATAAAGTGTTTGGCCTAACCATATACCTAAGAAAAAACAAGTGGATTAAGAATGTCTATTAGTCAAACTATAAGGTGCTTTCACCTGGGCAAGAACTATTGCAGATAGACAATGAATTGGGTAGAGAACTAGGGAGAAGCAAAATGAGCTAGAATCCTCTAGGGAAATTACAAAGTTCTTTTAATGACCTGTAACTTCTTCCTAAAACAAAGTTCTATCCTTTTATACCAATATTCCACCAGTTTTATATAGCTATGAGTCATTCCCTAAATATGAGCTATTCCCTAAATAATATAAAATGACTACCACCAAAGAGCAAAACAGAGTTACATGTAAGAATGAGTAGGCTTCAACTATCATAAGGAATTACAAAAGAGAATAAGAGGAATAAAAGATATCATTAAAGAAAGGTTTCATTTTTAAAAAAAGATATCATATGGTAATTGTTAAGGGATAATCAATGAGTAAATTCAGGTATCCTACTTGTATACATATGATATTAAAGAGGAAGGCCCTCAGCAGTGAATTTATAAGACAAAAGTCTCACACAATGGGGTTACAAATACATTGCAATCTACATCATTAAAGGGAATATGCACATTGATGAGATTAAAGATCCATCTGAATATTTGAGAATATAGAGAAACTTCCTGATACATGCATCCATGAGTGAAATGATCATATATATGTATATACATATATATACACACATGTGTGTGTGCACACATATCACTTTCAGAATATACTGTACAGAAGAATGTTGTTGAGGTACAGGGAATGGCCTCTGAGGATCCTTCCAATTCAGAAATTCTGATTCTGTGAAGCAAGGAATTCTCACTTAAAGCTGATTATTTGACCTTTTATTTTACTAATAAGATTCTTTTCATGTCCTTTTCAATCATTTTCTTTAAATCTCCCTTTCCTCTGAACCACTGAAATAGTCTCCTTTCATCTTCCTTTCCTCAGTTTTTTCCCTTTTTTAATTAATCTTATACCATGTTGTGAGGGTATAGTGCTATACAACATCCTAATGCACAGCCCTGATGACACACTCCTTGGTCAAAAGACTTCAGTGTCATTGCACTGCTTACCATTAGCCTGCCATAAAAGACTTTTTTATAATCTGATCCCAATCTATTTCTCCAATTTTATTTCACAACACTTCCCTTATGCTTCAGTCAAATGATACTGCTATTCCACATAAATGCCTGCCAATAATTCCCACCACTTTCCAAACATTTCCCATTTATAGCTTTTGATATTCTGACCCTTCAAATGCCAGTGTAAATGTCATTTCTTCCATGATGCCTTTTCTGACCACCCTAGCATACAAAATTTCCTAATACTATGTTTCATCCTTAAAGCACTTTTCATATTTTACTTCAAACCACAGTTATTTGTGTGTCTTATTTTTCTGTCTTGTCTTTTCCTAGAAACTCTTTAAAGTTAGAGGCTTTTATAAATCTCTGTATACAGGAGATGCTTAATAAAAATTTGCTGAATGAATTTCCCATCTACTTTTTTTAATGATAAACTGCCCTGTCTCTCACTTCCCCTACAATTATTCCCTTCAGTCCTCTTATTTCAAACATGTATACTTTGAAACACAGTTCAAACATGCACTTAACCCAGCTGAAACAAATACACTAATTTTCTTCTTCCTCTGACAACAAACTCTCTCTTCCAGTGAATGGTTTATATGTTCAGTGGAGCCTTGTGATTGGTCTTTCGATAAAATACTCTTAAAATCTCTGGCAACTTTAATTTAACTGAGCCATAGAGTTTTTCTGATCTTTCTTGACCTAATCATAGCACCATACTTTTGAATAACCATTACTTTTTGAAACTATCTCCATATTCTTATTACATAATCTCCATTCCCCAATTCTTGTTATTTCTTCTACTCTTCCCTAAGAACTTTCTTCCTCACATCATGATACTCAGAGGGTTCTCTTTAGTACTTCTCTTTCCTAATATTTAGTCTTGCTATATTCATTTCCTCAAAATGAAGACATTCTAAGGGCTTCAAAAAAGACTACTACTACTACTACTACCATCACCACACCACAGTAATGGCCTTCAGAGGCTATCTGATTCACTAACCTCCTTTTAAAGATGAGAAAATTTTAGCTTAGTAAAGAGATTTTTCCCCCACAACAAGGTCACAAAAATTTCAAGCAGCAGTTATGACATAAACTCAGGTCTTCTGACTCCATATCCAGTGATTGGTTTTTTTTCCACCACACAGATATAATTTTTTTCCCAGCATACATACACTAAATGTGCATGTGCACACACATACACACACATATTTGTATTTTATTTTCCCTTCAAAGGGATCATATTAAAAAACTCCAGCCTATGTCCGAGCATGGTCTATATTCAATACCATAGCTTCTATATACCACTACAGTTGTAGGCAGGAGTAACAGTGCTGCTGCTACGATTCAATCCCTCCTAGATATTCCATTCTCTAAATGCCTATAAGGTTTCAGTGTAGCACTTAGATCATATATATTTTCTATTATTTATAAGTTACACAATCAGTAGATGTCAGGTCTCAATTATGTTCTAAGCTTTATGCTTTGGGATATTAAAAAAATTATGATCAATTCCAAGAGATTTACCTTAAAGTCTTCTTCCCAAATAAATTATAAACTCCTGAAAGTCAAAGATATAGTGTAGTGGACACACTAGAGATAAAGTATCTTTTGTTATGACTTGTTAAAAATCTTCTAATTTTTCAAGACCTGGCAATAAAGCCTATTATTTTACAGATCCAAACATGAATCACAAGTTAGGGTAATAATGAAGATACAACCTGGGGGCATAACAAGTTACAACATGTTTGGAAAATCAACCTATATATAATTTACTTTTTATGGGATTGCATCAGGCAAGTTGTTAATGTTCTCAAGAAATCAAAGACTAAATATGCCCTTGTATAAGGGTTTTAAGATACAAAATACTTTAAACTTCTTTTGAAAACACCAAATGGAATGCATAAAATGGACAATATTTTGATTAACTATCTTCTGGAAGTTTCTTTTTCTACAAAATCTCTACATGTTGACAACTTCTAGAAACAAGTGTTGCATCTGCTTTTCTAAAGATTAGATTATCAATCTTGAAATAGTTACATTTGAGAACTGGGCAAATTTCTGTGGATTTACCCTGTTAACTATACATAAATTGAACTTATAACCAAATTTTGGTTACTACTAAGTTTATGTGGAAACTTTAGGAGCAAATGACCAAAGACTTAAAGCTGGAAGACACCTGAGAGGCCATCTAATCCACTACCCTTGTTTTAGATGAGAAAAATTGTATTCAGTTAAGGGATTTATTTGCCCAAGGCAAACTTAGGTCCTTTGATTCTAACATCAATTGAATGCTCTGTCTACTGCCCAAAAATAGTGGGGATTTTTCACCAGCATACATACAAATTTGCATACACATATATATATATATACATATGTGTATATACAGGCATACACACTCATGTACATATAGTTTACTTTCCAGTCAAAGGAATCTCATTCAAAAAATCCAACCTAATTTTCCAGCATGGTCTAGGTTTAAACCACAATTATGGCTGAATTTTAAAGTGAAAGGAAAAAATACATAGTACTAGCTATTAAAGTTAAAGTTTAAAATTCCCTGAGCCTATTGCTCAGATATCTAATTACGAAATATCCAGGAAATCTCTAGAATCTTGATTAGTAGCCAGAAAATTCTTACCTTAAGAATTACACTGTGATATGATGGGACAATGGAACAATCCCTGAGTTTATAGATGGGAAATCTAGGTTTGATTCTTACTAACCATATGACCATGAACAAGTCATTTTACCTTTCTGAGTCTCAGTTTCCTTGTCTGCAAAAGAGATAAAAAATATTTGCACTGCCAACCTCATAAGGGTAGAATAGAGAATGTGCTTTGAAAACTTGAAAGTCCTGTTCAAAACTATTCTGACGACTCAGCAAGTCAGTAAAGTGACTAACAGCCAGCAGGGCATAAACTCTGGCATGTTCTATCATGTTGTAAAAGCTCTAGGTAGAGTCCTTCAGATTGTGTTTTCTTTCCAAAGAGCCAGCTTAGCCAAGTAAAGAGACTTATAGCCAATACATTTTCCATTTGGTAATTGATTCTTTAGTCAAAGCAGTACATGAAACAAAAATTTTAAATGGTCCACAGTACTATGCAGTTCTCCTCCTTCCGTGACAGAGAAGTGGAAATGGACAATCACAAGGGTTTAGGGGCCATCTATAAACAATAACTACAATAATCTAACTACAAGATCTTTTTTCCAATGATTTAATACTGGAATTGAATCACATCTTTGCATTCTGGCTATAAATGAAACAAGAAGAGAAAAAGAAGTTGCAGTTAAATGGAAATCTGGCTAAAAGTGATTATATTTCAAAAAAGATAAGAAACTAGTTGTATAATGTCGGAATTATTTCTGCATCAGGCATATGGGTACTTAGTACTTACTTATAATCACAGATCAAAATCAAAACCAAACTAAAAGAAAAAAAAAAGAATTGGATATAGTGGGCAACTGAGCAAAAGCAACCTGATCTATTTAAAGAAGTTGTGAGTATTAAAATTTGGGAAATGGATAAAGAATAAAAATCAACACAAACTATCTCTATTTTCTAAAGAATTTTAATCAATGTAAATCAATTGCCAAATTAAAAAAAATTAATTTAGATAGCCTCAGGTAGCGAATACTTGGTCTACAGACAATTACAGAGGCAATGGGAAGCCATGCACAAAGCTAGGTTAGATGAAAAGCTAATTTTTATAACTTTCTGAAGAAAAAGTGAGGGATTAGGAACAGGATAATGCCTCATAAAACAATGGAAATCAATGGATGGAAAAACATGCTTACAAATGGTTTGGCACAATGCCCACTTTAAAGCTAGACCATGCCAACAGCATTTAAAGATAGCCCAAAAATACGAGAAAAAAAGATGTCAAAATTTCTATAGTAAACTGTTTTCTCCATTCAAGATAGTGGAGGTACACATTTTGGACTCTAATATAATTCTAGATACCAAATTGTTGGAGAACAAAGAAAGATTAAACCATCTTAGATTTTAAACTGCAGAAAGGTTTAGAACTCATCTAATTCAACTTTCTCATTTTGTGGATGAGGAAACTAAGACCTAGAGAAATTAAGTAATTTTGTCAAGTTCACACAATTACCAAGTGTCAGATCAGGGATTTGAACCCAGGTTTTCTTAATCCAGATGTAATGTTCTTTCTATTACATCATAGTTTGCCCTAAAGAAAGGCACTAAAAAGAACAAGAATAGAAAGCTGGACTAACTAGCTGGACTAACACCTAGCAAATATAATGGAGTCCATGCCAGAGGCAATAGAATTTTGAAGGCTTTGAAAGACTGAGATAAGACAACCAAAAGAAGAAATAAAATGCCACATGTTTAGGGCTTGGGGAAGGAAGGGAGAATTGTGACCACTGAGAATACCAAAAAAGAAAAGATGCTAAAATATTAATAGGCATTGATATATGTACATCTATTTCCCCATATCTATGAAATATAAGCCAGCCTGATCTAGAAAGATATCAAGAGCATCCTTAATAAAGATAGAGAAAGGAAACAGGCAGGCTTTCCCAAACAATACTTTTTATCAGATCAAAAAACTGCAGCCACACAAATGATCGAAAGTGTAGAGGATATAAGTTCCCAATGTCCTTAATTTTCTTTAAAAATAATTAATTTGGTAAAGCAAACTACTACTTTAAATACTTCTCTAATAAGGCAGCTACAAAACAAATGTTAAAACCATAAAAATTGTCTTGAATGATGTAATAGAGAACTTTTTTCCCATGATTCTCTGGTTAAAAAAAAAGAAAAAGAAAAAGCATTTTTAAAAAAAAGGAAATTTAAGCCATTCCAAGAGTGTTTTCCATTGCCATGGAAGATAGCCAATGTGGAATCCATACTAAAAATGAATTCTCTATAAACATTAAGACCTTTCAGATGTTGCTTTTTACATACAAGGTTCTGGTTGCATCAAGCACCAAAACATTCTAGAATTTCCCAAATTAAAACAACAATAACTCAAGAATTCAGTCTAAAAGTCCACATGTAGAAAATAAACAAATGAATTAAAAATACCTATTTGCCCAGGATAAGAAATTCAATCAGATATATCTGATTAGATTTGGTCCATTTTGGACAGACACTATTTGATAGTGTACTGAGTCCAGTATTAAATGAGAAGAATGATTGTGAAATATTACAGTGATTTTAATAACCTCAAATATTTCTTGAAACAAAGGCCTGTATTTTAATATCAGTATTTTTCCAGTGAAGATGTGATGTGATGGGATATTTTAAAGCACAGAATACCAAGAAATTAGTTACTAAAGAATTCAAGAAAGGCACACAGTGAGTGTGAATAGGTTACAATACATTTCCAATACAGAGTCTGCACAGAAGTGGCTTAAGTAAATAAATCTTTGAGGCCCAAGAAGAAAGGAGATAAGGAGTCATCCCTAAATTAGAGATATATCACAGGATTTTGTACCAGCAAAGAGCCCTGGCCTCACAGTAAAGTGGGGAAGGTTGGTAAAGGGAAAAAGAGAAGGGGAGAGAGTTGGCATTGCTATATGACCCTTGCCATTTATATTTGCTGCATCCTAGCTTAACCTCAAGGATCCTTTCTGTACAACTCCCACCCATAGGTATCCTGTAACCTTCATTCTTACTCTATCAGCAGATTTATTAAACCCATAGGAATAGCATAGAAGTAGCACAGGACTCTCCTTTACCATAAGGGAGAAAGAAGATGCTATTAACCCAGAAAGGAAAAATTAATATCCATTTCCCTTAAGATCCAAGGGGCAGAGGGGAGAACACAATGGGGTTAGGAAATGTGCCCACTGAAGAAGCAAAAGAAGAAAGAAGTTGTAAGACAACTCAGAAAAATCCTGAAGAAAAAATACTACATACCAGTTGGAAGCTTGATCATGAATAGAGGAATAGGTATGGGTTAAACCTGTTGTTTTCAAGAAACAATAGTTAATATGAATTTAGGAACTTATGCTGATCTTCCTCCTCAATGAGTTACAAAATATGTAGTAGATAAAGCTGTTCTAGATAATTTTATCATAAAACTTTCAAGTTTTGTATTTTCTGGGATCATATGCTAGTAGAGGATAACAAGAAGTAACATTTTCTGGGAAAAAAATATAATTATAAATTCTGTTTAAATTCTAAGCATCAAGTATATTCAGAGGTTGTTTGGGTTTGCTTAATACACAAATTATGACCACTTATATAACACTGTTTCAATGAAAAATCAAATATATTTATCAACTTAAAGAACATAATTAAATTTTAAATGAGTAACCCCTTGTAAGCCAAAATTGCCTCTTCCAGGAGTGGGGAGAAACTGGGTTCAAATCTTTCCAAAGAAACTTCCTGCCTATGTGACCCTAAGCAAATCACTTCATTCCTAGCTGCCTTTATCTTATCACTCTTCTTAGAATCAATACTTGGGGGTTGTTGGGGTTTTTTTAAGTTTAAGGGTTTTTTTCAAAAAATTCTCATTTAAGTTATACCCCAATTTTGACTATTTCTAACTTCCACTCAAAGGCCCTTCTGGCCTCCAATGCTAAATGAAACAAATTAAATCTCTTTTCTATATAAGGACCCGAGGGGAAAACAATATCCTAACCCTTTCCCCCCATGAAAGTCCAGTTCTTGTTTTTTTTTCTGAAAAGGAATTGAAACCATCATTGAGACTTGACTGGCTTAGGTGGCTAAAAGATCAGGTTGTTGACAACATTTCCAGGTTGCCAAAGTATACAACAACCCCAAGGAAACTCCAAACATTCTCTATGATGTTTGGCAGACCATGGTGGGCAACTCGGGAAAGGGAGTTTTACTAAGCTGAATTAAGTCAAGGGATCCTGAGTGCATAATAACCTCATTAAATATCCCTCTGTGATGGCTAAGCAAATCTCTTTTTATTAAGTGTAAATTAACCTAAAAGTGTCTCATATTGTTCCAGTATTAAACCTAAGCTACCAAGAGACTGACCTGAGTCAGACTCAACCCAGAATAATATCCTTCAAATAGCTGAAGACTTCTATGATATGTCTTACCACCTTCTCCCTCCAAAAAAACCCCCAACAACTTCTGTTCTCTGGATTAAATATCATAAATTCCTTCAAGTAAGATTTATAAAAATATGATTTCCAAGCCATTTGTCCTGTCTATCCTCCTCTGTATACTCTCCAGTTTGTCAATGTCCTTTATAAAATATGGCACCCAGACTTACTCTGACCAAAGAGAGTAAAATATAATTATCACAACCACTCTCAGGGGCAGCTGGGTGGTACAATCAAAAAGACTAGAGTTCAAATATGCTCCCAGAAACTTAATAGTCATGTAACCTTGGGCAAGTGACTTAACTCCTGCCTAAAGCTAGAGAAGGAAATGGCAAACTGTTCCAGTATCTTAGGCAAGAAAACCCTATGGACGTGAGGTCACAAAGAGTTAGAGATGAATCAACAACAAAACCACTCATTGGACATTATACTTCTTTTAATGAGATATATGATCACATTGGCTCTTTTAGCTGACATGTAACACTTGTGACTAAAACTGAGGCCCCTAGTTCTTTTTTACATGAACTGTTTTCTAGGTAAGTCTCTTTCCTGGAACTTGTACAGTTAAGTTTCCTTTTTAATCCAAGTACCGGACTTAAAATTATCAGTAGGAAATCCCATCTTGATAATCTCAGTGTTCAAAAACAATCCCTTAAGAATCTATTTTAATATTCTCCAGATGAGTTAATAAATTCTTTTCTGTTTTAAAAACTGGTATGTGTTTGCCCATTTTGGGCTTCCACCTTGGGTCTTCTTTCTCTTTCCTCTCATGATGACCTAATTATATCCCATGATTTCAGTTATCAACTAAGTAAATGGCTAAGTGCTTTCTCAGAAGAACTAGTCCCATATGTAGACTTGCAAACTGGATACTTCCAACTAGAAGTATCATCACACTCCAACATGTTCAAAAACTGAACTCATATCTTTTCTCTTAAAACTACCTCTCCTTCTAATTTTCCTACTTTGGATAAAGATGACATAATTCTTAAGTTACCTAATTTTTTAACCTAGGAGTCATCCTCAACTCTTGATTCTCTCACTCATTTTTCCTATCCACTAAGTTATCAAGGTCTGCCAATTCTGCCTCTGTAACATATCCCATAATCATCTCTTTATCTGCCCCTCATAACACAACCACCCTAATTCAGGAATGCTTCCAGAATCAATAAATTATTTTAAGTAAGGGACTATAGGCATAGAATTATGTATATACTATCAGTCTCCTTTTTTTTTGGTTCTGTGTTATGAGAGATATCTCTGGAAAATGGAGGAAGTTGGGATGAAAGAGATATAATAAATGGAAATATCAACTTTTCTAAAAAGAATCAATGGATACTCTGCTATCACAAAAAATGTCTGAGTTTGAATCTTCATTAAAATGAAGTATTTTGCAAGCTATAAAAGACTGCAGAATACTAATATAATTTAAACTTATCCTATGGAGGAAAGTAAATTTAAATAACAAAAAGGAAAAATAATCTACAATGGTCCAAATTCAAATTTATTAGTTTATTGTAAATAGTATAAAACAACTAGTCTATAATACACAAGAATTTGTTGCTTAAATGTCACATAACACTGCCTGGGTTGACAATGCATGTCACTATTCCAGTGTCAGAAAACCGAATTCCACTCCCTCCCCCATATGGACATTATTCATTAGAGACAAGAATGATCACAAAGAATTGTTATGGAAAGGAAAGGGCATTATATAAAAGATGGGCCATGAGCTAAAGATGGCTAAATGGAAAAAGAACAAGAAGAATCATTCAAGGCAAAGGAAGAGATGAATATCAAAGAAAGACTAGATGACCATGGTGATTACTGTAAAGCAATAGGTAGGTTGAACAAAATTGCTTCTCAAGTCCTTTCCTAGTCAAGATCCTATAGCTTTCAGTTAAAATTTCTTCACACATGCTTCTCCTGAAAGTCCATCATACTCCATATTTTAAACTTGGTACTGCTGTCATATGAATTTCTGAATGCATCTAATAAATTATAAAAAATAAGAATTCCTGGTGAACAATCTAGATAGTTTCATCCAAGACACAATTAATTTGAGGAAAGGAAAGTTATATTTCAATAAATTGACAGAATATAACAGTGTAAGTTAAAATGCTTGAAGTTGAAGAAAGACAATAAAACTGTCTTCTTGTTTGCAAGATATTCAGTCTGTTAATAAAAATGCCCAGAGCAAACAAGAAGCTACCTCTTAGCAAAGGAACATAACTTTTGACCCCAAGCGCTGGTAGTACCCTCTTGTAAAAAGTTAAGTAAACAAAAATTTTATGATCTACCTCCAACATTCTTCACTAAGTTTGTAGCAGTTTCTTTGATAGTAATTTTCATGTTTCTTTTAAAAAAGGTCCCTTTCACATTAATTTCCCTTGAAAAGCCACTGAATGTGCTGCAGTGAACAATGGGTAGCTTTCCTAACAAGTTTTTGAAAAAGTTCATGATACAGTTGAAAGTCAAACTCACACAGAGTTGTAACACTTGTTTATTCCCATAAAGATAAGAGAGTCCATAGGCAGCAGAGGAGTCAGTAAAAATGAAAGAATGAAGATGAGAGAGAATAATGAAGGACATGTTAACTTTGGGAAAGAAACTAAAAAAGCAAAGACAGCAAGGTTTCAAAAAAAACGAGTAGACCTGAAAGAGCTGTTATGCAGAGTGTGATGAAGAATTATTGCAGTTTTGAAAAACTTGCTTTTACCCACCTAGTCTTTCTGTCTTGACCCTTCCTCTTAACTAATACCCCCTTCCCTCTTATCCAGAAACCTACAAATCTGAAAACACACATGGGCTAGAAATATATATATATATTTCAGGCCAGAAACTTTCAAGTTCCCAGCTTTCCACATGTGACTTCAGGTTTGGGATCTATTAAAGCAGTACCCTCCCCACCTCCTATATAGACACCTGAGCAACTCTTATCTAGGAGAATATTGAACTCTTAAGCCACTCAAGTTGCCCCAAAGCATAAACCCAGACACCTTCTTCTGACCATGATCAAAAGACCATCATGCCCAAAGATCTCTGGTGATCTCCCTGGATGTAGCCCATCCTTACTCTTTTCCTACTCTGAAGGCATCCTTCTCCTATGTTCCCAGTTTTCAAACTTTCAGAATGAAGCACATACCCTGACTTTTAAGGCCTTCCTTTAAAAAATTACAAATAAAAGCGCTATTGCTTTTAGGATTGACATGATCATATAAATCTTCTGTGAAGCCCTTTTAGTCTCAGTAACATAGTCTATTGACCAATGAGCAGGGTATTTTTGCAGACAAATTAAAAAAAGGGCTGTTTGTTTTGCCAAATAAGGGGTAGAGTGTGTGAGTGTGAGTGTGTGTTTAAAAATAATGTGGTACTAAGAGTTGAGATGCCCATACCAGCCTTGAGGTCATTATTTCTTTCATTCTTTGTGTAAGCTTCCCCTATGAATCCCTGAACCCCAAAGGAGAACCCATTTCAACAATAACGGACTTGCTGAACTGGCCACCTTAAACATTGTCCAGTATGACACCTGAACTGATTGTTAGGATTATAGATTAGATTGACTGTTGCTTGTGAATTCCTTTATGCCCAAGAAATAACAATGACTTAGATAATATGAACTAATACTTGCAAATCAACTCATCAAACATTTACTGGGTGCCATTACCAATAGACATCATCCTGTATCATTCTTCCTTTTTGGAGATAAATATTCTACTCTCAGGAAGCTTATAATCTAATGAGGATGGTCATATGAAAACAACTAAGGACAAGTAAGATAAATAAAGAACAGGTTCAGAGATAATCAACAGAGAGAAGGCACTAAGTGTATTAAGGGGAATCAGGAAAAGTTTCTTCTAGGAAAGGATTTTACCTAGGCCTTGAACAAAGTCAGGAAATGGACATGAAGAAGGAAAAAATTTCAGGCATAAAGGACAGTCAGTGACAGAATTGGGAGAGGAAGTATCTTATATAAAGCAAAGCAAGAACATCATAGAGTATCAATGGAATTTACTGAATTACGGAAGGATGATATGGACAAGTCAGTGTTTTTAGAAGCTTAATTTGACTGCAGAATGGAGGATGGACTGGAGTGGAAAGAGATTCAAAGCAAGGAGACTAACCAGCAGGCTACTGAAATAATCCAGATATGAGATGAGGCTCTCTACCTAGACTAGTGGTAACATCACAGGAGAGAAAGGGACATATATGAGAGATACAATGAAAGTAGAATTGGCAGAACTGGCAAAAGGTTGGATAGAGGATGAGAAAGAATGAGGAGTTGAGTATGGCACTTAGCTTTCAAGCCTAGATAACTGGTAGGATGGTGTTGTCCTTGACAGAACTATAGGAAAGTTAGGAAAAGTGGATGCCTTGAGGAGAAGGAAAAGAGAAGTCCACTGTTGGGCATGATGAACTAAACATTTCTTGTGTATAACGTCTTTACTCCTCTGACCATATCATCTCTCCCCCTAATTCAGACTTCCCTGGCTCTATTCAAGTCTCAGCTAAAATCCTATCTTCTACAAGAATCTTTTCCCCATCTCCTTAAGAAGCCAGTGCTTTCTCTCTATTATCTCCAATTTGTCCTGCTTATTATATCTTGTTTATACATATTTTCATGCTGCTTCCCTCATTGGAATATAACTTCTTGAAAGTAGGAATCATTTGGTTTTTGGAGGGGCTTTTTTGAACCTCCAGTTCTTAGAACAGTATATGGTACATGGCAATGGTGGGTGCTCAAATGCTTTTTGACTTGCTTCCTCTTTGCAACAATGATGCTAAGCCCTGGGGAGACAGAGATAGAGAAGTAACTTTATGCTGTTGGTAAAAAACTATAATCCAAGTTAAAAACTGGGGCTTCAATCTTAATTCTCCATACTCTGAGTGTAAGCTGGAAATTTCACCTCTC
This sequence comes from Monodelphis domestica, assembly GCF_027887165.1. Lineage (NCBI taxonomy): Eukaryota > Metazoa > Chordata > Mammalia > Didelphimorphia > Didelphidae > Monodelphis > Monodelphis domestica. Next base: position 429,157,816 of record NC_077229.1, read on the forward strand.
TGGGGCTCAGTTTCTTCTTTTGTAAATTACAATGGTTTAGTTGTCGTGCCCTTAGTTAACCAAGTCATCTGTGCTCTAAGATTTATAACCTACAGGCATATTTGGCTTTTTGGTTATGAAAGGATTTGTAGACATTATTTCATTTGCTTTCTGAGCAACCCATTGTGCAGCTGATGAAACTGAGACTCAGAGGTGAAGAATCCTATAGCATTCGTCCACCTCTCCAATACCTCTTGGCAGCCAGGTGGCACAGTGCCAGGCCTGGAGTAAGGAAGGCTCATCTTCCTGAGTTTCAAATTTGACCTCAGACACTTATTTAGCTATGTGACCCAGGGCAAGTTCCTTAACCTCATGTACCTCAGTTTCCTCATTTGTCAAATAAGTTGGAAAAGGAAAATGGCAAACCATTCCAGTATCTTTGCCAAGAAAATCCCAAAGAGGATCATGAGTCAGACACAACTGAAACAACTGAATAACAACAGTGGCCTTATGGTAATTGTGGAAATTAAATGCAATGATACATGCAAAGCATTTGTGTACTTTGCAACATTACATCAACATCAGCTAATATTTACTGTTTTTGTTTTTGCTGCTTTCCTCCCCAACTTGCATGAAGAATTATTTCTATAATATTATTGAGATATAAGATATGTGTTTAAGTATAAGGAAACCACTATCTGCATGAATGGATGAGGTGGCCCTGAATCAATAAATGGTATGGGACCCAACAGCTAAAGAGAGCACTATCAAGGATGAGATCCCAGTTTACCAAGTACATACAGCCATTTCCACTTATAACCTGATCAATGACTTAAATTTAAAAGATGCATAGAAAAGAAAAAAGCAAGTAAAGCACATAACAATAGATAATAACAATAATGGCTAAAATTCATATAGTGCTTTTAGGTTTATATATATTATTCTATTCTATCATTACAACCACCTTAAAAGAGCAATGCTATGATTGTCCCCATTTTACCAATGAGGAAAACAAGTCTGAGAGAGGTTAAGTGACTTGCCCAAGATGACCCAGCCAGTATCTGAGGCAAAATTTGAAATCAATTCAAGTCTTCCTGATTCTAGGTCATGCAAGATTCTTATCATTATGCTCCCTAATAATCTACTTATGCTCCCTAGTGTAATGGGAAAAGGATAGAGATATGGATAAGATTTAAGAGAAGTGGAAGGTTGTCTTTAAAGAACATGCTAAGAACTGTAGAGAAAGGATTTTAGCAGGCAGGGAACAGAGGAGGAACAATTTGGAAGGGACAACTGTTAGAGTAAGTGACTTCCTGTGGTAGGGAGGTTCTCTTCCTGTCCTGAAGGGAGGGGGAAAGGCTGGTTTGCTGGAACTTGGCTATTTCAGCCCATCTGTCAAGAAGGGAAAACCCTAAAATCATCTTGGGAGGTTCTCTGTTTGACTGAAGAATATCTAGCAAAGGATCTGACTATAGCAACTGTGTTTTTATCAACTTTCCAGGTTTTGTTTAAAATCCTGTCAGGTTAGCTTTGAGGTTTTACCTCTGGGGTCAGACCCACTGGGATTGGACTTAGCTATTTTGAGAGCAATCATAACGGGTTTGGAGACAGTTTTTAAACTCAACCATAGGCTGCTTAGCCAGCTCTTTTTGAGGAACATCTATGTAGAAATAAGAAGCTGGTAGATTAGGTTGAAGACAGGAAGACTCCCCATCTTGTGAGGGATGTAGATGTTGGTGGGTAGGATAGCTAGATCCTTTAAAGTCAGGGACATCTTGTTTTGATACTCAGTTTGTACCCTCTCTTTGAATAAATAGAGATATTGATTTCATATAATATTGTCTCCAAGGCATTTTGCATGACGGGCCCAGTGAGAGAAAGTGATTCTGCTTTACTCTCACTAACAGGGGGCTAGAATACCCAAAGACCACAGCTGGGTATTTAGGAAGTTTGCTAGGTGGAAACTACATCTATACACTTGAGTTCTCCTATTAGCCTTCTGGGTTATTAGCTAATGCCTCTGTTTTTGTTTTGTTTTTCTTTACTAGCCAATAAATCTCAAAGAGTAACACCATTCAGAAAAGGTTCCAAGAGTTCTCAAGCCCAAACTGACATCTTTCCTTGTCATCTTTTTCAAGAAGATCCAAAAAGTGTTCTATATGACTAAAGGTGGATTTAGTAAACATAACAGAATAGTCACAAGGCAAATCTACTCAATTTATCCATTAGGGTCATAGAGTTAGAATTGAAAGGGACCTTACAAATCAATGACTTTGGCTCTCTCATTTTAAAGAAATGGAAACTAAGGACCCAAAGTATTTAGTATTGCCAATGCTATACAGGTAACAAGTAGCAGAACTGAAATCTGAGCTTAGATCCTGTGACCTCTAGCATTCTGCTCTCTCAACCATATTATGCTAACCTCTCTCCTTATTTTACTTGTTTTCTTTCCCAAAGAGAAATAGAGGTAGATATAGGGAAACAATGGAACAAATGAAAATTATTTATAGGTTTTAATAGAGTCAACAATGAATATACAGCCAAAAAGCTAATGGCATTTAAGGAGGAAGTGTCCAAAGGGAGAGAAAGAGGTTATGGTGCTCTTTCCTAGTCAGACCAAACTTGATTTATTGTACTTAATTAACAGTATCCCATATTCAGATAGAAAACTAGCATGAGGAGGAAGAACAGGATGGCATGCAAGTCATAAAGTGCCATATAACTGCTAGCTATTATTATTTTAACAGGGAACTAAAGAGCATGCCATATGAGAATCAGCTAAAGGAACCTAACTAACTACTAGAAAGTGAAATAAGGATGACCATTAACTGTTAGACATGTTATAGAGTGAATTCTAAGGCCAAAAGAGGTTAAACTGGAAAGCTTCTAAAACTCCTTCCAACTCTAAAATTCTGTAACTTCAGCAGTGAGTTCAAGAACTACACTTCTTCTTGTCCACTAAACATTTCCACTTGACTATCTTGCCATCATTCCAAACCAGATATATGTCTAAAATAAAATTCACCTTAGCAAAACCAAAAGTTCCAACACATCCATTATTTCTGTCAGTGGAATCATTCTCCAAGACAACAAAGGAATATTTCAGGTTTTTTTTCTCCTTCAATTTCACTATACAAGGAAATCACCAAATCCTGCTATATCTTCATTAATAATATTTTTCTATCAGTCTCTTTCTTTCTGTTCCTACTCCTACCATTCTAGTCCAAATCTTCATCACCTCACTATGACAAAAGTCTGTAAACTGGAATATTAGACATCCCATCTTAAATTTGATAAGTCAATTTAATGTTCCTAAAATTCTACTTTGCTTTCCTAAGATATTTTTAGTAGTCTCCCATTTCCTATTAAAGAAAATGTAATGTTCTTTATGTCAAATTTACAGATAAATCATAGAATGTTGTAAAAGACTGATAGATTAAGAAACAGAAAACCTGGTTCTAGTTCTTGGATTCTGCTACCACTAGCTCTAATAACTTGAGCAAGTCACTCAATCTTTCTGAGTTTTGGTGTTCTCATCTGTAAAACAGGGATAAAGGTTACTTTATCTCAAGCTGATATAACATACCTCTTTTGCAAAGAAGAGAGATGATGGGTGTGGAATATTGAAAAAAAACTTGGTTAATTAAATGTGATGAGTTCTTCCCACTCTTTTTTAAAAATTATTTGTTATAAGAGATGATATACTGGGTAGTGAAGAGGAATGAAATACCCTTGGAAATGAGAGTGATGTGAATATAAAAATAAAAATATCAATAAAGGTTAATATAGAATAATAATAATAATACTTGTTCTGTCTCCATAGGATTGTTGTGAGGAATAATATACATATATACACATAGTACACATGATACAAATGTATAATGTGAAAGTACTTTGAAAACTGTAAAGTTTAGTAATTATATGAATCTATAGGCAAAAATGTAATGTTTACAATGAATTCACTGATATTTTAAACTGTTCTTGTTAAAGTTTATAAAATTAATAAAGTATGATTTCAGAGAGAATGGATAAATACTTTTCTACTTAAAATAAGGAATGTAATACTCTTTGGTACTGGATGTATAAGTTAATCCACTTCCTAAGAAATAGAGAAATGTAATAAAAATTCTTCTGGAAATAATTGCCCAGATGAAGTGCCTTTGAAGGGAATATGGTTGAATTCCTAGCATTAACTAGGATGTTTCTTGGTGATAAAATTTTAATACCTAAATCTTGAGCCAAAGATTCCTTATAGATTGGATTGCCCCTAGGTTGTTTATGTAGTCTGAACAGTTTCTACTAAGGACACACATCTTAAAAGCTTGGTTTCTGAAAATAAATCAAAGTTTAATGTCCTTTTATATGAGAGCAATACAAATATAAAATAAAAAATTATACAGGAGATTTAAATAGCTTTGCCCCAGCTTTGAAAATATTCATAATCTAGGGAGATCAAAAATATTTATAGTGTTCTATTATAGTTAGCAGTTTCTAGGATTTAATCAAGGATTAATCAAGAAATAGCCAAAAAAATAAATTTAAGTTTCTAGTCCTATAAGCTAAAAATACAGGTAACAACAATATCAAAAGTATTAAGACTCTCAATTGAAGTACTATGGGGAAAAAAACCCACATCAGGAGGAAAAATATCAAAACAGTGAACATGGGGAAAGAAGAGTGAGCTCATTCTTCCTGTAATTGACAAAGTAAAGTTTGGAAAAAATGTTATTCAATGTATTATGAAATTCAACTGGCAAATAATCTAATAACCTCATTAATAATATTTTTCTGACTTGGATATCAATCAATTCATCATGAGAATTAAACTATTCAATAAAAATGCCAGTGAGGACTACATGAAAATGAGTACTACAAAAACTATTAGTAATACACAAAATATTTTTCTGAATTTCACAGTATGAACATTATGACTATTTAATAACAAAGATCAAATCATCTCAGGTATTATGTTCAATACTGGCTAGCTATTTACCCTAGCATCATATTTTATAAATATAAAAATAATCTCCTTAGATGTAAAAAGGACAAGCAAACCACACAACTAAATTCTATTTATGGCATTCTTTTTATATTAATTTATTTTATGATAACAATTTTTAGTCTTTCCAGCTACAGAATTACCAAAGTCCCTGAAATAAACAAATTCGCAATATCAAATTATCAAATTTTAAAATAGTTATAGAATGCTATATATATATATATATATATATATATATATATATATCAAATTAAGATTACTATGCATTACTGTAAATTAGACACAAAAGATAGAGGACAGGACCCAGGATTAGGATGGCTTGAATTCAAAGCCTCCCATATCCACTTGCTAGCTATGCAGCCTTAGGCAAGTCGTTTGAATTCTGTTTGCCTCAGTTTCCTCTTGTGTAAAATGGAGATAATAATATCACCTACCACATAGGGTTGTTGTGAGGATCAAATGAGATAATAATTATATAGTGTTTAGCTCAATGCTTGGCACATAGTTAGCACTACAAAAATATTGGCTATTATTATTATTATTGCTACTTAATGCATAGTCTGGCAGAATTATTATTTGAATAGTTCTTTTGTAATTAATAGCTTCAAAATATTCATGGCAAGAAAATTATACCAGAAACCTGGAAACCTAAATCTCAGTCTGTGCCTTAAAATCAGAATAATGTTCTATTATAGTCAACAGTTTCTAGGATTTAATCAAGAAATAGCCAAAAAATAAATTTAAGTTTCTAGTCATATAAGTTAAAAATACAGGTTAACAACAATATTAAAAGTATTAACACTCTCAACTGAAGGCCTATACAAAAAAAAAGTGTCCTTAAAAGGAGTCATGTGTCCTGCTTTCAATCATATCTCATTGAGGCAAGCATGACTTAGTCAAAAAATAATTAGTAAACTATGAGAATATAAAACAAAATTCAAAATTTAATTGTTCAACACGTAAAAAAAAAACAAAAAATTCCCCTGCAGAAATTTAACACTCATCCAACAATTAAATTTAACAGATTTACAAAGTATCAAAACCAATTTAAGGCTTTTGAAGGTCAGGCTATTTATGTATGTCCTAATACTTTCTAAACAATGAGAACTGACTGACATTTATTTTCAAGTAAACAAGGAAAATCTGTTTCTTCATTCAGAAAAACCATTTTAAAAGTTTCTTTCAGTTCAAATAATATGATGCAATCATCTGTTACAATAAATTGTTGCTGGTCAAACACTGGTTTCTATTATAATTAATTTTAACCAGAATGGTTTTTTAGGGCAGAAAGAAAAAAAAAAACATTAAAAACACCAGCAGAATAAATTTTCCTTCTTCTTTCCAGTCTTTCCTATTGCCAGCCCAAAATGGAATCCTCTCTCAAACTTAAGATAATGAATAAGAAAATACTGAACAATATCAACTTAATGTTTATGCAGAAGATAAAGAAGGGGAAAAATAGATAATATTCCTATGATAATTAATTTTGTTATCCAGGGAAATTTTCTACTCAGAAAAGGAGTAAATATAAAACTAAGAAATAGTTTAATACATGTCAGAAGTATTTTCCACCCTAATTTTAATACTTCCTATCTACACAAACAAGAAAGGAAGATCAAAAACTACAACTTAAGTTAATTATGCAATTTCATTCTTTTTGTTTAAAGCCATGCTAAAGTCATCTTCAAATCTTCAAAATAATTCTTCAATTTCTCACTCTTTGAAGCTATTTTAATTATTAAAATTTATGGTTCAAAAAATAAGATAACATATGTAAGGCACTTTGGAAATCTTAAAGTACTAAACAAATGCTAGATATTATTGTTATTGAAAATGCAATTATCACTAGATTTGTCCCTTGAATGACTAAATGACTATTCACTTTGATCTATGATCAAGACAGTAAAGTTGACTGAATGTGCTCTGGCAATGAAAAGATGAGGATGGAGCCTTTAAAATAATATCTACTCTACATAGGAAACCAAAAATCTACAATCAAAAAAGTATTATTTAAAGATATCATTCCACCTTCTTTATCTTTTAAACCCACTCCCCCTCCCTTAAAGAAAAAGTCTTACCCAATTATGTACTAAAAATCATCACTAACTGAAAATCTTTTGGATAGGAGAGGATTTTTAATCACCAAAAAGCCAAAGGACAAGATGTTCAAGACTCTAGACAGTATCTGAAAAAGAAAATAATCAGAAGAATTTTACCCAAAGAGACAAAGTTCTGAATGGTAGAATTCCTTCACTGTTGTAATGAATGCACTAAATCCAACCACCAGCAGTTTGATGACTATCACTATCACAGTGGTCAAACAGAAGTTCAAAGCCTGGTACCAAAAAAATGAATGGCTCAAAAGAAAACCTAAGTGGTGACAAGAACCTAAAGGCACATGCAGGTATGCATCTTTTAGACTGGATGTGATACACTTACATGGCCCCTGTTGATTCTCTTGGGGACCAACAGTAAAGCAAGTTTAGACCTTCAATTCTTGAGACATCTATAGCAAGAGGCTGATCCAATGTGGCTCCAAATATCTTCTGTTTTCCTGGCTCACCTGAAGAGGAAAAAACACTACAGAGGATGTGGGAACTGAATTTCTTTATGTACAGCCTCTTCTAGAGCAACTGTCTGAAAGTTTGGCCAAATCCTTATGAAGTCTGAAGATGAAAAATTTAAAAGACTAATGAAAACTAAAATTAAAATGAAAGGGTAGAATGAGGCAACTGAATTTGAAAGGGAATGAAAGAGGCAAAGTCAAAAGTTGCAAGTAAATCAGTATTTTCTGTTCCTTCGCTAGGAAGAAGTAGGAAAAAAGAGAACATAAATATTGATTGTTGTCTTTACCCCAAACTACCACTAAAAACTGATGAAGTAGCTAAATATTTCAAACACAAAAAGGAATAAAAGATCTCTAAATTTTTGAAAATTTGGAAGTCTCTTCTGGCTATAAAAAATTATTATGCAACAAGCAGGCCTTTCTGATAATAACTGCATATTTTAATTTCTAAGAATAGATTCCGTTACTTAATAGCTAAATATAAAGATGAAAGGGAATTTAAATTAAATTTTATAAAAATGGAGAATGTACTATGTACAGAATATACTATTTTGATTTTTTTAATTATTTCATATAATAAAGGGGATTTAATGAAACAAGGAATAAAAAAGTCCATTCTGAATTAATAACAAAGCCTTTTATTAAAAATAAATAAATTTTACATTTTACCCCCTTATGAAACACTACCCTTTTAAATTTAATTTTTAAAAATTCAGATTCTACTGGGATGGGTGAAAGAATGTAATGTAATATTCATTACTGTCAGACTATTAAAGTTTATATGTAAACAAGTATCCAAAAATTTTTCAAAGGGTAATATTACAAATTATATATTAATAGTATAAAAATTAATTCCACAATGTCATTAAAATTGATTTTATAATTATTTTATATCTTTATCATTTTCTGTCATTTGCTAGCATATTAAGTTTAATTTGCAAATGTAATAAAAATTAATATCAGTTTACTTGAATTTCTTCCAGTTAAAATAGTCCTGAATTGTAACCCTGGAAAACTGATATTACCCTTACCTGACGTGGTTGTTCATTCATTCGTTGAGGGTCCGATTTTACTTTATTACTAGGATGGTTCGTAACTTTAGTTACAGGTTGTTTGAAAATAGATGCTGTCTGTCTAATTGGCAATGTTGTATTCAAGTCTGGTTTACCCTGCAAATGTAAACATAATTCTTTAATTAAAAATAACAGACAAAAAGACAATCAAATTAATTTGTTTTTATTAGGTTGTGAAATGGTATACTAAAAATAATACTAATCTTGAAATAAAAAGATCAGGGTACTAGCTTTTATTCCATCATTAACTAGCTATGTGACCTTTATAAAGAATTTAACTTCTTGGGGCCTTACTTTTTCTCAATGGTAAAATGAGGGGACTAAACTTTGATAGTCCTTCCAAGTCCTAATTCTATGAAATATGTATTCTAATTAGATTATGTCAAACTTCTAATTCAACCATGTCACTTTAAATACTCTAAAATAAACTTACTTATGCAGGGTGTGTGTCTCAGTCTAAATTTATATTTGTAGCACAAACATAGGGTTTGTGCCCTCCCTTTAAAGGTCACATTTTATCCTGGAGAGCTGAAATGAGAGCAACACAGTTTGAGGTGGTGAAGAGGAATGTTCTTCTTTTTTTCCCCCATTAAACACTTTACTACTAAAATATGCTTACATATGTTGCATTAGTATTCTTAAAAAAGTTATCTAATGTGATGTGAAAAATGTTTTCATCTCTGTAAACACTGACTTCAATGAAAAAATCTATTCTATACAATTGATGATCAATTCAAGGGAAACTATACCTTAATACTTTAATAAGTATCTTTAGATATAAATGTATATACCATTAAACATCCCAGCTACCACTTCCCTCACAAATCATAACTATATCCTCTTTATATCTTACTGTGGGTTTATACAACTTCCTTATCTCCACCACCAAATAATCAGACTGCTTATACTGTAATGTTCAAAAGTATCTTATTCTTCTACAGCTTCATCATTAATACTTCTTTCATCTAGATATAGAAATTATGTGAAAAAAACCCAAAATCATTTTTAGTGTTCCCATGCAACCTAGTTTCCAAAACTGTTGTTGTTGATCAGTTGTTTCAGTAATATCCAATACTTCCTAACTACCATTTGAGGTTTTCTTGGCAAAGCCACCAAAGCAGTTAGACATTTCCTTCCCAGTTCATTTTACAGATGAGGAAACCGAGGCAAACAGAGTTAAGCATTTTGCCCAGGGACATACAGTTAGTGTTCTGAAACCAGATTTAAACTCAAAAAGCAAGACTTCCTGACTTCTGGCATTGCACTCTATCCATGGATAAAATTATTTAATTTTACTTTTAAAAAAACTTTTTTCTCACAGCATGAGCGATGAAGTAAAAAAAAAATTCCCCAAGATTTCAGATTTTTTTAAAAAAACTCACATATTTAATGTAACTTTACAAACATCCATTAAACATTTACTCTGTGTGTGTGTGTGTGTGTGTGTGTGTGTGTGTGTGTGTGTGTGTGTGTGTGTGTAAGGCACTGTGCCAGGCTTTAAGAATTCAAAGTAAAAAACAAACAATTTGTGCCCTTAAGGAGCCAACATATACTAGGAACAAACAACACACACACACACAAAGGAAAATTACTAGAGATACGGGTGGGAGAGGGGGATAGAACAGGGAAAGCATCAAAGAAGTGGCATCTATCCTCTCCTTTAAAGGAAGACAGCAATTCTATAATGTGTAAGTGAAAGGAGCATTCAAGACCCAGCTGACCACTTATGCAAAAGAACTGATCAAGAGGATGGAATGTCATAAGTAAGAACTAACTAGAATCCAGTTTAATGGAAGTGGAGAGTATATAAAGGAGAATAAGAACAGAAGCAAGAGTGTGCAGTTTTTTTTTTAAATGCCAGAGTTAAGATTTTGTATTTTATCCTAGAAAAAAGGGCATGGTATATCTAGCTGAATTCATATACAGCCTCAGTCATCTCACTAGCTGAATGATGCTGGGCAAGTCATTTAACCAATATCTTCCTCAATAGTAAATTCTGAATAATAGAACATCTACTTTGCAAAGTTGTTGTGAGGATCAAATGGGCTAATATAAATAATTAAGTCTTTTGCAAACTTTAGAGCACTCTAAAAATGCTAGTTATTATTAAAGGTAGTAAAGAGAACAGAAGGCCAGAAAGAATCATAGACAAGGATGACAGCTTTGGAAGTTATACACTGAATCTACTATATACTTTTTAAAATATATTACATACTGTTAAGATATTCACAGTTTTATGTACAATTCTCTTTTATTATATGTATTAAAATATTGATTTGATTTGAAAATAAATGAATATAAAAGTATGAAATTGGATGAGTGGAAGAGAGTAGATTTGAGATTTAGTGAAGGTAGAATTGATTTAACAACTAACGGGATATGAGAATCGAAGAAGATTCTAAGATTGTGAATCTGAAGGACTGAGAAAATGGTGGTGTTAACATAAATGAGGAAATTTGTACTAAGGAGGAGTTTGAAGAAAAATGAAATGAGTTCAACTTGGAACATGTTGAGTTTGAGATGCCTATAAACCATGGACATTTCCTGTGAAGTTTACAGAAGGAAGTTCAAAATGTGTCACTAGAGCTCAGCAGTAAAATGAATGCTACATATTTAGATTTAAAAGTCATCTTGATATTAATAATTAAGTCAATGGGTGCTGTTAAGGTCACCAATGGAATGAAAATAAACAAGAAATCAGTCCAGGATAAAGCCTTGGGAAATAACCACACTTACTCCAAAAGAAGAGAATAACAGTGTAGCAAAGTATGAGATATAAGACAAATAGGAACAGAACAATGACAGAACAAGGTCATAAAAGCCAAGTCAGACAAGAATATGGACATGGGAGTGTTCCACAATGTTTACATTAGGTTAACTGATATATCATGAATGAAACCGATGTCTGATTAGATGCCACAGCAATGCCTATATACTATATTTAGAAAGAGCTTTCAAAAAAAAAATTAAAGCTAATGAAAAAAATCTTAACTCACAATATTAAATAGGTAGGAATATTATCCTTAAATATCATTGTTTCTGGTCCATTAATGTACTATTGTTAGGGCTATGAGTTCAAACATTATAGAAAGCAATTTGAAATGATGAAATAAAATATCCATGGTCTTTGATGCAGAGATTCCACTGCTAGGCTATATTTATATAGCCTTTGAGGTTATATCTAGATATAGATAAAGATATATACCCAAAAAAGTAAGAGACAGAAAGGCCCTAAATATACCAAAACATTCATAGCAGTACTTTTTGTGGCACCAAAGAAATGGAAATAAAGTAGATATCCAATGATTGGAGAATGGTCAAATTATATTAACGTGAATGTAATGGAATATTACAATATTATAAGAAATGATGGCTATGAAGAATTCAGAAAAGCATAGAAACATGAATAAACTGATGCTGAATAAAGTAAGCAGAACTAGTAAAATAATAAATACAATGACCATAAAAATATAAATAGAAAAGAAAAAGAATTTGAATATTATATAACTATTATGAACCAGAAACAGAGTTGAGAAAATCCACTTCCTTTATTTGCAGAGATGGAATGGAGGTGAATGTTTTGGAATATTACATATGCCATCAGAATCTGTTCATTTGTTATTTGGTTTTGCTGAACTATTTGCTACTTGATTTCCTCTTTTTCTTCTTTAGTACAAGGATTGCTCACTAGATAGAAGAAAAGGGATATATTCAGAAAAGAAAGTAAAGACAAAAAAGAGAACACAATAAATATAATAGTTTAAGTCAGTCTCCAAAATTATTTAAAGCTGATTGTTTTCTCCCCTTAAAAAATAATTCTAGCTTTAAAAAGCCTAATCCCCCCCCCCAAAAAAAAAACTAACCTGGATACATTTTTAGGCTACCATAAACTATATATAAGACAATCTCCAACTTACTAAAGTTGTTTCAAAAGTTTTCATTAATTGGTTATTTGGAAATCAGAATGAATCCCCATAAAGAAACAATGTTACAAATGATAAGAAGATTCACAAGCTGTCACACAAACTGATAACCATAAGGTACTTGGAAGTCTTGTATTGTATTAATCACACTATAGAATTTAAATACAATATGCAACAGTATTTCTATAGGATTTCTCATTCAGGACTCTGTCTCCTTTCAGCTCTCAAACTACTGGGCAAGAGGAATCTGTAGTCCCTCAGCTACTCCAATTTCATGGTTCTACTTCTTGGGGAAGGAGATTCCAACCATGGTCAGAAAGGGAGAAATGGAGTCACAGGACTTATGAATCACATATGTAAGGGAACTAGTAAGGAGCTTGGACTGCATGAGCATCTTAGCTATAGAAATCCCTGAAATCTTCTTTGACGGTAAAGGCTCAGTTATTCCCATTCTTTTCTTCTAATGACCTGCTTGCTTCCCTTACTATGACCACTGCTCTCTTTTCCTGCACCAGAGTAAAAGAAAATCATCTGAAATACAATTTTTTTACCATTACTAATAATAAAGGAAGAGAGACAGAGAATAAAACCACTCCAGTCTCCCTTTCCTTTTTATGGTTTAGAGTCCATAGGATGAAAATGGAGAGACACACTAATGATTAATCTTTGTACACAAAAGCATGAAGATTTATGTACAAAGTAAAATCAGACCCAAACTATCAGAGCACCTTATCATAGGAACTATGGTACAGAAAAATGAGCTCCAGAATATTCACTTCTAAATTCGGGTTGAAGAGATGGAATGTTGCTGAATATTACTACAACTAGTACTAGAACACAAGAACCATAAGCACTCATAGCCAGGAAAGTGAGGAAATGAGTGAATATAAATGAGAGTCTATCCTCTCCTGCCTTACTTAACATGACCATTTCCATCATGGCTAGTTGGGTTTTTTTTTTTACTCCTGCTTCTAGAGAGGAATAAAAAGCTAGACAAGGCAAGAGTGGGTAGCACTAGGTCCTAGAGAACAGGAGAAATGGAACAAAAGTTTATTAAGCATCTATGTGCCAGACACTCTCCTAAGTTCTTTAGAAATATTGCCCTATCTAACCAGTGGAAGAAGAGAAGCAGACAAAAGAGAAAGAGAAACAAATTCCAAATTATAAAAACAAGAAGCCTCCTTTTTTTTTTCAATTGAGTGTCATTCTCTCTCTTATGCAATCAGTCACAAAATCTTCCCCATTTGATATCCCCAGTGATTTTTTTTTTGACCACTGGGTCTCCCTAAGCAGCCCATACCTGAAGAAGCTACTCACAAGCCAGATACTGAGCATCATGCAAAATCTTTAACCTGTTTCAAACCTGGGCCAATTTGCATTTTTAGGTAGCATAGTGGTCCTTTCCTCAAGTGGGTTCATTAGATAGGTACTAGACTAAGTATGGATACTCAATTGTTTTTAAACCTACAAATCCTGAGGTTAAGCAATCCTCTAACCCTAGACCATCCAATTTCAGTATCTCCTTTCTAACATCCCCACTTTTCTTGTTTCAATGCTCTAGCACAATAGTTCATTACCATCCAAATGTACTACACTTTGCTCATCCTTGTTTTTCATTACTTCATGGCAGAATAATATCCCTTATGCACAGAGAAGGTTATGTCATTCCTCTCCTCAAAATCCTTCAAGAACAATACAAAATTAAATAATTCCTTGGCCGAGTTTTCAAGACTTTCACAATTTGGCATCATACTACCTTTCCAGTCTTAGCTCCTACTGTTCCCACTTCCATGTGTTCTGGGCTAAAGCCAAATTGGATGATTTCTCTTTTTTCCCTAGGATTTTCTACCTTCAAGCTTTTGTTCATATCATACCACATAACTAGACTGTTCACTGCCCAATCTTAAGAACTTTTATCAAGCACTTAAAAGTTCAACTCAAACCAGAAAATCTTCCCTGCTTCCCCTAAATTGGAAATAACCCTAACTCTGACCTCACATAGCACTCTGAACCTTTCTAGGTACCTTTCATGTGTTATCTTCATTTATGCATGTATCCATATCCTACTACCAGACTACCAATTAAATAAGGGTAAGGGGACTGGATCTAATTGAAATTTTATGCTTTCCCAATACATGAAATAGCAGTCTGTACACAGTAGAGTCATAGTAAACATTTGTGATTTTGAAAATTAAATTTGTACATAAGTTAAGGCTTGTCTGTGTTTTTAATTTACACACAATGTTGTCTAGCAAACATCTTACTGAAGAGAGGGATGAAAATGCCAGACAGACTGGCAAGTCAAAATCACTCTAGTACTCAATTCCTTACCTGTAAAAAAAGGGAGCCGGACTAAATGACCCCTTAGGTCATTTCCAATTTTAAATCTATGATCCGACTAATTCAGAAAATGAGGCTAAATCATGGACAGAGACACTTCTTATAAGTAACAAATGCAAGTTGCCACTCTATCCCTATTCCCAATTCTCCTAAAAAAAATAAAGCATGGTATATTTTGCATTCTCAAAGGGAAATTGAAGTTTTTGTTTGAAATGGTTCAAAAATAATTCACTTTATAAATAGATATATACTGCCAAATGTAAACTATTTACATTTGACATGGTAGATTTATGGGTTTATCTTCTTTGCAGAAATTTTAAAAAACACTGATCAATAGGAATGACAAAAGCTAATGACTCTAAAAATGAAACAAGGAAAAATATGAAAAATATAACATAAAATGTGCTTCAAAGTCCTAAAGAACTTCCATATAGCCATAAAGAATAAACAAACCTTATTTTGATTGAGAGGATCATTCCGTAGTCTCTGTTTATTTTTCTGTAATTTACTAGGCATCATCTTTCCAGTTCTGAAGTCAAAACTGCTGAGATCAACAGTATTTCCCAGGTACCTTGCCAACTGAGGCTTGCTTCTGAACTTCTTACCACTTGGGCTAGAAATGAAAAAAAACAACCTTCATTATATTTTATTTTATACCAACTGTAATCTATATCCTCAGACTTCTGAAATATAGTATTATCTTCCTCCAGCCTTTTCTCTCTGCCTAGCTCCAAAATTAATATAATAATGTATATGTATATGCTTTCCTATATTAAAGAATAAAAGCTCTTTTTAAAACAGAATATTATTTTACCTATTTTATATGAAACTTAGCTATAAAGCACTATACATGAGTACAAGAAAAAAGAAGTCACCTCACTTTTTTCTACCAATAATAGCTAACTATTGATTACTATTATCAATAATACCCAAAAAGGGTATGCCACATTGCGATTCCCAATGCTTTATCAAGTGATTTTCATAATGATGTTTTTTAAACCCTTACCTTCTGTCTTAGAATCAGTTCCATATTAGTAAAGAAAACAGAACCAGAGAAACAATATACTCAAAAAACTCTGAATGCTATAAAATTATAATGATTCAACTTGAATATGAATAATGCATATATTTTCAAATTTGTTTGATATGCTAGTTACCATTCCTGAAATGTCTTTTTCTTCCATCTTTATCTCTGTTCAAAAGGATGGCTAACTGGGTAGATGAATGGGAAGGGAATATATATTAGAAAATGTAGGTATATAAAAAAGATAATGTACTTCTAGAAAATTTAGTCTAAAATAAAAAATAATGAACTTGTAAAAAATCAAATAGCAGATCAAGTGCTATTTGAAATCTAAAACCAATAGCCTCAGGCTCAAATTTTGTGTGGTCTAAACACTAATAGTCAACTATTTCCAAAGCTAACTAAATATATTTCTTCATAGGAGACACTGATAGACAGAGAGAGAGAGAGAGAGAGAGAACGAGAGAGAGAGAAACAGAGAGAGAGAGAGAAACAGAGAGAGAGAGAGAGAGAGAGAGAGAGAGAGAGAGAGAGAGAGAGAGAGAGAGAGAGAGAGAGAGAGAGAGAGGAGACAGACAGACAGACAGACAGAGTGGGGGAGGGAAAGGGAGAGGGAGGAGAGAGGGAGGGAGGGAGACAGAGACAGAGGGAGACAGAGACAGAGGGAGACAGAGACAGACAAAGTCAAGAGAGAGAGAGAGAAATTACACATTCCTCTAAACATAGAAACAAAAGGCTCATGACACCACTTGGTAGAACAAAAAAGGAAAAAAAAAACTTGCAAATATATACCAGAACCACCATCCTTGAAAACTGTGAGGGAATGGGAAAGTGATACTCCCAATACAAAAAAGCAAGTTGGGGAAAAGGGGAGATTTGGGAAAAAATTTAAATAAATTATAATTTAAACATACTGAGTTGAATTTGAGATGCTTATGAAATGTTCAAATGGAAATTTTCAACAAGCATTTAATGAAGAGAGGTGAAAATTCAGAAGAGAAACTAAGGTTGGACATAACAGATTAAGAGTTTTCTGCATAGAAATAATACCATTGACTGCATAAAAACCATTTCATTATTTTATTCACTTATCTGTAAAGAAGTCTTATTGCCACAGGAGAACATAAGCATCGTGAGGCCAAGGTTTACCCCACTTAAAAATTTTTTTTGAATATCCAGTATCTGACATAAAGTAAGAGCTTAATAAATGCCGATACTTCTTTGGAATTACCAAGAAGATTATTCAACTCAATATATATTGTAAAATATTGTATGTATTATTTTCAAAGCAGGGGATGAGAGGGAAGCTTGCTTTTTCAACAAAAACTGCTAAAATTTTTAAGAAAAGCAGCCTACCAGTTCTAGATTTTAAACTATATTTACAAAGTGGGAATTATGAAAAAATCTGGTATCAGCAGACTAGATTAAGTATACAATACACTATAGTATATCACCATAATAATCTAGTGTTTGATAAACCCCAAAATTCAAACTTTTAGGAGAACTGATCATTTCACAAAATTTCTGGAAAAACTTTAAAGCAGTTTGGCAAAAATTAGGCATAGACCAACATCTCACATCCTAAACCAAGATAAGGTCAAAATAGGTACAGGATTTAAACATAAGCAAATTAAGGAAGCATGAAAAAATTTACCTGTAAAATCTATGGATAATAGAAGAATTTATGACTAAACAAGAGACAGAGAATTGATATATAAAATAGATAATTTTTATTGCAGTACTTTTTTTTTTACAAATAAAACTAATGTTGCCAGAATAAAAAGGAAAAGAAACCAAAGGGAGGGGGGGAGTGGTTTGTAGGAAGTTTCTTTGAAAAAAAAAAGCACTATTGCTCAAATATACAGAGAAATGATTCAAAATCATAAAAAATACAAGTCATTCCTTCAACTGATAGTCAAAGGAAATGAACAGGCAGCTTTCAGAAGAAAAAATAAAAGCTATGTATATAGTAATATGAAAAATGCTTTAAAATATTATTGATTAGATAAATGCAAATTAAAGCAATGCTAAGGTGCCAATTAATACCTATCAAACTGCTAATAAGTCAGAAAAGGACAATGATAAATGTTGGAGGAGATGGGGAAAAAATTGAGACACTAATACATTGTTGGTAGAATTGTGAACTGATCCATCTATTCTGAGGAGGAATTTGGAACTACAGTTGTGCCTCTGTATCCATAGATTGAGTCACCAGCAGTTGGGGGGAGAGGGAATTAGAAAAATTACAAAATAATTTGTAAGTGACTCATAAATTTCAAACTGCCACCCAAGCAAATACAGGCTATGGCATTGTGAAGTCTGCCAGCTAAGTACATGATATTATCTTTTGGTGCCATACCCATGCCCCCATGTAAAACTTTCCTCCAGTCTGCAGGTATCCACTTATATTAGTAATTTCAGCTATCTGTAGCAGGTAATAGAACACATCTCCTAAGAATATGAGCCCTACTATAAAACTCAAAAAACTATAAAATTGTGTGTACCTTTTGATACAGAAACATCACTACTAAGTCTGTATCCCAAAGAGATGAAAAAAAGAGGAAAGGAACGCATATGTACAAAAATATCTTCATTCTTTTTGTGGTGGCAATAAAATGGGAAATGACGGGGATTTCTGACATTTAGGGAATGGCTGATAAAGTTGCTGTATATGATTGTGATGATTATGCTGATAAAAAATGAAGAGCAGGCTGCTTTCATTTTTTTCTTAACTAAAAGAATTTATTTACAAGTATCCCAGCCACTCCCACCATGCTCTCCCCACCCTGTATCATAGAAGTCATCACTTGGCAAATAGAAATGTATATATAAATTATGTCTTTCATGTTTCTATTTTTCAGTTCATTCTCTGTAAGTAACATTCATAAATTATTCTTCAAAGTGAAATGAGAAGAACCAGGAGAATATTGTACACAGGAAATGAAGCACTGTGGCAAAATCAAATGTAACAGATTTTTCTACTTGCAGCAATGCAATGATCCTGGACAATCCAGAGGAATTTATAAGAACACTATCAACATTCAAAGAAAAGCATATGAACAATCACGTGGTTTGATGGGGATATGATTGGGGTTTGGACATTAAAAGATCACTCTATTAATCAGATTAAAGAGTATCAAAGATTAAAAGGGTGATCTCACCACCTCTAATGAAGAGGAAATTAAGGTAATAATTAAGAACTATTTTGCTCAATTATATGGCGATAAATATGACAATCCAGGTGAAATGGGTGAATATTTACAAAAATATAAATTTCCTAGATTAACAAAAGAGGAAATAGAATACTTAAATAACCCCATCTCAGAAAAAGAAATTGAACAAGCCATCAAGAAACTTCCTAAGGAAAAAAACTCAGGGACAGATGAATTCACAAGTGAATTCTATCAAACATTTAAAGAACAACTAATCCCAATACTATACAAACTATTTGACAAAAGAAGCAAAGAAGGAGTTTTACCAAATTCCTTTTGTGACACAAATATGGTACTGATTCCCATGCCAAGGAGACCAAAAATAAGAAAGAAAATTACAGACCAATCTCCTTAAAGAACATAGATGCAAAAATCTTAAATAGAATACTAGCAAAAAGACTCCAGCAAGTGATCATGAGGATTATTCACTATGATCAGGTGGGATTTATACCAGGAATGCATGGATGGTTTAATATTAGGAAAACCATCCATAAAATTGACCATATCAACAACAAAACCAACAGAAAACACATGATTACCTCAGTAGATGCAGAAAAAGGCTTTGACAAATTACAACACCCATTCCTATTAGAAACTCTAGAAAGTAAAGGAATAGAAGGGCCATTCCTCAAAATAAGAAACAGTATATATCTAAAACCATCAGCAAGTCTCTGCAATGGGGACAAA
Source organism: Monodelphis domestica (assembly GCF_027887165.1). NCBI lineage: Eukaryota > Metazoa > Chordata > Mammalia > Didelphimorphia > Didelphidae > Monodelphis > Monodelphis domestica. The sequence goes on from NC_077229.1 coordinate 429,177,619, forward strand.
TTAGAAGCCTTCCCAAAAATATCAGGAGTGAAACAAGGATGCCCATTATCACCTCTATTATTTAATATTGGACTAGAAACACTAACAATAAAAATTAGAGAAGAAAAAGAAATTGAAGGGATTAAAGTAGACAAAAGAAAATTAAACTATCACTTTTAGCAGATGATATGATGGTACACTTAAGGAATCCCAGAAAATCAACTAAAAGGCTAGTGCAAATAATTAACAACTTAGCAGAGTACAAGATAAACCCACATAAATCATTAGCATTTCTATATACTTCCAACAAAACCCAGTAGTAGAAGTTAGAAAGAGAAACTCCATTTAAAATCACTTTAGGCAATATAAAATATTTAGGAATCTATCTACCAAGACTAACTCAGGAATTATATGAACATAAGACAAAACACTTCACACAATTAAAATTAAATCTAAATAACTGGAAAAACATAAATTGCTCATTGGAAAAACAAGCTAATATAATAAAAATGACAATCCTACCCAAATTAATCTACTCATTCAGTGCCATACCCATCAAACTACCAAAAAAATAATTTTTTATAGAATTCGAAAAAATAATATAACAAAGTTCATCTGGTAGAACAAAAGATCAAAAATATCAAGAGAAATAATGAAAAAAAAATGTGAAACATGGGGGCCTAGCAATACCAGATCTTAAAGTGTACTATAAAGCAGTGCTTATCAAAACAATATGGTACTGGTTAAGAGACAGAAGGGTGGATCAATGGATGAGACTAGGGGTAAAAGATCTCAGCAAGCTAGTGTTTACTCAAACATCATAATACAACTTATTAACATTTACCAGGTCCTCTTCCCACTTTTTTCATTACTCCTTATTTGACACAAACTATTGGGAAAATTGGAAAACGGTATGGGAAAAATTAGATTTAGATCAACATCTTATACTCTATACCAAGATAAATTTAAAATGGATAAACGACTTAAGTATAGCGAAATCATAAATAAATTAGGTGAACATAGAATGATATGCCTGTCAGATCTGTAGGAAAGGAAGGAATTTAAGGCCAAGCATGAGATAGGACACATTACAAAATGACTATGATTATCTCAAATTAAAAAGTTTTTGTAAAAAGAAAATGAGACCAAAATTAGAAGGAAAGCAACAAACTGGGAAAACATTTTTATAACAAAACTCTCTGACAAAGGTTTAATTTCCTAAATATATAAGGAATTAAGTCAAATACAAAAAATCAAGCCATTCCCCAAATGACAAATGGTCAAGGGACAAAAATAGGCAGTATTCACATAAAAGAATCAAAACCATCAATAAGCACATGGAAAAAAGTGTTTAAAATCCCTCCTGTTTAGAGAAATGTAAATTATAACACCACTGAGGTACCATCTCACACTAGAAGATTGGCCAATATGGGAGCAAAAGAAAGTGATAAATGTTGAAGGAAATGTGGGAGTCTAATACACTGCTGATGGAGTTGTGAATTAGTCCAACCATTCTAGAGGGCAATTTGGAACTATGTGCAAAGGGCTATAAATGAATGCCTACCTTTTGACCCAGCCATACCACTGCTGGGTTTATACCCCAAAGAGATAATAAGGAAAAAGACTTGTACAAGAATATTCATAGCTGCATCTTTGTGGTGGCAAAAAATTGGAAAATGTGGGGGTGTCCATCAATTGGGGAATGACTAAATAAATTGTAGTATTTGATGGTGATGAAATACTATGGTGCTGAAAGGAACAATGAACTGGAGAATTTCTATGTGAACTGGAAAGACTTCTAGGAATTGATACGGAGCAATGGCACAATCGAATGTAATAGACTTTCCTACTAGCAATAATGCAATGATCTAGGACAATCCAGAGGAACTCATAAGAAAAAATGCTATCCAGAAAAAGAACTGTGGGAACAGAAATACAGAAAGGAAAACAGATGATTGATCAATCACATGGTTCAATGGGGACATGATTAGGGTTTTGACGTTAAAAGATCACTCTATTGCAAATATGAGTAACATGGAAATCAGTTTTGAACAATGATACATATATAACCCAGTGGAATTGCTTGTCATCTCTGGGAGGGGATAGGAAAGAGGGGTGAGGAAAATCACGAATCATGTAACCATCAAAAAATCTTCTAAGTAATTTAAAAAAGAAAAAAGATCATTCTATTGCAACTATGAATACTTAGTGGAAATGGGTTTTGAACAATGATACATGTATAACCCAGTGGAATTATTTGTCAGCTCTGGGAGGGGGAAGGAAAGAGGGGTTGGAAAAATCATGAATCATGTAACTATGAAAAATTATTCTAAATAAGTGAATAAATTTGAAAGACAACTAAATAAATAAACTATTCTTCTAATATTAAATCTGTAGTTTCATATAATGTTCTTTTGGTTCTATTCATTTTTGCTGCTCAATTATCCCATGTAGTTCTTTACAAGTTTGTTTTTTTTTAATTAGCCTGCTCATCCTTTCTTATGATGGAGTAGTATTCCAACATAATAATATATAATTTGTTTAGTCATTCCCCAAATGATGGGCATTCCCTCAGTTTCCAGTTCTTTGCCATGACAAAAAAAAAAAAAGCTGCTATAAATTTTGGAACATATAAGGTCTTTCTCCTTTTTCCCTCATCTCCCAGAAAAAGTATATGCAAGTTTTATAATTTTCTGGTTGTAATTCAAAATGGCTCTCCAAAATGGTTGGAACAGTTCACAGTACCCCCAACAATGTAGTAGTATTTCCATTTTTCTCCATTCCCTCCAACATTTGTCATTTTGCTCTTTTGTCATATAAAGCAGGCTGCTTTCAACAACAACAACAACAACAACAAAACCTGGGAAGACTTACATGAACTGTTGCAAAGTGACATGAGCAGAATCAGGAGAACATTGTACATAATAACAACAATATTGTAAGGATGATCAATTGTGAAAGATCTAGCTACTCTGATCAAGATAATTGTTGAGGACAATTCCAAAGGGCCAATGATGAAAAATGCTATCTGCCTCCAAAACAGAACTGATACACTCTGAATGTAGATTGAAAGCATACTTTTGTTTCTTTAATTTTCCTGTTTTCTTTTCCAACATGGCTAATACGGAAATATTTTGCATAACTTTAAATTATAATCAATATGAAATTACTTGCCTTCTCAATGATAGGGAAAGGGATAGAGGAGCTTGAAATTCAAAATGTTTTAACTGAATATTTAAAAAGTTATACATAATTAGGATTATAATTATATGCATATAATTATAATATAATTAGGATTTACTTAATGAAATATCTAAATATATATTTTAAAGATATGAGATAAGCACACAATTATGAAGAAAAATGACCCTGTTCTCTCCCACATATCTCATGTTTCCCTCATGTTCCATAATCAACTACAAAAACTATACCAAGGAGCCTAACTGCACAATGTAGAGAACAAGAAATTTAAGAGGTATGGTTCAAGTTTGTTTTTGTCACATACAGTTTTGCTGACATCTTTGTTTTGGGCTTAGAATTTTTGAGAACTTTTTTTTAAATTCTAAATTGCTTGGGTATCAGTAGAGAAAATGTTTTAGACCAACAGAGCAAAAAATCAATTGCAGAAGTCATGGAATTTATGCCAAGATGATTGCAAATTAATTTAAGCAGTTGTGTGGAATAAGTATTATCATTAATTTTTTCCAAATAAGACTAAACAAAGTTAACAGAATGAAGTGGAAAAATGTAATCCTGAACAAGATCAGTTTTTGTCATATACAAGAGGATTTAATTAGGCAAGTACCTAAAGGAACTCATTAAAAAGTCTCATATATAATATATATGTTAATCTCATGGCATATGCCACTAAGATTAGCTTAACAAGACTTTAATGGCAAATTCGTAAATCTCTTTCTGAATTTCCAGAAGTTTAATAATAGATAACTGCTCTTTGATCCAGAGAAGATTCACTTCTAATTTTGAACAAGAAAGGTAAAGGTCCTCTTCTAGAAAAGAAAAATGGCATGTGTATTGAGTTTTCAAATTCTGAGGTAATTTCACTGATAATTTTAATAACAGTACTACTTGCTTGCTTTAATTTAGTTATACTAAATACCTATTCTCCTGACTCTAGAAAATACAGATAAACTGTTTCTATAAACACCTTTAAAAGTTAAGCATCTCCAGAATATCAAACTTGAAGAAATTATACTATTTTAACTCCTTGGTATTTTTGTTCCAACTCTCTAAAACATCCTTCCAGAGTTTAGGGAAATTACTTTCTTATACCTTTCCACATTTTATTAACTGGTAGAAATTACTTACATTTTTTCTGACCATAATAAGTACTTCTAATCCTTATAAACTTCAATATCTACTTGATGACCACCCTAAAACATGAACTATCCAATCTCTCAATCTCTATCCTACTTCATTGTAATAACTTGATTATCATTCCTTCAGGGTACAAGACCAGCAAAGTCCTGAGAGTTATACTCTCCAATTGAACAATCTGAACTGAAAGGAATCTTAAAACTCATCTAGGTTCATTTCCTAGAGGAAGATAGATTTTATAGTAGATAAACAGTATTAGATGACAAATCATGCCTCATACTAAATGTATGGCCCTAGGCAAATCACTTAACCATTGTCTTGCCTCATTTTCCTCATCTGTAAAAATAAAGATAATAAAACTACTCCTCAGAGTTGTTGTGAGGATTAAATGAGAAAATACTTGTACAGCACTTAGCACAGAGTGTAACATATAAACAGCACTTGATAAATGCATGTTCTTTCCTTCCACTTTTCCTACTCACTCACTGATAGAAAGTCATATCTTTGCCCTTATCATGGCATGTTGTCATCTCTTGTTCCATCTTTATTCTACCAGTCTACCCTCGTTCTACTTACCTCCATACTTGGTATTAAGTTGGCACTTTAATGCTCTAACATCTCAAATCCTTTGATCTCTCAAACTCCAATCAAAGCAATCCCAACCTGCAAATACTATCTGAATAAGCACCACCATCTGATTTTTCTTTTTGTGTTTGGTCGAGATCAATTTGAAGCCATAAACTACAAATCTATGGAGCATGGCCTCAGTTGGGCCCTCACAGATGCTTTACAACTCCTTTATGCTATTATGAATCCTATATTTCATATCCCTATAATACTGTTCCATTCCTTTTCCTCTTAAGTCCCTAACTAGAATTCAATTTCCATATTTAAAACCTATGTTCTTGAGCAATGGAAGACCTTTACCTCTCCTTTCCCTTCAAAATTTCTCTATCATTCGTTTTCTCTCTACTCCTTTCCTCATGTCACCAGAGGATTAAGGCATTCCAACTCTTTGAAAAGGCTAATTCCTCTAGAATTAGATACATAAATCTACCACTCTTCTACCTCTTCTAGGATCCAACTTCAACAATCACCTTCTCTTTCATGTACCTTCAGTCGCTTTCTCATCCCTGGGTCTTTTCATACTATTTTTTTATCATAGATATCAATCACATCTTTGCTTTCTGCCTTCATCTTCACTGAATTAATAATTCACATTGTTTTAATCTGTCCTCATGTAAGGTTCTCCTCTAAACCATCTCCAATGTCATTGTTATAACTCAAGAATTGTATCTAATATTCTAGGTACTTGGAGGATATTTTGATTTTCCCTTTTGCTTCCAAGAACATCATTAATTGTAATAATGAAATCAAACCTGACAATCTCTGCTCCAAGAGACAAATACTACTGGAAGAAAATAATCACAAAATCACATTGATTTACTCTTCCTCAGATTTATGCTATTTTTTTCTATCAACTGGACCTAAATTGTTATGCAACAATTTGTCTAAATATCATTCATTGACATATTACCCACCAGGGCTATTTCATATATTCCTTTCTTTTTTCCCCTACTCCATTCTATTTCATCAAACAATCTCACCTCTAAGATCACCTGGGCCAGTGATGTCAAATTCAAACAGAAAAGGGGACCACTAAAATCTATATAAGGATCCCTGAGGCTACATATTGACTTAGAAAACTGCATATTAACAATAATAAATGTATTATTGCATTTTTATTTATCTTGCTAATATTTCCCAATTATATTTTCATTGGGTTTAGGCTACAGGCAAAAATTTTGATACCTCAGAGTTAGGCAATTCTTTAACTTAAGTTTCTTCTAAGCCTTCTTCATTTCCCAAAACTTCTATTATGTCCTTACCTAGGATCCTCTACCCTCCAATATCAAAAGAGATGTTCCTATTAAAGGAATTATCCCACTTCCACTATATCTTTGATCCATTCCCTACAGATCCTTTCACCAACAATCACTTCCTCTTTCTGATATATATTCCATCAATCCCTGTCCAATGGTTTCTTCCTCTCCATCTATATAATAACACACGTTATTCCCTCTTTTCAATGGTACATTTCTTCAAGGTTATGAAATTTCAATGACATGGGTAATCTCCACCAATTTAGACTTCTATAAAAGAAGACAGTCTTCAAGAGTTCCTCTAATTAAAAAATGTACTGTTCCATATCCACTCTAGCAATAATTCTTTCTGAACTTGGCTTCTTTTGTCCTTGAATAGTAGACATATTGTTTATCATCAGACCTCTACTCAAAGTCTTTTGATAACTTGATAGAACCGATTAAGGTCTGTGTTCTACTAGCACAATCTTTAAAAATTCAGTTACCATCATGTGACTTTAGTAGATACAGAGCTTCATTAAAATAAAGTTAAAATACCTTGACTTTACATCATTTCTAAAGTTACTGTCCTCTTTTCTATGCCAGGTTACTTCCAAACTTATAGTTAATGTTCCTTGCCTCCATTCCCATGCCACCCCTTCAATCTGTAGCAACCTAGTTTCTTTCCCCACACTTCTACTGAAACTACTTATTCCAAGGTGGTTTAGGGTCAAATTCAATGGACCTTTTTCAACCCTCATTCCCTTTGACTGTTCTGCAGCATTCTGACATTGCTGATTCACCTTCTCTTTCTTGTTACTCCTCTCCTTCAACTTTTAAAACACCATATTTTATTAGTTCTCCTATCTCTAAGATCAATCCCTCTACTTTGTAGGCTACTCACATAACTCTCATCTTATATAAGCATGCTTCCTAAATCTTTGTTTCTAACCTCTTCTTTTTCCCCTTTCTTTCCTTTGATTGTCTTGATTACTCCCCGTATCTTTAATTATGACATCTATGTAGATGATGTGCAACCTCTACTGCTTGAGTACCTTTATTTTCAAAAGTCTGCAGAATATCTCCAATTAGATGTTCAGACTCCTCAAACTCAATATTACCCTCCAACTTGGTTTTCCCTCTAACTCTTCTAAGCCTGTTGAGGGCACCAGAAACCTCTAAACTATCTTAGCGTGAAACCTTCAATTTAGTTTTGATTCAATTAGTTGCCAAGTCCCTATCAATTTGCCTACACAATCATTGTGTACCCAGTACACATGGTGTCAGGAATATAGTAAGTGCTTAATAGATACTTGCTAACTGACAGACATTTGTCCTTTTTTTCTACTCCCACTGCCACTACCCTAATTCAGACCTTATTACCTCTCTTCTAGATGACAATAATAGTCTCATAACTGGTTTTCCTCTCTCCAATCCAACCTTTACACTGAAGAGTAATTTTTCTCATGTCTTATTCCAATTAAATAAGATTTCTACTAATATCAATAATTCAAATGTATATAAGAAAATTAAGGTTTACAAAGTGTTTTACCACACAACTCTGAAGTAAATAATGCTAGTATTATATCATTTTACAGGTGAAAAAACTAAGATTCTTAAAAAAAATAAGAAGTCAAGAAATAACTATGACTAACACAACTAAAAAGTGTCTTGGCTAGGATTTGAGCCTAAGCCTCTTGACCAAGGAAAGTATTCAGACTACATTCTTCTCCTTAATACTCTTCAGCAAATGACAATTGTCTACCAAATTATATTAAACTCTTCAGCCCAATAAGTCATGACTTTTTACAACCTGGCTGGAAGGAACCGATCTTTCCCACAGGATTCCCTTTCATATACTTTATATTTTGGCCAAACCAGATGACTCACTGTCATCAATCTCCTCCTTGCCTCTTCTATCGCCAAACTTTTCCTCACAATCTCCTTCCATTCCCCAACAAACACACCATATTAACAATGGATTCTTCCCTTCCCTGTAGCTTTGTGTATTTGAAATCTTTCCTTCCTTCCATGTTTAAATCAGGCAAGCCTCCATCCATTAAGCTTTCCTCAATGTACTCCCCACACTAAAAAAGCCATACTGCCTCAAATTTATTGTTTTTATATTATATGGCTCTATCCTTTGCATTTTATCACATTCAGCCTTGTGTTAGGGCAATTCATATAAAACTATAAAATCAAGGGCAGGGCCTTGTATTCTACTTCCTTTTTTCCATTAGGACATGACAGATAAAATGTCTGCTAAATTGAAAATAAGATCCAAAAATCACTCTAGACAATATAAAATATTTAGGAATCTATCTGCCAAGACAAACACAGTAGAATTACATGGACACAATTACAAAACACTTTTCACACAATTAAAACTAGATCTAAATAATTGGAAAAACATTAATTGCTCATCAGAAGGTCAAGTTAATATAATAAAAATGACAATCCTACCCAAACTAATCTGCTTATTCAGTGCCATACCTATAAAACTACCAAAAAACTTTTCTGTAGAATTAGAAAAAATTAAAACAAAGTTCATCTGTAAGAACAAAAGATCAAGAATATCAAGGGAAATAATGAAAAAATGTGAAGGATTGGGATCTAGCAATAGTAGATATTAAACTGTACTCTAAAGCAGTGGTCATCAAAACAATATGATACTGGCTAAAAGACAGAAGGGTGGATCAATAGAATAGATTAGGAGTAAATGACCTCAGCAAGCTAATGTTTGATCAATCCAAAGATCCCAGCTTTTGGGATAAGAACTCACCATTTGACAAAAACTTCTGGGAAAATTGGAAAACAGTATGGGAAAAATAAAATTTAGATCAACATCTTACACCCTATACCAAGATAAATTCAGAATCGGTAAATGACTTAAATATAAAGAAGGAAATTATAAGTAAATTCAGTGAACAAAGAATAGTATACCTGTCAGATCTGTGGGAAAGGAAGGAATTTGAGATAGAACACATTACAAAATGTAAAATGAATGATTATATCAAATTTAAAAAGTTTTGTACCAAAAAAAAACAACAAACCCAGTGCAACCAAAATTAGAAAGAAAGCAACAAAATGGGAAAACAGTTTTATAACAAAACTCTCTGACAAAGGTTTAATTTCCCAAATATATAAAGAACTAAGTTAAATTTACAAAATATCGAGCCATTCCCTAATCGACAAATGGTCAAGGGACATAAATAGGCAGTTTTCATCTGAAGGAATCAAAACTATCAAAAAGCACATGAAAAAGTGTTAGAAATCCCTCCTGATTAGAGAAATGCAAATTACAACAACAATGAGGTACCACCTCACACCTAGCAGACAGGCCAATATGGCAGCAAAAGAAAGTGATAAATGGTGGAGGGGATATGGTAAAATTGGGACATTAATACACTGCTGGTGTACTTGTGAATTGGTCCAACCATTCTAGAAGGCAATTTGGAATTATTCACTAAGAGCTTTAAAAGAATGCCTGCCTTTTGATCTAGCCATACCACTGCTGGGTTTGTACCCCAAAGAGATAATAAGGAAAATGACTTGTACAAATATATTCATAGCCTCCTCTTTGTAGTGGCAAATAATTGGAAAATCAGGGGGTATCCATCGATTGAGGAATGACTGAACAAATTGTGGTATCTGATGATGATGGAATACTATTGTGCTGAAAGGAATAATGAAGTGGAAGATTTCTATGTGAACTGGAAAGACGTCCAGAAATTGATGTAGAGCAAAAGGAGCAGAACCAGGAGAATATTGTACACAGAGACTGAGACACTGTGGCACAGTTGCATGTAATAGACTTTCCCTTCTAGCAGCAATGCAATATCCCAGGACAATCCAGAGGGACTGATGAGAAAGAATGTTACCCACATCCAAAGAAAGAACTGTGGAAACAGAAATTCAGAATAAAAACATATGATCGATCAAGTGGTTTGATAGGGATATGATTGGAATTTTGAAGTTTTTCTACTGCAAATATAACATGAAACAGGTTTTGAACAATGATACATGTCTAAACCAGTGGAATTGCTTGTCAGCTCCAAGACGGGGAGGGAATAGGGTGGGAAAAATCATGAATCATGTAACCATGGAAAAATATTCTAAGTAAATTTTTTAAAAGAAAAAGAAAATTAGATCCATCATTTTGTTAACAACAGAGGGGCATGAGTTTATTAGCTTCAAAGAACATCCAGTTATTCCGGGGTCTTTTTTAGGGGACAGTAATTGATAGTTCTGCATCAGCAAATTCAGACTTGCTGTTGTAAGCAGTAGGGAGCTACTATACATTTTTTATATACACAGATGACATGAGATGTTTTAGAAAAAAATAATCTTACAGTGATATGCAGAATTTAAAAACTACAGTAAGGATGATCAGCTTGGAAACTATTAGAATAGTGCACTTAGCAGAGTACCTTTCATATAGCAAGCACTTAATAGATGCCTGTTGACTAACAGCAGAAATAAAGAATAAAAATGTTTTTCCACAGTCCTAAAAAAAAAACACCCCTTTAAAAAATAAAGCCTGATGATATCATGTCAGTTAATGTAATATCAATAATACTGACATGTCCTATTACTTGACAAACAAAGGCATAGTTCCTAGTGAAACCTAGTAGTCTATAGGAAGAGTTCAAATTGTTCCACAACTGAAAACTGTCATAAATAATGTATTTTTTTGTTCAATCAACAAGTGCCAACCATACCCTTTTAACAAACATTGATTTCATGTTAAAAATCAATCTCGCTTGGGGCTACTACATCAGAGTTTAACATCTGCATGAACAATGTATGCAGGTGTTCAAATTACCACTCATAATTAACTCTTACCCCACCAAACACACCCTACTCCTTTCTATAGATCAAATTACCTAGTCTTATAGCAGATGCCATGGGTATGGGATGGGTGGGGAATGGTAAACCTCAGGTAGGATATGAGGATAAAGGAAGGGAAAATCAATATTGACTTGGGAGGAGATATAATGGGCATTATTACTAGCAAGTCAAATAAAAATAAACTCTTACAAAAGAATTTCTCCTTCCTAACTAAAACTAACAACAGTATTAAAATAGGAAGTTGTTATAAAAAGTGACTGGTATACATGTCTGTAATATCACAGATATGCTGTATACACAGCACATACTATGTATATGACAAGCACATACTTTGGAATTTAATAAAATTAAGATACCATATTTAATACTTTGTGGCTGCTTGAACTGAATACTTTGTAGTAGAAATCAATTTGGAGCAGGAACACAAAGATTGCCAATATCATGAACAAAATTGCTTTATTTTAAAAGAACAAATAGAAACTAGACTAGCTTTACTTTTAGTCTTCACATAATTTTGAAAATCAGTAAAATTATAATTTCATATATGTTCTTTCCATCACTTTTATTCCAATATTGTACAAAAAAGTAAGGTAACTAAAAGTTACAGCATATTTTTAAAAAGATATCCACAACTGGTCATTATTTAAATAACTCTTACACTAAAATAATGTGGGCTTCTTAACCAAAAGGCAGTTTGAATAAATACCTCACTTTAAAGCAAATAAAATATTTCACTGGGGAATACCACAGGAAAAGAAGTTCAAAGTTAAAGATTTTCTATTGAGGACACTTGCTGGTTGACTAGCTCTATAAGAGTTCAATATTGGGCACAGTAATTCCTGTCAAATTTAACAGCTTGTTCAATCTCAACAAAGTACAGTTCATAGCATATTGTGTGTACCATCTAGAAGAAGATACCCAGAAGAATCTAATAGAAAAGTGGAAGGCCAGCATTCTGATACTTAGGAAGCCAGAATAATCATTATAATTGGCCCTGAAAGCAATATTTTACTAGAATGAATTTACAGAGGTTAAGAAATATTTTCTAACAATAAGGAATTTTGTATAATCTTTTATTGAAAGTGCACATTCTTTCTAGGAGATAAACATATATGTTTGTTGATGGGAATAATAAAATGTCTAGTAAAATGACATCATATGCTTGTTTAAAACAGTTTTTCATTGTCTTTTTGTTGTTTCAAGACCAGTGGAGTCAGACCAGATGACAGAATGCTATCTATTGCTATATTTCCTCCTAAACAACTCCATGAATTAAGATTTGCTGAAATGCTGACTTTTTTGTTTCTCTATATAAGGAGTGGATTATGTGATAAGGAAAAATTAATCAATAATTACCAACTACCATGAAATAATACTTTATATTTAAATATGCTAGCCATCCATCAGCAAATTAGAATCAGCAAACATACCCTGACATATATCTTGAAAAACTCTACATCTGTCCCAGTTTCATCAAATAGTGACACAAAAGATGCATCTTCAAAAAGATCATAACTAAGTGGATGTCAAAGCCAGAAAACAAAAATCACAAAATTCAACCCCACTTCATGAAATTCTTAGGAAGTACCAACATTCTAATTTAATATAAAACCATTCTCTGAGAGGGAAAAAATTTAATTTACTAAAATAGAATACTAAAAATTGTCATTAAATGTAATACATTCATTTTTATTGTTCCACTAACTGAAGACTGTGGGCAAAAAATAGAATTACCTATTGTGAAGTAGTTCCACTGACATCATAAGACATAGCTGCTTTGTTGCCTGGACTTATTAAGTCATCAAGTCTAACATGCATGTAGACACTGTATGACTAACAGGGTCCAAAGAAGATTATTTTTTAAAGGTGAAAAGGGAATTCTTTAGCTTGAATAAAGAAGTAGTTAAGAGGTGATTAAATAATTATCATTGAGTACTGTAATAAAGCAAAAGATGCTGATTAACTATTCTCAATTTCTACTGGATTTCATAAGGGGATAAAAAACTTCCTGATGGTAAATGTTACTAAATTCTTGAAAAAACTGCCAAGAAAAATTGAGCAATCTTTTCTGGAGATATGGGTAATTAATTACCCACCAGTTTACAAAGATTTAAAACTAATTCATTTTTAGCGAGCTAAATGAACTTAACTGATTTTTTAAAAATGAGAACAAGGAAGGAGAAATTGCTCTCAAATTATTCCATTGAACTGTTTTAGAGACAACTCATAGCCCAAAGGCTCTAGAAAGGTTCTTTTCTGCTGCTCATCCATACTGGGAAGATTATGTTGCTCCTCTGAACCACTAAAACTTTGCTACTTGAGTTTCAAAGGAGAACAATCCTGTTCTATATTAAAGAATAAAAAAGTAACACTAAACATTCTATACTAGTTAATCTGTGAAACTTCCCTGAATGGTACAAATAACTAAAACTCTGTTACTATATATACACATACATACATATATGTGTGTGGGTCTGTACACACACCTAGTATTTCCACATGTGTATGATTAAACACTCCTGTGATTAATCTGTGGCTGACTGGGATGGTAGCCAATAGTGACTTGGATCTACAGTTCTGGTGAACAGCACCTTCTTTTAACCCTTCAGTGGCCTAACTGGACAACCACAGTAGCCTAACTCACCTCTCTTCAAACCTAACTTCTTGTGGTCTGTAAAAACCACATGCCCTAACTGCCCTCCTTCAAAGTATAAAGGGCTCCCGGACTTTGCTCTTCTCTAGTCTCCTATATCTTAGCCAAAGGCTCCAGCAGATCCTAAAACTAGCACCACGCTATCCAAGCCAAGCCTCAGTCCTCACGTCCAAATCCACACAGCTGTCACAGCCTGCCCTCAGTCCTAGGCCACTAATCCTGACCCTTGACCTAAGGCCCCTGTCCCTGGTGCTCGCTCGCGCCCCTGTCCTTGGTCCTCACACTACATCCCACCACCTTCCTTCATTCCTTCGCCCAAATCCCCTTCCCCTCCCTCGGAACCCCCACCCACATTAGTCCCCCGCCCCCGGGGCGGTACCTGAAGTAGTAGACATCGCTCTTGCCGGCACTGAGCCCAGATTTTCGGATCACTTCCTCCTTCTTCCATCCGGGGGGGAGGGCCGGGCAGTCCATCCTCTTCCCGCTCTCCGGGGCCCGGGGTCCCCTGGGCCCCGGCCCCGCGCTCCCAGACGGGGAAGGGACCGGCTCCCGCCGGGGGGCGCCGCCGCCACCGCTGCTGCCGCCGCAGCCGACGCTGCCGCCGCCGCCGCCGTTCGGGGGACGGCCGCGGCCCCGGCCCCGTCCCCGACCCCGTCCCCGGCCACGGCCCCGACCCCGGCCACGGCCACAAACGCCGCTGCCGCCGCCGGCGCCCCGGCCCGCCTGCTTCCACCGCCCCCGGCCGCGGCCGGAGCCGGCGGCGCCGCCGCCCCGAGCGACTTCCCTCCGCACGCCGCTCACCGGGGACGGGGCGAGCGCGCTGCCCTGACCCCCCTGCTCTATGGCGGAGCCGCCGCCAGCGCCGCTGCCGCCCGCCGCGCTCTCCCCCTCCTCCTGCTCCGGGCAGCAGCGGCCTCCCCCCGGGTGCGCGCGCATCCAGCCCCCTCCCCAGCCGGCGCTGCGCTTCTTCCGTAACCGAGCCCTTGGAATCCCGGAGACCCGCCCCGCCCGCGGCGCGGCGCGCGAGAGACGCGCGCGAGCATCATAGAGCGGGCGCGCACCAGAGCGACCCTCCCGCCCGGGGCGTGGCCGAGGCCACCGCCTCTCAGGTCCTCCAAGTGCTCTGGACGGCCATGTTGCTCCGCCCCCCTCGTAGCCCCTCCCTTCGCCTCTCCCCCTCTTACTTACCCCACCTCCCTATCGGGCGCGTGCCCGACTGAGTTGGGGGAGGGGCGGGCGTAATTTATACTGAGAGTTTTGAGGCCCAGGAGCAGCTGTCGATGTGATGGTTTTAGGATTTGATCGAGGTCTCTTCTCATCTGCTGGTCTTAGTGTTGTTTATTCTCAATGGATAAAGGAACGACCAAGAGAATTTGTAACTTAAAAAAAAAGTAAATTTGGCAAGTATAGAATTATCCCTTCTCTCCAAATCTTGTTTCTCACCACTGAGATGTGAAAGCACTTTAAAAGGGCTTGACTTTCTAGTCCAGAGAGCACTGAAGAAGTCTGACCAGGTCATGGGATTAGGGTGTCAAAACTGGAAGGGATCTTAGTGATCATCTAGTCCAACTCCCTCATTTTACAGACAGGGAAACAGACCGTAGCAGAAGGGAAGTAACTTTTTATAGAGGGCATGCTATAAATAGGATAGGGATTTGAACCGAAATCTACTATCCAATGCTTTTTTTACACCATAAGGGTTCTAGAGTGTCCTAAGAGTGAAGTTCTCTTCATAACATTTCTATTAAATGAATGAAATAGAAAGCAGTTATTAATTGCTTGCTGTGAGCCAATCTAATTCTAGGGATTCAAATATAAAAAACGGAATTGTCTCAGCCCTCAAGTCACTTCATTTTAATAAGAAAAAACACTAATATAGGGGAGTGGGGAATTTTGATTCATAGGACAATTATTGACTGACATTTTTCAAGGAATGGTACTGTGAATTCAATTATTATTCCTAAAACTAGGAAGTGGGATGGAGGGTGGGTAAGAGAGGATACACCTGTGACATCAGGGAAAGAAGATGGACAGAGATCCTCTCCCATTTGGCCCAGTTGTATCTTGATATGTTGAACTCTAACCAAAAAGAAGCTAAGGGCCCCAGAGTATTTCTACTAAAGTCTTGCAAATCACCACCCCACACTTTTTGTTTGATGCTTTCTACAAAAAGGTTAGGTAACTAGATAACAATTAGCATTCATATAGCACCAATTAGGTACCAGGTACTCTAAAGTACAAACATTCTTGTCCCTGTTTTACATATGAAAAAGGGGTGATTAATGATTTGACCACCTTTTTAGGACTGGGCTATAATGGAACCCTGGTATTCTTCATAGGTAACCACTCCTTAGAACACAGGCAGAGCAGCTCTTCCTGCTTCTGACCAACCACGTGTGACTCAGAAGCTGGGTCCTTTGGAGAGAGCAAGATCCAGTCTATTTCCAGTCATTTGTGACTCACTGATGAAGGACTTGGATTTAAGATGATGAAGCAACCCCCTTAACAAACTCAGGGCAGAATGTGTCAATGACTCATTGGACTTCTAAAAATGAAAGTAACTCTGATTCTGGCTCTCTCTCCTCTCTCCTCTTTTCATTGGATGGTCTTGTTACATGACTATTTGTTCAGTATCTTTGTCACTATAACATGCAACCTAGTGAAAAGTTTCATTCTAGCTCCCCATCATTATATCCATACCTCCAATAGTGTGGACCTGAGCCCTTGTGTCAAAGTGGAAATGCCCAGATCTCCTAAAGACTCTTCTGAAACTAAATTCAAACTGAAAACCAAATGTATTTTGTCTCAATAGATTCTATTTCTTATTGAATGATCAATTTCCTCTTTGCCAAAGACTTGAAGTTTGGCATAGAATTAGTCTATATCATTGCAAACTCATAACCCTGACCATTCTGAAAGCACAGTTATAAAAGGAAATGGTGCAGGAGAATAAAATGTTATGCGTATTTGTTTAATTCTCTTATATAGTTTTTCTTTGGATGTCAAAAATGTGCTATGGGAAATAAAGGTAATGTTTCTATAATTTAAAATATTTTGTTAAATGAGTCTATTCAAGGCATATGTCAATGATCTAGTCAGAAAATGTTATTTTATTTGAAATACATGAAGTATTTCAAAATTCAGGTCAGGTCAATGCCAATTCAATCAACTATTATCCATCTCTAAATTAGTCTTTCAAATGCAGAAATGTGGATTTATTCACATATGCTTACTCACCCTTCTTTTCTCCTAAACCTAATCCACACATTTTTTTCCCCAAACCTATCTATAGACTGGAACTTGGAATAGAGCATATCATCAGTGAGGGAGGAGTCCCCTGGTGAACACAGATAAGAAAAGTCAGCACTTAATTCATTTGAGGTTAATCAAGAATTGACTATGAATGTAATACATTTATAATAAAGAATGTTTGTTGACCAGAATATTAGATAATGAGAGTGAGAGCAAGTAATGGAGCCAGGAAATGTATTGCTTACTTTTAAAAGCCCTCAGGAAGAATTGCAGTTACATCTTGTGATCTCATAGGATCATAGATTTAGACATAGAAGGGACCTTAGAAACCATGTCATTCAGACTACTCATTTTACAGATGAGTACATTATGATCCAGTGAGGTTGAATAATTTTCCTGAGGGGAAACTTATAGCAAATGACAACGCTAGGAGACCAGTAATGGGCTACTTTGCTCCTTTATCACAATTAAAAAGTATGATAGCTAGCAGTTTACTAAATTGCCCATTTGTATTGGGGAATATTGGAAAAACTGAGTGTTCCAAATGAACTATCTAATAATATAACGTTTACTATATCTTTTTATTACTGTTGTTCCTCTAAAACTCTCTTCTTCTTTGTGGAAATGAGGTACCAACAAAGGGGAGGAAGCTTTGCCAGCACTGTCAAACTAGATAAGCTGTAGGTAAAGGCCCAGGAATGTTATTTATGAATCAACATGTCAAAATACAAAGCGACTATCACCATATTGGCCACAGGGTTATGTATTTTTTAGTCATAACAACTTACCAAGACAGTATTAATGCATAAATGGTTGTGATATGTGTTGCATGAAGGTAGACCCATATCAACAAAATGACCTGGAGTATAAAATTTCAAAGAATTTAAGATCAACTAAATCAAATTAAACTACATGTTCTGAGAGAATAGTTTTAATTAAATAGAGTTTTCTGGGTAGGTATAACCAGTGCTTTAGGGGAGAAAAAGAAGAAACCGGAACAATTTCTTCCCCATTCCCAACACTATTAGCATCATTAGCCCTCTAGACTCCCAACTCTTGGCAAACCCTGTGGTAGCCAGCCATTTCAGGCTTAAGGAAAATATAGTGACTAAAACAGAAAGGATGCTATGAATAGGAAAGGAAAAGAAAGAAAAAGAAGAAACAAGGTAAGGGGGTAGAAGGAGAAGCAACGTGAGATTTTGAAGCTGTGTACTTACTGGCTGTCAAAAGTGAAAGTAAAGGCCCAAAGTACTACTCTACTGTTACATTCAAACTCACCCAGTGGGTATGTATAACTTACGCAACACTTGTCAAGAGATCAGATACACTGTGTCAAATATCCTAGAGTAGATAAAAATAACATTGGCTTTTTAATTATAATTAATTACTTCTGAAATGATAAAATTCATTTTCTGTTCCTTCATGATAGCTTTAAATTATATTGTGAATAAACAGTATGGAACAGTATAATATAGAATTATAGATAATTCAAAATTAAGTGGAAAGGGGACAAAAAAAAGATGTGTGCAATGAAAGGGGGGGGAAAAGATGGCTCAGAGGTCCAAAAAGTAAGGAGAAAATCTAGTCAAACAGGATTAACAAAGGACTTTGAAGCATGGGATTGGCAGATGGGAAGACTACAGAAGAGGAAGCACATCCCTTTATATTTCAATATCAGAAATTTGCCTTACCAGGGCTGTGTTGCAACTAGCTCAAACTGACACTAGAGATGGTTATAAAAATTTTCATTGTGAACACTCATACCTCAGAAATCTGCACCTGCCACAAATGATGGCTTGATTTATTATTTTTTTATTTTCTATATTTAAGAAAGTAGAAAATGTCAATAATTCAATATAAACTTAAATTGTGTCATCCACACATTTTTAAGAGAGCTGACTGATCATTAAATATTTACCAGCATATCCCATGTAATTTACAGATTGGTAAAATAGTGAAAATGATAGAAATCTCCCAAAATATTAAATGTAGACATTTATTATAGTTGTGACAAAAATCAAAGGGCAACTGGGCTATAGATTAAAAGAGTTTGTGGTTATGAAAAATATTTTTAAAAGCAAAGAATTGCACACATGATGAGACACTGCAATCACTAATAGGCATTTCTACCCACCACCAACATTACCACTACTGTGACTATTTTCACCAATTCAATTCAATTCAATAGTAAATTGTACAAGGCAAGTACAGATAAATACCTAATAATATTAACAATATCACAGAGGAGAACATTCAGTAGCATGGAAGTTCAAAGAGCAACTATTTTCTGTTTTATTCGTGGCTGTAACATATAGTAGCATTTGAGGAGCAAATGAAAGTATAAATTTCCATTTGATCAACCTCATGTACTTGGGGCAGGCTGACCTGATTAAATTACAACTTTCACTTCAGATTCTATCTGTTAGTTCCCTGCTGATCCAGCTTCAATACTTAGTGTTGAACGGGGCACAATTTAGGTATTTCAGGAGCAGTTTCTATAACACCAGAATATTTCTGGTATCAAAGCCAGAAAAAAAAAGAAAAGAAAACAATTTATTCTGCCATTAGGAGTAAAACAGTACTGGGATGATGAGTTAAATTCTTCTATCAATTAGGTAAAAAATGTTGAAAGTACTATGTACGGATACTTTGTATCTTTTTAATGCCTTTTTTCTTTTCCTTAAAACACTTTATAAATAAACTCTGTGACAGGAATAAAAGACTATATATATTGGGCTGCACTGAGAAACACAGCAACATAGTTTCCTTCGAGAAGTAAACCGAGTCCAATTTTCCTAGGATGACGTTTATAAAGGTGTTGTTAGTTTCTTCTTTGGATTGAAGTAAAAGAGTTGGGACAAGAAAAGGTTTTGTGTGAAATCAACCAGTCAAGCAAACAATGGAAACTGAACAGGCTGTGATCTCTCACCTAACAGGTGTGTGAAAACAGATGCTAAAAAGCCAACTGTCACCTCTTAGAAGATATATCATTTTTCTTTATTATGATTTTCATTACATTTCCCAGAAAAGGTTTTAGTAAAGCCATGCAACAGAAAGTAGTTTTCATTAAAAAAAAATAATAAATGTGGACTTTTATTAGGGAAAAGAGAATAAATTTTGGAATCAATGTTTAAAGACTCTTTAAAGGCATGATTACTTCACAGAATTACTTATTTTGTTGACAAGTATAAAAGCTATATTTGAGTTTTGCTTGGATTGAGAAAAAAATTTAACCTTAGGAAATGTGCATATATATTGTATGTCTCCCAAGTTAGATAAATCATACACACACACACACACACACACACACACACACACACACACACACACACACACACACACTCCTTAGGATGAAAGTATCTTAGATTTAAAGCCGGATAAGACCTAAGGGTATCAAGCCTTAAACCCCTCATTTTACAGATGAGGAAACTGAGGTACAGAAAAGTCACAAATCTAGAAAATATCAAAGACAGGATTTGAACCCAGGTCTTCCTTGCTTCAAGTACAGCACTTTATTCATTTCAAAGCTGATGTTTTGATTACAAATAAAAGTTCCATTTCATGTTAAAAAATAATCTTTGGGCATGCTTCATTTTTACAGTCACCCAGAATACAAGTACCATGGTTCTTAAGCTTATATGAAAACCTTTACATTTTTGACTGATAACTATATTATTGCCACAAAATGCCCCCTTCCTTGCAGAATTGTGAATTGTTCCCTATCTTGAGTCTAAACCAAAACAGTAGAACTTATCAAAAACACTAAAGAGGAACTTGTCCTCAACTAAATAACTTTAAAGCTGTAATTAGTGTAGTTTTATGATTCACCTAAATTAGTTCAACTACTATTTCCCTAACTTCCAACTAAAATTAAATGCTACTGGCACTGCATATCAGGAGGCAGAATGATACCTTCAAATACTTACAGTTATATAAAGATTTTATTACCTTCTACTTGGAGAGACTACAGAGGAACTTTGCACTACTAAGTTCACAAGAAAAAAAAAAGAATTCTTGAGTTGAAAGGCAGAGAAAACAAGAGAAAGAGAAACAAACTGAAGAAAACTTTTTAAAGTGTTCAATGCCTGGAACTTGTGTGAATGCCAGGTAGTAAATTAGTCACAGATGCATGCATGCTTTAATAGTAGTGTTGAGGCGATAGGAGACAAGATTGGTACTTTTTGGTTTAATTGCCTAGAAAAAAAAGTATAAAACTAGGAAGAATGTATTAGATTTTAAGCCACTAGTAGTATTCACTTAATGTTCTTGAAAAGGAAGTTTCCTAAATGGACTCTGGAGACCTGAAGAGACATCATGTACCTCCAGAATATGAGTAATGCACACCCTTTTCACCAAGATATTTAGTCTCAGTTCCTGTGGACTTTTGCAAGATGATAGCATTAACAGCTGTCTTGTTCATATATATTTTTGATAGGTTTCTATGTCCCATGAGAAAGCTATCAACAAACCTGACTAAATATAATCTTAGAATGAGGCTTGTTTGACTTGCAAGCATATTTGTTTGTTGCAGAATTTATATTTTTTTCAAACATATAATTCATCAATTCATATTAACTCCACAGAAGAAATTGCCTCCATCTTTCCCTTTGTACTAGAAATGTGACTTTCTGGGCAAAGTACAAAGAAGATCCTTTGCTTATTCTTTCATTCCAAACCAACTCAAACTCCCTCCTCTTTTAGAGCAAGAATTCTTAATCTTTTCTATGTCATGGATTCTTCTGCAGGTGGAACCTTTTCTCAGAAACATGTTTTTAAATGAACTAAACAAAGTATATAAGATTAAAAAGGGAAATGATTATATTGAAAAATATAGATTTTTTTTACCCAGCTATATTCCTGGAACCTTTGAAATCTATCAATGACCCTCTTTTGGGCCTATGGAACCCTAGTTAAGAATTCTCATTCTAGAGACTGTCCATTGCAACATCCAGAATTTTCCACAGTCAACACAGTGCATAAATTTCAACTATAAAAATGAGAAGACAGAAATAGTACGTGCATGCATATATGTGTGTGTTTCAAGAGATATAATAAGTTTGTACATCTATGTATTTTTCATAAAATTCGTGATTTAAAATTTTTTGAAGAAAAATCTCATGGAAATAAGCTTGCTAACTCAAATCAAGAAAATAAATTGTTTAGAGAATGATACCTACAGAAACCTACACTACATCAGAAGATCCAGAACAAACTTTGGGATGCAATTGATTGAACTGAAGGAGGTTGAACACATTTATTTTGACTGTATACTCTTATGCCAAAGGGGACTGCGCCCTAATTGGCTTTTTGTCAATGTGCCTAGCAAACATTAGGTTTGCTTTCTCTCTCTTCTATTTCCCTCTTATAAACTATTGTAGTTTCCTCTTAGAAGGTGCAATATTGTATGCAACTGTAGATAGAAGATTTTAGGGGTACAGGGTGATTATGTCAAATGATCCATAGGGGAGACTAGTCTCCCAAAGGATCATAGGGGAAATTGTGAAGATGGAATTAACTTTCCCCAGCCTACTTTTGCAATTAATCATCAGAAGCATATATACCTCCACTTTAAGCTTAAGTAGGGGGAGGTCCGCAACCCATGTGCTAAAGTGGGTGACAACTCAAAAATAACTGATTTCTCCCTGGGCAGTCTTAAGAAAATTTATAAACTACAATTTGTCCACATAAAGTGGAGGAAGGAACAGAAAGTGATGCAAAGAAGGATTTTTAAAAGTAGTTGCAACTTCCTGTGAGAGGGAGTTTTTGTGAGTTTTTCAGAGTTGGGGTGGGAGCTCTTTTGGAGGATTTGAAGGCTGATGGAGGATATTCTCTTTGGACTACCAAATGGGTGAATGAAAAATGACTAACTCCTTTCCTGATTCCTGGAGGGACTAGTTTCCTGAGAGGCTCCCTGTCTTAGAGGAGACCTCATGGCTGGAACCTTTGCATTATTCACCACCAGCCCCTCTGACTCATGGTCCTCAGAGGGTGGAGGGTTAAGGAACCCTGCCTGGTTCAAACCAGATCAGAGTAATTATCTAGTGTGATATGATAGATACCTTCTCTACCCTCTTTCTCATTTCTCTACTTTCACTCTTTCCCTCTATTTTATAAATAAATTCTGCTAAAAAGTCATTTGATTTGAGATATATTAATTTTGGTGACCACATTCTCATATATTTAGTCCAACTTTAATTTTAACTCTTACATCTAAATTAGTATTGTCCTTTAAAACAATCATTTTAAAATGTTTTTCTTTCAAAATCAAATTTGTTTTTAAATAAAATTTTAAAATAACAATTATTTACTTTTTCTCCCTTTCCTCTCCCCAAAACCTTATAAATAAAAAGCTTAGTCAAGCAAAACAAATGTGCATATTATCCATGTCCAGAAATGTATGTTCCCTTATGCACATTTAGTGTATTACCTCTCTGTAGGGAGGCCAGTATTTTTCTTCACCAATTTTATAACAATACTAGTCCTCTATCTTAAAGAGATAAAGGAAAGATAAAAAGGTCCTAAATGTGAAAAAATAGCTCGTTTTGTTGTTGTCAATGAACTGAACAAGGAAGTACCCATCAATTGGAGAATGACTAAATAGAATATGACATGTGAATATAATAGAATATCATTGTGCTGTAAGAAACAATAAAAAATATCATTTCAGATAAACCTGGGAAGACTTGAATGAAGTGATACAGAGTGAACTAAGCATATCTTTGATTTCTACCTATTCCAGGTAAAATATTCTAGTAAAATAATGCATTCCATCTTGGCTCCAATCACTATATCTATATCAAGGTCATGGACTGCTAATTAAGAACTTCTTTGTGGGGCAGCTCAGAGATTCAGTGAATTGAGAGCCAGGCCTAGAGATGGGAGGTACTGGGTTCTAATCTGGACTCAGACACTTCCTAGCTATGTGACCATAGGAAGATCACTTAACCCCCATTGCCTAGCCCTTACTGCTCTTCTGCTTTGGAACCAATACACAGTATTGATTCTAAGGATGAAGGTAAGGGTGTTTTTTTAAGAACTTCTTTATAACTACACTAATTTATAACCTAAAATAATAGAATCCAATATGATATCTTATTGACAAATTCATCCTTAAAGTGATCGATGGAGTGAATATCCATAATTATTAAGAGATCCCAAAAGTGTTTTGAGTCTTTAGAATAAATATAAAGCTTTAAAAATGGCTATTTGGAAAAGAATTCCACTTATTTGGATGTATAACTTTTGCTATATTTACAGGGTTTTTAATCACATTACTTTATACTGACCTTGTCTATCCAGGCACAATGGAGTTGCCAAGTTGAGTAGTCCAGTCCAAGGAATTTGTTTAAGGAAATGATTTTGGGCCACTCATTCAACAATTTGAATGGAGAATGTTTGTGTGAATTCTAGGAGATGAAAATTGGGAGAATTGATCTGTTTATCTTATTCATTTGACCTCAAAGGTTTCTCTAAATGAGAAATTTTATGTTAAGCCAATGTCCACACTAAGAAAGGGAGAAAGAGTAAAATACACATGTAAGGTTTACATATATAGCATGATTTTATTAAGGATATTCTTTATAGATAACTGGAGATATTACAGATATTGTAGTCTGCAAAGTCTTTGTCAAAGTTGATTTGTGGGATGTACAGTTCCAAAAATGACTTCCTAGTCATTCCCTTTTGTATGGGAAAAATACCATCTCTGACATATGTTAGCACTGTTACTTCCCTTCCTGGAGGTTCAAGAGTAGTGACTCATAGGAAAGTAAGATCTTACCTGTTTCCTTTACGTCCTTCACTTTTAGATCTATGCTTTGTTGGTGGTGGGTTTTTTTGAGCCTTATAATTGTTTGAGAAGGAAATGGAAGGAGAAAACTAGTGAGAAAAGATTGACAAGATTGACTCATCCCAAGGCTAACTCTGGGCCTGTTTTTATAATGATTGGATCCTGTTTTTCATGAGTTTGGGTCAACTTCTGAGAAAAATTCCCCTAAACAGATAATCATGAACTTATATAAAGAACAGGGGTGCAAAATTTTGTTCATGTCCACAATTTTGGATTCAATTCTGAACCTCTTGTATAGTCTTCAGCCTCTAAAACATTATATTTGAAAATGCAGTGTCTTGCAACTATGAGATAGGCTTAACAAGTTGTTTTACTGTACCAGATCAGAAGAATCTTTCATGTAATGATTTCATGGTTATTCTCCTTGATATAAGGTAAGATTCAGGTCTTCTTCATAGCTATTTATGGGACTGTCACTGATAGATTTGTCCAAACCCTCTTGGAATCATGTTTTTCCTATGAATACTACTTCTTAGTGGGAAAGGGTGGGGAAGAGGGGAAAGAGAAAGTATAAAATCCACATGTTTATTACTCATAATTTTTAGTACTTGGTCTTATTTTTCCTAAATTATATTCATTCAAAGGGTACTCCTTTATCCTTGCCCTCTTAAAATTTGGTTTCTACTGTCCTCTTTTCTCATGCTAAATATGATTTTAATCTTGTCTTCTAAGCCTTCATCTCTCCAAATTGGTAAGTCCTATTCTGTCTAGCTTGTCCTTATATAGCATCTCCTTGATTCTTCTAATCATTTTAGTTACCCTTTTCAGGACATGTTCTAGTTCTAGTATGGTTTTAAATAAGAATGGAAACTCCATTGTTATATTAGTAAACATCTTAGAGTTGAAGGTATACTTATATATTTAAAATAGTCTTCCTGATGATATTCAACACTATACTGATCTTCTTATAGGGCACACTGATCCAATATCCTCAGGGAACAAATTACAGTGACCAAATATCTCCTCCATTTCCTGGAATTGGAGGGGGAAAATTTATTGAGAAATTATGTGTCAAGTATGGTGTATAGGATAAGGAATATTTTGTACATATATAAGGAATACAGATAGAAAAGAAGTCAGTCCTCACTTTTGAAGAGCTTACCTTCAAAGTGGAGAAAATAACACACTTCGAGAATTTGGCTACTGGGCAAATGGAAAGTCCAGAGGTTTTTAGGGTTCAGTAGCAAAGTAGATGTTAGCACCCAGGAATATGGACTGTACAGAGAGAGGGTAGATGACAAGTCCAGTAAACCATAGGATCAAGTCATAGGACAGATATAAGGTTTAGAGGTCCTCTTAACTGCAAAGATTATTGTTAGTGACTACTCAAGAAAGGGGTAGAGCTATCTAGAAATGGGAAGAATGTTAAAATCCTCAAAGTCTGTGTCCAGTTGACATTATATTAATTTGAAATTGTAGAGAAGGAAGTAGAGAAGGGAGAAAACTGCCTATAAGAAAACTGTCTGTAAAACTATCTGCACTGGATTAGATAGAAACATAATTTTGTGTATTCATTTCTACATGCATTATTTACACTAAAAATTCATTTACTCATTTTCTGCCCACTCACACAGATACAAAAGATGTTGTATTCTATTCTCAGAGGAAGAGTGTGATGTCACAGAAGAAATGTGTAAAGTGGAGAAGGAAAGGGAAAAGAAAGAAGCAGGAGAATATACTAACTTGTGGACTGACACTGGATAATCAAAGAATATGACATACAGAGGTAAGGGAAGAAGAAGAATCATTGAGGTTAGTAGTTTTTGAGTAGTTAGGCAGCTTAGTAATGCAGTGGATAGAGCACTGAAATTAGAGACAGGAAGCTCAGTTAAGCCAGGCCTCAGACACTTATGAGCAGTGGGGCTTGGACAAGTCATTTAAGATGTTTGCCTTCATTTCTTCATCTCTAATATGGGGATAATAATATCTACCTCCCACAAATATTGTAAGGATCAAATGAGATAAAAATTGTAAAACAACACAGTGCCTGGTGCATAGTAAACACTATGTAAATATTAGCTAATATTTCTATTATCATTTGTAAGACAGATTTTCAGGGCCCATTTATGGCTTACAAAGGGCAAGAAATTTTACATGGCCTTCATGAATTTGGAAGGGCCAGAAAGTTAGCTAATCATTTATAGAGATAATAAATTTTCACTTGGGCATAGATTGTCTTGCGAGGAATTTTCAAAACAGACTCCAACCTATTGGGTGATTTTGAAAGAAAGAGAGAAGGATTTCTATTGAGACTCTGAGGGAACATATTTGAGGCTTCCTACCAATCCCAGGGTAAAGTTCTGGTTCTGACTGAAAGAATCCAGCAATGTTCTAGACAAGAACATCAACTGAATCAGCAGCAGGAAGGCAGTGAAAATTGACCAAACAGAAAAGTTTCATCCCATCAAGGAGTAGGACAAAAGTATCAAGAGAAGAAATTAGGAGTCCAGTAGCAATTGGGAATTCCCAATGTATTACTCAAATAAAGGGTCCTCAAGCACAGTCTTTCTCCTTGCTAACTTTCTTCATTAATGATATGTATATTTGTAAGGGAGTGCACCCTTAGTTTAGGGGAAATGTGCTAATGTAAATCCTATGCTTTTTTATAAAATGTCTTTATTTTAATTGTGTCCTTTGACTAGATACATTACTACTTAATGGTAAAAACATCAAAGACTCAAGCTATAAATGTAGACCAACAGAGTACTTGGGGTATTATTCTTCAAGGAACCTCAAACTGGTGGAGAATAGGTTTATCCCAGGTTACATGCTATCAAAGGCTCTTCACATACAGGAAGGTGAACACTGATGAAATAGATACTCATGCTCCAAAGGATGATACTGAGGATATGTAGGTACAACAAAGAGAGATTAGATACTATTCAAAAAAAGAAAAGATAAGAAATAGTAGCTGTTAATTCACTATGAAGGGTGATAAATTAGTGATATACTGACCAGACTAAAATGCATTTCAGAGGCATTTATCTTCAATTCTTTGGTCTAAAGTGATCTCTCCAGATTTGATAATTCTGATATTCTTTATCCACGTCTGGCAATTAATTTGTGAACAAATCATAATGCTAGAAGAAAACTGTAAAGTATTAGTAGGAATTACTAAGTCCTAGACAAGAAATTAAAAATAATTTAAAATAATACATAGATATAATTTGGTGACTGAAGGTATGGACTTCAGAAGAACAGGACAGTTTTGAGAAAGTGATTTGTAACTAAGAAGATGGCTGTATATGAGGGGACTTGGACTTCTGTATCACACCTTAAAATATAGATATAATCTTTTATTGGCCAGAGATAGCATGAATCTAATGATGGCAGTTAAGAATATATTTGTTTTCATTTTTTATATATTACTAACGAAGCCTTACAAGAAAAGATAGAAGTAGATACTCCATTTAATATAAGCACAAGTATAATAATATAACTGTGGGTATATCTGCTAAAACAAACATAGGAACCATGTAATACTTTTTAAACAAAGTCATATCTAAGTAATTGGAGAAATATTCATTGTTCATGGATGGGTAGAGCTAACATTAAAATGATCATCTTACCTAAACTAATCTATTCATTCAATGCCATACCAATCAAATTACCCAAAAAAATGTTACTGGGTTAGAAAAAAATAATAAAATTTATTTGGAACCAAAGATCAAAAATAGCAAAAGAATTAATGGAAAAAATGTTAAGGAAGGAGGTCTAACAGTACCCGAGTTAAAACTATATTAGAAAGTAGTAATTGCCTAAATTATCTGGGTGGCTAAGAAATAGAAAGGTAGATCATTGGAACAGGATTGACACACAGCCAACAATAGCAAAATATTATAATAACTTTTATTTGGCAAAGGTATAAATCCAGTTTCTGGGGATTAAAAAAGAGCACCCTTTGCTGAAACTGCTGGGACATCTGGAAAGTACTCTGGCAGAAACTAAGTATAGACCAATATCTTATACCATTTGCTAAGATAAGGTCAAAGTGGATACATAATCTAGACATAAAAGAAAATATCATGAGTAAATTAGAAGAATAAGGAACATATTGCCTATTGGATTTCTAAATAAGAGAGGAATTGATAAGCAAACAAGATTTGAAGAGTGTTGTAAGATGTAAAATGGATAACTTTTGAGTGCAGGAAATTTTAACTGTTGCCAAGATTAGAAGGAAAGCAGAAAATTTGGGGGAAATTCTTATAGTCTCTTACATAAGAGAAGTCTGTCAAATTTATAAAAATAAGAGCCAACCCCCAAGTGATAAAAAGGCCAAAGGCTGAACAGGCAATTTTCAGATGAAGAAATCAAAGCTATATATAGATATGTGAAAAAATGCTCTGAATCACTATTTATTAGAGAAATGCAAACCAAAGCAATTCTGAGATGTCATCTCATGCCCATAAAATCATCTAAAGTGACAAAAGGGCCAAATGACAAATGTTGGAGGTAATGGGGATACTAATACACTGTTGATGGAACTGTGAACTGATCCAACCATTTTCAAGAGCAATTTGGGATTGCATCCAGAGAGTTATAAAACTGTATAACCCTTAGACCCAACACTACCATTGCTGGGTCCCTTTCTCTAGGAGATCAAGGAAAAAAGAAAAGAATATATATGTTCCAAAAAATGTATACCAGCTCTCTTTGTAGTGGCAGTCTAGGGGTTATCCATCAATTGGAGAATGGCTTTACACAATGTGGTATATAGTTGTGATAAATATAACTGTGTGATAAAAAATGATCAATAGGCTAATTTAAAGAAATTGGAGAAAACATGAGGTAATGAACAGCAAATGAATATAACCAGGAGAACATTATATACAGCTGCAGATTTAATATTTGAAGAATAACTTGTGAATATTCACTTCCAGAGAATGTACTGAAAAATGGATACATGTAAGATATATAGATATATATATATACATTTGTTTGCCAGATGATGCCTTCTGTGATATACGGAGGGAAGGGAGGAATTGAGATACTTGGAAATGAGTTCTATTAATTTAAAAAATACATCTTTGCTGGTGCAGCTAGGTAGCACAGTAGTCTCCAGGCCTATAGTCAGGAGCACCTAGGTTCAATTCTGGCCTCAGACTCTTCCTAGTTGTGTGATCTGGGCAAATCACTTGACCTTAATTGCCTAGCCCTTGTGACTCTTCTCTTAGAATTAATACTAAGACAAAAAGTAAGGGTTGTCTTTTTTTTAAAAAAAGAATACATCTTCCAAAAAATCATAAATATGATCCTGGGCTTAAAGCAATAATTGTAGAAACCTGTCAAACTGGTTACCAAAAAGAGTAACAGTACAACATAAAATTGAAATCAGTGAGAGAACCAATATTTCAGTTAATAAACATTAATTATTTATCTAGTATGGATTTGTTTATTAGACATAAATATTGCCCTTACTAAGAAGTTTTTCCAATCAGACAATAAATGAAATTCATATTGACCTACAAAAATGTAAAGGTATATTTTACATCTGTAATAAAGTCAAAACCATTGGTAGGCATGTGCTACAATTAAACATTGTACAGGTTGGGTAAATGAATTTAAATAATTAACTGAGAGGTAATGCTTAATGTTTCATTTTAAGCATCAGTTGATTAAAACATTCTATAATCAATCAACACATTTATCTACTACTTTTAGCTAACTAGCTTGCATTTATATAATGTTTTAATGTTTAATAAGTGCTTTATGATTCTTATTGCACTTCATCCTTATAATTACCCCTGGGAGGTAGATGCTCCAATTATTTCCATTTTATTGATGAGGAAACTGAGGAAGGCAGAGGTTAAGTAACTTGCCTATTCATAAAACTATTGTCTGAGGTTGCATTTGAATTCAAGTCTCTCTGACTTCAGATCCAATACTATAAATTGTGTCACCTAGTTGTCAGTATCTGTGTCTTAGATAGTTTACTACCTGCTAGAGATATAAAAATGATATAGTCCCTATCTTTAAGGGGTTAATGGGGGGGAATGCATAGCCACGTAAGTAAATATACCATAAAATAATATAAACATTAATTAGTATTGTATTATTATATTAGCAAATAGTAACATAAATAAAACATTAAGATATATACAAAGTAAATAATAAAACCTCATATTTAGAAATGGAAAGTATTTTAGAAATTGGTTATTTAGTCCAGAGTCCTCATTATGTATCTGAGTTCAACTGAGTGTTTAGCCTTTGTCTTTATCTTTTTTTAGGATATTCTATTATAGTTGTTTTTAAATTTTTTAATTTATTTTCACCAATTATATGTAAAAATAATTTCCAATATTTTCCAAAAAAATCGAGCCTTTAACTATCTGCCTCTCTCTCTCTTCTCACCCCCTAATCCTTACCTGTGCCATTGTACAATCATGTAAAAATTTTTCATTCTGAATCTTTTTGTGGAAAGAGACTTGAATAACAGCAACAAAGATTGAGAAAGTAAAAATGTTTGCTTTGATATGGATTCAGATTCCATCAGTTCTTTCTCTGGAAGCAGATGGCATTTTTTTTATCATGAGTCCTTTGAGATTGTTTTAGTCCATTGTATTGCTGAGAAAAGGTAAGTTATTATATATTATTACATTAAGTTCATTGTATAGTATCCCTTTTATTATGGGCATTGTTCTTCTGGTTCTTATGTCAATCTGCTTCTGTTCATATAAGTCTTTCCAGGTTTTTCTGAGCTCCTCCTGTTCATCATTTCCTACAGCACAATAGTATTCTATTATAATCCTATAGTATAACTTACTCAGCCATTCCCCAATAGATAGGTATCCCCTCACTTTCCAATTCTTTGGCCCCACATAAAAGCTTCTTTAAAGATATTTATACAAGTAGGTCCTTCCCCTTTTTTGTTTTTTTTTTATATTTTTATGATACAAACCTAGTATTAGTGTTGTTAGGTCAAAAGGTATGTACTATTTTAGAATCCTTTGGGTATAGATCCAAATTGCTTTCCAAAATTATTGAATAAGTTCACAATTCACCCAATAGTATGTTAGTGTCTCAATTTCCCCAAATCCCCTTCAAGTTATTACATTTTCCTTTCCTGTCATAATAGCCAATCTGATAGATGGTGGAGTGATAGCTCAGAGTTGTTTTAATTTGCATTTCTCTAATTAATCATGATTTAGAGCATTTTTTTGCATGACTAGAGGGCTTTAATTAGTTTGAGAACTGCTTGTTCATACCCTTGGATCATTTATCAATTTGGGAATGGCATATTTTTGTACATTTGATTAATTTCTCTTTATTTCAAGAATGAGACCTTTATTAAAAAGACTTGTAAAAAATGTTGCACTACAATGATTATTATTTATTACTCTCCATCCTATTTCCCCTTTCAATTTCTCACCACTACCACCACCCTAAATTTGTCTTGTTTTCTATCAGCCCCATAGTCCCTTCTCTTCTTCCCTTCCCTTCTATTTTCCTGTATGATAAAATAAATTTCTATAACCAATTGATTGTATATGTTCTTTCTTCATTGAGTCATTTCTGATGAGAGTAAGGTTCCCTTTCTCCCCTCCCCACCTCTCCCATCTTCTCCATGTATAAGCTCTTTTATATCTCTTTTCTGTGAGACAATTCTCCACATTTTATTTTTCCTTTCCCCCTCCTCCCAATGCATTTCTTTTATTTTCTTTATAACATCCCATCATATTCAACTTTCACCTTTCCCCTCTATGTATACTTCTTTTAGCTGCTCTAATAATGATAAAATTCTTAGGAGTTACAAGAATCCTCTTCCCATGTTGATAAGTAAAGAATTTAATCTTATTGAATTTCTTTTGATTTTCTTGTTTACTTTTTTATGCTTCCTTTGAGCCTTGTATTTGAGACTGAAATTTTCCATTTAACTCTGGTCTTTCCATTAGAAGTGTTTAAAAATCCTTTATTTCATTGAACCTCCATTTTTTTTTCTACTAAAGGATATATTTAGTCTTGCTGGGAAAGTGATTCTTGGTAAAAGTCTAAGGTTCTTTATCCTCTGGAATATGAAATTCTATGCCCTCTGATCCTTTAATGCAGAAACTTCTAAATCTTGTGTTATCCTGCCTGTAGCTCTATGATAGTGGAGTTATTTCTTTTTTGACTACTTGCAATATTTTCTCCAGGACTCAGGAGTTCTGAAATTTGACTATAACATTCCTAGGATTAATCCTTTTGGTATCTTTTTCAGAAACTGATTAGTGGATTCTTTCTATTTCTATTTTATCCTCAGGTTCTGGAATATCAGGGCAGTTTCCCTTGACCATTTCTTGGAAGATGATGTCTAAGCTCTTTTTTTTTAAATCATGGCTTTCAGATAGTCCACAATTCTTAGGTTATCTCTCATAGATTTGTTTTCTAGGTTAGTTGTTTTCCCATTTTTTTCTATTTTTTTAATTATTTTGATCTTGTTTGATTGTTTCATGATGCCCCATTGAGTCATCAACTAGTACTAGTTCAATTCTAATTTTTAAAGCATGATTTTCTTGAGTGAGCTTCTGTACTTTTTTTTCCATTTGGTCAACTCTATTTTTTTAAAGAATACTTTTTCTCAGTGAATTTTGTACCTCTTTCTATATGGCCAGTTCTGCCTTATAAGAAGTTCTTCTCTTCAGTGCATATTTGTATATATTTTTCCATTTAGTCAATTCTAGTTTTTAGAGTTCTTTCCTTCATTGGTTTTTATGCTTCTTTTGCCAACTGACCTATCTGTTTTTCAAGGTATTAATTTCTTCAGTATTTTTGTGCTTCCTTTACCAAGCTGTTGACTTTTTTAGCATAATTTTCCTTTACCACTCTCATTCGTTTAATTTTTCTTTTACTTCTCTCATTTCATTATTAAAATCCCTTTTGAGCTCCTCCATTAATTCTTTTTTAGCTCTAGAGTAATTCCAATTTTTCTTGAAAACTTTGGATACAGCAGTATTGACTTTGTTGTCTTCTTTTAAGTTTGTATTTTGGTAATTCCAGTCACCAAAATAAATAACTTTGTAGGTTGCATTTTGTTGTTGTTGTTGTTTGTTCATTTTCCAGGTTTTTTTTAACTTAAAGAACTACTAAAGTTGGACTCTGTAACTGTGGTGAAGGGAGTATTGTTCTAAGCTTCAGGCTCTTTGTATAGCTGCCTTCAGAGGTAGCTGGGTAACTATCTGCTTTCATTTACTCCAAAGTGGTATGATATAAGGAGAGGTATGTTTAATTATCTCCTGGCCTGTGCTCTGGTCTGTGAGTAACCACAAGCATTCTTTTCCCCCTTGGAACTATCATCAGGGTCCCCTGCTCCATGGTGGCTGCAAGAATTGGTGTGTGCTAGTATTCCTCCTCAGTCTGAGACTCCCCCCCACCCCACACCAGAGTGCAACCTAGTTCTGCATATGGGCAATGTGACAAGAGTCTTTCACCCAGAATCAGCAAAAGAACCTCTGTAGTCTCATTCTTGAGTCCAATCCAATACTAATTCACCATCTATTGCTGAGAACTCCTGGAAGTTCTTGGTGCTGATTGAGCTCTCTCCAAGACCTGTTGGAGAGTGTGGGACTGTCTTGGCACGCTCCTCTGTGCTCTACTTACCCTCCAATACATTAGATCTTTCCTTCTGGGCTTTTAAGTTGTTTGGGGCTGAAAAATCATTTCACTACATCTTTTTGTGGGTTGTTGTTCCAAAATTCAATTTGAGGCATTATATCACAGTTTTTAGAGGGCAGGTTGTAAAGATCATGTGGGTCAGGGTACCTTTTCATCATATTGGCTCCATCCCCGATGTATTTATTTCTACCGACAACATAGCTTATTTCATTGCTTTTGCTCCCTGGACAAATTATACTAGCCAGGTAGTGGTGTACAGTATTAGTGATAACAGAAACCCCATAACCATTCAGTCTCACAGAAGTAACCTATTAAGACTCATCATTTTGATTGATGATATTAGCCATGTGATACCAACAGGCATACTATTGGTCAGATCCCTTATTAGGAAAGAGTTATGCTATGTCAGAGGACCATGAATTTCATGTCTTTTATAATAGGACCAATTTTTCTGTTATATTGTTATTCCATTATACTTTCTGTTATACTGACTCAAAACAAAAAGGGTTCACAAGAAGCTAAAAATCTAGGTATGGGCTATGAGGAAATTTCAATGAGCCCAAGTTATTGGACAAAGGAATACTATTTCCTGAAATAATGAAAGAATTGGTAGGCATAATTTGTGAGCCATTATCAATAATCTCTGAAGATTCATAGAAAATGGCAGAGATCTTAAAAATATATAACAAATGTTCTGGGTTTTAAAAAAATAAATAAAAGGACATTGACATGCAAACTCTAACTCGGAGAACTTTAATTCTATTCCTGGTAAAATTTTGGAACATATTAGTAAGGTAATGATTTGTGAATATTTCAGACTGGGATTCAAAGGGAAGGGCCATAGTTAAGCCCACATAAGTACAAAAAAGACAAGTCATACCAGTCTCATTCTCTAGTAGATGCTATTATCTTTGAAGGTAGGGACACTTGTATTTGTACTCCTAGAATCTAGCATAGAGTTTAATGTAGAGTAGGGGCTTAATAAATATTTAATGATTGTTTGGTAGTGCTTCCTTCAGTGTTTTTGGCTTCCTTGCCCAGGAGTATAAACTCCTCTTTCTTAACTTGCAATATCCCCCTATTAAGATTCTCCTTCTCCAGTTGGTAAATTCCTCCTGAGGTGTCTATTTTATAGAGGGGCCATTGCCTCCTGAAATATCACTCTGAGGTTACTCCCCACTGTGCCATTCTTCTTCTGCTAAGCACCTCCTGGAGACCCATTTTATAGAGAGGAACAAAATAGCCTTCATTCTTCTCCTGGTCCTGCTCCTGGCTTCCAGACTTCACAATCATACTCCCAAACGGTATCTCTATCCCTTTCTCTCCAGATTTTCATATCTCTTTTATGTGATGTCTCCCCCATTAGAATGTGAGCCCCTTGAAACTATGGCCTGACTTTATTTTTAATTCTTTGTGTCATCCCAGTGCTTAGTAGAGTGCCTGGCACATAGTAAAAACTTAATAGATGTTTGTTTCCTTTCTTCCTTTTTGATAGAGTTACTAGACTATAAGATTAGGGAAATGCTATAGATAGAGTATCTTTGATGAAATTCAAAAAGCAAAGCATTTGACAAAGTCTCTAAGGTCAACTGTGTGGAAAAGATGGAAAGATGTGAGTTGGATGGTAATATGGTTAAGGTGATCCAAAACTGAATGACAAGATGTAGGAATAATCTTTAATGGAGTCGAGTTTCTCAGAAAATGCCCTAGGGAATCTGTTCTTAATACTGTTATGGGTTAATTTTTTTAATGACTTGAAATGAAAACATGACATACTTTTCAAATTTTCACAGGAATTTAGGAAGGATAACTACAACAATAGATAACAGAGTTGGGATCTCAAAATACCTAAAAAGTCTAGAACACCAAACCAAACCTAATAAAAATGAATTTATTAGCATTAGGTTTAATAAGGATAATACAAATATTTCTAAAATTCTTATCTTTAGCTTCAAAAAAATCAGCTAAGTACCGGAAGGATAATGCAGTTAGATAAATTTTTATAAAAAAAAAGATCTGCAGATGTTAGTATTCTGCAAGTTTAATATGAGTTAGCACTGCCATATCAAAGCAAAACAAAAAAAATCAATAACTTTTAGCCTACATTAATAAAGGTAAAATGTCCAGAATAATGATGGTAATATGTGTATTCTAGAGTTCTCTTGAATAGACTTTTAAAGAGCCAATAGTTAAATTTTCAGTATGAACATTTATAGCTCAGATACCAGTTACAAATCAAGGCTTAACTTACCAGCACACTGGTGGAGATGATCAGCCTACTGTAGAACAATCTGATCAGATTACATCTGGAGAAGTGACTTCAGTTTTGTGTGGCTCATGTTAGGAAAGATACATCTTTGATGTAGAGTTTCTATAGAGGAGTAGTAACTAAGAGAATAATAATTATCTCATAAAAGAGAAGACTTAGGAGGAACATGAAAGTATTTGTTTTGTGGAAAAGTAATTAGACTTGTTCTGTTTGGCCTTGGAGGAGAGAATTTAGAGCACTGGATATAAGTTGCTAAGTGAAGAAGTCAATTCAATTCAATTTTTTCTTTCTTTTTTTAAAATATTTTTTCCAATTACATATAACAAATTTTCACATAAGTTTTCTGAAGTTACATGACCCAACTTGTCTCCCTTCTTTCTTCTCTCTCCCTCTACTAGAGCTGACAAGGAATGCAGGCTGGATTATACATGCATTATCACACAAAAAAAGATTTCCATATTATTCATTTTTATAAGTGAATGATCTTATAAAACCCAAATCCCCCAAATATATACCCAAATAAACAAGTGAAAAATCATATGTTTTCATCTACATTACTACTCCAACCGTTCTTTCTCTGGAGGTAGATAGCATTTGTTTCATAAGTCCCTCAGAATTGTTCTCAACCATTGTATTGCTAATAGTAGCTAAGTCTATCACATTTGATCATTTCATAATATTGCTGTTACTGTGCACAGTGTTTTCCTACTTCTTATTAGAAAATAAGTATTGTTTTATTAGTCTAGGTATGAAAAGTAGAGTGCTGGCTTGAGAAAGAATTTGAGTTTGAAGTAGAGCTGAGAGAGCATGTTGATTTCAGATATTAACAGTTAAAACTGTTTTTCTGTGTCAATTACTCTCTGTCAGTCAGGACTTGGTCTCTGACACACTCTCAGAGACTCTCTCTCAGGGCTGGAGGAGGTAACATCTTTGCCTCTCTCTCTGTCTGAGGGAAAGACCTGAAGGAGCTCAGTGTTTTCCTTCCCCAACTTGGGAAACACTATTGGCTCTCTAGTGTGGTTTTTAATAGATTAATTTAACTGAGAAGACCAACGAAAAACCTGGTCTTTGGTTTGGACTCTGAGTCTGTTAAGGCTCAGAGTCCTAACATGATTCTTGTTGAGACTCAACCAGCTAGCCTTTGCCATTTTATAATTTGAAGGAGAAGTTAAGAATTATTAGGATAATAGAGATAGTTTTAATTCAGATAGTATAAATTTGGCTTAGTCAGATCAGGGAGGATTAGTGTAGCCTGTGAAACAGTAGAGTGGTTTCTTGTGGATCCAGGGAGTTTATTTGGATGAATTTAGAATCCCTTAGAATTAGAAATCCTTGTTATCTATCTATCTATCTATCTATCTATCTATCTATCTATCTATCTATCTATCTATAATAAGAGTCTCTTTAGTATCTTTGAGCCTGGCCTTGAAGGGAAGATCACATTTGAGCTTCACTTCATCACTTAAGATACTTTTGATTATGTCTATCAAAAGTATCTGAACAGTTTTGAACCTGTATTGGCAAGTTTTCCCATCTATTTTTATGTAGCTTGCCATTTATTATTTTTACAGTTCATACAGGTCTTTCCAACTCTTTCTGAAATCATCCTGTTCATTGTTTCTTATTGCCCAATAGTATTCCATCACCATCATATACCACAATTTGTTCAGCCATTCTCCAATTGAGGAAAATCCCTTTAGTTTCCAATTCTTTGCCACCACACAAAGAATAACTATAAATATTTTTGTATAAGCAAGTCCTTTACCATTTTTTTACCTCTTTGGGATACAGACCTTGTAGTGGTATTACTAAATCAAGGAGTATGCATTTTTATAGCCCTGTGGGCATAATTCCAAATTGCCTTCCAGAATGATTGGACCAGTTCACAACTCCACCAGCAATGTATTAATGTCTCAATTTTGCCACATTCCCTCCAAAACTGATCATTTCCCTTTCCTGTCATGTTGGCCAATCTGATAAGTGTGAGATGATACCTCAAACTTATTTCGATTTGCATTTCTCTAATCAAGAAGTATTTAGAACATTTTTCCATATTATTATTGATAACTTTGATTTCTTCATCTGAAAATTGCCTATTCATATCCTTTGACTATTTTTGAATTGGGGAATGACTTGTATGCTTATAAATTTGACTTTGTTCTTTATATATTTATTATAAAGCTTTTCTCCAAGTTTGTTGTTTCCCTTCTAATCTTGGTTGAATTGGTTTTATTTGTATAAAACCTTTTAAATTTAATATAATCAAAATTATTCATTTTATATCTTGTAATGTTCTCTATTTCATACTTGTTCATAAATTCTTCCCTTCTCCATAGATCCAACAGGTAAACTATTTTGTGTTCTGCTCACTTACTTATAACATCAGTCTTTATTTCTAAATCATATACCCATTTTGACTTTATCTTGGTATAGGATGTAAGATAATTGATCTAAACCTAATTTGTGCCATAGTATTTTCCAATTTTCTAAGCAGTTTTTGTCAAATAGTGAGTTTTTATCCCCACAGATGGGATCTTTTGTTTTATCAAATACTAGTTTGCTGAGGTAATTTGCCCCTAATCTATTCCATTAATCAACCCTTCTATTTCTTAGCTAGCACTATATGTTTTGATGATTGCTTCTTTATAATACATTTTAAGATTTGATACTGCTAGGCCACCATCCTTCACATTTTTTTTTAGTTCCCTTGACACAGGCAACTCAACTCAGTTTTAAGAAGAAAAAATTCCTAAAATTAGAACTACCAAAAACTCAAAGAACTTCCTTTGTTGGGAGTCTTGGAGGAAGAATGGTCACTTTATTGGAATATCACAGAAGGGATTCTTTGTCAAGTAGAAGGTGTCTATATCCCCTTTCAACACATTTCTCTTTGTCTCACAGTCATAAATTAGCCCCATTCATGTTTTTACTTTTTTTAGAAAATATTTTAATTTCATTATTTCCCAATTACATTAAAAAATTTTAACATTCTTTTTTAACTTGAGTTACCAATTTGCTTGTTTTTATATAATGCTTTAAGTCTTCTAATATGCTTTACAAATATCATCTCATTTTATCTATCCTCAAACCCAAGAATGTAGGTGCTATTATTATTTGTATTTCATAGATAAGGAAACCTAGGCATCCAAAAGTTAATTGACCTGCCCAGGATCAGCCAGCTAGTAACTGACTGCAGTCTTCCTAAATCCAATCCAATTCTCTATCCTTTGTGCTATATGTATTTTTCAGAGAAATTTCAAAATCCTGACATTTTATCATCATGCATGAGGGGAGAAATGAGTCCACAATGTAATCTGAAAGGAAGTGTCATTTTTTTCACATTTTGTTTCTTAGCTAACCATGTTTATCATAAAACTGTTGAGATAAGGGAATATTATCTGAACGTACTTTGAAATTTGAGGTCTCCCGTGACTCTTAATTTGACCTATAAAATGTGAGATTTTTCTCTGTCAGATAAATATAGCATGCAGGGTTTACCTTTCTGTAATTAAAATATTCCTGATTCAGAGGAATGGAAAGCATGACCCTCAAGGTGTCCTCATACTGAAGTAACTAGAGCATACCAAAAAAAGAATAGACTAGTACTGCATATTTCCACACTTCATTGTTCTTATTGTCTAATGTGTATTGCCTTGCCACTACAACTGAACTGCAAGCTGTACCGGTGTACCTGGCACATAGTAGGGGTTTGTTAAATTTTTATTGATTAATGAAGACTACTTCTCTTTGTCTAGCCTCTTCTATAGTAGGTTTCACTATACTAGTCACCTAGGATTTTGTTTTTCATTCATTCATTCAATCAACTCTTCTTGACCCTATGGACTATAGAACACCAGTCCCTTCTATTCTCTAGTACCTTCCAAAGACTATCCAAGCTTATATTTTTTTCCATGATGATAGCTGTCCATCTCATCCTCTTCTGTCCCATTCTCCTTTTGCCTTCAACTTTTCTCCACATCAGAGTCTTTTGCAGTGAGTCCTGTCTTCTTACTGAAATAATGTAGATGCTTGATGGGATGATATTGATATTGTTGATATACCAAGGTTTAGTTGGTTTCTTGGTAACTCACTGTGAAGGAGGCCTGTGAGCCTGCTTCCCAGTGGCCAGAAGGCTGCTAAAACCCCAACACAGATTAAAAAAAAAAAAACAGACAGGGATTTATTTTGGAAACAAGGTATATTGAAAGGGAGGATTAAGGAATTAGGATTCCCTAGCTCTAAGGATTCTAGCTAATTACCTGCCTTCTAAAATCTCCACAAGGAGATTTCTTCCTTTGCTTCCATGCTCCCTAATCCCTACTTTATCTATCTAAATTCCCTGGACTAACTGGCTACCTGACACTACTTAATCCTCCCAGATTACTTTAGTAGGACAAACTGGTCTTCTGAGTAGCTTCAGGGTAAATCCTTTATGTTAGGGTTCTACCCTAGTACAGTTAGGCCTAAATTGGCTTCTGGCCATCCCACCACAGACAGTTTGTACAGGCTAGCTAGTTGCTGATCTTCAGAGCAGTTGGGAACAGTTTCAGTATGCAGGAAACACTGTTGAATCTCAAGTAATGAAAGGTTTCTCCAGACATGAAAACCAGATTTGGTATCTTTGGCTTCAGGGGAGAGGAAACCAAAACCTCCTCAGTTCAGAGATAGAAAGGAAGTTCTAGCTCTAGACTGTCCCAGCAACAGGAAGTCTATGAGTTCCCCAGTACTGCCAGTGTTCACTTTTATTCCCTTCCTCAAATTCCAGAACACACCCTCATCCATTCCACAGAACGTGTTCGGGTCCAGCAAGCCTCTGTCTTTGCAAAACCTCTCTCTTTCACATGTTCGCCATCCATTTTTCTTCTTCCCTTCTAATATTTAAGCTTCAGTTTCAGTATTGGCCCATCCAATAAATAGTTTAAATTAATTTCTTTAAATATTGACTGATTTAACCTCCTTGCTGCCCAAGGGACTTCTAGAAGTCTTCTCCCCCACCATAATTAGAAAATGTGAATTCTTCATTGCTCAACATTCCTTATAATCCAAGTCTTATAGCCATACATTAGTATTAGAAAACGTGTAGCTTTCATTATTTGGACCTTTGTTGGCAAGGTAATATCTCTGCTTTTTATTTATTTATTTATTTATTCATTCATTCATTCATTTATTTATTTATTTATTTATAAACTGCTATGGGAGGCTAAAAGTAAGAAAGAATGTTTGAAACAATCACTGTAGTTGATGGGATAGGCAATTGAATAGTGAGGAATAAAAAGATTGTCTGCAACAAAAATCAGTTGATATTAGATAACAAATTTTTCATATGCTGAGCCAGCATAGTTATATGACTTCCTGGTAGCCTCTGTATTAATGTGCTTCACCTAAGCAATTAAGTGTTTATCTAAAGGCATTAATAGTTTTATATTTATAATTTATTTTATATATTATATATAATTTATATTTATTAATAGTTAGAGTTCAGGCTCCTCATATTTGGTGGATATCAGGGACTATCCCTTAATCTGCTGAATAGATGCATTCCCATATAGAAAAGGAGCATAATTTATAGAAGCTAAGTGCCACTAAATCCTTGTTGCAAATTCTTGATGTGCTTGTGCCAAATAAACCTCCAAATAAAGCCAAAAAAACTGTTCAATGACTTATGAGTGGCTCTTTTTGTATCAAATCTTAACTAACAGTGAACATGCATACATCAAATCAATCCCTAATAGGGAGATTACATGCAAACAACTATGTATGTAGATGACATATATGAAGTAAATTGGAGGTGATCTCAAAGGATGAGTACTAGCATTGAATGGATATAGTATAGATCAGTATAGAATGGATCAGTATAGAAGGTAGGATTTTAGCTGTCACTTTTACAAAGCCAGGAGACAGAGATGGAGAGAGAGAAAAAAAAAAGGCAAGGGAGAAAAACAGTGAAAATGGGAGGTTGGAGATGGAAGGTCTGTGTGAAGAACAGAAAGGAGACCAGTGTCATTGGAACACAGTGTCCATGGAAGGGAATAGCACAATGCATGTACTGTGTTAGTTAAGATATGATACAAAAAGAGCCACCCAAAAGAAGCACTTAGAAGTCACTGAATAGTTATAAGCCAGGTAGTTTAGTTTGGCATCTGAGTTGAGAATTGCCTAGAAAAGGAGAAGAATTAAAGCAGGAAGACCAGCCAGAAGGATATTACAAATAGTCCAGGTGTGAGGTGATGATGCCCTGTACCATGGAGGTGGCAGTTTCGGAGGAGAAAAGGGGGCATATATAATAAAGGTTTTAATGATAAAATTGATGGAATGTGGCAATAAATTGGACATGGGAAGTAGGAAAGAGTAGATTTGAGGATGATACCTAGGTTACAAGCCTGGATGAACAGGGCTATTGTTGAGCCCTCAACAGTAATAATAAAGTTGGAAGAGAGAACACTTAGGTACAAAAGGCTATTGAGTTATTCTGGGCTATAATGAGTACAAGATATCTATGAACTATCCAGTTCAAGATGTTCAGTGGCAATTGAGCATATGGCACTGGAGATCAAAAGAGAGGTTAGGGCTGTATAGATATGAGAATCATCTGTGTAAAAATGATAATTTTGAATCTATGGGAACAAGTTAGATCACTAATGAAATAGTATGGGAGATAAGTTGAGGACTCAGGACTTGGGAGACACCTTCAAGTAGTGGATATGAATAGATGAAGATCCAGCAAAGGAGACTAAGAGTAGTCAGACAGATAAGAAAGGAACCAGGTGAGAGTACTGTAACAAAAACTTGGAGAGAAGAGAAAATCAAGAATTAGTGATCCACAGTGTCAAAAGTTGCAGTTAAAAAAAAATTATGAGATCCCCAGGGAGCAACTAGTTGGCTCAGTGTGTAAAGATGGAAATAACTCTCCCCTGCCCATTTTTAGATTTAATCACCAGAAATATATACATCCCACTTACATTTGAGTAGGGGAGGTCTGTGACCCAAGTGTGCAATAGTAGGTGACGAATCAGAATCAGAATTGACTAACTGCCCCCTGAGCAGTCCTAAGCAAAGCTTTAGCTGTAATTGGTAAGTGTAAAATGGAAGGAACTCATTGGAAGTGACAAAAAGGAATGGGCTTTAAAAATGCCAAGAACTTCCTGTGAAATGGTCTTTTACCTTGAACTCGATCTTGAAGGAGTTCCAGCTTGGGACCTTGGACTGCTCTTAAATCTCTCCCTTTGAACTACTATATGGGTGAGTGAAAAAGGCTGACTCCTTTCCTGGATTTTCTGAAGGGACTAGCCTCAGGAGAGGCTTCCCCTCTGGAGACCGGTTTCATGACTGAAACTCTTGCTTTATTCATTCCCTGGTCCTCAACTTAAGGCTGAGGCCCCTCTGACTGAGGACTAATTAGCCCTGCCTGGCCTGGGTTAAGCCAGGGGCCCAAGCGAAATACTTAGTGTGTTAGGTTAGATAGCTTACCCCATCCTCTCTTGGATTTTCTTACTTTCACTCTTCCTATAGTTCATAAATAAATTGCTAAAAATATCATTTAGAATTAATTAAATTCCTGGCAACTACACTCTGATGAATTTAGTCCAAACATTTATAATTTTACCTCTTATGTTCTGGCCCTTACAAGTGGATTGACAGTGAGGTATAGAGATGAAAAGTCCTGGGTTCACATCTGGCCTCCTATACTTCCTAGTTATGTGACCCTGTACAAGTCACTTAACCACAATTGCCTAGCCCTTACCACCCTTCTGTCTTAGAACCAACACACAGTAGTGATTGAAAGACAAAAAGTATGGGTGTTTTTAAATTTTAATTATATGGGCTGAAAAAAAAAGATCAGTAAATTTGGCAGTGAAGAGATTATTGAAGGGCATTGGGTTGGTACAGTGGGAAGTACTGTGTTCAAATCTGTTCTCAGACTCTTCCTAGCTATGTGACTCTGACCAAGTCGTTTAACCCCAACTCTACTCCTTACCACTCTTCTGCCTTGGGAC
The DNA here is from genome assembly GCF_027887165.1 of Monodelphis domestica. Classification (NCBI taxonomy): domain Eukaryota; kingdom Metazoa; phylum Chordata; class Mammalia; order Didelphimorphia; family Didelphidae; genus Monodelphis; species Monodelphis domestica. The sequence goes on from NC_077229.1 coordinate 429,222,254, forward strand.
CAATACTTAGCATTCATTCTAAGAAAGAAGGTAAGGATTTTTAAAAAGAGATTTTTGGTAACATTAGAGAGAACAATTTCAGTTAAATCCAAGGAGGTCAGAAGCCAGATTTCAAAGAATTAAGAACATAAGTAGAAAGGAAGTGGAAGTATTGCATGTTGATAGCTTTCTCAAGGTGTTTGGGCATGAGAAGATCTATAGGGCTATATCTAACAGGATTGCATCCATATCTAACAGGATCTAGCAAATGAATATTTTTAAGGATGTAGAAGAAGTGGGCAGCAGGGAAGCAACAGTATATAGAAATATTGAAGATTATTGAGAAAGTGGGGATGATAGAGGGGGGGAAACTGTGATAAAAATGGGGAGAAATAGGACCATATGAGCAAGTAGGAAATTTTACTTTAGCAAGGAGAAAGGTTATCTTTTTATGTGACACAGGGGTAAAGAGGGAGGTAATGGGAAAGCATCTGAGTGTTATGAGATAAGAAAGAAGGGAGAAGATAGAGCTCTCAGAAAATGACTTCAATTTTTTTTTTCAGTGGAACATGAGGCAAGGTTCTTAGTAGAGAAAATTGAAAGGGACGCCATGGAAAGTTTGAGAAGAAATTAAAAGGTTGGAAAAAATGCTCTTGTGAGTAGGATAATAAATCAATTAGTAAGGTAGAAGATGATTGGCTTGCTGTAGTGAAGGCCCATTTAAAATCACGTAACACAAATTTGTCATGAGTAAAGCACATTTTTTACGATTTCCTCAAGCTCCATCCATCAACCTAGAGATATAAACAACATCCGTGGATGGTAGGAATAATCCGAGGTTGGAGTTGGGCAGGGCATGGTTAAGGGAACAAGAGACTGATAGTAAAAGATAGTATAGAGTTGGACTGCTTTGCCAAAGGATCTGGATTGGGAAAAGTACATCCAGTATGAGGTAATGGTCTGAGAAATAACTGTAGGGTGGAAGGGATTGGAAGTCATCATGAGGACACAGACAGGAGGGGTAGTCATAAGTAGAGAGCAAGACAGAATGATAAAAGTCTGGTGTCAAAAAGGAATTTCAGACTTCATGAACATGGGAGTAGATCATATGTAAATGATGGCAAGATTAAGCTATGATCATGTCTGCATGTAGCTGTGGTGGAATGGGGATCATAGGAAATGACGAAATTGAGAAACTAGGAAGTTAGGGTTTTTGAGATTTGATCAATATAAATACTCCAAAATCCTCCTTTATGGGGTGGCTAGGTAGTACTGTGGTTAGAGAGACAGACCTGGAGTGAGAACTCAGGTTCAAATCTGGGCTTAGACACTTACCAGTTCTGTGACCCTGGGTAAGTCATTTTGCTTCAGTTTTCTCATATATCAAATTAGCTAGAGAAGGAAATGGCAAAACATTATAGTGTCTTTACTAAAAAAAAGTCCCAATGGGGTGACAAATAATCTAGAATGAGTAAAAAACTACTAAAACAACAATGGGAATAATTGTCAAAAAGAATGACTGACATTGCCAGTTTTTTTCTAAAAAGCACTTAGAAGGGCCAAGAAGCAGAATGTTGCTATTGCAGGAATGATCTGGTGTTAGCAGAATTAGTGGTTGCTTAATCCTTCGCTCAACAAGCATTTATTAAGCATCTATTGTATGGTAGGCTTTGGGGATACAAAGGCAAAAATGAAACCATTTCTGCTCTCAAGGAGTTGATGTTCTTTTGGGGAGATGCGTACATATGTAAGTCTACACAAAATATGTAAAAGAAAACCATTCAGGGTACAAAATGTACAATAATGTCAGTCAGGAAGAGCCTCATAGACGGTTGAGAAGTATGAAGTGTTTGGTTTCAGAACTTGCAGTTACAGTCATGAGTAACTTCCTGCATGTCATCACTGTGGTAGGTGGGACGCATTTACAAGTCTTGATGTTGTTATCCAGGGTCATGCCTCAAATTGCTACTGATACAATGACACTGTGAGAAGCAAGCAATTCAGCTTAATAAATATTCATTAAGAGATGATCCGGCTGTGACAGCCTATCTGAATTATAGAAGTTTTGCTTGTTTCCAGTTCTTGCCCCTAGAGAAGGCTGTGGCAATGGCACTGGGCAGTCACAATGTGTAGAGCCATTAAATAGAGATAAAACATATTTGGAAAATCAGTTATGCTTTGTGAGTACCATGCTTTAATTCATTCACTTCACCTCTTTAAATACAGAATTTAAATACTGAACTGTTTGTTTTATTGTAGGGAAAATGTATACGTAGCCTTAAATCCATTTTCATACCAATGGATCCAGCATTTTAATACATGCTTCACTGGATCTGTGGTTTTATTAATGGGAGAATTTCCTTCAAGGGTTCAACTTACAACTCATTTATTCACACCTTCTTATTGTGAGTTTCTCCCACCCATGTCCTTTTCCTTAAGGAATATGGCCAATGAATTGGAAACCTTCTTCTAGATCTCTTGATATTTCATGGATACCAATGGAGCTAACCTATTCATCAAATATTCATTGATTTTTCTTCAGTATTAAGACAGGATGAGCACCTCTTCTGATCATATATCTCTTTGATCATATCTGATATGACACTTCTCCCACATAATTATTCTCTGGTAATATGCTACAGACTACTTATACCTGCCTATTCATACATACCAGGAGTCTTTCCACAGCCTTCTGCCAACTTTAATTCTTTGAAAACTATGGTATTTCATGATAAAACTATATTAGTACAATGATATGTAGACTGTATAAACTTGACTAAACTATATGGTACCAGAATATTATTGGTGTAAAAGTGATTGGACTTTTAAAGAGGAGATGTTTGGGTCAATCAAAAGCACTAGGTGATTTATAAATAAACCATTCTCTTTTTATTTAATTCCTGGACCAGTTCAGCAAACAGTCATACTAAAATCTGTATGAGATAAATGGATAATTATGCATCAGCTCTATATTTGCTGTCCACCCAATTTTATCTCACCATCTAGAGAGGAGATATTCTTCATTGATTTGACTTTTCCAATGAGGACACTAATGTCAGATTTCTTTATGTGATTATAGCTCACTTTAGGTAGCTCTGCAATGTCATAAATTGATCCAATCAAACAGACCTCTATAAGCAGCAGTATCTGAACAACGTTGCTAAAGAGAATCCTTCTTCTATTTGGATTCTGAATATAAAGCTTCCCAAACAGTTGGAAACTGCTTTGATCAATTCATCTCCCACTTTTATACTTTCTTTAATACTAATAATTAAAGATTATCAAACAAATTTATATCTATTGTTTGATCTTTCTAGGAATCTTATAAAATCTTACTATAAAAACTGGAGACATCATGTTGAAGATCTTGTTAAGCAACGTTTTGCTTCACCAAACAAAATTTTAATGAACAGTGAGAAAACTTATTCTTTTCTCTGCACCTTTTTGTAAGTTATGATACTATAAAGACAAAGTCTTCTATAAAACTCAAAATACTATTAAAAGCCTCTCTGTTCTCTTCTCAAACTTTATTCTTAAAATGCCCTAAATATGTACATAGTTTTTATTAAGTTTATTAAAAGTAGAAAATAGGCATATGGGTTAGTGGTTATTTATGCTTTTTCCATTGTCATTTTCTTTTTGAAATAAAATCTGTGACTTTTCCAAAAGATTTTATCATACTATCATAGATTTTAAACTGGAAGGAATTTTAAAGGAAGTAAAACTCATTCATTTTACAGATGAAGAACTGCAAGAATTTAAGCAAGTTTTCCAACTTTACACAAATAGTGATAGAGGAATTTAAATCCTGGTTGTCTGATTCTAAATCCAATGTTTGTTTGTATTACATCCTCACCTCTTAATAATTCATCCATCATTTTCATTTGAACTGTCACCTCAATAATGGATCTCCTCGGTGCGCACTTAGTTCAGCTAATCTTTACAAATTATTTCCTAAGATCATTTCCACTTCTTCAGAAAGCATATCAGGGATTTTACTATTAAAAGTCCAAACATACTGACTTCACTGTTATTTAAATGTAAAAGAATTGGGATAGAAGTCATGACAAATACTCTCTATTTTTGTATCTTTTGTTTTACTTCCAATTTTATGTCTAAATCCTTTTAAGATGATTTGGCTTAACTGAACCTTTTGCTAAACTTTCTAGGAATATGTATTTCCTTGCCTTCTCTCATTCTATTAGATGATGCTTATAACCTTCTGCCCACTTCCTCCATAAGATTTTACAAATGAGTTTTATATTCTAACATAAATTGACATTTGTCTCCTTGTTAAAACAGTTGATTTCCATCAACTGTGGTTCCTTAGGAAATAGTAGTAATCTGTGACAATGTTTGTCCTGTTAGCTCTTCCTCATTTTAATGCATATGTAACTTATTTAAATGAGTCGGGTTACCTCAAGTTCATGTTTTTCTTTACATTTATTCTTTCTTCTATCTGGATATTTTGAACTTTGATCCAATAAGTTAAACTAACTACATAAAGGCAACTAATTCTGAAACAATTTACATCAATATCTAGGTGTTTTCTGTCTGTTAAAGTGTAACCAAAGCCATTTTCATGACGTTATTCATTGCTCAACTTGTACATGTACACGTTTTCAAATAAAATATGTTATATAAATGTGAGGTTTTGTATTGTCAAAAATTCTTTAGTGTCACATCTGACTCTTGAACCATATATTCCAATATATATTTTGTCACCCTCTTTTGTGTCCTCCTTTGTATTAAAGTCAGAGTATTAAAATATTTGAGTTCATTTAACTTGGAATCAGTCAATACTTAATAAACATTTATTAAATGCCTATTATGTGTCAAGGATAGCCAGCTAGACAGCTCAGTGAACAGAACTCTGAAGTCAGGAATAACTAGATTGAAATTTGGCCTCAAACACTTATTATCTGTGTGAGCCTGGACAAGTCACTTAACTGCTGTTTGCCTCTGGAGAAGGAAATACTAAACCTCTCTACATATTCTTGCCAAATAAACGTCATGAATGATATTGGTGTGGTATGGTCCATGGAATCACAAAGAATTGGACACAACTGAACAACCAATGTTTTGGACATTGTGCTAAGTACTGGGGTTACAAAGAAAGATAAAGGACAGTACATACTCTCAAATAGCACTCAATCTAATGGTGGAGACAACACACAAACAACTATGTACAGATATAAACATAAACTGATAATAATCAACAGAAGGAAAGCATTAGAATTCAGAGGGATCTAGAACAGCCTTCCGTGGAAGGTGAGATTTTAGCTGAGCTTCAATAGAAGCCAGAGGAACCAGGAAACAGGAATAAGGAGGAAGAGTATTCCAGGCATGTAGGACAGCTAATGAAATGCCCAAAGTGAGGAGATGGAATTTCTTGTTTATGGAACAGCTAGGAGGCCAGTGTCATTGGATCATAGAGTACATGGAGAGTGGGAGGGCAAGGTGTAGGAAGACTGGATTGGTGGTTAGAATGGGTTATGGAAGGTTTTGATGCCCAACAGAAATTTTCACATTTGATTCTGATAGTGATAGGGAGTCATCAAAGTGGTTGAGTGCCATAGTCAGACTGTAGGAAGTTCACTTTGATGGATGAGTTGAGGATAGAATGGAGGGTTTGAATGGGTTCTTAGAATTTCTCAGTTTCTTCACATATGGTGATAAATAGTAGGTTTAAATGGAAATTGCTTTCAAAGAAGTCTTCTAAACAAATAAATATTTTCATACAAGATTATAAAGTTTATCACAGACTAATATTTCTTCTTGATGTTGGACACATAATAAAATCAACTCTTGCTACCTCCTTTATTTGCATCTTCAAGGAGAACTTGTAAGCCATTCTTCCACTTGAGAGTAATTTCCCTTTGTTTCCTGGTTTCAATTATAGTGATATGTTCATGTACTGATCACTTATTACATGTAAAGTATTGTTAAATTTAATATTTAAAGAAGGTCTATAACTATGTTCTTAGCACCTTCTGACCTCTTTTCTGCCATCAAAAACTACAGAAAGGAAAAGAATAAGGTTCTTTTTTTTCAATTCTAGTGCAGTTTAAAGCTATTTATGAGCTATAAAACTTTTGAGACTTTTGTATATGCAAATACAGAATAAATGCAAGATAAGGAGAGGGGATATAAGCAGTTGAGGGAATCAGGAAAGGCATCACATAGAAAGGGTACCTAAATTATATCTCAAAGGAAGAGAAAGATTCTATAAGGAATGGTAAGGAGGGAGTGCATTTCAAAGTTAGGGAATGGCCAGTATGAAGGCCCAGAGATGGGAGGTGGGGTATTGTGTGTGAGGAATAGATTGTAGGATTATTTGAATAGACTATAGCAAGAGGGAACAGGAGTAATATATAAGGTATAATAAGTAATGTATAATAATATATTGGAGCAACAAGATAATAAGCATGTATTAAGCATCTATTTATGTGTCATGCACTGTCCTAAGTGCTACAACTACAAATACAAGTCAAAAGAAAGATAGTCTTTGTCCTCAAATAATTTTCACACTAATAGCTAATGGAGAAGAGGGTTGAAGGGAGAGGTTAATGTTATCAAAGTCCAGAGAGTCAAAAGCACAACTGGGAAAGGAATGAAGCATGACTGGCAGAGGCCCATTCCCTAAAAGGAGGTCCTTGGAAGGAACTTATCAATGAGAGAATGCTGTTTTCATGGCAGAGGAATATTCCAGTTTGAGAATGTCCCAGGTACTAAAGGAAAATCCAAAATGAGAAAGCAACTTAGACATCTTGATGAAGTCTGGAGAGAGTTTGAAACATAGCCAAAAGGAGAAAGATAGAGTCTTAGTTATGAAGGGATTAAAAACCCAAAGATATGGGCTTATATTTTAACCTAAAGGAAATAGTAGACTCCTAGAGTGAGAAGAGACTTGAGGCAAAGAGTTCAGTTATGAGGCTATTTCAAGACAGGAGGTAATGAGAGTCTAAACTAAGGTGGTTGATATGTAAGAGGAGAAAGGGACCAGATACAAGAGATTTTATTGAAGTAGAAGTATCAAGAATTGGCAACTGATTGGATATATGGGGTAAGATGGAGTGAAAAATCCAGGATAATGCCAAGGCTACAAACCTAAAAGATTAGAAGAATAGTAGCATCTTTAAAAGAAAATGTGATGTTTGGAAAAGCTATGGTTTTAGGGTAAAAGGTAATTAAAATGATTTTTTGATGTGTTAGTCTAATGATATCCCTGGAACATCTAGTTTGAAATATCCAAGAGGCAACTGGTGATGTGGGACTGAATCTCAAGAGAGAGACTTCAGGTAGATACATGAATCTGTGAGTGACTGCATAGAGATAATAATTAAACCCACTGGTGCAGATGAGATCACCAAGAGACAGAGAAAAGAATAGGACCAAGTTATTTGAGTTACTCTCACAGTCAGAGTAGTGATAATTGTATTTGTAATAGTGTGTTCCACTGAGACTTCAACAGATTGAAAGTTTTAACTGGCAAAACTATTTTTTTTAAATGCAAACCAAATTTTTGAAATGCAAAAAGGAAAGTGAATCATGTATGTAATACCTTAGAATGAATCTGAGGTTGACTTGAATTGCTCATATACTTACTAAAAGACAATGTACAAACTGTCCCCATTGGCCCCAGCTACACATCTGCATTAAATCCAATAGTAATCTAGGAAGTGTACCTAGAGTAATCATCATAAATAAAGGTGGAACCCCACAATGAGGGACACCACTAGTGGCTAGGAAGTATTATCAGACTCAAGAGGCTAGATCTCTTCTGTCAGTGCCTGGAGATGACAAAATTCAGACAGAAAGTCCTGAGATTTCAGAAGAAAGGTTTTGCTAATCCTAGGCTAAAATGAAAGAGTATATATATAGTAGCACTCCATCTGAAGAGAGCACTTCAACACAGTCAAGCCAGATTGTGAAGATGGTGAAGGCTTGAGCTATCCATCAAAGAGTGAACTCAGCGAATTTTGGAGACTGATCCATCTCAGAGATACTGTATCCTGTGAAGAGTCCAACAACAGAGAGATTTACCCAGCCCAGTAATCAATCCACCTACCTAATCCATTCTTGCAGCTGTCCCCCAGAACTTGAGTGATCTGCTTGGCTCAACTTAACAGTAGCTGGTGAAGAGACAGCTCTGCAAGGGAGTAATATGCAGCAGCTCAGCAGTGAAATAAACCATCCAATTGAGATGTCATGACCTATGAGCACCAGGAAGAGTCATCTATCACCAATACTATGTCCTACATGGAATGTCATGAGACCCTCTGGAGAAAGAAAGAACACAGAGGCCCCAAAGTTCTGTAGTTATGAGTTGCCTTGGCTATTTGTGTTCCCTACACATATGCATCACTTCCCTTGTACCATAAATTTGTGCCCACTCTTCTTCCTACTCTATGTTGCCCCAGGAATTTTTGTTTTTGTTTTATTGGGAAAATATAACTACTGTTCTTGCTATACTATTTGAATAAGTGCCTTTGCTAAGTATTGATTAAGTACTTACTGAATGTCAAAGAGAAACACATTAGTAGAGGATTGTGAGATGTAGTACAAGGCACATAGCATCCTACAGAACAATGAGATTAATGTCATGTCTCTGGAGTCTCAACCTGTCAATACAAATGCAAGTCTGGTGAATAAGCCCAGAGTGGGTGCTACACATTATTTTAAGATGTGTAAAGAAATTGAGGGAGTAAGATGCTTTGGGAACATGGATGTTTCTACAGTTTGATCAAGATGCTGCTATTGAGAAACATTATAAATACTCATTAGGAGAGATAAATATAAATGTTAAAAACAAAACAAACCACATTGTTCTTACTTTCTATTTCTCTTTGTCTATCTGAAACACCAAAGAACTCTCAGGCACTTGGATTCAAAACCTGTTATTTTTAAATTCTTTGCCTTTCCTACATCACCTACAAATGCCAATACAATGACAATGCCAGTTCTATTTTCATCATATTTTTCACATCCACCACCTTCTCCCCACCAATATTCCCATGTCTACAATATTCTTCTACTCTATCAATCTATTTACTCCATCAATAGGAAATAAAATAAGTCTAGCATGCCCTTAATGAAGTCAGACCTTGGCAAATTCTTGAATTCTGCTGACAAACTCACTCTTTAATGAATATCAGCATTTTGCCATGAATAAAAATAAAATTTATGAATTTACAGTTTATAAACTCCACACTGTGACCATGTTGTCCTCAGTTCTCAGTAAACTTCAGTAGCTTTCTATTTTCTCAAGAATTAAATATAAAATTCTGTTTGGCATTCAAAGCCCTCCATATCCTAGCCTCCACCATCCTCCCCCTCCACATTTCTTCAGTCATAGTCTCTACCACTCTCCACACCACCCATGTCCTCTTTGATCCAGTGACACCAACCCTCTGGCTGTTCCTCAAAGATCCTCTATCTTTTGGTTCTTGGCATTGTCTATGGCTATTTCTCATATCTGGAGCAGCCACCATCATCTCTGATTCATGTACTCCTAAGCTTCCATGAAATCCCAACTAAAATCCCCCCTTCTATAGGAAGCCTTTCCCAATTTCTCTTCCTTTTTAGTGCTTTCTTCTATTGAATCTTTCCCATTTTAAGCCTATATATGGCTTGCTTTATTTGTTTACTTGAAGCTTCTTAAGGGCAGGAATTGTCATTCTTTGAATCTCCAGGGCTTAGCATAGTGCCTAGAACATAATAGACAATTAATAATAAATGTTTACTAATTGACTGACATATTTACTTTTTTGAAAATTGGGATATTTGCCTTTTTATTTTCCTGTGATTCCTCTCTCATCTCAAAGAGCAACCACATTGGTCATTGGTTTTTCCCATTTCTCTGGAATGCACATCTTCAATACTTGGTAGCTTCAATACCTTGGCACACTGAAGAGTCAGATGCCACCCATCTTCTCATTCAATTTTGTATTTCCACCCATCTCCAACCACTTTTGTCCTGTTTTTCAAGGGAAAAACTATATTCTTCTTGAAAATGAAAACAAAATCCATTTAAGAATATAGTAAACAGTCCTCCTTTTCCCTCATCCATAATCATCATCCCATTCATTCAGTCCTGTTCTTCCTATGATCACTTGTTCACCATAGCTTTCAACATAGTCAAGCCTAGGACCTCCTTGAAATTTAGGTCATGGACATGAAGAGCCGAAAGTGGTATATAGTGTCTAAAGGAGAAGGTAAAAAACAAGAATCATAATGATATCCAAATGTACTGTTGAAAGACAAAGCCTAAGTCTTCTAATCATGATAAGGAAACATCTGCCTTATCTGACTGTACTGTAGGCTCCATGCAGTTTTCTGACTGCCTCTTCATTCTCCATTTCTAGATTTCCAATTTCTTTCCAGGTATTATCTTATTCTATTAAAATATACATTCCTAGGGGGAAATGGGGGGGGGGATTGATAATACTTGAACTTCACTCTCATTTAAATTGGTTTAATGAAGTAAGAACATACAAACTAACACATATGCACACATGCACACACATAATTGGATATAGAAATCTGTCTTTCCCCATAGGAAGGTAGGAAGGGAAGAGATGATAATAGGGAGGGCAGATTAGGGGAGACAGTGGTAGGACACAAGACCAAATTTTGAAGAGGGACAAAATAAAAAAAATAGAAAAAGAAGGCTTAACAGAGGAAAATGGGATAAAAGGAAATGCACAGATAGTGATCATAACTATTAACATTCCTTGAGCTAACTCAGAGGATAGAAGTGGATAGGAGAATGAAGTGGAAACCAGAATCCAACAACATTTGGTATACAAAAGACATACATTGAGTTGAAATAAAGGGCTGAAACACAGTTTATTATGCTTCAGCTGAAATAAAAATGATAGAAGTAGCAATCATAACCTCAGACAAAGCAAAAAAATATATAGAACTAATTCAAAAAGATAAGTTAACTATATTTTGCTAAAAGATACCATAGACAATGAAGTTTTTTTAATTATAGTAAGTTTCTATGATAAAGAACTCATTTTCAAGTATTTAGGGAAGTAAGTCAAGTTTGTTAAAATAAGAACCATTTTCTAATTGATAAATGATCAAAGAAGAAAAATAGGTAGTTTTCAGGAGAAGAAATCAAAACTGTCTACAGCCATATGAAAATATGCTCTATAGCACAATTGATTAGAGAAAATCTAATTAAAACAACTCTGAGACACCACCTCACACTTATCAGAAATTAAAAATGCTAAAATCACTCTAAACAATATAAAATACTTAGGAATCTATTTTACAAGACACATAGGAATTATATGAACACAGTTACAAAAATACTCTTCGCAGAAATAAAATTAGGTCTAAACAATTGGAAAAAAATGTTAATTATTCATGGTAGGAAGAACTAATATATTAAAAATTACAATCCTACCTACATTAATTTACTTATTCAGTACCATCCCAATTGAACTATCAAAAAACTATTTTATAGAACTAGATAAAATAATAACAAAATTCATCTGAAAGAACAGAAGATCATGAATATCAAGAGGATTAATGGGAAAAAATATGAATGATAGTGGCCTATGTGAATTTTAGATTTACTCCACCCTGCTTAGTCTAACAAAAGAAGAATGTCTACACCCCTACTTAAGGATTAAGTATTGAGAAGGATGACCTATGACAGACATGTGCTAGCAAATGACAAATCAGAAACAACTGACAGATCCTTGGGCTGTCCTAAGTCAAGCTTAAGCCACCATTGGTACATGTGAGATGCAGGAAAGTGATGTAAAAATGGTCTATATATTTGGTGTCACTTCCTCTCTCCAGTATCTTTTTTGCGTGGAATGGTGACTGGCAGCAGCATGCTGAGGTCTTGGCATCTTGGCATGGCAGCAGCAATAGTCCAGGTTTGGCGATGAGTTTCCTTGATACAATACTGGGAGAAGCTTAGTAGCCTACTTCAGGTGAGGCATCTTCCTGAGCTCTCTCAGAGTTTAGGCTGATTCTTTTCTCCTTTACCTTCCAAACACCATCCTCTTAGGAAAGCCTCTAATCTTCTGAAAAAACCTAGTGGCAGAGGTCTTTGAACTACCCCCTGGCACAGGCCAGGCAGAAGAAATCCTATACCCTCTCTTTTCTCCTTAATTCTTTCCCTCTATATTAATTAAAGCACCTTAAAATTTTCCAAACTGACTTGGGTATTTTATTTGGGATATTCCCTGGTGACCAAATTAGTTTAGATTAAGTCACAACCCTAAAATTACCCTTACACCAAACAGTACCAGATCTTAAGCTTGTGCTATAAAGCAGTAATAATCAAAACAATTTGGTACTGACTAAAAAATAGAATGGTGGAAAAATGGGATAGATTAAAAGTTAATGACCTCAGCAATCCAGTGTTTGTTAAACCCTAAGATTCCAGTTTTGGGGATAAAACTGCTAGGAAAATTGGAAAACATTATGGCAAAAACTAGGCATAGAACAATATCTTACACCCTATACCAGTAATGACAAACATTTTAGAGAACTCATACCAGACCATGCCTACCCCTAGACCACATACAGTTCCCCCCACCAAATTCTGGGCATTCCCCACCCCACCCCCTTATTGCACAAAGGGGAGGGAGAAAGTGCTCCCAATGGGCTGCTGGGTGGAGAGGTGGGTGAAGTAATGCCCTCAGCTAGAGTAGAGAGGGGGAGGGCAATGGCCCAAGTGCTCCACTCTCCTCCAGCTTTGCCAACTGTGAATCACCCACTTTACCCCAGACAGGGAAGGGAGGAAGCATTTGCATTGGGCTGCTGGACAGAGGAGCAGGTGATATGAAAAAATGTTGTCAGGTACAGTGAAGAGGGGGAAGGGAACAGCTCAGCCTGAGTCCCTCTGCCTTTCTAGTAATGAACTCTGGAGAATGGGGGATAGTGGATGTGCCCACAAAGAGAGTTCTGTGCCATCTTGGCACACATGCCATTGGTTCACCATCACTTCGCTATACCAAGATAATATCAAAAGTATATGACTTAAAACATAAAGAGGAATATTATAAGTAAATTAGAGGAACACAGAATAGTTTATTTGTCAGAATTATGGAGAAAGGAAGAATTTATGATCAAACAAGAGACAGAAAGCGTAAGACATAAAATAAATAATTTAAATTATATTAAATTTTAAAAGTTTTGTAAATAAATGTAACCAAGATTAGAAGGGAAAAAACAAACTGGGGGAGAAATTCTGGGAAAGGGCTCAAGTCTAAAATATTTAGAGAACTAGTCAAATTTATAAGAATACAGGTCATTCTTCAATTGACAAATGGTCAAAGGATATGAATAAACAGTTTCAGATGAAATCAAAGCTATCAATAACCATATGAAAAAATGTTCTAAATCCCTCTTGATTAAAGAAATGCAAATTAAAACAACTCCAAAAATACCTATTGCCTTTGATCCAGCAAAACCATTAATACATCAATAAAGCAAGAACTCCTATATGAACTGATGCAAAATGAAGTTAGAAGAACTGGAAAATCATTGTAAACATACAGTAACAGCAATTATTGTAATTGGTGATCAACTGTGAAAGACTAGGCTACTCTGATAAATATAATAATCCAAGACAATTCTTAAACATTCATGATGGGATGGACTCTGATGACAATGTGAAGTATAATTTTCTTGCTTTCTTTTTTTATTGTTGATTTGTTTGCATTTCTTGCAATAAGGCTGATATGGAAATATGGTTGACATGATTTTATATGTACATATATGGAGATATTTTATTATTTATATAATATTATTTGCCTTCTCAGTGCATGGGGAAGGGCTATGAATTTTAAAAAGAAAGAGAAAAGCTTTTAAAACCAATGACAATTAACTTTTTACAAAAGACTATAAAATCCAACAACTGGGTGGTTTAGTGGATAGAGAGCCAGGCCTGAAAGGGGAGGTCCTAGGTTCAAATTTGTCCTCAGATATTTCCTAGCTGTGTCACCCTGGACAAGTCATTTAACCCCAATTGCCTACCCCTTACTGTTCTTCTACCCTCGTACCAATACTTAGTGTCAATTCCAAGGTAAGGTTTTAAGAAAAAGAATATAAGCTCTTTAAAAGCAGAGGCTATCTTGCTTACTTTTATTTATATTCTTAATGCTTAGCACAGTGCCTGTTACTAGATAAATATTTAATAATTATTTCTCTATCTCTCTGGAATTAAGGCAAATAATAAAATGTCAAGCTTGACAAAAGTTCTCTAAACACATTTCAGTTTTTGTTCTCGGAGTTTCTCTCTAGTTTCCTTTAAATTCTGTTGAACTGGTGAAGCCTCAATACTTCCAACATTGCTATTTTATATGGCAAAAGACAACTCTTCAGCAGTAAAGGGGAGGTACCAAAAAAAAAAAAACCCAACCTTCCCCTTATTTACAGTTTTGCCTAGATCTAACCACAGCAATTATATCTACAACAGTGGAGATGGTTCCATCTGTATGGTTTCTTTACCTAGAGTCCATGAACATTTAAAAAAATGTGCTAATGGGGGCAGCTGGGTGGCTCAGTGGATTAAGAGCCAGGCCTAGAGATGGGAGGTCCTGGGTTCAAATCGGGCCTCAGACACTTCCCAGCTGTGTGACCCTGGGCAAGTCACTTGACCCTCATTGCCTAGCCCTTACCACTCTTCTGCTTTGGAACCAATACACAGTATTGATTCCAAGACAGAAGGTAAGGGTTTGAAAAAATGTGCTAATAATGGTTCATTATTATTGGTTTATTTTGAAATTCTATATATTTTATTTTATATGTTAAAAAACAATATCCTGAGAATTATCCATAGGCTTCGGGGCTCTAATAACACAAAATGTGGTTAAGAATTTCTAATAACACAAAATGTGATCTGTGAGCCAACAAGTTACCCATTCTTCCACTCTAGTCTGCTCACATGTAGGATGAGATAGCCCTCCCCCACTCAACCTATTTAAAAATAACAATAATTGTCAAAATGTCCTTCTTTTCTTTGGAGAGGAAGGAAGTCTTTAGGTATAGAACATTACATTTACTATCCAACTGATGATTTTGCTTAATTATCTTTTCACTTTCCTTCTTAATCTTAATTATAAGGGATGACTTTCTGAGAAGGTGAAGAAGGAATATGTTTGAACATGAACATGATTTTTTAAAAAAAGCTATTAGGTAAAATATTTTAAAATAGTTTGTGACTCTGAGTATCTCTATTATAACTTAACTTATTTCATTGTCCAGCACATTACTGTGACTATGCTTAGGAGAAACCTGAACAACTTGAAATACCAGAAAGGTTCTAGGAATGACACCCATGGTTTTGGAACTATTTCTAAATAGTATTCTCTAAATAATATTTTAAAAATATACCAAAACAGAAGTAGAATTTTGACATTAATTTGTTAATATACATGTGTTGCTTATACTAATGTTACTGGACTCAATCAAACATTAATAATATAACATACATGTTTTCCCTCTCAGGTCCAATAATTGAGAGGAGAAAATTGATTCAAAGATAATAATAATGGATATCTCAATAGCAAAGCTCTTGGCTTCCACACACTAGGTTCAGTACTGGGGTTTCTTACAAAAACTCTTCTTTGATTCATGTCCCCACCCAAAGTCTCCTTTGAGAATATCAGAATTTGTCTAATGTCAAAATTCTTCCAACCAAATGAAAGTGGTTTTCAACTTTCATGTCAACACTCATGTCACAATCTAACTTAAGACAGACTTTAAGAAAACAAAAGACTCAGGGCAGCTAGGTGGCACAGTGGATAAATAGCCAAGAAGGAAGGAAGGAAGGGAAGGAAGGAAGGAAGGAAGGAAGGAAGGAAGGAAGGAAGGAAGGAAGGAAGGAAGGAAGGGAAGGAAGGAAGGAAGGAAGGAAGGAAGGAAGGAAGGAAGGAAGGAAGGAAGGAAGGAAGGAAGGAAGGAAGGAAGGAAGGAAGGAAGGAAGGAAGGAAGGATGGAAGAAAAAGGCAAGAAGAAAAGAAAGAGAAGAAAAATCATCTTTCCCATTCCTCATCTCCCCTAGGCATGTATGACAATACTCTAAATTTATAAAATTATCTTAAATTTCACACACACACACACACACACACACACACACACACACACACACTCCTAAGCATTATTAAAGAATAAAACAACCCACGTATTCTAATGAGCACCACTAACTCTCAGAGATCTATATAATCCTCCAGATTTATAGTAATGCTTTAGGGCTAACCCTACAAAATAAACAAAAAGTAGAAAATTATTATGCCCTCAACCTGTGGACCTGCACATGCAATGCCTCTGATAAACAGAACTCATGAAGAGAGAAATCTATGTTTGCTCCTGCTCCTTATGATTCCATTGCTTCTCAAATTCAGCTCCTTCCTTACCCAAAAACTCCTTTATTTGATCTAAGAGCTTGACATTGACCAAGAGTTCCTTCCTTAGATCTAAAAGGTTTGATCTGAGAACTCCTCCATCACTCTACCATTTCTACTTCACTGTTGCAAACTAGTGATCCTGTAGCTCCTGCTGGGCCTAGAAGCTCCCCACCACTTGGTCACTGACTCCATCTGATGTCACATCTGGTGCCATATTGTTTCCTTCTCCCTTGGGCCCATATGTTTACCTGAATCACATAGTTTCTTAGAGGGGCATAAGGCTATATGCATACACAGGTTTCCCTTCCTGGAACTGAATTTGATATATATCCAAAACACTTTATGTCTTAGCTCTGTTGCTCTTCATTTATATCTCTTTGAAAAGTTAAGTCAATGAGGTAGTTCTAATAACCTCAACAGCAATAAATTGCCAACTAGGTGACAAACACCTACAAACATCATCATCAAAATGGGATTAATTCAGGAGCTGGAAAAGGTAAGCTCCTATTTTTGTCAGAGACATCATTACTGCCAGAGCAAAGGTTCTTTTACTTTACCATAGTTAACAAGGCATTAACCTTGACAAAAAATTAACTTTGTCAAGGGAATTTTACATCTCATTAAGGAAACAGAGAAGGATTCAAGAAGGCCTTACCAAGTTTGTCATATTCATATTTTCCACAAAAATAATTAGTGTTTTGTGCACTGAATATAGGCAGGACATTAAAAATAATAGCCTTTTTGTACTAACAAGATATCATATATATATGTATATATATATATATATATACATATATATATATTTCTAGTAAGGTAGATTCTGTAGCTGAAAGACAGATGTTTTCTAAATATGTCCCTGACATGTATTTATATATGTGTGTGTGTATATATATATATGTATATATATATACAGGTAGACATTTGTATATATACAAATATACACATGTATATATTCATACACATAAAAGGAGAATACATGAGAAATTAAGAAAAATACATGATTAGCCTTAATGAAATCTAGAAGAAAAACATGGCAGAATTAATGAAGTTAAAAGAGGAAAATGAGAGTTCCCAAATATTTTGGTAAGTATGAACATATGGAGAGAAAAGCATGTAGGTATCATGGCAAAAGAAGGTAAAACTAGAAGACAGAATTTTAGAAGAGAAAAAAAAGAGTTAGGTAAAAAAAAACAACCCTTACCTTCCATCTTGGAATCAATAAATACTGTGTATTTGTTCCAAGGCAGAAGATTGGTAAGGGCTAGGGACTGGGGGGTTAAGAGACTTGCCCAGAGTTACACAGCTGGGAAGTATCTGAGACCAGATTTGAACTGGGGACCTCCCATCTCTAGGCCTGGCTCTCAATCCACTGAGCTACCCAGCTGTCCCCTATGGTTAGATTTTTAAAGGAAAATTATTTTGACTCTAGAGTAGAATTATATTCCAAAGTGATGTCTTCCTTTCTTTAGGCTTTTAGACAATTAGTTTAAACAAAATCCTAATATGCATTACTTATTATAAATAGAGAATAGAAAAGTGAAGGGGTTATGATGTTCATAGTAATAACATCCATCCCTGAATCTTCTTATCAAGTACAGCTAAAATGTATTTCAAGTGACCTCCCTTCTTCCTTCTCAGTGTCTCTCCTCACAAACACCCCCACTCAAGTGTGTAATGTACTCCCTGGACTGTTTTTCTGTTTAGTTAAAATCTTAGTCCTTTTTACAAACCACCTTTTGAGAATCATTTGTATTTTACATGTAAAATGTCTATAATCCTCAATGATTTATTTTGTATCTAGAATCTCTGATAATGGTTTAATCATCAAATTATCCAGTCATAGAACTACATAATAATAAAAGCCATTTCTCAGAAGATAAGTGGTCAAGGGCATGAACTATAAATAATAATAGCTAGCATTTATAAAATACATTAAAGTTTACAATACATTTTACATTTTATCTCATTTGATTATAAGCTACTAAAAACTATAGCCCACATAGACACTGTGAGTCTTTATCCCAACTTCCACTTGCACTGGCAAGTCAGGTTCCCAGAGGATGATTATTGCTCCCATTCAAGGTTCTAGGATGGGGTATAAACCTGAGGAGTTATTGCAACTTTTCTACTCCAGGGGTTCTCAAACTACAAGACATCCATTGCTAGATCCTAAAAGGTCCATACGTTTTTAAAAATACTTTGGCGACTATTTCAATATAATTGCCTTTGTAGTTCTAGGCATTTTATTTTATTCATTTAAAAATCATTCCAAAAAGTACATGACACATTATAACAAAGTCCATTTCCTACTATAAGGTTATCAGTTTGAACCTCGATTCCAATGCATTCCCTACAATATCAATCAGTTAATGTCTACTTAATAGCACCAAAACCAGTTATAGTTAATATCTTCCCTATGATTGACCCAATAATTAACACCAATATCAGTTTAACCAATTGTCATCACTAGCTTTTACAAAGTGCGTTTTACTGAGAAAATAAAACAAGAACAGAAGCATAAAAATGTAATCCCCCCAAAATAGGGGCTTACTTCTTCTGCCACTTCAGTTCCTGAGGAGAGTGAATTCAAACTTAATGTGGTATTAAAAAATATTTGTCCCAACAAGTTCACCACGTAATGTGGTATAGATGATAGATATAATAACTCCCGTGCTTGCAGGGCAAGGCATCTTTGTCCTGAACAACTGAGGGCTGAGTCAAAGAGGTAGGGTCCTCAGGACTGCATTGACACATTTGTCTTGGCTGCTAGAAAAAAAAAAAAGTGGCCTAGATTCTAGTCCCAAGTTCTAGCAACTCACTTTTCCAGTTTTTCAAAGCTCACAGTCATAGCTTTCTCCAATACTCCCACACCAAAGAGCAGCAAAGAAACACAGACACAAAACCAGACAGTCCATACTTTAAAAGGTCACTAACACCTCCTATGCCTACCCATTCAGAAGTTTACAGTAATCCTTGCCACAGTCACCACCACGAACTAGAATGTAATTTAGTTGGTAAATGCCTTGTGAATGAAGATTCAATTCTGGTTAAATAGCCAACCATGAGGCCTTTTCTTTACTGTGTTGTAAGTATCCAGGAAATAATTCCATAATATTTGTATATGTTCTAAAGTAGAGAGCCACACATCTCTATTCCACATCACTATGAACTTTCAGAAACATGTTCACCCAAATCCTTGTGGGTTCTTTGTGCATATTCGTAGGACTGGGTCCTCACTGGTCAGTCATAATATAGTTTTTACCTTTTCTCCCTAATTCTACTTTCCTCTCCAACCCCATTTAAAAATTGCTGTCCTCAACAAACCAGCCAGAGTGCATTTTGAATATATTGTCCATATCTCAACCCAGAATAATCTGCTGTGACCTTGGAGACACATATGCATCATATTTTTGAATGGTTGCCCAGTGCCATAAAGAAAAGAATCAAAATAGTCAGCATGGCATGAATCATAAACAATCCCATATTTACAGGAAAAGGTGACAATTACTCCCAAAAGAAAGCTACAGAAATGCAACAAAGAACATTTTATAAGTTTTATCAAAGATCATTGCTTGCTTAGTCCTAAAGAAGAATCTTTCTTAATGTGTAGAAAATGATCCTTCCCAACCAAAAGGCAATAAAGGAAAGGAAAATAAAGAAAATGAGCTTCCTATCTCAGAAGCAAAAGTGGTTCTTCTAAAGTTTCCTTAACTATGTAGAGCTCTCTCTGAAGGAATTTAGGACCTGGGTTCAGTTGCCAGTTATTCTCTCACCCTCAGAGGAGAAATCAACCCTAACCTCCAAAAGGGAAGGGAGGGTAAGCATTTTATTCTTTCCCACTTTTGCGAAGCTCCACTTTCTGCTTTGTCTTTATGCTTATAAGAATAAGCTTAGTGCTGTAAAATTTCTGTGCATCTCTGCAATAACATAGGCAGCCATATTTTTCTTCTGGGTTCCTGAAACATATTGGGAATATAACTAGAGACATGGACAAAAATCTCCAGTGGTCTCTTTCTAAACAGAAAATATAAAAATTCTTAAGATTACTAAAACAACCTAGAGCACTTGAAATTTCCCCAATAGATCCCTATAAATTCAATTGCAGTTGTAGAACCTGGATGGTAGAGTAAAGGCAGCAACCCAGCTGAACTATAGCAGCATTCCCCTGCAAATAACATTAACATAACACCTCAAATCAATTTCTGTTTTATTGTTGTCGGTGATTTTGATAAAATATTTGCTCAACATACTAGAGGTCTTCCTGTAATTGATAAAATCATAGATTTAGAGTTGGAAGAGCCTTTAAAGACTATTTACTTCAATCTCTTCCTTTTATAATTGAGAAAATTCCACTGAGACTAAAGAGGTGAAGTGACTTGGTCAAGGTCACACAGTGGCAGTTCTTTTCAAACACTGGAAGCACCTGTGTAGGACACAAGTTTTCTATTTGATGTTCTCATTACCAATATAAGGCTATTCAAGCCATATCTTTTAAATTTTTATTTAATTAGATGATTGGAATATTTTTCCATGGTTACAAGACTCATGTTCTTTCCCTCCCCTACCCTTACTCCCTTCCCATATCTGATGCACAATTCCACTGGGTTTAACATGTGTCATTGATTAAAATCCATTTCCATGTTATTAATATTTGCACTAGGGTGATCGTTTAGAGCCTACTTTCCTAGTCATAGACCCATCAACCAATGTGATCAAGTAGTTGTTTTTCTTCTGTGTTTCTTTTTCCGCAGTTCTTCCTCTGAATTTCTTTCTCATATGTCCCTCTGAACAGTTCTGGATCATTGCATTGCTACTAGTAGAGAAGTCCATTACATTCAATTGTACCACAGTTTATCAGCCTCTGAGTACAATGTTCTCCTGGTTCTGATCCTTTCATTCTGCATCAATTCCTGGAGGTCATTCCAGTTCATATCAAATTCCTCCAGTTTATTATTCCTTTGAGCACAATAGTATTCCATCACCAGCATATACCACAATTTGTTCAGCCATGCCCCAATTAGAGGGCATCCCTTCATTTTCCAATTTTTTTTTTGCCACCACAAACAGCACAGCTATGAATATTCTTGTACAAGTCTTTTTCCTTATTATCTTTTTGGGGTATAAACCCAGCAGTGCCAAGCCAAATTTCTTAGACCACAAAGGTTCTTTTATCATTGTAAATCAGTTTCTGTGATGAGGATAACAAAATAACAATAAAAGCTTGATCTCCTTTTAAAATATTTTATTTAATGTTTAATTAATATAAATCTGTTCCTTCTACCCTCTCACATTGAAAGAAAAAGAAAGAAAAATCAAATCCTTGTAACAGATAAGCAGTCAAGAAAAACTAATCTTCATATTTGCTAGTCATATATATCCTCGAAGAAATTCTGTTAAAAATTATAATTGTTTATGTGTTGGATCCTTTTTTATAGCTACCACATATCTTTCCTTTAGAACTATGGTTACTTGTAAATTTGATTTTTCTGATATATTAGAGTTGTAGGATTCATCACCATATATCATACCCAGTAGAATAATGGTATTTTTTTAAAAAATGAACTTATGTAGCAGCAGCAAGCAGATTCAGATCAATGAAAGTGCTCTATAACTTTCTTTATATGATCCCATAAAATCTAAAGACCACCAAATCATATCCCTTCATTTTGCAGATAAGAAAACTAAAATACAACAAAGTAAATCCATATAGGGAGTTAGTGACAGGATATGACTTAAACTCAAGTCCTCTGACCATAAATTTTCCTTTATACTGTTTTTTTTTTCTATTACTCAACTCTGAGCCTATCTCCTAGGCTGCCCTCAGCCTTCAGGATTATTCAATATGAGGATATGTTAATGAACCTAAGACAAATTAGACCCACTGAGGAAAAAAGCCATGAAAGAAATACTTTGCCTGGGATCTCATGGAAAGGCCAGATCTCAAGATAGCAGCCCAAAAGTGTTGCCTAAACTCTAACTCAAATAAAGACATCTCCTGAAAGCTTCCTTCACAACAATCCTTGAGTTGTTCATTATTTTGATGACCAAAAAAGCTTTTGTAATATCATGACCAAATGACCCACACTGTCTTTTACCCTGATTCCTGGATAGCCCTAAATCATTGTCAATATTCTTCAATTGCTTGAGTTTGTAGAATAGCCTCAGAAATGTTTTGTATAAAGTATTTTCATAAACAACATTTTGTGGGAAAGTTATACCCCTAAAAATAATGTCATCCATTGTACTCTACTTTCTATAAAAACTTTTCTCTTTGTCATAAGAAATGGCAATCTTTTCCCCCCATATGTCCCTTGCTTTTTTGTTTCTTTCTTTATCTATGTATCTCTCTCTGCTTTCTCTTTCTATGTCACACACCAGGTCCTGTGATATAATACAAACTTTCTCCAAGAACTGCCTCCCATTCAAGTGCATTTTATATTTTAAGCCATAAACATTCACCTTTCAAAAACTTTATTTGTTTGCATTCTGGATAGGTAGACTAAACTGTCCTGCTAGTCTTGACCTCATTGGAGAAGTTTTATAATGCTTAGTGAAATTAGCACATCAACTTTGAAGAACTTTACCATAATACAAAATTCTTTCCCTTTTTACTGTTAGAGCAATTGTGTCAAACCCAAATAGAAGAGATCCTTATAGGCTCCATGTGATTTAAAAGAACACAAATTGACATCTATGTTGTATTATGTTTTTATTCATTTTGTTAAACATTTTCTAATTACATTTTCATCTGATTGTGAGATCACATATGGGGGTTTTACCCAGCTAGGGAGAAACAAGTTTGACACCTCTGCTCTATAGAACATCTTCCATAACAACAACACAAATAAGAATATGACCCCCATTTTTACACTTTATTCAATTAAACTGAAGAGATTGTTAAGTAAAGTTACTTCAATATTTACACCCATCATAGAGTTTGAATAATGTGGGAGGGAGTTACATTTTTTTAAGAAAACCATCAAGTCTGGTCTGAATTTTATTCTACTGAATCAAATGCTGCTTTCATATTTTTTGTTTAAATTTTTTATTTAATTAATTAATTTAGAACATTTTTCCATAGATATATAATTCATGTTCTTTTTGTCCCCTCCTTCTTTCCCCCTCCCAATTCCACTGGGTTTTACTTGTATCATTTATCAAAACCTATTTCCATTTTACCAACATTTGCAATAGAGTGATCATTAAAGTCAACATCTCCAATCATATCCACACTGAACCATGTGACCAATCATGTTTTTCTTCTGCATTTCTACTCTACAGTTCTTTCTCTGGATATGGATAGCATTCTTTCTCATTAATCCCTGAGAATTGTCCTGGATCATTGCATTGGTGGTAGTAGAGAAGTCCATTACATTTGAATATGTATAATGTTCTCCTAGTTCTTCCCCTTTCACTACATCAATTCCTGGAGGTCGTTCCAATCCCCATGGAATTCCTCCAATTCATTATTTCTTTCAGCCCAATAGTATTCCATCACCAACAGATATCATAATTTGTTTAGTCTTTCCCCAATGGAAGGGCAACCCCTCATTTTCCAATTTTTTTGCCACCACAAAGAGCATGGCTATAAGTATTTTTGTACAAGTCTTTTTCCTTATTTTCTCTTTAGGGTACAAACCCAGCAGTGGTATGGCTGGATCAAAGGGAAGGCAGTCTTTTAAAGCCCTTTGGGTATGGTTCCAAATTGCTTTCCAGAATGGTTGGATCAATTCACAACTCCACCAGCAATGCATTAATGTCCCAATTTTGCCACATCCCCTCCAACATTTATTTCTTTCCTTTGCTATCATATTGGTCAATCTGCTAGGTGTTGTAAATTTTAAAACTACTCCACCCTACTCAGACCATACATTAGAAGATCTGATTTGGCTATTTCCTGATTAGTAACAATGGAGATACTTGGTCTAACTGAATTAAGTCTTGGTAACTCTACATTTCTCCATCCTACTTAGTTTAACAAGTTCAGGAATGTCTGCACCATACTCAAGAACTAAGTATCTGAGAAAATGGCCTTCAACAGACATGTGCAGAAACAGCAGACAGACTCCTGGGTTGTCCTAAGACAAGCTAAGTTAACATTGGTACAGATGAGATGCAGGAAAGTGGCGTAAAACAGTCTATATAGGGCACGCCACTTCCTCTCTTTGGCCTCTCTTCCCAGAGAGGCATCTCTGGCTGGCAGCATGCTAAGCGTTCCGACATCTTGGCATGGTGGCAGCTATTTGTCTGGGTTTTGGTGGTGAGTTTGCCCTTGAGCTAATTCAGGTTCAGGCATCTTGGCTGAGCCCTCTTGGAGTTCAGGCTGATTCCTTCCTCTTTTACTCTCCAAAACCTTATCTTCTAGAGCCTCTAATCTTTCCACCTGGCACAAGCCATGTGGGAGAAATCCTACACCCTTTCCTTCTCCCTTCTTCTTAAATTTCTTTCTGCTACACTAATTCAATTACCATAAATTTCCAGACTGACTTGGGTAAACTTTTTTTGTTATTTGGGATATCCATGGCGACCAATAATTAATATAGTTTAGGTCACAATGCTAAAATTATCCTTTACAGTGTGAGGTATTACCTCAGAGTTGTTTTGATTTGCATTTCTCTAATTATAAGAGATTTAGAACACTTTTTCATGTGCTTATTGATAGTTTTGATTTCTTTGTCTGAAAATGGCCTATTCATGTCCCTTGCCCATTTATCAATTGGGAAACAGCTTGAATTTTGTACAATGGATTTAGCTCCTTATGAATTTGAGAAATTAGATCTTTATCAAAGGTTTTTACTATAGATTTTTTCCCAATTTGTTGCTTCCCTTCTACTTTTGGGTGCATTTGGTTTTGTTCATACAAAACCTTTTTAGTTTAATGTAATCAAATTTATTCATTTTATTTTTTGTAATATTTTCTATTTCTTGCTTGGTCTTAAACTCTTTCCTTTCCCATAGATCTGGCAGGTATACTATTCTATGTTCACCTAATTTATGTTTACTTTCCTTCTTTATATTTAAGTCATTTACCCATTCTGAATTTATCTTGGTATAGGGTGTGAGATGTTAATCTAACTCTAATTTTTCCCATACCATTTTCCAATTTCCCCAGCAGTTTTTCTTAAATAGTGGGTTCTTGTCCCAAAAGCTGGGATCTTTGGGTTTATTGTACACAGTCTTTCTGAGGTCATTTAGCCCAAATCTATTCCATTGATCCTTCCTTCTATCTCTTAGTCAGTACCATATTGTTTTGATGGCCACAGTTTTATAGTACAGTTTAAAATTTGGTACTGCTAGGCCCCCATCTTTCACATTTTTTATTAGTTCCCTTCATATTCTTAATCTTTTATTCTTCCAGATGAACTTTGTTATTTTTTTTATAATTCTAGAAAAAAGTTTTTTGGTATTTTGATAGGTATGGCACTGAATATTATATTAGCTTCCCCTATCCCTAAGCAATTAATGTTTTCCAATTATTTAGATCTAGTTTTAGTTATGTGAAAAGTGTTTTGTAATTGTGTTCATATAATTCCTGAGTTTGTTTTGGCAGATAGATTCTTAAATATTTTATATTGTCAAGGGTGAATTTAGATGGAATTTTTCTTTCTAAATTGCTGCTGAGTTTTGTTGGAAATATGTAAACATGCTGATGATTATGTGGGTTTATTTTGTATCCTACAGCTTTGCTAAACTTGTTTATTATCTCCACTAGCTTTTTATTTGATTCTCTAGGGTTTTTTAAGTAGACCATCATATCATCTGCAAAGAGTGATAGTTTAGTCTCCTCATAGACTATTTTAAAACTTTAATTTCTTTTTCTTCTCTGTTACTGCTAGTGTTAAATAATAGAGGTGATAATGGGCATCCTTGTTTCACTTCTGATCTTAATGGGAGGGCTTCTAATTTGTCCCCATTGCAGATGATATTTGCTGATGGTTTTAAATATATATTGTTTATTATTTTTAGGAAAGGCCCATCTATTCCTTTACTTTCTGATGTTTTCAATAGGAATGGGTGTTGTATTTTTTCAAAGGCTTTTTCTGCATCTGTTCAGATAATCGTGATTTCTGTTGGTTTGATTATTGATATAGTCAATTATATGAATGGTTTTCCTAATATTAAACAATCTATGCATTCCTGGTATAAATCCCACCTGATCATAGTGAATAATCCTTGTGATCACTTGCTGGAGACTTTTTGTTAGTATTCTATTTAAGATATTTGCATCTATTTTCATTAAGAAGATTGGTCTATAGATTTCTTTCTCTGTTTCTGATCTTCCTGGCTTTGGAATTGGTGCCATATTTGCATCATAAAAGTAATTTGGGAAAACTCCTTTGCTTATTTTGTCAATTAGTTTGTATAGTATTGGGATTAGTTGTTCTTTGAATATTTGATAGAATTCACTTGTAAATCCATCTGGCCCTGGTTTTTCTTAAGGAGTTCCTTGATGATTTGTTCAATTTCTTTTTTCTGAGATGGGATCATTTAAGTATCCTATTTCCTCTTTTGTTAATCTAGGCTTTCAAGTGATTAACAAACATTCAGGGGCTTGAAGGGGTGAGAAGAATGAGAAGTGGGGAGAAGGATGACATGCTGTCAGTGTATTCCTCTCCAGTTTAACTTCCTCTTTGATACTGCCTTTTCTCTTATTCCTCTTACCCCCCTCCAACTTTTCACTTTTAGTCAGTCTCCCCCCTTTCCCCTCCCTAATGTTACTCCTCTTCCTACCCCTCCCCTCTTATTTATTCCCCTCTTACTATAGTACCTTTTAAACAACCCCCCAACTTCTCCCTCCCTTGTATTGCACCCCTCCCCACTAGGCAATTTATTACCCTTCTACTTTTATTGCACCCCTCCCACTAGGCCATTTATTACCCTTCTACTTCTCTCTCTATATATAGGGGTGTATGGTGTGCTCAGGGAGGAGTAATATCTTTGGTATGGAGGGCTTGTCATACCCTCCTAGGGCAGCTCTCCAGCCTCTGAAATACTAGGCCTGCAGTCTGGGGCAAGAGTCTAGTTTGCTTGGGTATAATAACAAGACTGCTCCCCCCCAACTCCTAGAATCATCAGGGAGATACTAGCTAGGCAGAAAGTCTTGAAGTTCTGTCATATCCTGAAGAAGAATAGAAAGAGAAGATTATATAAGGGCAAAGAAAGGAAAAGGAAACTTAGGGGAAAGGAAGGAAGGTCAAAGGAGGGGGAAATATGCATATGAAGAAAAGTACATAAATATATACCACTCAATAAGAAAATAGAAGTAAGAGGGGGGAAATAAGAGGACAGATAGATTAAGGAAGTGATTAGTAACATTAGCCCTAAATAAAAATAAATTGTAAGAATGTCTAAAAATATTTGTAATTTCTTTTTGGTAGCAAAAAATTGGATGATGAAGGAAGGGATGCCATCAATTAAGGAATGGACAAACAATTTATAGTATATAAATGTGATGGAAGACTGTTATGCTATATGAAATTATGAAAAGTATAGTTTCAGAGAAACCTGGGAAGATTTTCATGAACTAATAGTGAAGTGAGCAGAACCATGAGTACAATTTTTATAAAGACAACAATAATGTAAACACTTTGAAGGACTTAGATACTCTAACTAGCTTAATGACCAACTGTGATTCCAGGGATTTCATGATAAAACAGTATACCTACCTCATAACAGAGAGGTGAAAGATTGAAAGTGAAGAATAAGATATACGCACATATATACATATATCTACAATAGACAAACATACATAAACACACATACAGTTGCCTAATGGTACCTATATGAAAGTAGTTATGTCTATATATCCTCTCCCACAAAATACTTCATATCTAGTATGCTTTTAGTAATTAACTCCACTTTCTTTGTAGGCTAATGAAATTGTGAGTCACACCATTTATATCTAATTTTTAATCATGTCAGTTCTTGAATGGGTATCTCCTTAACTTACTGTTTTCTTTTTCTTTCTAAAGAAATTGGGTAGAGAAATTAACTTAGAAATTTGTTTGCAATAAAATACATTTGTTTGAATATATAGACATATATGTTACATATAGGACATGGCTAATGCAGAAATTAGTTTTGCAGTTTACACATTTGTAGCAGCAGTTTTTTTTCTTTCTTTCTCAATCAAGTTAGGAGAACAATAAAAGGCAGATTTTTTTATTGATTGAAAACATTAATTCAAAAAACATTGCTAACAGTATTGTCTTCTAGTTGTGCAGCTCTTATGAACATTTCAGCTTCCGAATTGGCTGGCAAGCTGTTTGACAACAGGGAATAATATATATTATTTCAACTTTTTATTTACATTACTTGGCAAAGTGCTCTAAGTATAGTGAACATTTAATATGCATTTATGGAATTTGACTGAAGCATTTATAGTATAGAGGAAGAAGTGTTAATGGGATAATATGAGAAATATAGAAAGATTCAAATATACTTCATTTTGTAATGGAGATATTCTCTATGAAACTAGAATAGAAGGAATTATTTATTTCTGCTATGAAAATGAGAGACTCAGTTAGTTATGGATAGTAGTATTTTCACTCAGTAGTGAATTATGGGGTAGATAAAAAGACTTCTTTCCAAACAATAATAAACATTGACATTTATATGGTTCTTTATTATGCATTATTATATTTGAGTTTCACAGCATCCCTGTGATGGAGGTACTAGAGATTTTATCCCTATTTTACAAAAACCAAGTCTCAGATAAGTTTAGATTTGTCTATAGTGACATAGCTAAGGTCAGAGGTAAGATGTGAATCCAGGTCTTTCCTGACTCCAAGATCAGCTCACTGACATTCTCTTCAGGAATTAGTCTCCCAAATTAAAGATTTTGGTATCTTAAGTCCCAAAAGAAACATCTTGAAGACTATCTCACCTAAATGATAGTTCTACAAATAGAGTATGGCATGAGAGAGAGGAAGGGAATAAGCATTTATATAGTACCTTTTATGTGCCAGACAGTGAGCCAAGTTTTATCTCATTTGATAAACCTGTAAGGTAGGTACTATTATTATCCTTGTTTTAGAGTTGAGGAAACAAATATAGGCAGACAATGTGACCTACCCAGGGTCATGTAGCTACCTGAGTCTGAAACTATCTCTGAATTAAAATATTTTTTATTCCAGGACCAGCACTTAATCCACTACACCAGCCGCTTACTTAGGCATTACAGCAAAGTTTCAGCACACTTAAATACTTGCCTAGTTAATGAATAAATGAAATGAAAGTTGCAGATTGGGTATAGTGTCTCTAGATTCTAAAGTATGATTCTAAGAGTTTTGAAACAGAAATTCAAAAAGTTGAGATAAACGAGACAAATGATCATTAATTCCAAAAATTTGGCTGAGTCAAATGATAAAAGACAGATGCCTTATTTTTGAAAGTTCATAATGGATCTTTGATATTTCATATACTTGGGAGGGAGAATATTTTCTATAAGAAATCTGTTCTAAAATCAAATACAAACTATGGAACATTTCTAGGATATTTCATTTGTTGTTTTGTTACAACTAAAGATACTTTAACACATAGTTTATCAGAGGAATTCTGATTGTCTCTGCCTAAATAAAAATCAATTACTTAGTTGCATCAAGTCTTCTTTGGCTAGTTATTACTTAATAATAGCAACTTTTCAGAGATTTTCCATTTGTTGGTAACATTCTGTTTTAATACCTCTGGTTAATCTGAAAGTGCTTGTTAATTCAATCCTAATTTTTCATAGTCTTTTTGGATTTTAAGTGACAAAGTACTTATCTAGAACAAAGATTAAGCTCACTTTAAAGCCTACCCACATGTATTAAAATTTTGTACTTAATCTCAATACCCATTTAATGATATATGTTCACATATATCATTCATTTGCAACCATTAAATGGGCATTAACTCCTAAATTATCAAAAATTTTAGGGATTCTAAAATATTCTGTCTTATAATTTTAACTCAAAAGCTGAGACCTAAAATTATTATTATTTGGTATAAAGAATGCTATTAATACTCTAATTTAAAGAATACTAATGCTATATATTAGGTACTCCAAAATTTCTCTCTAGGTAATGTAAAATAGAAAATTACATTGCAATTTCAAAGCCATGCATTTTCTATAAAATTTTCATGTTAAGAATAAAATGTAACATTATAGATGTAGAGCAACTCTACTACTAACGAACCTTCTAGGCATTTATGGTTATTGGAGTTAGGACATTAAAGCACCAGACATTTTAATTTGTGAATGAGTGGCTATTTTAAGCTAATATAGGTAGTGCTTATAGAGATGTTTAGGAGGGGCTGAGTTTGTTCTTAGAAGAAATGAAAGCAATTTCTTGAAGATGCTTTATGTTTGATCATATTCATTGAAAATTCCTATGATAGTGACTCTTGTGGCCTAATAATACAAGTTACTCTGAAACCATTGTGAAGTGAGTGGTCTGAAGCCCTACTGTAAATTGAGTGTGTGTGTCAGGGCATAAAAGTCTCAGTTAAGTAGGACATGTCAGGTTACAATGATCCTTTTTGTCTTTATCTCTTTTGATATTTTATGTGAAGATGCCCATTAAAGTAGATAGCTGGAAGAACAGCTATCTACTTTCCTCTTCTTTTGACTTTTAGAATTCAATTATACAACTTTTATTTCTAAAGAATTTTGACATGAAAATTTCCTTGCAATGATCCTATGAGATAATCAGTATGAATTCTATTATTTCCATTTTACCAGGAGATTAACTGAGTTTTCTGACAGATTAAATGCTCATGGTTACTGAGCTTATAAGTGTCTATGTAGGAATGCCAACCCCAATTTCCTGACTCAAAAGCCATAGCTCTTTCCATTGTGCCATGATACTTAAAAACAAGAAATGCTATAAATACAAAGAATTTTATTTTATCATAATTTCCTGTATATTTTCTACTAAATGGATATCAGAGTAATATAAAATAGAAAACTTAATTGTTGCATTTCTTAGACAATTATAATTGTCTACAGGGAAGGAAAGTATATTACTCAAAGTTAAAAACAAATTGGTGTTAGACCAGGGAGGTCTCCTAGCATCTAACTTAGTGCCCTTGTACCATGCTATGTGAGGTAAAAAAGTAAGAAGACTGGCCTAACTGGATTGAGAAAGATGGGAACTCAGATAGAGAAGAGCTTTTAATGCCAGGCGGAAGAATTTCAACTTATTTTAAGAATATTGATGTGGTACCTAGATAAAAAAAAAAAGAACCAAGATAACAGATTGACATTAGGTACTTGTAAGTTCAATACTTAGGGGGAAAATATACCTTCCTTAATAACTGTTTCTAAGTAATATAATTTCCCCCCTTTCTTTCAAGATATAGCACAGACAACTCAAGGGTTGCTGCTTTGTCTAAAGCTAGAATGGGTCTTATTCTTGCTATCATTTGAAATAAAAGGGAATAATTCATATTACATAAAAACTTAAATCACACTAGCCTATACCTGTTATTATTTTATTCTGTCTTGTCAGAGACAATGACAAAGGAAGGTCATTCAAATAAAACTTAATACACAATGCTTCAATTCTCATTACTAAAATAATTTTGAAGCCTTTTTATCTTGCAGTCAAAGAACGGTTGTTATAGAAATTCCATTCTGGTATCACACCCTTTTCCAGCTCCAACCACATTTTTTGCAGCATGAATTTAGGGTATGGTAACAAATAAAAAATGTTTTAACTGCAGCTTTTGTGTTGCTCATACATACACAATTCAATGATAGCTAATGTTATGATAATAAAAAGAAAAAGAGAAAACTACTTCTTTAAGGGGCATGTGACATATTGGCAGACTTTTATGGGGGATTGAGAATCCTTGGATTTAAAATATTAGATAAACACTGAGTATACTATACTGAGTGTGCACACTATTATTATAACATATTACAATTATAGTCTGATTTTAGCCACCTAATCCTTTCTGGGTTTTATACTTTTCCCTTTCAACTTTCATAAATCATTTCTAATTTATTCATCTTTTTCCCGAAAGGTAACTTGCAACCTCATAAAAGTGCCAATGTTCCTGTTAAAGGACAAGATATGCTTTTTTAAAAAATAAAATATACTCACTTTATTTTTAGAAGAAAGTAGATGGTGGCAGCTAGATGGCTTTGTGGATTGAGAACCAAACCTAGCAACCAAAGGTCCCAGGTTCAAATTTGTCCTCAGACACTTCCTAGTTGTGTGACTCTGGACTAGTCACTTAACCCCCAATGTCAAGCCCTTGCCATTCTTCTGCATTAGAATAAATATATTTTATTGAGTCTAAGATGAAAGGAAAGGGTTATAAAAGCCAAAATTTTTAAAAAGAAGAAGAAAGTGACATCTTAACACAGCTAAGAGCTACAAAATAAATTTATTCTTCCCTTACCTTTTATATCCCCCTGTCCTAAATATTTCTATATAGATATAGATATAGATATAGATATTTAGTTAAACTTCATTTTTGCTTTTTTATAAAATTTAGAATATTTTTTCATGGTTACATGACACATGATTTCTCCCCCATCACCTCCCCCCACCCAGAGCTGATAAACAATTTGATTGGGTTATACATGTGTAACAATTAAAATTAGTTTCTCTGACAAAAGCATTATATTTTTACAGGTTTATTAAAGATTATTAAAATTAAGGAATAAAGAAATACAAAATAAGAAAAGCACGTGCAACCTACATCTTTCCTGCTAGGTAGAGAGCTGCATGTGCCTAGAAGTAGAAGTTGAGAGAGGGGGGCCAGTAGGCATTACAGTCAGTTTAAATACCCATTTTGTATTTGGCCCAGGTGAGGACTCTGGTGAGATTTTAGGGGCTTCTGGGAATTGAAGTCTGGGGTTCAAATCTCCATTTTATATTCCTCCAGTTTGATTGTTATTGGGAAGTTTCCCCAAAAAGGATCATGAAAACATAATCAATTTAAAGATTACAATAATTTGAGGATGAGGGGAAAAAAAACAAAACCAATAATTGTTCGACTCATTGACAAAAAGCCAGTTAGGGGGCAGTCCCCTTTGGCATGAAAGTATACATACAAATAAATGTTCAATCAACCACACCCAAAGTTGATTCTTGATCTTCTCGTGCAGCTTGTAGTCTGGAGGAATCTTCATGGTGTCTTCTCCAAACAGTTCAGTTTCTGGATTGGAGAGGTATCATGTTTCTTAACCTAAAATTCTTCTCAAAAGGAATTTAAACTTTGCAATTTAAAATAATAATATTTTTACATTCTCCCCTTGAAGAGGGTGATTGAAAAACAGAAGATCACTTAGGGATGCATGGCTGAGTTATGAGGTATATGAATCAAGAGAAAATAAGAAGACATCAGAAAAATCCAAATAAAAAAATTCTGGATGAAAATATAGACTATCAAAGTCTTATATATAAAAATTCCAAGTAAAGGAAAAGTATATCCATAATAGGTCCTTGAATCAGGGCCCAATTAAAATGATCTAAGCAATGATGCATTTACCCAGTCAGCAGCCAGGACTAGAGAAAGTTTGCCACACTATGAAAGACAGAAAAGGGACTAGATTATAGAAGCCAGGTAAGGAGCCAAGTTTGGGATACTCATCTGTAAGTATTTTTACAAAGTGTGTGGATACAAGGAAGGCCTACGTCTTAACATATGTTAAGCGTCGCAACCTTGAATCTTCACACTAGGTTCAAGTCCTTTGTATTGGCTTAGAAGTACATCAATCCATCCTGGATTGGTTTCTTTGGCCCTGTGCAATGGCTCTTTTGTATATCTTGTCCTGGAATCAGACAGAATCATTAAGCAAAGTCCCATAATTTTGTTAAACTATTAGTGGCATCATTTTTATAGTCTCAAGCTTTTGGGGCACGCATTGACATTATAGCAAATGTATTTTAAACATATTACTGAAAAATCAAAAAGTTAAAGAAAATCTTGATACTGATTACATGTGCTTCAAATTTTAAAAAGGAGAGAAATAAAGAAACTGAAATAGTATATTGTACATGCAAGAAAAATATAATAAAAGAGTTTTAAAAATAAAAATGTAGCTTATAATCATTGACACATTTGTCAGCTAAGAAAATATAGAATACAAGGCTTTCTCACCAAAAATGAGATCCATTTCCTCTTCATGTCTGGCCAGGATCCACTGTGAGTACAAGCAAATGAATTTTACAAGGTAACAGTTTTTTTTTTATATGAAGAACAGTATTACAAATATTATCCCCCAAATTCTCAATAGCCCAGTTAATTACAATAGCAAACAAACACACTATCATTTTTTCACATAAGTTGCTATATGGCATTTTAAAAAGCTTATGAACTGATGGATATTTGTCACAATTTTTTCAAACGTAGCAAATCTTTCAACGTTGGTAAACATATTTTTAAACAAAGTAAAACTTATTTTGGGTCTAGAACATCATCAAGAAATCTAGATATGATTACAAAAAATGTGGTAGAGGAGTCTAGGAAAAACTCAAACCTCTGTAAAGTGAGCTGAAGTTATGAATGAGAGATGCTCCCTTTTAGGGGGGGAGGCTTCTAGGGGTACAATGCCCTGGGATTAACTTCCTAACTTCCATTCACATTTTTATAAATGCATGAGTTGGGATTATAATTGTATTTCACTTCAGCTACTAAAATGGGCCTTACCTTGTGTTAGGGGCAGGCAAAATGACCAGAGATTGTTAAGAAAAATTCTAAAAATCATGTCTAAAGAACCCTTAAAATCAATTTGAGATATTTAGCTCATTAATTTTTCCAAAGGTTGTTATAGCAATTTTCTGATGGAGTCCATCTATCCTCTATGTGACAATTTACAAAGTCAAAAATAGAAAAACTGTTTTTTATATGGGACTACTCAATAATGTTTGTTCAGTATGGTTATAGGGGAAAAGCAACAGAATTTAACAGTAGTTAAAACACAATACATTAAAATGATTCAGTGTAACAGAATAGTATTGAATGCAGTAATGTATGAAATTAAAATCACAAAGTTAAACCTTAAACAAAACAATCAGCAAAATGCAATAGAATACAAAGATTTTTATAAAACATGGAGTCTGAAATGCCTTTAAAATATAACCTCCAGTCTCTTTAAAGTTCCTTGGTTTTTTATCATGTAGATGCCTATTGTCAGAAGGCAGAAGATTGGTAAGGGGTAGGCAATGGGGGTTAAATGACCGACCCAGGGCCACACCACCAGGTAGTGTTTGAGGTCAGATTTTAACCCAAGACTTCCTGTCTCCAGGCCTGGCTCTCAATCCACTGAGCCCCTGAGGTGCTTCCCCATAGTGAGGGTGGGTTTTAGGAATCTCCAATTTTGCCAAAGAATTGCAGGGAGTTGAATTTTTCCCCTGGCTCCCAGCTGTGCTAAGTGAAAGAATTAATACAGTCAAAAGATATCTTTTTAAAGTAGTCATGCTTATAAGTTCAAAAGTCTCTTCCTTCTCCTTTTTCTCTTCTTCTGCTATCACCTGCCCCTTGCCATGTGGAGGCTAATCGTAGTCTAAGGAGAATCACCCCCATTTTTTACCAGCTGGTGGAAGTGAGTCCTGGGCCTAAGGCAATGAGCGATCTGCTGTGAGGCCAGAGTTGCGAGCGAGGCAGGACCAGGAGAGCGAGAGAGAGAGACCAGGAGCTGCAGTCGGAGAAGGAGCGATTTGAATCAAACAGTTCCAGATTCCAAGAGATCAAGAGGCTTTTCTGAAAATTCTTTGAGGAACTTGGCCTAAAAAAATCTAGGCACTAGCTATTAAAAGCTGAACTTAGTAAAGATCTAGGAAAGTTAAGAAGATTAAGGGTATTTCATCACAACCGACATGGTTCGCCAAACTGTAACTGTTAAAATTAGTTTTTCTACCAAAAGTATATATTTTTAGAGGTTTATTAAAGATTATTAGAATTAAAGCATAAAGAAATACAAAATAAGAAAAGCATGTGCAACATACATCTTGCCTGCTAGGTAGTGAGCCACGTGTGCCTAGAAGCAGAAGCTAAGAGAGGGGGCCAGTAAGTGGTATAGTCAGTTTAAATACTCATTTTGTTCTCGGCCCATGTGAGGACTCTGGTGAGATTTTAGGGAATTCTGGGAACTACCAAGGACTTCTGGGAATTGAAGTCTGGGGTTCAAATCTCCATTTTACACATGTATCATTGTTCAAAAGTAGAATGATCTTTTAATATCAAAACCCTAATCATATCCTCATCAAGCCACATGATCAATCAATCATCTGTTTTTCTTGTGCATTTCTGTTCCCACAGTTCTTTCTCTGGATGTAGATAATGTTCTTTCTCATTAGTTCCTCTGGATTGTCCTGGGTCATTGCATTGCTGATAATAGAAAAGTCTACCACATTAGATTATGCCATAATATATCAGTCTCTGTGCACAAAGTTCTCCTGGTTCTGCTCCTTTCACTCTGCATCAATTCATGGAGGCTTTTCCAGTTCACATGGAATTCCTCCAGTTCATTATTCTTTTCAACACAATAATATTCCACCACCATCAGATCCCTCAATTTGTTTAGCCATTCCCCAATTGATGGACACCCCCTCATTTTCCAATTTTTTGCCACCACAAAAAGTGCGGCTATAAATATTTTTGTACAAGTATTTTTCCTTATTATCTCTTTGGGGTAGAAACTCAGCAGTAGTATGGCTGGATCAAAAGGCAGGAATTCTTTGAAAGCCCTTTGGTCATAATTCCAAATTGCCCTCACAATGGTTGGACCAATTCACAACTCCATCAGCAGTGTATTAGTGTCCCAATTTTGCCACATTCCCTCCAACATTTATTACTTTCCTTTGCTGCCATATTGGCTAGTCTGCTAGGTGTGAGGTGTCCTCAGAGTTGTTTTAATTTGCATTTCTCTAATCAGGAGTGATAGCTGATGGGTTTAAATATATACTATTTATTATTTTGAGGAATGGCCCTTCTATTCCTTTACTTTCTAGCATTTTATACCGGAATGGGTGTTGTATTTTGTCAGAGGCTTTTTCTGTATCTATTGAGATAATCATGTGATTCCTGTTGGTTTGATTATTGATATGGTCAATTATATGGATTTTTT
The DNA here is from genome assembly GCF_027887165.1 of Monodelphis domestica. Taxonomy (NCBI): domain Eukaryota; kingdom Metazoa; phylum Chordata; class Mammalia; order Didelphimorphia; family Didelphidae; genus Monodelphis; species Monodelphis domestica. The sequence continues at coordinate 429,259,679 of NC_077229.1, forward strand.
TGTGTAAATGAAATTATCCTCCTTTGTTTATTTTAACTTAATCAATCAATAACTTGGAGTTCCCCCTCCTTCACATTTAGTTAGCCAAACACTTAAAGAACCCTTTACTAGAAAGAAAAGTTCACACCCTCAAATACTGGAAGTGGATCCCACAGGCACTGCCCTTCCTGGGCAGTGTCAGGCAAATTAGGAAACTATGATTGGTTTCTGAGATGTGATAGATCAGACCACAGCAAAAGGAAGTAAAATCCAGAGAAACAGGAAGTTACATGGGAAAAGTGTTATAAAAGGTGAGACTCAAGAGCAGAATAGGTTCTTCTGCCTTGGAGGGATTCTGCTGTGTTGGTATTTCTGCATTGGATTCCATTCTGCTTTGGAGTTTCTGTGTTGAAGATTCTGTATTGCTGACTTGAAGAGTTCTGCTTCAGTAACTCACTTGGGTTGAGGAGGCCCTGGCCAGAGACAATGGCTTTTCAGCTCTTCTCTGGGCTCCTGAGATTCACATTTATATTCACATTTGAGGTTTGGAGGCATTTGGATCTAGACTTAAGGTATTTAGCTAGGCAATATTTTCTACCTTCTTCCTACATTTCTCTCCTTACCATCTCTACTTTGCTGTAATAAAGCTACTAAAGCTAATAACAGTCTTTAAAAACTGTGACCACCCAACTTTTTAAAACTATAATAATTTGACCAACCATTTTTAATTAATACATTTTTCTAATATTAATCCATCCTTACATTCCTGTTATAAATCCCACCTGGTCTATTTTATCTTTTTAAAAATTTCTTTATGCTTTGTTTGGTCATAAACTAATATTTCCTCCATATATTTCAAAGATAATTTCTTCCTTGATCTACTCTAATTTCTTTTATATTATCATCTTTTATTTCTAATAAATTTGGACTTATCTTGATATATAATATGAGATGGTGTTCTATATTTTTCCAGATTGCTTTCTAGTTCTCCTGGAAGCTTTTGTTGAATTGTAAATTCTTACCTTAGTAGCTAAGATTGTTTTGCTTTTAATTAGAAACTAGATTACTCTGTTCTTTTGCATTTATATGTTATGTACTTAATTGATCCCATTTATCCTGCTCTTTAGTTCTTAAATATTACTACATTTTCATAATGATTATTACTTTGTAGTATAGATTCAAATCTGTTACAGCTAGGTTCCTTTTCTTCCCTTATTTTTCATCATTTTATTTATGTTTCTTAATCTTTTTTTCTTCATATGAATTTCATTGTTTGTTTTTTTATTCTCTCAAGAATTTTATCAATGCATTACTGACACTTTCAAATACTTTCCTACCTCCTTCCTCCTCTCCACTACCACCAAGCTCTTACTTCCTTCCCCTCATTTCCGGAAAGCTTGCTTTAGCAATGTCTCTGAACTGTCTGCTTTCTCTTCTGAGTAAGTAAATTAAGATGAGTATGAGAGGCAGTGGCAGGCAGTAGAAAGAATCTTTTCCCTTGGGAGTTCTACCATTGAACTGTGTTGGCTGAAATTGTATTTAATTAAAAACAATGTTTATTTAGCCTGGTTGGTTGTGTTTTTCTCAGCTGTTCTATGTGCCAAATTGTCCTTATGGTTCAAATACTTGTTTTCTCAGATTTCATGAGGAACTTCTAAATAAAATACATGTCAATTAACCAAATTTATTATGTTTTTATTCATACCAACAAATTTTGGGGACATTTTCTATCCTCTATGTTTTCTAAAGTCAGAGAAAAGTAATAATATAAGCTGCTTGTTTCCTCTATATTAGGAATAATCTGTATGTATTTTCCTTTCTGGAGAATCTTAGATATTAGTATTTCACATTCACCCATTCTAAATCAATCTAATCCAATCCAACAAGCATTTACTTAGGGCCTATGTACAAAGAAGGCATTATTGTAGGGTACAGGTCTACAAATACAAAAATGAAATAGTTGCTGTGCCCCAGAAAATTACATTCTACTGAGGTATCCAACATGCATACTGTATATAATATGTTGTGCAATTAATCAGTAAACATTCTGTGCCAGGCACTATGCTCTGCCTACTTATACAAAAGAAGTAAAAGACAGTCTTACTCTGGCACCACATAGTAAGGAATTAATTTATCGCTCTCTCCCTCTCCCTCTCTCTCTCTCTCTCTCTCTCTCTCTCTCTCTCTCTCTCTATATATATATATATATATATATATATATATATATATATATATATGTGTGTGTATATATGTATGTATACATATACATATACATTTATCTATATCTATCTAGATAAAAATATAAGCTGATACAAAGACATAGAAAATATTAATATCTGAGGAGATCAGGAATGTTTTCCTATGGGATGTGTCACCTGAGCTGCAACTTAAAAGAAGCTAGGAATTTTAAGAAGCTGAGGAGAAAAGGGATTGGATTGAGGAAAAAGCCTATGCAAAGTTCAAGAGAGGGGAAGTGGAATGCCAAGTTCCAGGAACCACTAGTAAGCTATTTTGTCCAGAATGCAGAGTGCTTGAATGAAAGCATTATAAGTCTGGAAAAGTAGGTAGGAGTCAAACTGTGACAAACTTTAAATGTCAGGTTTTTTGGACTTTGCAATAGGGAGCCACTAACAATTTTTGAACAGGGGAGTGACATAATTTGACCTATATCTTAGGAACATTAATTGTCCAATTGTAGAGAAAATGGATTAGAGAGGGGAAGAGAATAAAAGAAAGGACATCAAATGGAGACCATAGGAAAAATCAACTTAAATGAATAGATGAGATGCTTATCAAATTTTAACATAATGGAAAAAAGAATAGCTAAAATGATGGCTAGTAGTAATAATCTAAAATCATCTCAATAGGCAAAAATAATGAATGATACATAAGAAAATGAATTTAAAAAGGGATAAATGTAAAGACTTTACTTGGGTTGAAAAAAATATCAGTATCTCAAGTAAAATAAGAAAGGCATGGTTAGACCACAGATTGTCTAAAAAGGATCTGGGGGTTTTGGTGATTTCAAGTTTAATATGAATCAGCAGTGTTATGTGGCAAAATGAATCATTAAAGAGATGGTTAGTGAACATCTAGAAAAGGAAGTGGTGATTTCAAAATGCCTTCATGGTTTTATGAAGATAGGTCATGACAGACTGATCTTATTTCTTTTCTTTTTCTTTTTGACAATTTTTTAGTTAATGGATTAGTGGAATGTTAAGAGTTAAAATTTGACTGGATTTTAATATACCATTTAATGAAGAACCTTATATTATTCTTGTAGAAAATATGGAGCTATATTGGAGGAGAGATAATAGTTAAGATTTGGAATTAGATGGCAAGTCTCAGGGTAGTCTTAATGCTTTAGTGTTCACATACACAGAGGTCTCCATTGAATGGCCAGAGGACCTGTGACTGGCCTTGTATTACTTTTTTTATAATTTAAATTTATTTTATTTAAATAGAGGTAGAGATGGCATGCTTATCAAATTGCAGATGGCACAAAGTTGGGAAAAATAGTTAACACAGTGGATGAAAGTATCCAAAAAGGGCTGAATCTAATAGGACGGTATTCAGTAGGGATAAATGTAAACATTTTACATATGGGTTCAAAGAATCAACCTCACAAGTATAGATTGGATAAGCACCTGCCTGCAACTCTAGAATCCTCAGTAACTGGAAACTAAGCCATTTTGCTAATGAATATGATGAATCCTAGGGAAGGGATGAGTACCTATGTGGTGTGGGACTATTTGTAATCTCACTGAAAAGTCAACTGAAAATAGCTAGGCTGGTGGTTTACATCTTTTTCTTAGGGGCCTAAACCCCAGCTCAGTCTCTACGGGACTTCCCGAACAGACCAGAAAAGTGTCGGCACCAATCCGTTTCAGGTTTACTAAGAGCTTCCTCTTTGGACAGGTGGGCGAGCTGGCGCCAATCCGTGCGCATGCGTACATCTCCGTCTCTAACGGGCAGGTCAGTCTCGGCCTGCCGCGCAAACGCTGCGCGCACGAGAAGGCAGAAAAGGGGCTGGGCCCTATTAGCCCGCGGTTTCCCTGGGCGACGGGGGCGGAGGCGGCAGGAAGTCCGAGCTGCGGTTGGCCGCCAAGGAATGGAGACGCTGGGGGTGGAGCCGGAGGAAGAGGACGAGGAAGAAGAGGACGAGGAGGAAGACAGGATGGAGCCTTTGCTCCTGGGGGCAGCAGGAGGCGCCCACAGGGCCTTGGGGCCAAAGGAGGCCATTCGCCCCGCTCCGTGTAAATGAGACCAGCCGCAGGGAGAGGGGAAGGGCCTCGGCCGGCTCCGAAGCGGGAGGCGGCCGAGGTGGCCCATGCCGGCCCCGCCTCAGGGGCGGAAATCTTGGGGAGGGCTAGGGCTGGACATCCTAGGGTCTGGGGCTGCGCTCCGCACCCTGATTCTGGTTCTAGGCTTTTCCTGTCGACACGCTGGCCCCGGGGAGGGCAAGAGGGTGCCGCAGAGGCTGCTGGGATGTCCGTTGTAAGCTAAGGTGCCGAAGGGTTAGGGATCATTGCTTCTCCTGCCTCCACGTGCTAGGCAAGCAAGGGCGTTTTACAAAAAAATTTTATTACCGTCGTTGAAAGAAAGAAAATGGGGACACAAAAGGGCCCCCCACCAAGTTAAAGGTTTGAAAATATGGAAATTCCGCCCAAGGGTAAATCCTCCCATACCCTTCCTCGCAGAAGTTGGTCTGTTTTCCGCGTTGCTCTGGAAGGAATGGATAAAATGGGCCCAATGGGTGAAAACCTAGGGAAGGGCAGTGCTAACTGCTGCAGTATCCTCCCCTAGGTCCCCAGGGAGGGCCCTTTCCCAGCCAACTTTACCCCACCCTTTGTTTCCCTCACACAACTAGATGGGCCTGTGGTTTGGGATAGGCCAGAATAAGCCTTAAGCAAAGAGCAGGTGCAACCTCCTCTTGGCTCTATTCATCTTGAGACAAGATGTGACAAGTACAATGACAAGTCTAGTAATAGAGATGTTATGCTGTTTGAGCTACATAGCTTTTATTTCTCTGCCTCTGCCATTCTGTGTTCTGATGTTACCACGTGGGCCAAGTATAATGAAGTTTGCAAGGAATCACAGGTTAGCTTAGTTCCTTGGAGATTATTGTTTGGATCACTTTCCAACCCTTCCAAGAGGATATTTATTTTTTACTGTTAATGTCCAGATGGTAGTTTTTCATTATTGGGCGATATCAAGTTGATTTTTTTTCCCAGAATTGTTAGTGTGCTGAAAAATAGAAAATGTATAAATGTCAGATAAAAGGTTTTTTAGTATCCATTGGAGTCTTCAAAATTTCATAACTTAGACTTGACCCATAGGATAAATCAGAGAGAGCCGACCCCACGTTTGTCATTTGCCATCTTTTATAACTACTCTACCATGCTAGCATAGAGTAAGGAGTCTGAAAATATTTTGCATTCCTTTGCATGTGGTGCAGTTCGTAACCAAGTTGTGTCAGCAGGAAGTGCTTCCTACAGAGTCATAGTGCACGTGGATCTGGATTGCTTTTATGCACAAGTAGAAATGATCTCTCATCCAGAATTAAAAGGCAAACCTTTAGGTATTTCTGGACTTCTATATTTTCTTTCCCCTTTTTTATGTATTAGAATTAAGCAAATCTGTTAGAATTGAATGGGGGTGGGGGTTTGTGTTCCATTCATTCTATTTTATTAAGCTCAGTATTATAAAACTTTAAAAATGGTTTTGGTACTATAATAAACATTAATGAGGTAGTGTAGATTTTATAATCCTCATTTTATAAACTTAAACAGCAAGTAATTTAGATAAGGGTACATACAGTGCAAAACCAATAAATAGCTTAATTTTTTTTTTCTGATTGACCTTAAGGCCTATCTGGTTTCACTGCTTACTTTCTATTTGCATTAATAAGTAAGGTGCTTAAAATGAGTTCCCCTACCTAAAAAGTGAGAATAGCACTGTTATTTTGAAGTTGATGTGATCTATAGTCACTCAATAAATTTTAATTGAGATATATATATAGATTTCTTGTGAGGAAGAAGTAACTCCTGAGAAATACCAGATATTATTGTCACTTTTCTTGTCCCCAGAAGGTCAGCCATCAGATGGTGAATTTTTTTCTTTTGCCATAGCAATTCATGTAGTAGCCAAAAATATAAAATTGTCCTCAGCCATTAAAATAGCCCTTTCTTCTATAGAGGCTAAAAGAGGGAAATAGAGGATGCTTGGATTTATTAAATTCTTAATCCATCTACAAATGTTCATTAAAATTTTGTTGAAGTGAATTTTTTTCAATGAATGTGGAGGTAAGGAATAGAATTTCCTACAATATGAAAGTTATTGTCATCAGTCATTCATTGAGCCCTTTCTGGACCCTGTGCTAGTTACCGAGGATAGAAAACAGTCCTTGTCCTTGAAGTTCAAGGCATTAACATGTTTAAAAAACAACACAAGTAGCATTCTTGAATTAGTGAAATAAATACAAGACTCCATAGCATACTATAGTTGAAAGACCACTGTACTTGAAACAAGAAAAATTTGGTTCAAATTTTGACTGTGCCATTTACTAGTCTTGTGACCTTAGAGGTTATTTTTCAATTTCCTCATCAAATAAGTGGGTTGTACTTGAGCAAGCAGTTCTCAGATTTTTAAAATTCAGACCACTTTATAGTCTTAAAAATTATTAAGGACCCCAAATACCTTTTGTTTATGTATTATATCCTTCAATATTTGCCTTATTAGAAATTGAATGCCTTAGTATTATTATGAAAATACTTTTGACCTAATGGATCCACTGAAGAATTCTCTACAATTCCCAGGATGCTGTTTTGAGAAACTGAACTTTAAAAGTCTCAGCTCAGACATTGTGAGATTCCAAGTTCATAGAGTAGGTAACAAACCTTGCAAGAGTAGGTGGAAATTTTGTGAAAAATATAGGCAATTCAGATATAGATATATTGATATATTGTGATTGGAATTGAGTTTTGTTTTTTTTTTGTTTGTTTGTTTGTTTTGGAAAAAGGAATACGCATTTATATAGCACCTACTACATGCCAGGCACCATGCTAAATGCTTTATACATCTTTTATTTGATCCTCACAACAATGCTGGGAGGGAGGTATTGATATTACCTCCATTTTACAATGGAGAAAACTGAGGCTAGCAGCAGTTACCCAGGTTATATAGTTAGTTAGTATCTGAGGATGGATTTGAAATCACCTTCCAGAATTCATGCCCAGAATTCTATGGTGCCACCAGCTGCCTTTTGTATATCAAACTAATTGTTACTTGATATTTGAGTAGAACTTGCTGGATATTGAAAAGAACTTATAGGAGATGTTTGAGCATGAATTCTTTAAAGTGGAACTTGTAGAATTCCATAAACACATTCTAGGGAAACATACTTTAAGGAGCTGTAAAATTCAGTTTTAACATTGTTTTAAACAAGAGTTCAGAAGAATATTGTAGTAAACTTTTGAAGCTAAAGAATGACTACTCAGTACCTTTGGGGAAAATAAAGGAATTAAATAATATGTTTTGCTTAAAATTGTGCCTCATGCTAATTTAATCCTTTGTAAATTGGTACTAGGCAAAATAGTTTGTTTTTGTCATTAAAAGTTTGTGAATAACTTATCTCTAATTGTCTTCTGCAATATAATTTATTTCTGAAGATTATGCCCTGGCTGAAATATTTCATGTAGAACTTGGGTTGTCTTCAAAAAATTGATAAAACTGAGTTTTTAATATGTTATGCTGCTGATCATAATTTTTCTCACCTTTTGCTTCTCCTTGGCCCATAGTGCCTCCTGAATACCTTTGCTGTTTAGTCCAACAAAGAAACAAGTTTAGTAAATCAGCATTGGAGGTGGGGTTCCTCTAATAATTATGACAAGCTAGTACTTGAAATAGAGTACTCCTCAGTGCCAAAATGTTTAGAAGATGAAAGTGAATTTTTACTAGCAGCAATTAGCAATTAATTTTTACAGTTCTTCCAGTTCTGAAAAATTTTAATAGAGAATAACTTGTGATAATTAGCTAAGAGTAAAATTAATTCCATCTCTGTGCCATCTAATAAAATATTAGAGATATTTTATTCATATTTTACCAAATAGAAAAAACCCAGAAGTTGACTTTTGGTCATTGGTTGTAAGAAACCCCCAAAATATAGAACAAGTTTCCTCTTCCCTGTGAAACTGATCCACTTATTAGCGTTTCATGGTTTATATTTAAATGTGTGTGATGATGGGGCACTTTTCACTGTTATAGTCAATATACAGTATCTAAAAGGAGACAGTATAGTGTAATGAGTAGAGTGTTATTCTTGAAGCCAGGAAAACTTGTCTCTAAAAGGTACTGGCTGTGTGATTCTGAGCAAGTCACTAAATTTCTCAGTGCTAAGACAATTCTGGTTATCAGAGAAAAGATGATGACCTTCCTTGTAGTAGTTTCTTCTAGTAGGTGTTTTCTCTAACAATGAAACAAGATTCAATTCCTATCCCTCTAATTCTTGATAATGGCTACAGAGTTTTAACTAGGAAAACTTGTCTCTAAAAGGTACTGACTGTGTGATTCTGAGCAAGTCACTAAATTTCTCAGTGCTAAGACAATTCTGGTTATCAGAGAAAAGATGATGACCTTCCTTGTAGTAGTTTCTTCTAGTAGGTGTTTTCTCTAACAATGAAACAAGATTCAATTCCTATCCCTCTAATTCTTGATAATGGCTACAGAGTTTTAACTAAGTGACTCAGGCTCAAATTTTCTCTGAAATAAAATTCCTAAAGATTGTGATTGTCTAATAAGAATTCATTTTGGATATTTAATATTAAGTATTGTTGAAATAGTTTGGTTACCTTATAAACCTTTGAGTAGATAATAGCTTGAGAGTCCAGTGTTTCTTGTCTCTTAAAATTTTATTAATGAAAGGTGATTGTTATAAATTGAGTGGAGATTTTTGCATTAACATTTTGCAAAACAATGTACTTTAAAAATATATTTGTGATTCCCCTTTATCTTGCTGGGTTTTCTGCTAACACTGTTTTCCCCATAGGTGTTCAGCAAAAATATTTGGTTGTCACCTGTAACTATGAAGCCAGGAAGCTTGGAGTTAAGAAACTGATGTCTGTGAGAGATGCAAAAGAAAAGTGTCCACAACTAGTGCTAGTTAATGGAGAAGATCTGACACGCTATAGAGAAATGTCATACAAAGTTACAGGTATAATTTATAGACAGAGATGGTTCTTCAAATTCTTATAAAATGATATTATTTAGTTTATTTATATATGCATATACACATGTATACATGTAGAAATAAAATTTCATGTCATATCATGATGGATTCATATGGAAAGAGATCACATAAAGTTAAATCTATATGTTAGAAATAATGTTGACTGGAATCACTATGATAGGAATTTTGTTAGTGATTCTAAATGAGATTTTCCTCACTGGTGCTTTGCAAATATTAGTAGAACATTGGCAAATAAAAATTAAAATAGAAACAATACACTTAGAGCTTTATATTTTGAGTTTTAGATAAATATAACATTGTAAATATATACATTTTAAAAATTAAACATAGAGATATCATGTATTACATATAGTACTTAAAACATTTTGCAAAAGATGATTAACCGCACAGATTTTTGAAAATTGTCTAAATAAAATAAGCATATATTTCTTTTTTTTTTTAACCCTTACCTTCCTCCTTGCAACCAATACTATGTATCGGTTCCAAGGAAGAAGAGTAGTATGGGTTAGGCAATGGGGTTTAAGTGTCTTGCCTAGGGTAACACAGCTAGGAAGTATCTGAGGTCAGATTTGAACCTATGACCATAATCATCTGGAACACAGCAGACAATGTGGAATTAAGTGAAAGTGAAAAAATAGCAAGTCTCAAAACCCCTGCATTCAGTTCTATGTTATTTGCAGGCCTTTACCCAAACAACTATTTTTAAAAATAACATAAGGTTATAAACTTGGACAATACATTTAAATAGTAGAGATCCTTTTCTTTGAGAACCCCCTTTTTGCCATTGATCCTCCTTTTCTGTCTGCTCTGGGATCTGGCCCCTTGGATTATTCTCTCTCTGTTTCTATATCTCTGTCTCTTACACTCCTCATGTCTCCCTCCTCTTCTTTTTCTTCCCCTCCCTCCTGCCTATTATCCACTGATTCCTTTCTTGCTTCCAACAACTATGCCCATATTTATTTTTGAAAGCCATTTGCAAACCTTAAAGTACCATAGAAATGTTATTATTATACTTTATTTAAAAAAAAAACTTTCACTTGATCCTACTATTCCTTTGTTTCTCTTCTAACTTTCCTGATTTCTTCTAGGTACCACTCAAATTTCATCTTCTATAGAATACTTTTCCTTTTCTTTCCCATTTGCTAGTGCTTTCCCTTGGGAATTACCTTCCATCTGGATTGTACATTTCTTATATGTACTTAGTTATTTGTTTGTCTCCTCTAATAGAATAGAACTACTTGAGGGTAGAAGCTGTGTTTTTGCTTTTCTTTGTTTTCCCAACATTTAACAGAGTGTTCAGATATATTAGACTCTTAATGTTTATTGATCTGTTGCCTCCTTGGCCACCAAACTCTTTGAAAAAGTTGTCTATGCTTGCTGCCTTCTACTTCTTAATCCCTAAGACTTCCTTTTCCCACTACTTGACTGAATTTACTTTCTCAGAGGTTGTTTATGATCTATTTTGCTAAATCTAATGACAGTTCTTCATTCTTTTTTTTTTAACTTAAAATCTTACCTTCCATCTTAGAATCAATACTGTGCATTGGTTCTGAAGCAGAAAAGTAATTAGGGCGAGGCAATGGGTATTAAGCGACTTGCTCAGGATCACACAGCTAGTAAGGGTTTGAGGCAGATTTGAACCCAGGAACTCTCTTCTCTGCACTTGGCTCTCAATCCACTGAGCTACCTAGCTGCCCCCAATTCTTCATTTTTCTTGAACTCTACAACATTTTCCCCTATTGATGTGCTCTTCCTTCTGTTACTTTCTCTTCCTTGAGTTTCATGATACTGTTCTGGTGTGGTGTTCTTCCTCTTTGTCCAGCTAATCCTTCTTACTCTCTTTTGTGGGACTGATCTTCCATGTTTGTTTGTTTTTTCTTTTGTTCTAATATATACCCTGGGCTTCTGTCCTGGGCCACCTTTTTTTTCTTTTCTTTTGGTCATTTTATTTGTTCTCATGGGTTTTTCTTCTTTTCTATGTAGATGACTTCTAACTCTGTATAACTAACTTAATTTTTTTCTGAACTGTAGTTCCTTTTCTTCAATTTTATTAAACATCTCTATCTTGATATCCCCAAAGCATGTCAAACACAATATGTGTAAAATTGAATTTTTCCTTTCCCCCTAAACCCATTCCTCTGCCTTATTTCTGTCAAAGTAGGTCACCATTTTCCTAGTCGCCCAGACTTGACATTTAAGGAGATATCTTTGGTTTTTCAGACTCATTTTGCCCGCATATCCAATTTGTTATCAAACATTGTCAGTTTTACCTCTACACAATCTATTTTCTTTTCTCTCTTCTCCTACCAGAACCTCTTTAGACTTAAGTTCTTGCCCGTATTATTGCAGTGATTTCCTGATTTGTTTCTTTGTATTCATCCAGGCTTTTCCTCAATCTAATCTATTCCCCATTAAGCTGCCAAATTAATATTCATATCATTCTTCTTCTTTACTTCCTGTTGTCTCTAAAATAAATACAACATCCGCTTGCATTTAAAGACAGCATATACTATTGTATAATTAGGATTTGCTTCCCAGAACTCTAAATCCCAGCTTCCTATGTTCCCTCTCATGTTACATGCTAACATAGGGAGGATATAAGTGTTGCATAGCTCTTCCCTTTGCTCTCTTTTCCCCTGATCATGGCTGGGAAAGTTGACTTTATGATAGGCAGAAGAATCTATACATGGGTTTATTTTATTCCAATAACAAGTTTACACAAGTTTTCCAAAGTTACATAATTTGTGTTGTCTCCTTCCCCTCTTCCCTCCCAACTCCGAGTTGATGAGGAATTCCACTGGGTTATACATGCATTATCAGGTAAAACATATGTCCATATTATTCATTTTTATAAGAGAATAATCTTATAAAAACTAAAACCCCAAAACATATACCCAAGTGAACAATTGATAAATCATGTTTTCATCTGCATTTATACTCCAAACATTCTTTCTCTGGAGAATGGATAGCATTCAAAGTCTTATGAGCATAATTCCAAGTTGCCTTCCAGCGTGGTTGGATCAATTCACAACTCCACCAGAAATGCATTATTAGTGTCCCAATTTTGCCACACCCCCTCCAACATTTATTTTTTTTCCTTTACTGTCATATTGGCCAATCTTCTGGTTGTTTACTGTCATATTGACCAGTCTCAGGGTTGTTTTAATTTTCATTTCTCTAATAAAAAAAAGGATTTAAAACATTTTTTCATATAATTATTGATAGTTTTGATTTCTTCATCTGAAAACTGCCTATTCACATCTTTTGATCATTTATCTGTTGGGGAATGACTTGATTTTTTATAAATTTGACTTAGTTCTTTATATATTTAAGAAATTAGACCATTATCAGAGATATTTCTTATAAAAATTTCTTCCTAGTTTGCTGCTTGATCTAATCTTGGTTTCATTTGTTTTGTTTGTACAAAACCTTTCTAATTTAATATAATCAAAATTATTTATTTTATACCTTGTAACGTTCTCTATCTCTTGTTTGGTCTTAAATTCTTTCCTTTTCCATAGATCTGACAGATAAACTGTTCTACATTCCCCTAATTTATAGAACTGTTTAAATTATATACTCATTTTGATCTTGGGGATGTGAGATTTTTTTTTTTGCCATACTCTTTTTTTACTTTTCCTAGTAATTTTTGTCAACTACTAAGTTCTTATTTCAAAAGCTGGGATCTTTGGGGTTTATCAAATACTAGATTTCTGAGGTCATTTACCCCTAGTCTATTCTATTGATCCACCCTTCTATTTCTTAGCCAGTACAAGATTGTTTTGATGATTACTGCTTTATAGTATAATTTAAGATCTGGTTACTGGTAGGCTGGCATGGGCAGCCAGCCTCACTCACCACTCCAGGGTTCCCGACTGGTGGCGAACAATCAGTCAAAATAAATAACAAATGGAAGACAGATTAATCATTACGGCCATGGGACTGCTTTGCATCGGACAGCTGCTCCACCATTCCCAGGCTTGATTTTTATTTTTATACCCATTTTCTTGGCATGCAGATTGCATTACCTAACACACATGTTCAAAGAGAGATAATTGGAAAAGTGATACATTAACTTTTAACAAATCACTTGATTAACATTCTATATTCTTATATTGTGATTACAGACAGCATACAAGATAAATGGTTTCGTTACAGGTAGCTTAATTTTCTCATTACCCTGTGAGAAGTTTTGAGCTTACAAACAATCAAGGAAAATCACTTACTGCTTTTAATAAAATTGAATAATTAACAGTTCTTAAAAGACAGTTCAACAATCATATCACAATTCAAATTCAGACTGGTCGTTTCTCAGGGTTTTTACTATGGAGTTCCTGAGTTACTGATTTGTGTGATCGAGTCACTGAGGCATATTGGAGCTTGGTGTACCTGTACGTATTATATGGACCTTTATTATTGATTTGTGTGTTGGATTCATGAGAATAGGCTTCTTTGAGTGGGATAGGTTTGGGCTTGGCCTGTAGCTGCAGTTTTGCTGGGAATTATGTACCTAAGTAAAAGTTAACCCATGATAGTCTTTTTGGGATTGGGTTTAAGGGACTCATCTTTTGGTGATGTTTTGGGGAATTAGGGTTACAGGTGTTTTGCTCTTGCATTATTTCTTTTGAGACTAGGAGGAATAATCATGTTAATTCATAGGGAAGGCTTTGAACTTATCCCCATTGCAAATGATACAGATGATAGTTTTAAATAAATACTACTTATCATTGTGAGGAAAGGTCCTTTTATTCCTATGCCTTCTAGTGTTTTCAGTAGGTTGGTGTTGTATTTTGCCAAGGGTTTTTTTCTGCATCTATTGAGATAAAAATTATGTGATTTCTGTTAGTTTGATTGTTGATATGATCAATTATGTGAATACTTTTCTTAATATTAAAACAGCCTTGCATTCCTGGTGTATATCCCATGTGGTCATAGTGAAAATTCCTTGTGATATATTGCTATAGTCTCTTTGCTAGTATTTTATTTAAGATTTTTGCATCTATGTTCATTAAGATTAGCCTGTTTTTGGTCTTCCTGGCTTTGGTATCAGTGCCATATTTGTGTCAAAAAAAATTTGGTAAGAATGGGAATAATTGTTCTCTAAATGTTTGATAGAATTCACTTTTGAATCCATCTGTCCCTGGGGTTTTTCTCTTGGGGACTTCATTGATAAATTATTCAATTTCTTTTTTCTTTTTGAGATGGGATTCTTTAAGTGTTCTATTTCCTCTATCATCAGTTAAGACAATTTATATTTTTGTAAATATTCATCCATCTCACCTGGTTGTCAGATTTATTGCCATAATGCCTTAATTTCTTCTTCATTACAAGTGAAATTACCCTTTTCATTTTTGATATTGGTGATTTTATTCTCTTCTTTTTAAAATCCAATTAACCAATATTTTACCTATTTTATTTGCTTTTTCATAGAACCGGCTCCTGGTCTTATTTATTAGTTTGATAGTTCTTTTACTTTCAATTTTATCAATTTCTCTTTTGATATTTATTATTTCCAATTTAGTTTTTAACTGGGGGGGGTTAATTTGTTCTTTTTTTAGTTATTTTAGTTGCATGCCCAATTCATTGATCTGCTTTTTCTGTATTTTGTTGATATAAACACTCAAGGATATAAATGTTTCCCTGAGTTTTGCTTCAGCTGTATCCCATAAATTTTGACATGTTGTTTCTTCATTGTCATTCTCTTCAATGAAATCAGTGATTGTTTCTATGATTTGTTCTTTTACCCACCCGTTTTCAAGAATTTGATTTAGTTTCCAATTAATTTTTAATTTGCCTCTCCTTGAAACTTAATTGATTATAATTTTTATTGCATTATGTTCTAAAAAAGTTGCATTTATTCTGCTTTTCTGCATTTGGTTGTGATGTTTTTATGCCCCATTACATGGTAAAGCTTTGTATATGTACCATATGCTATTGAAAAGAAGGCTTATTCCTTTTTGTCCTTATTCAGTTTTTCCAGATATCTATTAATTCTAAATTTTCTAAAACTTCTTTCATTTTAGTTTTTTTCTTATTTTTTGTTTATATTTATCTAGTTCTGATAGGAAAAGGTGAGGCCCCCCACTAGTATAGTTTTACTGTCTATTTCCTCCTTAAAATCCTTTAGTTTCTCCTTTAAAATTCTGGATGCTATACCATTTCATGCATATATGTTGAGTACTGATATTTCTTCAATATCTATACTTCCTTTTATCAAGATTTACTTATCTTCCTTATCTCTTTTAATCAGATCCATTTTTGCTTTAGCTTTGTCTGAGATTATGATTGCTACTCCTGCCTTCTTTGTCTCATTTGAAGCTTAGTTGTTTTGCTCCAGCCTCTTATCGTTATTCTGTGTATGTCTACCTGTCTCAACTGTGTTTCTTGTAAACAATATATGGTAGGATTCTGGTTTGTAATCCACTCTGCTCTCTGCTTCCATTTTATGAGTTCATCCCATTTACATCCACAGTTATGATTGCCATCTGTCTATTTCCCTCTATCTTGATTTCCTCTTTTAATTCTTACTTTTCTCCTTTCACTCTTTCCCTCTACATCAGCATTTTGCTTTTAATCACTCCCCACTTCCTCCTCCCTTTTACTACGCCTCTTCCTACCACCTCCCTTCTTAATCACCTCCTACTTCTCTATAGGGTCTTTAATCAACCCCCTGCAACTTCTCCCTCCCTTATATTACTCCCTTCTACACCACCCTGTTTCTTATTCCTTTTCTACTTCTCTGTAGAGAAAGATAGATTCTCTATTACAATGAATCTGGTAGTTCTTCCCTCTCTGAGCCATTTCCAATGAGAGTAAGATTTAAATATTACTTGTCACCATCCTCATCTTTCCCTTCATTGGAATAGTATTCCCTCCCCCAACCCATGCTTCTTTATGTGTTATAATTTACCCCATTTTATTTCTCTCTTCCCATTTCTTTTAGTACAGTCCTCTTTTTCACCCCTAGTTTTTTTCCACATGTCATCCTAAATAGTTTACTACCACACCCTTGTCTGTCTATGTAGACTTCTTCTAACCTTTGTGACACTGATAACAATTTTTAAGAGTTACAGATAGCATCTTTCCATATGGGAATATAAGCCATTGGGCCTTTTTGAAGTCCTTAAGTTTTTTCTCTTTTTTATTTACCTTTTTATGCTTCTCTTGAATTTTGAATTTGGACATCACATTTTCTATTTCTCCAGGAATGCTTAGAAATCTTCTATTTTATTAGATGGCCATACTTTTTCCTAAAAGAATAGAGTTAGTTTTGATGGGTAGGTGATTTTTGGTTGTAAACCCAGTTCTGTTGCCTTCTGAAATACCATATTCCAAGCCTTCCAGTCCTTCAATGTGAAAGCTGCCAGATTCTGTGTAATCTTAACTGGGGCTCCATAATATCTGAATTGTTTTCTTTCTGACAGCTTGTAGTATTTTCTCCTTGGCATGAGAGCTCTTAAACTTGGCTATAATATTCCTGGAAGTTGTCATTTGGGAATAGGAGGTGATCTGTGGATTCTTTCAGTTTCTATTTTACCCTCTTGTTCAAGAACATTAGGGCAGTTTTCTTAGATAATTTCTTATAATATGATGTCTAGACATTTTTTTGGTCATGACTTTCAGGTAATCCAATAATTCTTAAAGTTTCTCTCCAGGATCTATTTTCTAGGTTAGTTTTTTCAATAAGATATTTCATATTTTCTTCTATTTTTATTTGTTTGATTTTGTTTTAGTATTTCTTTTTTAAATTTAATTTAATTTTTAATTTTTATTATTTTTTGTCTTAAATGTGTTTTATTTTTTCCCATTTGAATTTGTTTATTTAGTCAATTTAGAACATTAGTCCTTGGTTACAATAATCACATTATTTCCCTCCCTCCCCTCCACACACCCTTCCCGCAGCCAACATACAATTTCATTGGCTATTATTTGTATCCTTGATCTGAAACTATTTCCATGTTGTTGATGTTTGCACTAGGATGTTCATCTAGAGTCTACATCCCCAAACATATGCCCTCGATCCATGTTTTCAAGCAGTTGTTTTTCTTTGGTGTGTCTACTCCCACAGTGTTTCCTCTGAATGTGGATGGTGGTTTTTCTCGTAGATTTCTCCAAGTTGTTCAGGGTCACTGCACTGCCAATAATGGAGAAGTCCATTACATTCAATTGTACCACAGTGTATCAGTCTCTGTGTACAATGTATTCCTGGTTCTGCTCCTCTCACTGCATCAATTCCTGAAGGTTGTTCCAGTCTCCATGGAATTCCTCCACTTTATTACTCCTTTGAGCACAATAGTATTCCATCACCAACATATACCACAATTTGTTCAGCCATTCCCCAATTGAAGGGCATCCCCTCATTTTCCAATTTTTGCTACCACAAAGAGTGCAGCTATGAATATTTTTATATATGTCTTTTTCCTTATTATCTTTTTGGGGGTACAAACCCAGCAGTGCTATGGCTGGATCAAAGGGCAGATAGTCTTTTATTGCCCTTTGGGCATAGTTCCAAATTGCCCTCCAGAATGGTTGGATTAATTCACAACTCCACCAGCAATGAATTAATGTCCCTACTTTGCCACATCCCCTCCAGCATTCATTACTTTCCTTTGCTGTCATGTTAGCCAATCTGCTAGGTGTGAGGTGATACCTCAGAGTTGTTTTGATTTGCATTTCTCTGATTATAAGAGATGTAGAGCACTTTTTCATGTGCTTATTAATAGTTTTCATTTCATTAACTGAAAATTGCCTATTCATGTCCCTTGCCCATTTATCAATTGGAGAATGGCTTGATTTTTTTGTACAATTGATTTAGTAGTAGTCTCTCAGAAGCTGAGAGTGACAATCGTCTTTGTGCATTATCATCTATTGATGTACCCTCATGTGGCTATGAAGTCCAAAGACGGAGGCGCAAAGTTTGTGGCACATGGGGCATGGAACGCCAGTTGTTACGGGAGGTGCGATTGTGGCCTGGTGTCGGCGTTCACGTGCAGCGGCAAGACATTGACATCGCTCATCTTCAAAGGTGGCGGAGGCATGGTTAATGTGGGTTCGCCAGCTGCTTCTGACAGAGGCAGCAAGTTCTAGTTGCTTTGGTGTAATGCCAGCCCACTTCAAGTTTGACTTTAGCTGATCCTTGTATCTTTTCTTTGGTTGACCTAGGTTAGTTTTTTCAATAAGATATTTCATATTTTCTTCTATTTTTTCTTCTTTTGATTTTGTTTTAGTGTTTCTTTTTTAAATTTAATTCACTTTTTAATTTTTATTATTTTTTTGTCTTAAATGTGTTTTTTTGTTGTTGTTGTTTTAGGTTTTGCATATGATTGCTTGGATCTTACCATTTCCTGTTAGTTCTGTCCTTTGCTCTTTTTCCAATAGAAATTTTGGAGGGTTAAGTGTTTTGTTTGTGTTTCTGGTTGTTTTTTTGTTGTTGTTGTTGTTTGCTATTTGCTTTTCTCAGAAAATATTTTTAATCATTCTAATAAACCATTTTTTGAATGAAAAAGGAGGGGCTTATAGCTAGGTGACTTGTTGGATAGAGTGCCATGCCTGGAGTCAGGAGGGCCTGAGTTTTCAAATATGATATTATATACACTTCCTACTTGTATGAACCTGGGCAGTAAAACTGGAGTGCTTGCATGATGGTCTGTTTTGCTTACTCAATTTTGCAAATTAACTCAGGGATACTAGAAAGCCTTTTTTGGGGGTGGATTTCCATTGTAAATCTTTTCAAAAATTGATTTCTCTACTTGCTGATTTGGTAAATAGAGCTTAAGTTTTCTTTGTTAATGAGAGATGTTTAGTACCTTGGTCTTATTTTAATTTAGAAGAATAGTTAGTAGATTATGTTAAATATTTTCTGAATTCAAGATTTACCCTAGAAGTTGTATCTTTTGCTAAATTCCTGGAATAAACTTTCTTTTATTGCCAGTTAAAAAAATGTCCCAAAGTATAGCACACAGAAATTATGGTTAGATTATATACATAACTGAGGTTTTGTTACATTCTGAAACTTAAGCTACTTTCTTGTTTAATAAAATATATATCATGCTATTCAGATTATTTTAAATTTGTGTAATCGAAAAATAATTTCAGTTCATATGTACACTAATATTATTTCCTTTTAGAGTTACTAGAAGAATTCAGTCCAGTTGTTGAAAGACTAGGATTTGATGAAAATTTTGTGGATGTAACCCAGACGGTTGAGAAGAGACTACAGCAGCTACAAAGTGATGACTATTCTGGAGTGGTTGTTTCTGGTCATGTTTACAATAATCAGTGTGAGTTTTTATTTTTCCTTTTTAGTAACTACTGAGAGTATTTCATAACTTGTTACTTTGTTATACTGAAATTTTCTGTGTTTTGAGAGCAATATTACTTTGTAGTTAAAGTGCTTGCACAGTTAAGAATGTTTCTCGGGTATTTGATCCCTTTATCAAAAGTTGGAAAACTATAACAAATATTACAGATATATGGAATAGTCATTGCAGCTAGGGCTGCCAACTCTAACTACTATTGTCTTTCAGTACTGTGTTCAAAAGTAAGTTACTGCTTCTCTGACTTAAGTTTTAAAAAGTTAACATACTAACATCTTTTCTCTCATGAGTTTCTTTTCCTTTCCCTTCACCATATCATTCCTATATCAGACCTTACTAATGGCATATTTCAAAGTAGACTATTTTAGTTTCCTTCTCCTTTTCCTTTTTGGGATCTTCTTCAGTCTCCAAATACCTCCTCTAGATACCTCTTCCCTCATATTTCCATGAATGCTTAAAATCCCACATTTTAAATCTGGCCTCAGCCACTTCCTAGCTGTGTGACCCTGGGCAAATCACTTGACCCCCATTGCCTAGCCCTTACCACTCTTCTGCCTTGGAGCCAATACACAGTATTGACTCCAAGACGGAAGGTAAGGGTTTAAAAAAAAAATCCCACATTTTAACAGGAGTCGATTTCAAACTACCCTCCCTGTAGGAAAATGATAGGAGGCTTAATTTAGGATAGGAGGCTTCCTCTTTGAGGAAACACAGAACTATCTAATATGGAGAAGGCTACTCAGGAAATGGGTTAGCCAATAGTAGGGGTCTGTAACCATGAATCTAGATGATCTTACCTTGGCAGATTTTTTATCTTGTTAATTTAGACTACTTCTAAAATGTTGTATTATTTCTGAATCTTGATATTTGTTATTGTTGTTAGCTTCATGTCATCTGTAATTAGGGAACATTATTAAAATTTTAGCAGGTCAGTGCTAGTTTATTCATTTAGCTGTTGTTGTTCAATCTTTCAGTTGTAGTCTAGTCTTCGTGACAACAAGGATCATAGTTGTCGATGAGATTTTCTTGGCAAAGATACTGGAATGGTTTGCCATTTCATTCTCTAGTGGATTGAGGCCAACAGAGGTTAAGTGACTTGCCCAGAGTCACATAGCTAGGAAGTAGCTGAGGCTACTGTTGAACTCAGGTTTTCTGACTGCAGGTCCAGAACTGTATCTACTGAGCCACCTAGCTGTCTCCTTCATTTAGCTGTGACTCTACCTATGTATCAGCCAGTTCTGTCAACTTTAGAATCCCCTTACCTGCATGAGGAGGCATGACTAACTCTAGTAGAAGGGACAAGGAAGACAAAATAACCATATATTTATTAACCTTTTCCACAAGGATAACTTCTTAGACTAGGCTTACTTTATCATCATCATCGTTGTTGTTCTTCCTGAAATCTAGATATCATGTGTAATTTTTCTGTTCTATAGGTAGAGTTATTATATTAAAAATTAGTTTAGTTTGATATGACTTGATTTTAGTAAACCCAGGATAGCTCTTAGCTGATCACTGCTTTCTTTTTTAAGAGTTCACAACTGATCTATTTAATAAGTTCTCAAATATTGCAACTGCCATCAAACTATGGTTTCCAGATCTTGTATTTTCCTTATTCAAAATAATTGCTTATCATCTACCAAAATTCTCATCTTCTACCATCACTCAAAAATTACCAGAAATTGTTCTGAAATTACATCTGAAAGGTCTTTTAATTCATGAGGATATATTTTTCTATGCCTGGCAACTTAAGTTCAAAGTGACTAGGGATCTCTTATACAACTTTATGTTTTATTTACCTCTTGGCCATATTTTTTTTACCTTTTCCTATTTGAAGATAATTCCCTTTGATAGAGAAGATAGAAATAAAATAAGTCGAGTAGTTCTGCTTTCTCTCTTCTCACCCTTGACAATCTAGAACTTTCTTGTTAGTTATCTAACACACCATAGCTATACTAAAAAGCTCTTTTGAAATAGTTTTAGCATTTCTCACAAGGCTAAGTTTATTTGAATGCTTTAACATTTCTGAAATTAACTTTATTGGGCCATGCCAGTTTTTATGTAGCCCTCTTTATGCTATCTTTTATACATATATTTTTCATATTTAAACTCAATGTGGAGTTCCTTGTGCAATTAAGTTAGCCCCTCATTTTTCTCTTAATTAGTATTATTTGTAATTGTAGTATCAGTACTTTATTGGTTATAGACAACTATCTTTTTTTAGAAAACTATTAGAAACTTTGTCTTTACAGTTTTACCTTTCTTTTCTTGGAACTTTTCTTTTTTGATACTTGGTTTCCTAAAGTCTATGTCTAGCATTTCTTTTCCAAACTGTTATGAGGTCAATTTCCCCAATGTTTTCACCACTTTCTTTAGTCTTTCAGTTACCCCTTTTTCTTCAGCATTGTTAGAGTAGTAGTTTTCCTTTCTATTTCTGAAAAGCTTTTTTCCCCCAAGCCAAGAACTCAAAAGATGCTTTTGCATATAATTTGTCCTGTTTCTTGTGAGGTTCAATATTCCATAAATATAGGTTAAATTTTTTTAAAAGAACTGCAGTAAACAGTTTATTTTCCTATTTTAAAGTCAAATTTATATTGATCACAGTTACACTTATTATTATATTGATCACATTATACAAAATGCTAGTTAAATTTTATTAATATTAACTATAATATTTATAAGAGGAAAGGTAAAATTCTGTTATTGTTTTTCATGCTTAATGAATGCTTATTCTAATTTTGTCCCACTAATCAAAAATGACAAGATATTTCAAATTACCATGTATAACACACTTAGTTTTAAAAATTATGTTACATGGAAAAATTTTAAGGCTGCAGCAAACCAAACATTTTCATAGGAGATATTCATAGAAAGACTTTTTAATCAATTATTTAAGTATCCAAAGAATATATTAGTACTGCACAGGTGTTTCAAATGAAGGTGAGAATATCACTATTTGACTTATATTAGCCCTCTGAGCAACAGAGATAATAATTCAAAATGTGTAGCAATATAAGGGAAAAATTTAGACTTAATTTAAGTCTTATATTTAATATCTCCCTTCTAACTGTTAACATTTAACCTTGTGTATTGTTTTGTAGCTGTAAACCTAAATGACATTTTGCATGTAAGATTACTTATTGGATCACAGATTGCAGAAGAGATGAGAGAGGCCATATTTAATCAGCTGGGTCTCACAGGCTGTGCTGGAGTGGCTTCTAATAAACTGTTGTCCAAATTAGTTTCTGGTACCTTTAAACCAAATCAACAAACAGTTTTAATGCCTGAAAGTTGTCAAGATCTCATTGATAGTTTGGACCACATAAAGCAAATGCCTGGTAAGAAAGATGCACTTTTAAACTACTTACTATTTTTTTTCTTGTTTTTTAATCTTTTCAGAAATTACAATGTATTTCATGCTTTTATTAAGATTTATGTTCACTTGACCTACTTATTTGGGGGGAAAAAGTTAAACCTTAATTTCCACCTGTAAATAAGTACAAAGGAAATACAGGAATAATTTCCAAACTGATTTTATTGTATATTTTTGTATGGTCAGTAAAAGTATTAGCATAAAATCAGTTATAAACCAGACACATTCAATAATTTGGTCAAATTTAATAACTTCTAAGCCCTTGTCTATTCCTTCAGACTATATATAGCATAACAAGGAAGAATTGACTCTGTTTTGCTATGATTTTCTCAGAAGGCTAAATGGTTGAATCATTTAGAATCATTTAGCTTTCACAAAACTATAGTAAAACCACATTTATCTGGCATTGTTGGAAATCGAGCTTAATTTTTTAGATAGCTGAAGCTTAGCTATTTTAACCAAACTTTTGGTTTTAAAGATTTTTTGAGGGAAATCATTCTGATAAATACTTCTCTAACTTCCAAGTTAACATAATTTAAATTTTTCTTCCTAAGGTGAGAATCAGAACAGATAATAATATTTGTAAAGTGCCTGGTACTTAGTAAATATTATATAGATGCTTATTCCTTTCCTCTTTTCTTCCCCATTTTAATTTCATAATTATTAGAATATAGTGATATCTTCAGGTATATAGTATTCTTTGCTCCCAAACTAAATGGCCACAGCCTACTTCATTTTCTTAATTCTTGGTTCTGCTTTTTACATTTTTTTGTGTCTTTTTTTTTATTGTTGGCCACTCACCTCTCATCTCTGACTACTGTCAGCTTGTCTGTCCCTATAACTTTCCAGTTTTTATTGTCATGGGTTGTAAAAACAGAAAACAAACTTATTAAAATTGTGCTTAAAACAATAACAAGATTCCAAATTAGTACATAAGAGATTCTTCTTGAAGTCTAGTGAACAAGCTTCAGAGTTTCAACTTGGTGGCATTAATTTTGTTTACTCTAAGGCCTTTTGTGTTTATTTCCTGGAGTTTGTTTTCTAGATATTTTTGTTGCTGCTCAGTTTTTTTTTTTCAGTTATGATCAACTCTGTGATGCCATTTGGGATTTTCTTGGCAAAGATACTGGAGTGGTTTGCCATTTCCTTCTGCAACTCATTTTACAAATGAGGAAATGGAAGCAAACAAACAGGGTTGGTTGACTTACCCAGGATCACACAGTTGGCAGATGTCTAAATAAGGTTAGATTTCTACTCAGAAAGTTGAATCTTCCTGGCTCTAGGCTCAGCCTTCTAACCACCATACCTCCTACCTGCTTTATAGATATTTAAGACTACCAAATATTTGACCTAGGATCATAGAGTTAGAATGGGATGGGAACGCAAGAGATCATCTCCTGTAGTGGTTGTCATAAACTGTGATTCAAAGGACCGCAAGGGTTACTGAAACCATTTCATGAGGTACATGAGGTTAAAACTATTTTCATACTAATATACTAATTTTTTTCCTGTTAAAATATTTCCTCTTTTTCCAAGTACATATCTTTATGAGGCCAGTTAGTGACTATTTATATACATCAACCAAAGCATCATTTTGCCACAGATTAAATCCAGGAATAAATAAGAGAATCCAAATGTCTGCTATAAAGCTAGGCATACAAAAATGTACAAAACAATGTGACTCTTTTAATTATTTTTTTATTTGAAAAATATGGTTATTTTTTACCAAAAAATGCAGTTTATGTTTAACATGTAGATTACTGTTTATTGCTTTTTGTTTATTTATTAAGTGAATTGATATTTTTAAATTATCACTTTAAATTTCTAATATTGTAAATATTACTATATATAACACACAGAAACAAAAGCTTTTTGAGGACATTAGTCATCTTTAAGAGTATAAAAGGGTCTCAAGATAAAAAATTTGAGAACCACTGATATAATGAAACCTTCTCACCTAAGATAAGAAAATACAGAGGCGAAGGAGCAAATAGTAAGTGGAGGGACTGGAACTCAGATTCACCTGCCCTAATTATAAATCCAGTGCTCTTTCTACCATACCATATTGGCTTCCAAGGTTTCTAAATAAGTGAGGTCTTACTATATTTAATAATTTTAGTGGAAAAATACAGGTCTATTCTTATTCATGTGAAAGCCATGAGTGATGAACTTTGAAATGTCTGATTATACTCTGCTTCCAGCATTCACTAACACTATGACTTCAGGTATGCCACCCAAACTCAGAGATATTTCATCTGTATAATAGCTGATACATTTAGTGCCTCTTTCTCAGGGTCATTATGAAAATCAAATTAGTTAATGAATATAATGTTCCTTTTTAAACTTGAGTTTTTATTTGTATTTAGTATTAAATATTCTAATGAAATTCTCCATTTGAAAAATAGAGAGAAAAAAATAGAGGAAGCTGGTGGTTCAGTGGATAGAGCTCTGGGTCTGGCATCAGGAAATCCTGAGTTCAAATCCATCCTCAGATTCTTCCCAACTGTATGACCCTGAACAAGTCACTGATTGTCTGACAAAAGAATGCACTAAAAAAGAAAATGTCAAACCACTCTAGTATTTTTTTCAAGAAAATCCCATGGAGAGCTATGACCCAGGAAATCACAAAGAATCAGACTCAGCTGAATAACTAAAGAACAACAGACTGAAAATATCTTAGGAATTGCTGCCATCTTAAATGTTAATTTAAAATGGACAAAATTTTTATTTCACAAACAGTTTTTAAAAAGACTTATGAGAGCACTGTGCTAGATACTATGGGGGAAAACAACTATGTATAATATGTAGTTCTTGTTCTCCAAAAACACAGCCTAATTTAGAAATGTGTTTTGTCTTTGGAAATTAATGCACTAAAATTAAAGAGCTTAGATAATTATGTAATTAATGCCTTTGTTATTTTTATCTGTATATAAAATACTTCACAACTTCATCTGTTTTTACCTAGGTATTGGCTTTAAAACTACCAAACGCCTTGAATCATTGGGTATTAATAGTGTCCATGATCTCCAAACCTTTTCACCTAAGATACTAGAGAAAGAACTAGGAATTTCAGTTGCTCAGCGTATCCAAAAGCTCAGCTTCGGAGAAGATAATTCTCCTGTGACTCCTTCAGGACCACCTCAGGTGAATATTTCATGTAAAGTATTATACAACTTTTCAGAATGAAAGAAGCAGTTTGAATGCTATATACTCCTTTAAAAATTTTAGGATTTTTAAACTTTTCTAATTTGATTAGTTAAGTTAACCAAACAAACCTTTCTTTATAAAAGTATGATTTATTACATTAGATTAATAATTGCCTTAAAGTCAAACACAATTTTAAAAAGATATGCTGTTTTACATAAATAACTTGATTAAAATTCAGCCTATTTTCATAGTCTACCTTGTGCACAGGAGATAAAATTAATTTTTTAATTCCTGTTCTAATAATGGGACTTGGCTTAGTTATATTATGCATTGTCAATATAAATTAAGCACAGTGCTTTTAAATGATCTAAAATTAATTTTATGAAGACAGTGTTTTATAATAATGGATATATTTAGAAGGAAAGGTCTTAGGAAGATGGGAATAATGGTAAAGGGTAAGAATGGTGTTGCTAAATTGATATTTATCAAATGAGTCAATAATTGTAAAGCTCTTAGCATAGTGCCTGGCACATAGTAATATTATATGTGTTAGCTCTTAGTATTCTATAATACATATAGCTAGATCTACATATTTATTGTAACTTCTTGTTTTTTACATCATAAAGGAGAAATAAAAGAATTTTACAGTTAAATAAATTCAATTTGATAGGCAAATTAAAACAATAATTTTACTATGTTCAAAGAAACTGAAAGGAAGGAAGAAATATGAAAAAACCCACATTTACCAAACTAAAAAGACAAAAATAGCTGAGTAGGGAATATCTTAGATGGTGTGAAAATTAATTATTAGCAGTGTATTCTAAATGTCAAGAGCATGGGCAGTGAGGGAAAACTATTAAGATTCTTAATATTTTCCACTGTTTATTTTTTATTTTTTTATTAATAATAAAAATAAAAATTAATAAAAATTTAATAATTTATTAATAATTTATTTTATTATTTATTTCACTGGATGAAATACTTTGATAAATTTATTTTTTGTGTGTATACCTCACTTGAGTTTAATTCAGTCTTTGTTTTCTAATATTTAAACATTCTGTATCTTATGTTGTGTGGCAATCTATTCAGTGTTAATTAACTTCATATTAAGTTCTCTAAAGTTCTATTACAAACCTATTTTGTTCTCGTCAAGTCCCTAACCCATTCTTGATCTCCATGTCTACAGATAACCACTTTACTGAGATGAAGGCCATCCATCTGAGATTCCTTGACTTTCTTCATGTTCTCCTCCTTGCCTCCTATTTCAAAGGAAGTCTTCTTCCCAATGTCTACTCCTCTTCCTTTGTCCCAGTTCACTTTCTTCCCACCTTCAGAACTCTTCTTTATTATCCATCTTCTTTTGTACATTTTCAATTTTTTTATCTCGATCGATTCTATCCTTTTTACCTATAAGGTAAAAGATTTTCCCTAACTTTTCTTTGCTGTACTATAATCCCTTAAACCATCTAGTCAATTTTCCTCCTTCCTTAATTCCTACCAATAACACTCACTGTCTTATATTCCTCCCTTTGTTGACTTGCAGACTTCTTGAGGAATACCCTGTGCAGGGAGAGATGGGTTGTACAGTGGTTAGAGCACTAGGCCCAGAGTCAAGAGGACCTTGGTTCAAATCAGGCCTGAGACGCTTCCTAGCTTTGTGACTAGGCAAATCTCTTAACCCTGTTTGTCTAACTCTTGCCCTTTTGTCTTATAGTTGTTACTAATACAGAAAGCAAATATTTTTTTAAACTACCTTGTGCATTCCTCTAGTGCCTTGCTCAGATTCTACTGCTTCATTTCTCATTATACTTCAGAAACTTCTTTCTCACTGCTGACCTCCAAATTGCTGAGTCCAATGGCATTTCTCATGTTATCCTCCTGGGCCTCATTGTTGCATTTAACGATGTTCACAACCATTTTTTTAGTCCTTTCTCTTCTTCCTACAACTACTTCTGGAGTGACTTCAAGAAGTCTTTGTTGATTCTTTTCCTCTTCATGCCTAATCTTTTCCCAGGATTTTGTCCATAGTCTGTTTCTCTTCTCTTGGTGACCTCATTGAGTTTGGGGCTATAGTAATATCTCAGTTCTGATGAATGACTTCCAAATCTTTATCTTCAGGTTAACCTCTAGACCTCAATTTACAGTTTTCTACTTTGTGTACAGGGCATATAGGGAAATTGAACACCTCTCATGTGAGGGCTTGCTGAGCTCCTTTTAGGGCTGCTCATCTACCTTTGGTGTCTGTCTATCATCTAGCTCTCATTTGTGACTCCAAAATGCTGTAGCATATACAGCATTCACACCCCAGTAAAACAGTCTTGGAAAGAGGACTGAACCAGGGTGTGAGTAATCAACAGGCCTTAAACCTACAACTGAGTTAAAGTGGATTGCTACTCCAAGCAAGTTAAGACTTCCCACTGCAGAATAGACAGATAAAAACAGTTTTCTGCAATGACCAGGAAGGCAGCTAAACCAGGCAGTGTGGAGCACTTGGAGCTTGGTCAGACTTGGAAAAAGCCAAGGTCATCCACTGCATACCAGGCCCTCACCAGTCCTAACTTTTGTGCTGCTACTGGACTTCAGTAACTCTGGAAGAAAGAGTATGGCAAATGACTTTGTATAACTTTGCCTCACCTAAATCCACTTCAGAGGCAAGTCAAAACATCACTCTGTGATACCACTGGTTCTCTTCCAAACAAAGGAGGAATAAAATTAAATCCAACACATCCAACATGAGATTCAGATTCAAAAGCATTGGAAAGGACTTTAAAGTATCTAATTCATTAACTACTCATGGTATGTTCTTAT
The DNA here is from genome assembly GCF_027887165.1 of Monodelphis domestica. Classification (NCBI taxonomy): domain Eukaryota; kingdom Metazoa; phylum Chordata; class Mammalia; order Didelphimorphia; family Didelphidae; genus Monodelphis; species Monodelphis domestica. The sequence continues at coordinate 429,288,549 of NC_077229.1, forward strand.
TAAAATTGATTATCTCAGTCAGGAAACTTAAATCTTCTTAATTTCTGTATTTATGTAAAGGATTTCACTTCTTTTAGGCACTCTCAGCCTCATTTTTTATTTAACTGTATCCCCTTTAATGTCCATGTTCATTCAGTTAAACTTAGCATACATTTTTTTAAGTGCCTGGTATATACAAGGCACTGGGAATTCAAAGGTAAAACAAGACAGTTGCTGATTCTAAGAAGCTTATGTACTCTAGTTGTTATTCAAGGACTCCTAGCCCTGAAGTAGCTCTTAAGGCCATCCTTGCTTACCATCACTACATCCTTACTCCAGGTCACCTCCCCTAGTCTATTAGAGAGGTTACTAAACTGGCCTTCCCATCTGTGATTTCTTTCCCACTATGCCTTATTTCATATCAATCTTTCTGAAAGATGCAGTCATGTAACTGTATTCAGAGAAGCAACATGACATAGTGAAAAACAAAACAAAACATAGCACATTGTTCTTGGATCTTTGTCCTGCCTGCCATCCACTAGCTATTTAATTCTAGGCTTGTCATTTAACCTCTTGAAGAGCCAAATGGACTTGGACTACTTACCTCACAAGTTTATTTTGAAGAAAGTGCTTTGTAAACTGTAAAAACTGTTATTATCATTACTATTTCAGAAACCTTCAGTGGCTGCTTTTCCCAGGGGCTACTTTCCAAACCTTGTTGCTTGGCATTCAAGTCCTTTCACAAAATGGCTCTAGCCTATCTTTCTGATCTTCTTATTTTACTGCAATCAATTTATTTTGTTTAATCCTAGCTACTCAGATGTACATATGCATATACCTTATTTCCCCCGCTAAATTTTAAAATTCTGGTGGTTGTGGGCTCTCTATCCTATTTTCCTCCATCTCTGTCATACTTTGTTTTCTTTGTTTCAGAACTTAACAAATAATTGGCTGAAACAAGTTATCTTAATTCATAGCAGTCTGGTATGAGGAGGAAAGGGAAGGATATCATTACCTTTATTTTACTGACAAGAAAACTGAGGCAGAGCTTTCTTGAAGTCACAGTAGTTTTGGAGATACACCAGAGCTAGGAATTCTTTTCAAATTAGTGAGCTTTCTCAGCTACAATTCCAGAATGCTTCCCATTAGAGTATGTTACTCTTACTAAGCATACTAAGTGCATTAAAAAGTGTTTAAAATAGAACTAAGTATAACTAAACCCAAGGAATTAAGTATTTAAAAATAAAGTGCAAGAGATGTTAGTAAAAAATTTAAATGCCTTTATTTTAAAATACAGAATCCTAGATTTGGAGCTGGAAGATAACATAGATCATCTAAGCCAATTCCTTCTTTTACAGATGAAGAAACTGGTATTTGGAAGTTTGATTTGTATTCTAAGCCTAGAAAATTTTTGTCATGTGTGTGAAATAATTCTTCTCCATTTGTGTATATTTTGGTAGTCCTTTAGTGAAGAAGATTCCTTTAAAAAGTGCTCATCAGAAGTGGAAGCTAAAAAAAAAATTGAAGAACTACTTGCTAGCCTTTTGAACAGGTGATTTGCCTTCTTGTTGAGTTATCTTATTTGTATTCTGTATATTGTACATTGAAAGGATGATTGATGCTCTCTTTCTATAATCTGAAGATTAAGCTGGAGACTTACAATTAAAATCTAAAAATTAAAAGATAAATTAACTGTAGAATTTCTGCAATGCACTAACAAAAGAAATAATATCACATTTTATAGGGTTTTTTTTTCCTTTTTTACTATTGTCACTTAGAATTTAGTAAACTTGGTGGCTACACTGGGTCTCTTAAAATGACTGGGGATTCTCTGCCTCTTCTGAAGACTCCCTATTTGACAATAAGGAGGAAATAGAAGTTATTTTTTTTTTGTAACAAATGCTTTGTCTTCCCCTCCACTCCCTGGATTGTGACATCATCATTTGCTTCTGGTTCAGGAGAAGGGAAAGAATCACATGGGAACCAGGGTTTGGGGAAGTCAAATCATTGAGTCTCCTGTGATATAGCAAGGTCTTTTTCTAAATCTATTGGAAGAGGTACATTCATTCTGAGGTTAATGGGGAAGTAAGGGGATGAATATGAAATGCTTTGATATTTATTCCTCCAATTGATAGCCCCTTCCTAACTTTTCTTAGACTGAATATTGTAAGAATATGATAAAAGAAGGATATAATTAAGTGAGTGAATAAAGTTATATGAAAGTTTGACTGGAACTATGTAAGTATAGAAATATGAATTTATAAGTTGCTTCTGAGACCATAGGCTTGGCAAGTAAATCCAGCCTTCTGACCCCTTTGCCACCAGATTTACTTCTAAATTCATTCTCTAGAAAATTGTTCCATTCTTACCCCTATCCTTACAAAGGATCCTTTGGGCAAAGGCAGAGAGAGTATGATTGCAGAGACAGCTGAGAGTTGATTGTGAGCTTCAAAAGTTGAATTTCCTAGGTTTCACCAGCCCAAGGTTCTTATTTGTTTAGCCTAACCATGTAGCTTGGAGCACTGCAGTCAACTGAGGGTAGATTAGTATGATCTATTTTCACTGTTATGACTCAGTATGTTCCTGAGAAGACTTCAGTGGAATTGGTCATGCATATCATTGTATCCAAATCTGAGATTATTCTGAGCTCTCTGACCATGAACACTTGTGTGTAGCAGGGAAACCGCAGAAATACAGCTTTCCTATATTCTGCAGCTCACAAAGCTGGCCATCAACCAATTCCACAGGTTGAGGTTGGACATCCTGACCTTGTGAAGACACCTGCCATCTATCTATCCACAGAAGAATTTTATATTTTACTCTGAGCTTTGAACAAAAACTAAATAAAGTAAGCATTTCCACATTCATTGTGGAAATGAAGGAAAGGATAGTACATTAAACTTCAAGTTTCTTTTATGGAAAGATCAACATGTAATTTCAATGCATACATTTAAAGAATTATATTGAATATTCATAGGTATTTTGTGCTTTTCTTAAAGGAGGCAAATGTTATGTTAAATTCCTTAAAATAACAGTAGGTTTTTTTCCTCTTTTTAAAGCTTTTTAAAATGCTGTCATACTTGGTGATGAATACTATGTAAGGTCATCATACGTGACAATTTAAAATCATCTTTTATTTTATTTGTCTTAGGAGCCAGAATCATCATTTACAACATTAATTTTTTTCAGGACTTTGTGGCCTGGGTAGTTTAAAATTACTTCTGTCTTCAGCCACACAGAAGATTATTGCCATAACTAGTTTAATTTTATTAGAACACGTTTAATTGTAAGGTATCATTTTGATTATTGATAATATTTATAGAAAAGACCAAAAATATTGAGCAAGTTTTTAAAAGTATATACTCATTGTGATTTGATTATCTTCTCTATAAAATATGTCAAAGAGACTAAAATATATGTTTTGTAAAGTAGAAAGAAAAAGTCATTATCAAAAATTTTTCCCTCAGGAATAAGGTATTCTAATTAAATTATTTTTTCCCAAATAATTGAGCTACATCCCTCCAAGTACCAACACTTCTTTTGTTTTTTTGACCATTTTAATGGAAATATTTCTAAGCATATTACACACTTAAGTACCTGTCTTCTTATATTGAGTATAATGAACATAGTTTAATTATTTATGAATCAGAGTCAGTCCTCATATATTCTGTTTATATGGCAGTGCCCTTTAAAGTATATAATATATAGTAATTACCTGGCCCTAAAATAATGTGCAAAAGTTTGTGTACCTACTTTTAAAATTTTATTTGCTTCCTTCCTCATTAGATGCCTTCTCCTCTGTCACTTGTCATAGTGTGCATGCCAGTAGTAGTGCTATTTGACTGCCTTGCTTCTAATTTGCTAAAGGCTAGGAAACCAAATTTGTTAGAATTACTGCGTTTAAATTAAGACTAATAGATTCTTAGTAAGAGCTTAGGGGACTGTCTTATGAATATATGGACTTTATGATAATTATTTTGGTTGCTCTTTGGTCTTTTTAATTACCTGGTTTTTGGCTGTGTTGTAGACAGTTGCAATTTCATAGGTAAAAGACTTCCAAAGTTAAGTGAAGTGCTACTATGCTCCATTTAGAAATTCCTAAGTATTCTGGTTCCTTATTTTCAGAGTATGCAACGATGGAAGGAAACCACATACAATAAGATTAATCATCCGTCGGTTTTCCTCTGACCGACATTTTAATCGTGAGAGCCGTCAGTGTCCTATCCCATCTCATGTAATTCAGAAGTTAGGGACAGGTATGGGTTCATTTTATTGAGTTCAGTTCATTCTTTGTTATTAATAGACTTTTTATTAGTTTAATTTTATTATTTTGAGAAATTCAATACTATAAAATGTCATTTGAATTTTTAGCAACAATTAAATATTGAAGTAAAATTGTGCTACAAGTAGGGTCCATTTCTCTCCCCTTTTAGTTCCATAACTGAACTGGAGATCTGTGTTCTTTTAACACCTTTTCTTTATAGTATACTTAGTAAATATTCTTAAAGATATATTAATTTTTAAACAAAACACTAATAGAGAATAATTTCCAATTTTTTTAAGTTAAAATCTTAAGGTTCTTTCCACCCTTTCCTCTCCTAGACTCCTTTAGCAATAACTATTTGTTTGACTGACTGCTTGATTATTTCAAGATTCACGAAGCTGACCCCAAAGCATCAAGTGGTTTTGCAGTAGTAGATTGTAGAACATTTTTGGGCAAGAACTGAGAGTCATAGATGGTGTCTAAGTCTAACCTTTGTTGAGGAATAGGAAAACTTTTTTTCAAATGTGAAGTACTTCTAGGTTAACTAAGAATCTTTAAACACTTATTTTCAGTTAAGGATTATCTAGAATAAGGGTTAAGTCAAATGTGAGAGGAAGTATTTTTTGATGCAAAGAGCACTGGACTTGCAGTCAGGAGATTTCCTTTCAAAATCTTACCTACTAAAAAGCTTTATTGACCTTACACCAATCATTTCACTGCTCAAAACCTTAGTTTCCTTACCTGAAAAACAAAAATAATAATAATTGTAATACTGGCCTCTCAGGGGAATTGTGAGGTTGTGATATAGTTGTAAGGAAGGCAATTTGTAAACCTTAAGTCCTTTGTGCACAGAAATTTTGTTTGCTATAACAATACTATTATGTGTGAAAATCATCTAGCAACTCTTCAGACCTTTTTTAGTTTCCATTAAAGCCTTTTGACCTTTCAAGTATCTTAGAAAGTTTTAATGGTAAACCTTATTCATTAGGTTCCCTTATGTCTCCTTTGCCCCCAAGGGGACCGGTATTAAGGTAATAGTGGAACCAGTAGGGAATCAGGACAAAATGAACAATTTTTTATAGGAATGAGAGGACTACCATTCTTCCCCATCCATGATAACAGCTGATGTTTATATAACATTTTTAACAGTTTTGCAGAACTCTTTGACATGTACATTAGTTCTTTTGATTCTCACAACAACCCTGTGAGTCAGACACCACAGGCATTATTATCACTGTCTTACCAGGAAGGAACCTGAGGTTTAGAAAGCCCAAGTGACTAAAGTGAAGAGTGGGAGTTGTACCAGCAGCCCACTTTTCACTAGAAAATGTCAACCTAATTATTTTCTCTTTTTCAGAAAATGAAACTTAAATACAAGGAAGTTAAAAAGACTTTCCCATTTCAAGGTGGGGTAGGGGGGTCAAAATTCCTTATTCTTTGGCATTACATTGCTTCCAATTTCCAATTATAGACTGTAACTTCAGGTTTTTCCTAAAGGAAATTTAAAAACCCTTAACATTTTTTTTATTCAATATGTTGACAATTTTAGGATTAAATACTCTCTATAATCTATTTGGCTTTCCATGTAATTGTGAGCTAGCTCAGTTATATGTTTCCTAGGTTTTATTTTCTTGGTTTTATCAATGCTTTAAATCTATCTTATTCACAAATAAGCTCTTAATTCTAATAATTCATATGAAATGCACTTATTTTTCTTACTTTTTAAAAACAATTCATTTAGGAAATTATGATGTTATGACCCCAATGGTTGATATACTTATGAAACTATTTCGAAATATGGTAAATGTGAAGATGCCATTTCACCTTACCCTGCTAAGTGTGTGCTTCTCCAATCTTAAATCACTACCTACCTCTAAGAAAGGATCTATTGAATTTTATTTAACACCATCATCATCAACACCTTCACACTCTGGCAAGCGCACTTATGTAAGTGCAGGGTTTTGGGAAATTAATTGGGTTGTTTAGATTGTGTTTCTAAGGTCATAAGATATAGTCCAGCTCTAGTGTGGTATATTACTCTCTCTGGGTTGTATTCTTATTAGTTTATATTCCCAGAGGTCAATGTCTTCTTAAAGTCTGGTGCATATGATTTTTGAAATTAAATATTCATTTATTCTAGGAATGGAACACTTGTGCCATTGGTTAAAACTGTTGAATGGTTTTCTTTATTGATAATATTCATTGTGTAATATAAATAGAGTATGTTTTAGGTAATTTTAGAAGTAGGAATATATTTTTATACCTATTGGATATTTTGAAATAGACTTAAAAATTAAAAAGCAAAGCCTTCTCATTTTCATTTCCATAGATATCTATTTAGTATTAAACAGAAGGCAAATGAATTTTCATTAAAATACTTGAATCACTTATCCATGACCCGGACATTTTATTGAGTTCTAACAGCAGTATTTATATAGGTTGACTGTTGAATGACACTTGCATAAAAAAGTAGACAAAGGTAAAAGCTGGCAAAAATCAGTGAATGTTTTAAGGTGATTTTTAAAAATGAACAATAATAATTTGTTGGTTTTTGACTGTGACAACCAAAAACAGAATAATTAACAAAAACACTGTCTGTACTTAAACTGTGTGATTTGTAAATAGAATAAGGCTGTCAACTCACTTCATAATTTGCAGTGATTTGGTTTATTGTTCATTGTAATGTGTCACTGAAATTATTTTAAATTAATTCATAATTTTAAAATGAAAACATCTAATTAGAATGTTAAAGGTTTGTTTATTAAGCATTATTTATGTGATGAGCTAATATGCCTATTACCTTAAATTTAAGTAATCACTTAATTTTAAAACTATTAGTGATGTAAATAATATCTAGTTACTTATGTGCTAGTATTGTGCTTGAGACAAGTAAGAAATTCAATGAGTTCATATGGATTACTTATAAGACAAGACTTTAAAAATTTCTTAACCTTAAATTACATTGAATATAAAATTTTAAAATTATGTATTCGTAATAGGGTTTGGTAAATATCATAGTAGTGGGTTTTCTTCTCTAGTGTTTTCATTATACTTCAAAAGTAATAATTTTCTGAAATAATTCTCCTTAATATACTGCACAGTGCCATTACCTTTACAGTGACCTTAGGCAAATCATTTAATTTACCTGTGTCTTAGTTTCCTCATCTATAAAATGACAGGATTAGAATTTGTGAGCTTTAAATTCCCTTCCAACTCTTAACATTTTGGTTGTAGCTAGGTATGTTTAGTTAGAAACTGAGTAGTGATTCGCCTTCTTGGGATGATAGGTCATAAGGTACAGGGTTAGTGGAGTGAGAATTATATGACCTTAGAGAAAGATTGTTATGATATAATCATACTTAATTGCTTTGAAACTAACCACAAGAAGTTTTTGGAGCCTTTTGGGGGAAAAGTGCATGCTCCCAGTTTTATATTTGGAATAAATCCTATCTTAGTATGGATGGACAGATACATCCTATCATGGATAAATGGCACAAGCATTTTATCTTTGAGATATCATATGTTAATATCTTTTAAATTTTGTCTTCTAGAAAATGAAAGATACACATCTGGAAGAATTTTCACAAGACAAGGAAGTAAACTGGGATTTTCTACCAAGTGGAAGAATCGAAAGCATAAAAACTGGAGAATCTCCATTAGATACTGCAAATTTTACTAAAGAAAAAGAAATTCATGATTTCCCACTTCACTCACTTCCTGAGGGTATTGACCATGAAGTCTTTAAGGAGCTGCCAGTAGATATTCAAGAAGAAATCCTTTCTGGCAAAACTAGAGAAAAAAATCAAGGAAAAGGAAGTTTAAGTTGTCCATTACATGCCTCTAAAGGAGTGTTATCTTTTTTTTCTTCAAAACAAATGCATGACATTGTTTCAAATCCCAGAGATCATTTATCGAGTAGCAAACAATTAGCCTCTATATCTACTAGTGAACCAGGTACATCAGGTTTAAGTAGCAGTGGTTCCACTTACCTGTTTAGCCGAAAAGAATCTCTCCACTATTTAGACAGTGAGTTAAGAGATGAAAGAATGAGTCAAGGACCTAAAGAATCCCAAGGATTCCATTTTTCAAATACAAACCCTTCTGTGTCTATATTCCATTCTTTCCCAAACTTACAAAGTCAGCAACTCTTTTCCAAAAATCACACTGCAGATAGCCATAAGCAACTTACAGGTTCAGTTTCTCAGCATCTCAGTCTTACAGAAAACAGAGAGCAAGAATCTGCAGAAGAGGAAATAACTTTTCCTTCTGGCATTGACCCTGCAGTTTTTTTTGAATTACCAGAAGATGTTCAAAAAGAACTTTTGGCTGAGTGGAAAAGAACAGGATCCTCTTTCCAAACTGTACGTGAATAAGCATGATGGAAAAAAATTTTTTTAAATATTCCAAGCAAATAGCAACAACATTATGTTCCCCTCAGTCTGATAGCTTATTAAGATGTTTGATATTAAACTATTTATTAGGTATTCAATAATGTAGAAATCTGACTAATATGAAACATTCAAGATAAAGCACAAACTGCAGAAGGGAGGTAAATTCTTACATAAGCATAAAAATGTTCATATCAGAAGTAATAATGTAAAATATTATCTTCCTCTCGTTTTTAAAGCTATTTTATATTGAAGATTTTCAATAAAAAGAATATCATGGTCAGCATTAGTACATATTCCATTAATTTGGGAAATTGTGCATGTATATGTAAGTGTAAAATAGCTACAATGTTGCATTATAGGCAATTAAGGAACAGCAATCAATGTTTCCTTTTTGAAGTTTAAAGCAACCCAAGAACCTCAGCTCACTGAGAGGTTTTAAAATATGGAAAACCTTAGGTTCCAGCTACTTATTTAAAACAAACTTTGCCCAAAGCAACTAACAGGTTTTATAATTTAAGTTGAGAACCAAATATTCAGATTTAGTGGGCAATTTTAAAGTCATATGTATTCAAATATTTCAACTAGCTTTTACTAGCTGGGATGGGGGAGGGGGCCAGGTTGGCCTTAGAAGGGGAAGCACTCCATAGAAAAAAATTAAAGTAATGGAAGCCTGAGGACTTCAGTGTATAAGATTGGAGTTGTCATAAGAACACTGGTTTATACTCGGATACTAAATAAGGGAAATATTAGCTCCTGGGGAGCCATCCTTACAGGGAACTGGGGAATAGATGTGGTATTCTATAGCTTTTGCTGGAGATTTGAAACTAGAACCTCTTTGCAATCAAATGTGAGAAAATCATTACTTTTATCTCAGTTACTACCATCTCAAAAATTGGCAGAGTAAGGATACCCCATACTTGTGACATAAGCGCATCTTGGTAGCACATCAAAATATCCTAGAGGGGCAGGTAAGTGGCTCAGTGGATTAAGAGCAAGACTTGATTGAGGTGGGAGGTCCCGAGTTCAAATGTGGCCTCAGATACTTCTTAGTTGTACAACCCTGGACCAGTCACCTAGCTTCCGTTGCTAGCCCTTACCACTCTTCTGCTTTGAAACTGATAACTTAGTGTCAATTCTAAGACAGGAGATAAGGGTTTAAAAAAATAGTATCCTGGAACATTGTATAGGAAATGACATGGTATTTAAGAATATGGAGGAAATACAGAAAAATTATAAGCATGGTCCCTCTTCTCAAGGAATTTATAGTCTTTGTGGAGATAATCAAACATGAAAAAAATTCAAGAATGTTTACAAGGCAATATGCATACAAGTGGAAATATTCTTCCATTTGAGAACCCAAGGCTTGTTTGGAATTCTCAGGATGAAAGGATTCACTGCTTCCTGAGGGCCTTCTCTCTTTGTGTAAAGAAAGGAAAATGGTAACATTTTTTTTGAAAGTAGCTAAAATAACATGGCAAGAATGATGCAGGCTCCTCAACATCTTGATACTATTTGAAGCTCTACTATAGATATCCTTTATTTAAAGCACTTTTTATTTTCCAAATGCTAAAAGATATAAGGCTAATCAACTCATCAGAGAAAGTGAAGGACATAGTTTCTCCCATAGAATTATCACCATTGGATGTTTTCATGGTTTACCAACATAGACTGTCTCAAGAAGTATGTTAACCTAAGTTCATAGTTGTGACACAAATGATAAATATAGCATATGAGATGTATTTGACCAATGTTTATGAACTGTTAGTCAATTATATGTCATAATGAGTAAATTAGCTTGCAGATGACTTCGAATAGGTATAAAAGAGGCAATTAAGCCACAAATCGTTTTTGGAAACATCTTTTTAGGGAGGCATAAGACTTTACAATATAGTTTTTAAAAACCTTAAAAGAAACCAGAAATAGGATTTCTTGAATTTATACTTTTTTAGATCATTTTTCTCAAAATTGTTATTTTTGAGGCTGAGAAGTTTTCTTCTTGTTCTGACCAGTAACAGTACTCAACTGGCCTTTTTAAAGGCTCCTACTCAAAATGAATTTGTTTCAATTCAATGCAATAAACTTTTAGGGTAAAAAGCACTGTGCTAGGCACTGGAAATAGAGATTCTAAAATGATGCTTCTGTTGTCCTCAAGGCCCTTTTGTCAGATATTCCTGAAGAGGCTCACAACTAGTTAAGGAGATGATACTTGGTTTGGAAAAAACTTTGAAATTTTTGTCTGAATACAGAGGTTTGCATACCATGTCTACTATATGCATGCTGCTGTCACCTCATACTAATCACAGAGTCTCTGGGCTGTAATTTTCTCATCTGTGAAATGAGAAATGAGGATTAAATGATTTTTTAATGTTGCTTCCAGAGCTAAATCCCATCACTGTTTTGAGGTCAGGAATGACAATAGTAGCTCACTTTTTAAAAAATGTGTAAAGTTTTTTTTTTTTTCACAACTTGTGAGATTTTACAAATTACTTCACAATTTATAAAACAGACTAACTTTTTTCACCTCTAGTCCCTCAGCTAACGAGGCCCAGAACTAAGGTTCAAACACATTTTGCTAAGATCAGTGCATTGTCAGTGACCTCAGTGTCTAATTGTCTAAAGTCTAAAGTATGACTAATGCCATAGATGCCAAGGTAGGAACAATGGCAAGGTCAGGAGGTGTGTAGGTATAATGTGTTTAATCTGATGATGTGATAAGACACTCTTTGAGCTTACCAGCCAGCTCACTAATGCAAACTGTTTTAACTCTTGTTTTTTACAAAACTTAAAGGAAGAATTGGTTCAGATGGAACTCTTGTATATATACATAGGCATTGAATTTCATTTTTAGCTTTACAGTACCAGCCAAATCTGGGGAATACACAATAGGGTATATCTTCATTTTGGAGGCCTTAATTTTAGTGGAGGTCAGGGAGCAATCCAAGGAGATCTATCAGTTACACCAAACAAAAGGTTAAGTGAAATCCTAGATAGGGAAGTAGTTTGTGTCATATTTTTCTGGCCAGGGTCAAGTCCTATGTCATTTGCAATGAGCTTAACATCTATTTACAATTGGCGAATGATGTTTCATGACCTTTATCTTCAAATAATTTTACCATTTTTAATTGTGATATGGGAATGGTAGTAGGAACCATTCCATTTTTTCAACCCCTAAAATATCTGTAAGCTTTATTATATTACAGATTTATAGATGATAATGCTGAGTATTAAGACAAATTGAGCAAGCTAAAATTTTTCTTCAAAAAAAATATACATTGGAATATCAATAGATTAGAATATCATTTTTGATCTATTAATTCATTTTAATAGCCCTATGCCTTTGCTACACTTAAAATAATATGTGCCTTTGCTACACATAAAATAATCTGTATAGAAATGTAGACATTCTGTGTTTACTGATAGAATATATAATTCTGAGGATAAATAATATCTACATTGTTTATATCCTTGATTCCTTGAATAGTTTTATTGGAAATTTGACATGCTAAAACTTCAAAAATACATAATGGGCTAAAAACATTCTTAGAAAACTATAAAGTTATCCAATTGAAATGATTACTGAAATTCTTTTTAAAAGGCTAAATAAACACTTAATCAGTTCATAGGATATGTTTATCAAACCAAAAGCTTTCACTTTCTGATCAAAGAAAAGTAAGGAGTTCAAGTTTATATGGCTTCCTACAAATAAACTTCCATTCAGAGTTGGCATAATGAAAATAAACAATGCTACATTTCATATTTTAAAAATCTTCTCCAAAACATTTCATAGTCATACTAATGAAAAAGAAGGAAAGGTGATAAAATAATTGTTGAAATACAGAGCAATTTATTGGGGACAGTTAGGTAGCTCAGTGAATAGAGCACTGAGCCTCAAATCCAACCTCAACATGTGACCTGGGCAAATCATTTAAACTTTGTCTTAATCCACTGGAGAATGAAATGGCAAATCACTGATAGTCTTTGCCAAGAAAACCTCAAGAACAGTACAGTTCATGGTGTCGGGAAGAATTGGACACAACAGAACAACAAGGTCCACAGTCTTAGGATACCAGTTACAGGCTTAATCACGCCAGAGTCCTCTATTGGGCAGCAAAATAGTATTCTAATATTCTCTAATTCTTAGTGGCACAGTGGAAGACAATCTATTATGGTTAATGGAGTGAGAAGGGAAGAAAAATGTGCCCTTTTCACATGGGAAGTGTAATACTAAAGAGTGGTAATGTAAATCTCAAAATATCAGGAATAATTACATATGTAATATAACCAGTCAAAATGAAAGAAAAACTAATTTTAAATTGTTTTAGGCGATCACAGTGAATACAAAATCACTTCTGTGTTTATTACTTGGATACCAATACTACCTATCTTCAAAATATACACAACTTTGTTATAGTAACCACTATAAGCCCTAGCTATCTGGTAAAGCTTTAATCCTCCTTTAGAAATTTCAAATATAAAAGAAAGCATCGCAGGTCAGGGAGAAAGAATTACAAGATTGATATTTTAGTTTTCCACTTTTAACTATATGTGTATATATATATACACACACATATATATATATATATATATATATCTTGGAAGGCAAGTCATTTAATTTACCATCTTCATATATACTACTGGTAAAATGGGGATATTTCCACTTCCATAATACATAAGACAATTATAAGGATGATCTGTAAAGTTATTCTGTGTTTAATGGCAGGTGCCATTAAAAATTAAACGCGTGTATTTAGAATGCAATGAGAGCTATGTGGCATAATAACAAAACATGATGCATTCCAAACCATAGCTTTAACCACTTCTTTATTGATAAGTATCTTCTGAATATTTTAAATAATTAATATTTATAAGTATCTTTCTGAATATTTAGCAGTTATCAGGAAGAACCATCAGCACTGAGGGCATTGGAGATGATAGATTCTCCCTGTAGTTGACCAGAGCCTCCTAGATCACAGTGGCTACAAAAATCATAATTTTCTCCCTTTGCATCCTTTGCTTCCGTCTCAACTCTTCCTTCTACAAAGATATAAAGGAATATGTCTATGGAAAGCCAGGAGACCACTACTAGCTAGAAGTGTCTTGCTTTTGGGGAGCTGTGTTCCCAATCTGACTCTTTGGCATTTCCAGACCTATATTCTCATCAGGTTGGTTTTTTTGTTAAAACTCAAAAACTGTTCAAGCCAAGGTGCAAAAATGGTATAAATTTTTCAAAGGATAGGTAGAATGTTGATGTAAAACTTTTAAATGGAAATAGATAATTGGTTTTGGAGATTTTCTCTCCTTAGAAACCATTGTTTACAAAGATCAGGAATCCTGACTAGCAAAATTGTTAGTGCAGGAAAACATTTTTGAAGTGTATTCAACATACAAGTTAATGAAATATAAAAATTATTTAAATATAAATGGTATGCAATGTGTGATAGCCTTGGAGTTTTGTGACTTGTCACATCCAATTTTAAATTTTACACTTTATTTGGTATATATTTAAGTGGAACTTTTATTATTTTATTATTTATGCTCTTATTACACAAGTTTATCAAGTTTGAACAGTCAAAGTGAATGAAAAAAAAGGTATTCTCTAGATTTAGTTATGTGGTTTACTTATTATGCTGCACTTTTTGCTTGATTCTAATCTTACTCAGTAGCATTTCCCGGAAGAAAGCAAGATACCAGTGGTGCTCTTAGTAACACTTGATATTTAACATCATTGTTTATGAGATAAAAGCTATATTTAATGTTGTTCCTTATATAATTGAGTTCCTAGTTTCCTTAAGAACCCCCACTGATTGTGCATGAGAATACTGACATAATGGCATGTATACATTCCACATTGACTGCTAGAAGGGAACTGAAGAAAGTGCATGATTCAGAAGCTGTAGAACCACCTCATTTCTTATGGAGTGATGATGAATGGCCTTTGGGGGATGAATGTGCTGAATGAGCCTTTTGTGCCTTTATTCCATCTTTTGCATCATGGATCAAATTCAGTAAGTTGGTTGGCATTGTTGCCTCAACCACTGCCCGGGATAAATTTCCTTTCAATTCTGGTTGTACATACATCACCAATTTGGAGTATCCAGGGTTCCTGCAAGCAGAGGAAGAAAAATATTAATAATTCTTGGATTCATGGATTTGCCCAATCTGTTTATCCCAAATATGTTTAAATGTATAGTCAGTTATTAATTGCTATAATTTTAACTTATATACACATATATTTTATAACTATGTCTATAATATTTATCAAGTTTAGCATTTAGGCACCTAGTTTTTTGTGATATTTTAATATATACAAATTAAAAATGGGGAAAAGATAGCAACTGTCTGAAGTTCTAGGAAATTTGATGACATTTATGGAGCTCCAGAATGACTGTTAGAAATGCTAGAAATAGGCAAGGAATTTTAGAATGTCACATGGAATTCTGGAGCTTTGAGTTTTTTGACTAGAAAACCTTATATTCCTTGTTTAAAAGTACAATTAGCTGTTGATTATTATCCTTGTGGATTGTGTGTATATATAACTTGGAAACTGATTCATCTGTAGCGTTGGGTGTTTAGTCTATAGCCATATGTGGCTGTGGTTTGATTTGGGGAAATGATTTAGTAGACAGCATTTAGAGAATTACTTTTTTTAAGTATCCCTGCTTCTCTCCTATAGAATTTCCCATTATTTAGACAGACTGTATCCACAGGAAATGGCATCTAGGGTCCTAATTCTTTTAGTTAGAAGAGAGTAAAACACTTCCTCAAATTAAATTCTTTTCCATCCTGTCCATTTAGGCCAGAGAGGCTTGCCTGCTCTGTGCAGTAGCAATGAGGACATAAGGTGCTAACTAACCTATCTAGAGGGAAGAGGTGCAGAAAGATCTGCTTAGGATACATAAAATAATACAATGCAACTTTCTAGTAAGGACTCTTCCCACCCCCCAGCAACTCTATTGTGTGGCAGATTCTAAGCAATTTTCTCTCCCTATTGCCATTTTCCCTGCCATAAAAGTTACATAAATTGATAATTCTAATGTTTGTTCATATAATCAGAAAGAAATCATTGATTCATTGGGCAGGAAGGTATTAGCTGCTATTAATAGCTATAATAAGCCCCAACCTGGGATTGCCTACAAAGCAACATAAAAATGTAGAGACGTCATATGAGATAACCTTGTCTCATGCCCAAGCCAATGCTGCCCAGAGGTAAGTCTTGAGCACAGAGAAAACAACCAAAGGACTAATTGATATTGGCCTTATGCCAATATCAGGTCAGCAACTGTTGACAGTGCTTTGATTCTTATTATTTTGGGGGGTGCCAGAGTCAAAGGTCAAATAAACCTGACAACATTGCTTTTCTAAACCAATGATACAATAATAATTTCCACTGGGGTCGATAATCAATGGAGCTATATTACAGCAGAATATACATAGAGAAATATGACTCTCTTAATTCAATTTTATTTTACCTTCCTTAAAATAAGTTGTCATTAAGTATTCCCACAAATTGTTCATTTGTAAAGAAACCTATTGGAATTCCTTTTTCAAATTTTGCAGTATTTTAAGACTTTTGAATGCAGAAAGATGTCTATTAAGATTCTGGGCACTATAATGTTGATGGCCAATAAATAGAAAAGATTCGTATCTAATGAGTAGATGAGCAGATTTTTTTCATATATCTTTCACTTGATGAAAATTAATTTTCTAGTGTCCCCAGTTTAAATAATTGATGAATTATGCCTAATTTAATAAACAGTCTTCTGTGAAACAAATTATATTGCTAGTGTTTCCAATATTCAACATAACTTCTTCTATACCCAATTTGAGAATAGTGTACCAGTAATATAAGAATCATAATTTTTTACTTTATAATCTAGGTTTTTCTGTTAAATACATGCATATGTTAAAATGTGTATTTTTGTGATGTTATTATATCCAGGTAGGTTTTTATAATCTTGGAAAAAACTGTGAAACAGGTAAAAATGTTGTCCTTTTCCAGGTATCCAGTATTCTCATGCCTGTTTCTTGCTTCATAGGTCACTATCATATACTAATCAGGGTTCCTTTATCTGAGGATTGCATTGATAGAAGATCTGGCTCTCTTCCATTTCTCCTATCAAGTTCATTCATTCATTATATACATATGTCTTCATGGAATTACCCTTAGTTAACTAATAGGTATAAGTGATTTGATAAATTAATTAATGCATTTAACTACCTATGATTATTTGCATTCTTTTTAAAACTGGGAACAACTAATGAAACAAAGGAGTGTAATAGAGAAATGTAATACATCAGTTACATACTAGCAGGGTAATATTCTTGTGACTAGAAAACTGAATATTTCCCTGGTCTACTCATGCTTAAGAATGACTTTAATCTCACTTCTAGAAAATGAACTGAAAAACGGAAAACATGAAAGACATCATATATACATATCTGTTTCTTGGATGATTCCTTCCATGATACAAGAAGGGGAAGAAGGGACTGAGATATTGTAAATTCTATTAAAAAATAAATTTGCTAAATGGAAAAAAAAGCCAACTTTCCCTGCCCCAACGACTTTAATTCTAGGAGCCAAATATTTTCCCAAGGAAGTGGTTGGTTCTCCAATTTTATAATAGAAGTGAATGGGCAAGATAGGATTTACTTAGCAGAATTACTCAACAAATCTTACTGGAATTCATTTTTTCTCTTTAGTAAAGGGTGTTTTGTATTTTATATTTCACAAATTGAACAAGTTGTTTTGTTTTTTTAATGTGCATGTCAGTTACTTACTCTGGCAGTGGTGAACATACATAGCCACAAGGGTTGTTATAACCACGGATATAAGTCGAAGTTGGAGGACATTGTGGATATTCCACACTAACAGCTAAATATTAAAAAAAAAGGCATTTTAATGAAAACTTTTCCATAAACATGGCAAATAATATAGCAATATATTCTCTATAGAAAATACATATAAAACAGCATTCAGTTTTACTTAATCTTTGCCAGCATTCATCTTTGGGGATATTTATGGGTATATACACCCTGGACTCTCAGACTATCTTCAGTTTGATATTTCTGATGTTTTGATATTAGGAGTAAACTTAGATAAATTTTTTTAAATTAAATGTCATTAAGAATTTAAGTTTTCTATATGTAAGAATCTTGAAGGCAGCAAGTAATTTTTTTAAAAAATTATTTCTATATTGCTAGAGACAAATATCATTTGATTGATCTGAAAGATTTTTAGGACCAACTAATAAAGTTATACAAGGAAGAATCAATGAGTTTGGTCAGTGCTGAGCTCTTGATAATTATGTCTAAAAATTTTTGTAAATTCCACAAGGGGATGGTCTTATTTAAACTTTGTAAATCCTCTAGCAACTAAGATAGTGGTCTGCATACCTTTAGTAAAGGTTTGCTGAATGAATATTTATTCTGGATTGTTTTGAGCTTGCTGCTGTTGTCAGGGTAAGGCTGTGCCCTGTATCTTACATGGCTCAAAGATAATTCAGAATTTCCATCAAAATGTGTTTATTCATTTGAAAAACAGAAGTCAAGAGAAGAACAAAGGTCAGTAGGAGACACACAC
Organism: Monodelphis domestica; assembly: GCF_027887165.1. Taxonomy (NCBI): domain Eukaryota; kingdom Metazoa; phylum Chordata; class Mammalia; order Didelphimorphia; family Didelphidae; genus Monodelphis; species Monodelphis domestica. Next base: position 429,306,763 of record NC_077229.1, read on the forward strand.
AAGCAGAAAACTTTGAAAATAAATGTCAAATTATGTTAAAAGGTACAATTATATAGATATGTAGCTCCACGTACAAGTCATTTCCCCTCATTATGTGTGTGTGGTGTTTGTATATGAATATTTGTGTTCTAATATGTGTATGGTAACTTGGTATTGGTCAGGTTCAGAATTTTTTAAATCAGTCTAATCAGGTTAGTGTTACATTTGACTTGAGGACAATGTTTTTTGTTTCACTAATATCAAAATAGCTTTAAAATTATTTTTTCTCTTTAAAATGATGCTAGCTGTTTGATCCTGGGCATGTAATTTAACTTCTGGGCCTCCGTATCTTCATCTATAAATGGGATAGGCTGGGTTCTTCTAAAATCCCTTCTAGCTCCCAATCTCAGATGTTGATGTCTGATTATATTCTTTTCCTTGGTGTATCTTGAAATGAGAGGTTTTATATGATATAGTCTATAAAGGAAAGATTATTAATGTGCAGAGAAGAAAAAAAGTTTGGTACCATCTTAAGCTCCAGGTTAAGTGACTACTCCTAGATATTGAAGTAATGGTAATGGGAATTATGAATGAATGAATGCATGCATGCATGCATGAATGAATGAATGGAAAAGCATTTATTGACATCACATGTGCTAAACACTTAGCTTAAATACTAAATGCTGAGGATGCAAAAAGAAAGGCCAGTCTCTGCATCAGGCTCCTTCTTCCTATTCCACTTCTTAGATATAACAAGGAATGCACTGGCATCTTTCTAGATATAAGGCTGAAAGTTAAAGGACATCTCTCTCCCAAGGGACATATTGGAAGGCTAAAAAGAGATTTGGGATAAACTGCTGCTTTTCTCTGAGCTCCACTTTTCCCATATGTAAAATTGAAAAGTAACACCAATGACTCCTACCTCATAAGGTGACTGTGAAAAATCAGATTAAATGAGATTAATTAGATTTTTAAAATTAATTTTAATTTAATTAAAAATTAGATTAGTTAATCAGAAAAATGAGATTAAAACTCTAAAATGCTATAGAAATATGAGGTGTTAGATTAGTTTCCTAGAGGTTAGGGTTTGCTTTGATTTTTTTTTTTAGACTGAAAGGTGAATTTTAAGAGAAACTCTTACCAAAGCTTAAATATCAGAGTAAAATATTTTGTCTTAGTAATTTACGAGCTATCATATTTTCACATTATACATGTAAGACAATTACATATCTATAGACTAACAGGTAGTTAACTCAAGAATACACCACTAGAGTAGGGATGTTAAAAAAAAAAAAAGCTTAAAAACGTGGAATAAGAAAACCCTAAAGGCCAACTATTCTCATCGTAGAAGAGGGTGCTTTCCTAAAGGATTAATGGCGAGCTTACTTCAAATACTCTTTTCCCCTAGTAAATTTAAAATAGTATATGAAGTGCAAAAATGGGATTTAAACTCAGATTTTGAAAGTATATCTACTGTGTCAAGTATCAAATGAAGTAAGTGTAGGCTATTCATCATTTTGGCGCCTGTGGCCAGGAGTCCTAGGAATCTGTCGCTGCCCGAGCGATCAGTTACATACATACATGTAACCTACACAAGACCTCTCGGTTCCCTCTTCGTACCCTGGAGAGCAACCAAGCTTTGCCTACTGTTGCTCTCATTTGGACCCACTTGGAAAATCATGTCATGTGAGGAGCCAAATTGCCCGGATGAGCCGAGTCTCGCCTCTGCCACTTACGAGCATGGAGAAGGTATTTGGTCTCTAAGCTTCAGCTCTCTTATTTGTAAAATGAAGACAATACAACCTAATTCGCAAGGTAGAAAATACTTTGGGAACCTTAAAGTAATATGTCAATGTGTATTAAATGATGGGAATCTGGACAATCGGTTCTGGGGTCAGAAATTTAAAACGTACAATACTGGTCCATACAAACGCTTCCTAATTACAGTCCTCTAGGAGGGATCCCCTAAACTGTAGTGCTGGAAGACGGGAACAACATAAAACGGAAGGATCCACGCCCATGGGCCCTAGCGCTTGTAGTGGGGCTTGGGGGGGGGGAGGGGCAGGTGATATGTAAGAGCCAGCCAATGGAGGGAGGGGAGGGTGCCGGGCGCTGGCGAGTCAAAGTCAGAACCAGAGAAAAGCCATGCTCAGGAAGGGAGATCACGAAAGACCAATCTAAGGGTCTTCAGCCACATGGCCCAAATCGAAGCTAGGGATGAGAAGTAGAAGAAATGGCTCCACCAACAACACAGCTGACTGCGACAATGTGATTAAGGATATTTGCACCAGATAGACTAACACCAACAAGGAAGATAAAGGCTTAAAGGCAAGAGAAAACTTCCAGGGGTCGGTCCTGAGCTTTCCAAGGATGGTAACCCAAAGGAGAGGAAGCTTGAGAGAGAGAGAGTACTTCTTATGGGATAGTGAGTGTGAAAAGCAGCCAGCGTGTAGTTTGACAGGAATGGAGAGTGCATGAAAGGGATGCGAAGACTGGAATGGACCTAGGCAGTGAAGGTCCTTAGATGTTTGCTCGATGATTTCTATCTCGTTCTAGAGACTGCTGGGAACCTGCTGCCGTTTATGTGCGAGGGAGGGATGTGCTCAAAACCACAGTGTAGGAAGACTGTTTTGACAGCTGGGGGAGAGGAACTGGATGAAGAGAGACCAATGAGGCTATTTCAACATTCTATTTATTGATGTCATTAGGAAAATAAAAGACAAAAGCAAATGTTTGAGAACACAATCATTCTTGGTAGACCCGAATAAAAAGGAAAATCAATAAATAACTAAATCTATGCCAAAATATTACCAAAATGTTTCAACTTACCACTGACAATCACTTTCTCCCCTTCATAGTACTTGATATGTACTAAGTCGACAAAGTCTCTGGGGGCAATTGAGCCCATGGCAAAACTATTTGTTATGGTGTGCAATATAAATGTATCCTGTAACAAAAATAGATAAAAATTACAGCTGTTATTGTGAAAAATACTTTTTTGGCATTCTCAAAATAACTTTATTCTCTAAAGTTACTTTCTCTTTGAAAGAAAAAAATGGCTTATAAATTATGTAGGAAATTACCAAATCTTCTAGAGCACTTAGCAAAGGAACCTTATTACATCTATAGTAATAAATTTACAGAACCTCATTCTCTTCCTACATACAGGAAGGCCTCTTGTGATTGGCCCCTCTAACCCCTCCCTACAAAAAAGAAATTTTTTTTTCCATCTTCTGTATTCTCTGCTTCAGGTACACAGACTCTGTGTCATTACTTCATAGGATTTGTCATATGCCCCTAAAAATGTCTCCAGGGAGATATGTTAGTGATTTGCATGGGATCAGAGGCTACCATTGGCTTCAGCTCTTATAATAGCTTCTTTTGGTGTAGAATATAGATACCAATTGGGAAGTAAAATCATTCTCTGTCTCCCCCCACATGTAAAACCTTTTCAAAGTGTCACTATGAGGTTTCCTTTCTTTAGGAAAGCTAAGAATTAGACCAACACAATTATTTTTTTATTTCATAGTTTGAAAGGAAAATTCTGCTTCAGCTCCCATCTCTACAAATACAAAAGAACAACAACCAGTAGAAAAAACTACTAGCAAAAAGGATAAAACATCATTCCAAACCACAGGGTAGTTTTTTAAAAACTTTTTTGCTTTCCTTTTATGTTCCCTTTTATGATCCAAATATGTAGTTAAAAGCAATTTTAAGAAAATAGACTTTAGAACAATACTTTAAAGACTAAATCCCATTAATGTAGGAATTACACCTAAAGTGGGACTCCTTAAAGTGCTTAAGAGTACTATGGACAAGAGAAAGTGTACCTTTTTCAAATGGAGGAGGTAAGGATCTCTCTCAGATTGGGTACTGGCATCCCCAGAGACTAGAGAATCCTAAAGGGTCTAGGGAAATTAGGATTCACTAGCAGTGGTAAAGGACAGGGTATATAAGCAGGCTGACCTCTATCATCATGGCTTTCCTAGCTATAGAACTCTAAAAAGCTGCATTATGGTGGCAAAAAGGCCAAAACTGATTTTTTGAGGGGGAAGGAAAGTAGGATATAGATGGTCAAGTGGGTGAAAAAATGGGTCTGGAAACAGTTTGGAAACAGTATGAACCATTACTGGGATTCCAAAAATTCTATTTAATAACAACCCACATTTAATAGTGTTGCTCCTGTGACTATATCACTGGATGAAAAGAACACAGACATTTGTCTATGGGAATTACGATCAAAATTTGCCCACAAACACAAATTTTACCTAAAAACGACCACCAACAATATAAACATGCTAAAAATAAAAAAGTAAAAAGGTAAATGAGGCAAAATAATTTTTAGAGGAGTAAGCCCTTACTGCCATAAGCACCAGGGCTTACTTTTACAGATGTCTTAATGAGCAGTTAAGGGTATACAGTATCTTCCTCTAAAGTTCAATGTCCATTTTCCCATCTTTATGTTCATATACCTCCTGGCCTAAATCTATTAAAATTCTATCCCTTCACCCCCTCACCCTCCACCTTCTTAACACATATGTCAGAGATAACTGCTATTTTCTCTTGCTATCATTTCTTACTCTGTGCTATTTTCTCTTTATCTCTGACCTCCTTATACTCTCAAACTCTTCCTTCTCTCTTTCCTCCTGTCTCTCCCTTTTCTATTTCTTCTTTTCTTTTTTTCAGATTTTGCTTGTTTTTACTACTCATAAGAAATGTGTTTGAGTACCAACCAAAGTCCATTCTGATTTCTACTGTTATCTGACATGATGCTATCAATGATGATTCTACTGATCTACCAGCAGGAGGACACGTTTTATGAGTTTTTGCAGAAGTTGGGGTAGATTTGCACTGATATTCTTAATTCTCCTTGATGAAAAGCATACATCTGCAAGATGGTTGGGCAAGCTTAGGGGATAACATAGTACTAGAGAATGGAATAAAGTCAAATAAACCACTTAGAGATGGAATCCCTGACCTTGGCCTCATTAGAAATACATTCTATTGTTATTTAGTGATAGGGATCAAGAACTATTAGCGTGTTCCCAAAATCTTTGAGGTTTTTATATATGAAAATATGACCTCAGTTTTAATTCTTTAAATAGCATTTGTGTACACGAGTCAAGTTTAGGATAAGACCAAAATCTCTTAAAGTTTTTCAGGCAACTGAAGCACTATTTAAATTTTGAAGTAAAAGTTCTACAGTAAACAAATTACCGAATCAATCCTTTGTAACATTTTGTATGTATGTAATGATCTATCCCACTTGCTTCTGTGTTCAGGAAGGTACATAAACTGAATGAGTTTAGCTGGAGTCTCCGGTATTATTCCTTCTGCCCGATATCTATAGTTAGTAAAGAAAAGAGCACCTAAAAGTTAATAAGTTGTGATTTGACCTATGTAATCAATTTTACTAAATTTCAAAAGCAGCAGTTGCTTCATTATAGTAGTTCACCATAAAACAATGAAAATGTGCAAATGTGACAGATAATTTTAGCAAACCAGCATACAACTGAAAGCCAATTTTATTTTAGTGTGTTTTACAAAAATATCTTAAAGTATAGTCTTTATGTAATTCCTATATTGATCAACACTGAGTGTCAACAGCTACCTTTTTTTGAAAAAGAATGTTTTCAAATTGAATGGTTTAGCTTCATCAATGGAGAGAATGCTCAGTCAATGAGATCACAGATCCATTTGAACAGATCTATCGTAATTTAAATCCAGTTTCAATTTAATTAAAAATAAAAGGATTCAAATCCACTTTTAATAATTTTATTCTTCTGAAAATAAAAGAAACAGTGGGAGACTTAGGTGGGTACACACAATAGGGTATGGCCCTAGCTCTTAAAAGATACTATATGGTCTAAGTGGAAAAAACATTTTTACTGAATTGGAAACCTGAATTTTAGTCTAAGTTCTAAGGCTAGTTACAATATGTCCTTGTGTACATTACCTAACATGGAGGCTTTAATTAGTCATCTATATAAAAAGGGATATTGTAAGGAAAATGTGATAATGCTTATCATAAACTAGAGATCCTTAGAAGAAAGTCTGACAAATATTGACCAAATTGTATTAATCTCTTTACTGAAAATGTAAGTGCATGTGGAGAGAAGAATGGAGAAAGGGTTTTTGTTTGCTTGGTTTTTAAAGGGAGAAAATATTGTTTCCTTAAGGGAAACAATGTAATGGGGTGGTCGAAAGACTGAACTTGGCAGTTCAAATCCTAGCTCTTATTGGTTATGTTGACCTTGTGCAAATCACTTAATCTCTCAAGATCAGTTTATTCAGCTGAAAAAAAAGGATAGTGATAATTTGATTCTCTTCTTCCCAGCTTGTTACAATGACCAAATTAGGCATATTCAATCATTTGGATTCATCAAACAACTAAATGTTCCCAAATTGATGGTGCTTTGTTTGAAGTTTTCATCTCAGTCTAAGCAATTTAGCCAGTGGCTCATTCTAATGAATTTTCCATTTTATTGTTAGTTCTTTGTGATCCTATGAAGGAATTTTGAGGTTTACACAGGCCTAAACATTTCTATCATGATCTTCATGGGCAACATCTTGAGGGTTTGGGCAAAACTATAAAATAAAGCTGATTTGGGCTCGTTTGGTCCATGCACTTAATTTGGTGTCTGAGTTAGGTAGATGGTGATATTTTCTCATAGCACAAGTCACCTACCATGTTCTGTGAGCAGTGTACATTGTACATACAAGTGTATTTTACCACTGTTCATATCTAAACCAATTAAATGTCATAAGCTACAGTAGTTGCTGAGGCTATTGTGGAGCTTCAGGACGACATGTGCCCAAAAGGCAAATGGAAGTGTTTTCATGGATCTTGATTCTGAGTTTTCAACTCAACATGATGGAACAGCATTTTCAAGCTAGTGGCAAATACTTTCAGAAAAGTTTCCTCCAACTGCCAAATTCTTTTGTGAATGTTGACTTGCCACATGCCTGTGAATCTTAGATTCTATCAGGAATTCAATATTAATCTTCTCAAATATTTCTGTATAAACTGTGTTTACTCAAGTATTATATATTAGATTCACTACTACTATTCCGCCTTGTCGAGTGCCCTCTTACAATCTATGCTTGCATAGCATGCAGAAAGCCAGTGGTCTGCATTTTCCTTGAATTTATATCTACAAAGGTTAAAAAGTGATATTGATTAGCGTCCAAAATTAGTGCAGTTCTTTCCAGTACAAGAAACATGCTCTTGAGAAGTGTATAAATTTGGAAAAAGGGAAGTGATAGAATGATACTTGTCAAAATAGCATGGTTAGTAGAAGGATCACTGGATTTGGGATTGAAGGATCCACACTGAAATCTTCTCTATGTTGCTATCATTGTGGTTCATTCAAATTACTAAATATCTCTAGGCCTCAATTTCTTAATCTTCAAGATGATAGGGGCTTGATTAAATGATTTCAACGTTTCCGTCTAGCTCTAAATACAAGATCCTGTGACTTTTTTAGACAGCCTTTGTTCAAAAATAAAAAAAACAAACAACCCTTGCCTGAAGAATCTGACCACCAAACAAATAACATCTAAACTTCTCTAAGAGTGTCTCCTATGATGTACTTTCGCTAATTTAAAGGACAACATTGCCATTTCAGAAACATTTACATTTAACTGCTACTACTACTTTACCCTACCCCAAATTCAGAATGTCTTCTTAACCAACACATGATGATCTCTATCTTACAGGAATGAGAGAACAAAGACAGTTGTAAAATCATTCACAGGCAATGTTCATGGCAATCTGTGGAATGCTTACTATTTTGGTCCTTTATTATGAATAATGTTTCAACTAAGGATTCTTTTCTACCTTCTTAAAACTCTTGTCTTTTCTGTAATGAAATTAAAAAATTTTTCACAGTACTTAGACTTACCTGATTTTTTAGCATAGTCTTCTTAACCCTCAAAGGTATTCTTTTTTTTTCCACCTTCTGTGTTCTTTTAATTTTAATTTTCAAAATGTTTTGGGGGCTTTCATGCTTTATATACAATTATGTCACAATAAACTTCCCTGCCAATAAGTAACACTCATGCTTTATAGCAAATATAACACTATATTCTTATGGACCACGATCTCTTATTAAGGAGAAGGGGAGCAGATCTTTAGTGGGTAATTGGTCATCTAATTTTGTCTTTTTTTTAGATACCAAATCTATATTTCTCCCAGGCTAGAAGTCTGGTAAATATTCATTACTGATCAACAAGGTAGTTTTGGCCTGTTCTGTTTCTAATATAGGTCAGTTTCCCCCTCCTTTAGTGAGCTGAGAGGCTCACCACATTGGCATCTAATAAAATAATCAACAGATAGGTTTAGCCTTCTGCAGCTCAGAACTCCTAAGCTCAAGAGATCCACTAGCTAGCTCCAGCCTCCCCAGTATTAGTAATACAGAAGTAAACCACCACTCCTGATTATTATCCAATTTCTGTGGTCTTTCAGTTCATTTTTCATTTACATTATTGTAGTCATTGTATATATTGTCTATACCTTGTATAGATTATATATAGATAAAAATATATTCCTCCTGTCTCCTTCCCCTTTTACAATCCCACCATAACACTTGTTCTATTCACTAGGTCCTATATCAGTTCAAAAATATCTGTTTTCTTTGAAATAATTTGTTTGTTGCTTTTTATGGTGTAATAGTATTCCATTATGTTTTATATATCACAATTTGTTGTCATTTCATAATCTATGGATATCTATTTCATTTTCAGTTTTTTGCTACTGCAAAAAGTGCTACTCTAAACATTTTAGTAAGATATGTACATGATACCTTTCTTCCAGTGATTGACCTCTTTGATATACATGTCTATAGTGAAATTGACAAGTCAAAATGTTTACAATTTAGTAGCTTTCCTTAAATAATTCTAAATTGTTTTCTTGGTGATTATTTTTAACTTTTAACATCATTTGGCAGTGGTGGGGTAAAACCTGAAGGTTATTTTAACTTGTATTTTACTCATGAATACATCATTTGATGTATTTTTCATGTAGATTATTGTATTTCTACTTTTGAAAGCTATAATTACTCTTAAGCTCATGTTTGTTTAAATCCCCTTTCTTAGAAATCACTTTTATCAGATATATTTAATGGTAAGATTTTTCTCATGTTTCCTTTCTTTTAGTTGTATTGACTTTGTGAAAAAGCTTTTAAAATACATAATTAAAATTTTCTATTTTGTTTTTTGTGATATCCACTACTCCTTGATTAAGTTTGAATTCCCTAATCATAACCATGTATGACACCTCCATCCATTTGCTACCCTTTTTTCTTTTCCTCTCTTCCCTGCCCTCTCTTTCTGCTTGCCTGCTTCATGTTATCTTTTTTTTTCATTTTGGATGCTTATCAGTTCAGAGTTTACTGTTGCATGTGGTATGAAATGCTAAACTAAATCTATTTTCTGCCAATCTGATTTTCTGGTTTGACTGAGACTAAATAATATTAGTGATGATTACTTTTTATTTTGCAACCTGATAATGATAAACATGTCACCTATATTGCTATTTCCCCACATTTAACCTTGAAATTCTTGACTTTCCCCTCTCCAGTTCTGTAATATTATTCTCTGGTAGCATTAAAACCATCAATTAGTTTACGTAAGAGAATAATTTTTTATTATATTGGTATAGCCTAGCCAGTAACAAAAACTAGCACTCCAATTATGCCTACTATAGCACACGTATTAAATTACTCTTCCTTGTGGATTTCTTGCTATTATTCAAGTAGGTTGAGTGTAGTAGCACATATTTATAGTCTCTACTACCAGAAAGGCTGAAGTTGGAGGATAACCTGAGCTCAGGAGTCTTGAGCTAACTTTGGCTAAGCTGATTATATGTCCAAATTAAATCTGGCATCACTATGGCAAGGTCCTGGTGACATGGACCACCAGGTTGCCCATGGAGGATAAAATCAGCCTAGGTTGGAAACACAGCAGGTCAAAGTTCCCTACTAATCAGTAGTAGAATGAGGACTGTGAGTGGCCACTGTACTTCCATCCTGGGAGTAACAGAGAAACCTAGGCTTAAAAAATGTGTATATGTATAGTTATATATACATATATATACACATAATTATATAGAGTTCTATATACTTACATATGAATTTCTATGTAAAAGCATAAGTATATATAAATATATAATATAATGTTACTAGATCTAGTTAGATAGTATATCTATATATACATATATACACACACACATAAACACAAATAGGCAGATGATTTTTGTTGACATGTATCTGTTTTTATCCTGCCAATTTTAACCAAAGCTATTATCTCTTCATTAATTTTTTGGTTAATTGTCTGGGATTCTTTAAATAAAACTACACCTACAAATAGAAATGATTTTGCTTTCTCTTTGCATTTGCATTTCCTTCAAATCATTTTTCTAGTATTATGGCTATTGCAATTCTATAGCTAGCATTTTTAGTAAAGCATCAAAAATATGGGAGAAAATGGGTACACTTATAAGAAAATTTCCAGTGTTTCTTTTTTTTTCTCTTAGGTATATACATTTAACATTAACAAAAGATATATGTTAGCCTTAACATTAGTACTGTAGTTTGAAGACTTTTATGCATGTTAATATAATTACATCATTTTATATATATGATTTATAATACATAGTACTAATATATGCACATTTTATTAATATAGAGATATGTAGTTTTACTAATGTTGAACCATCATTATTACATCCTTGGGCAAATTCAAGCTAGTCATAGTAAATATATTTTTAATAGATTGCCAGTTTCTATTTGTATAGATGTCCAAATGATAAGAAATGTAAGTTTCCCTGTTCTTTTCTCCTATGGTATTTCTTTGTTATTTTAATGTCTTCAATCTTAATTTTGTTCTCTCATTGACCCTTTGAAAAGATGAAACAGCATGGTTTTAACATGTGCAAAAGGAATATCTTCTTGAAGGAGACTCTTTTTTGCCATTCTAAATCAAAAGTTTTGTTTTGGTGATTTTTTTTGGTAGTTTGAAGGGAAAAATAAAACAAACAGCTAACTCAGTGGGATCTTACCTGTTCTGATTTTTATTCATTATATAATGATCTGTGGTAAAGATATGATCTATTGTAAAGAGCCATCTTATAAACTCATAGATTTTGAGTTGGGAGGGTCCTAGAAGATCATTTTATCTAACATCTTTATTTTATAGATAAGGAAAATAGTTTTTCTTATAGATGAGTAAATGAAAGCCCATAGAGTAGAGTGACCTATTCAAGGTGCTGATATTCCAAATAATCATATCACTTCCCCTTTCTGTTTCTGCAAAAGCCTGCTTTATTACTTTTTAATATATAGTCTTCTCATGATTAACAGAGATGAGAAAATAGGCATGTAGATTGGTAGTTACTGTCTTCTTAATCAACTTTTAAATTTTGGTAATAGCATTATAATGAATCCTTTCTATCTGTTTTGGAATTTTGAAAATTGATATCTGAGTGCCTTTAAAAATAATGCAACCTGTAATAGAGAATTCCTCTCTAAAATATATTCATTCCAATCCCAACAATGTATTGAATAATTTTTTTCCATTTTCCAAGTACCATTTCTACTTCCTAAAACTAGTCAGCAAGTACTACACTGTTAGAAACTAAATGAGATAGGTCTACTGCCATTGATGATGAAAATAAATCATGTTATAAATGGAAGATCATGTATCTGGAACTGGAAGGGACCTGAGATGCAAAGAGTCAATCCTCATTTTACATATGAGGAAACTGTGTCCCAGAAAGGTGAAGTGACTTCCCCATGATTTCACAGATAATAAATTTCAGAGAGAAGAATTTAATCCAGATCATACATCAGATCCAATGATATTTCCAGTTCCATTTCATATTTTTACAGTCTTTTTTTTTCAACTTCATGATTTATGCCCTCAGGATGATCTTTCTGCAGCCATATTTTATTTTTTCATTGTCTTTTTATTCTTCTGTGAAGTGATGCTGCTTTTAGTATTCCATCATCCCTTTTGGGGTAATATTTTGCTATTGATTTTGTATTCTGAACCTGTGTTGCCCTTGGATGCTTTGTTTCTCCATTTGGCAGATATCAAAAGTTTTTTGACAGTAGTGATTTCTGGTTTTTTTTGGCCTAGTTTTGGTTACTAGTTTACCTAAGTGAACTACCTTTAGGATATGGAAATAATCAGAATCCACATCTTGATTTTATAAAATGCAAAATTAATAAAGTAAAAACAGCCTGTTAAAATAGTGCTATTGTAATTGCATAGTATATATTTATCTTTATTCTTCCTTCTAATTTGTGACTTCATTCTAATGCCTATAGACACTTGATTCTGAAATTACTACCATGTCAGTAAACATTTATTTCTTGTTTGAAAACCATAACATCTAGGACTTTCTGATTCTTTTTTTTTGAAGGAAATATTTATAATATACAGTTATAAGGCTTCTGTGTAATCAAGTAATGAATATTTGGCTTGTCATTTTATTTCTTTATCTAGACCCATAATTCCTCTATTTCTTTTCTTTCCATCCTCCCCAGTACCAACTTTTGTAGTGGAAATGTCAAGATCGATGGTAATTTTGTTTAGAAGATCTGGGAAGTTTCTCATATAATTTTTTTTTATTTCATCCTTTGCATCAAATTTTAGCCCCCAAACTACAACTGTCATCATGGTGGTCCTCTTTGCCCATGCATGTCATTAATACTCTGAGGTGAAATGAACACATATTCCATGAAATGATATGTTTCTCTTGCTCATGAGTGAACAATGAAGCCCATGCCACCAACTCTTCCAAATGCCTCCTGGAGAACCTGTGACCTATTCTTCTTCTTAGCTGTAACTTCATCTTCTGGTTTAATTTATAATTAACTTGACACTATCGCTGAGATTTATCACTGAAGCTTAGTCACTGGACAGAGAATTCAGTTTAGATTACGAATTTAGTTAAGTTGATATTTACAGATATCCTAAAACTGATTCTTAAAGATGGTAACCCATGAAAATATATATTACATACAAAATGCTTTGAAACAATTCAAAGCTATAGAAATGTAAGTTACCATTATTACTGATTAATGTTAAAAGTATTTCAAAAAGTTAAAACATTTTTTAGATTTTGACAAATCTAAAATAAAAATTGAACATCCATTTTTTTCTAAAGAAGCCAATCTTGTTTTTAAACCCCCCGTTTATATATATGTGTATATGTGCTGATATGTGCTGTGTGCACAAAGGATTCCATAGGATATACTTGAGAAAGAACACCAGAGACTTGAAATCAGAAATCCTGGGTTTGAATCTCTATTCTTACACTTAACTGGGTGACTCTGGGCAAGGAAGTTAACCTTTATGAGCTCATGAATGAAATGGAGATAACAATGCTAGTAATACAGTATTTATTAAAGTCAAGTATTATCATTATTATTATGAAATTCTTTAGGAAACATAAAGATGCATTTCCCTTCTAACTACAGCAATGCCCAATCTTAGGCTAACATATTCTTATCCTGACTTTCTCCATTTGCAAATGGGATTAAGTTTAACTAATAAACAGTTGTTAAGAATGTAGTAAATATGAAAAGCTATGATAACAAATGGATTGCAAGGCTGCCAGATGCATTGTTAGACAATTCTAAAGTTTTCTAAAGAAACTTGTTTATATAGAGTTCTTACATATGAATCCTAGCTATTCTCTCTGAACCAATACCTTTTTAAAAATTAGAGCTTTCAATTATCTTCTCTCAATTACCACTCTGAGTTTTTTAGGGTATCTCCTATATCCTTAGTTATTCCTCATATCCCTTCTTATATAGAAGATCTTTACAATACACTAGCAGCCTTTCTCTAACCTCTTAGGACCAGAACTATGGCACTGAGGCTCTGTTTCATCTGTTGTTCTCAATGATGAGTTTGGTTGGGTTTCTGTTTTTGTTTTTCTGCCAATTCTCAAATTCCATGCATTGTTAGTAATATGCTGTGGCTACTTATGTCCACAATGTTCTTTGGGTTGCTCGTGGTTTTCTTCTTCTGCAGTCAGAGAGTTCCATGATGATTCACAGTCATTAGCAGAATAGTGGTATTCAAAGATCTTTGGTGGCAGCCAGCAGTTTGGAGTCTTGGAAAACAGTGCAGTTTCCCAAATGCCATAGAGCCTAGTTTCAGCTGTGGGACTAGAAGGGATCACAAACGCCATGTGCTCCAAGGCCAATCCCTCATTTTACAGAGGAGAAAACTGAGGCTCAAGCAGGTTACATGACGTGCCCTGGAAACACCAGCATTCAGTATCAGAGGTGGGATTTGAACCCAGGTGCTCTGCTCCTAGAGGTGGTCCTTCTCCCACCATCCCAGGATGTTAAATTCTAGGCCAAGTTCATTGTCCATCTGCAGCTTTCATACAAAATTTATATGGACTAATTCAGTGGTGCCATTACCCAGCTATAAATTTTAGTTTGGGGAATAGCTATTTTCACCCTCTTTGGAAAATAATCACTTTTGAATTCCTGTGGATTTCAGTGAGGGAGTCTCTGAGCTCCAGAGCTCCATAAATTCTGTACAAAGTCACAGGCATCTGACTGAAAAGGGAGGCATCTGAACCCTAAGACGTAGAGGATTCATGGCTATCCTTATTAACAGTCATTTCTCCCCCTCTCAGCTATAATAGAATCTTTGAACTTTCTTCTGATGCTATTCACTGGCGGAGCATCCAATGCAAATTCAGCCTTTCAGCTTTGCTACCAAGTGAAGCCTAGATCCATGATCTCTTCTATCTGTGTAGGCACCGCAGTGGGCAATATAGTATTTAACATAGAAGAAAGAACCTTGACTCGAAGACTTCAAGAAACTAATATCATAGGACAAACTGTGTTGAAATGGGAAATAGATCTGGAAGCTGTCAGAGGGGCTTTCAACAGGGTTGAATCCTTGGGCTCTTTCTGGGACATTTTGGAATGAGGCCACACGGATGTGGATTTCCAACAGTCCTCTGACTCTTTCCCCCTCACCTCAACCCTGTGTGGGTCATTGACTAGGCCTGGCTGTCCTTTGGGAACCTCCAGGCCAGTAACCCTCCTAGACACCAGAGGATGGAAACTTTAGGTTCTTACTTGGAATGCCAGGTGGCTTTCCAGTTGGGTTCAAGGAATGGCCACCAACGTGGTAGGCTCCTGGTGATCCTGACCTCCGCCTCTTAACCCTGTGACTGCCTCCAGGGATGATGGGCGATTGCCATGAATTCACAAGCCTCAAGGTGGGGCCAGTGCCGGGCCTCATAGACTGGGAAGGCGACGGGCTAGATGAGCATTTGTGGGAAACGATTAAGCATTTCCATATTCTATATGTCTATGACTCTCCACGGTGAAGTTTCTATCACACAACCCCCAACGTGGGGCTCACTGAGGAGTTCTAGAAGGAATAGCAACCCGACTCCCATCAGCAGCCTCGCTATAGAACATCTCAAGAAAAATGGCAGCGCTCCCACACAAGAAGGGGCGCAGGTCCACAAGCAAACACCCCAGAGAAGTGGTGCCCACAGCCCATTTCCTCTTTGTGTCTGAATCCGAGCTCTCTAGAGATGAGTAAATGAGCCTCACTGAACATGCCATATGGCCCCCATCCCTGCTGGAAAGATTGCTGAGAGTGACCTGGTCTCAACCTAGGCCATTCCTCAACAGGCAATGGCCCCTCCATCGGGGATCTGTGCGTGCAGCCTGACCTGTAATCATGATCCTGCCAATCTTCACTGGTAAAGATGCCCCTTTAGAGAAGATGTTTAGATTTTAGACACTCAAGGCTTCAGTTCATTCCTCCAGGGTTTATGGTCATTTGTGAGCAGCCTTCAGTCTGCCTTTACAAACCCCTTTTTTTCTTGCTTCTGTTGCTGTTCAAGAAGCCACAAAATGATTAGATACTATTTCTTTAAGAGACTTATATTATCCAAATATTTAAATTGCTAGTCCTTAGATGGTTACACCTTCCTGCTTACCCGAGTTTCTACCACTAGTTGAAATAAAGGCATGTTTGCCGCCTTCATTGGAGGCTGGGGAAAATAATATTTAAGGACTGGAAGAGCAGGAGCACAATGCAGGAAATGCTGTGCCTCAGAGAACACACACCTTTCCATGTTTTTATCTTCAGCTATAACAGCACATATTCTCTTCCCAGGGGATGATCCTTTAACTGAGGCCTTTGAAGGTCAGAACCAGTTATAATGTCTGTTGGGGAGGGGAGTGAAGTGGGGGACAGAGAAGTAATGATGCACAAATGCAATGCTAATTTGGGGGGGTGTTCAGATTAGGTAAAAGATAGAGGCATGAATTTGCCAAGGGGGAGATTAAAAAATAAAATCCCCATGACCACACACATACATTGCAGTAATTGTAGTAATTGGTGAGGTGATTCATTTTGCTGAAGAAGAGTTCTATTTATTTATTTAGTTATTTATAGTGCAAAATTCCCTTAGCAGTGTAAAGTTTACTGGTCATTCATAACTTTGATCATTGAATTAATCTATGCATGAGATCGGTAGTATTTATGAAATGAGCATTTTGATCAGAGGAAGAAGGTAGGAGGGATTATTGTGGGAAGATAGGACACATTTTAGGTGGATTAGAGAGTATGGAACAGTCAGACTAAGACCAGTAAATAGAAGGCAAAAAGTGGAAGGAAGAGCCACAATTGATGGTTGGAGAATATTAAAGACAAATACTGTTTACTTTGCAACTTTGCCCTGGGCTTTTGCTAGATGACTGCCTTCTAATGAAAACAATTTCCATGTGCCTTTGGCATGAGTCTGAAAGGTTGTTGATGCTTAAATTAAGCTATGAGAACTCATTTGGAAAAGATAACGAACTTCACCCTCCTCTCAACACTCAAGCCAGTTCAGGTTTGTTGAATCTGCTCTCTCCTTACGTTCCCTCCACTCCCTTTATCAGAGAGATGGGAGAAGACCAAGGAGATGGAGGAGGGCCATGGATGGGTCCTTCCCTCACGCTACAAACACCTTCAGAATTTTAGCACTTCTCTCTTTGGGAGGTACTTGGGGATCTGACTACCACCTAGGGGGGCCGGGGGCATCCAGGCTGCCTATTACATTATTCCCTCTGTGAAGGGTACCTGGAGCCTGCCTGCCCCGCCAAGTCTGATGTGCCCGAGTCCTCAGCGGGGTGAAGCGGTCGATCGACCAGGTTTTACTGAGCTCCGGATGTGTCTGATGCTGTGCTGGACACTGTGGAGGTGCAAATTCGGACATATGGGGCCTAAAAACCCTATCTGTTAGCACAGGAGCTCAGATAAAAGATCTCAGCATGCAATTCTCTTTTGGCTAGATTGGATCTTAATAACTATAATTAAGCTTGAGGATAATTAAAAGTGAGCTCAGAGCAAACTGAACCTATTCTAACTACTCCCTCTGATTCTTCTTCACTCGGTCCTTTGCTGCTCCTTATATTAGCCTCATGTTCAAATATGACTTGAAAGTGGTCCTGTCTTCTAACCATGTAATGGCTGAAGCTTTCTGTTAACAGTGACCTTAAACAGTATATTGCAGTGTGTGCTAGATTTGGAATCAAAGGGCCTGAGTTCAAATTCTGACTGGTACCTTCTTTCTGAGCCATTTGTAAAATGAAGAAATTGAACTAGATGATCTTTAATATTCCTTCGAGGGGCAGATAGATGGCACAGTGAAGAGAGCACTGACCCTAGAATCAGGAGGATCTGAGTTCAAATTCTATTCTCATGTATGAATTAGCTGTGTGACTCTGGACAAGTCAATTCACCCTGTTTGTTTCCATTTACTCATCTATACAATGAACTGAAGGACATGGCAAACCACTCCTTACCTGCCAATAAAACCCCAAATGGGATCATGAAGAGTCAGACACAACTGAACTACAACAAAAAACAACTGAAATCTATGATTTTGTGATCTCTGAGCCCTTCCCACTCTAAGTTCTAGGATTGTTATTATTGTGCCCTTGCATGTACAAGGACTAAAATTCCTCATCATTGAGACGGAGAGTAAGGGAGAAATAAGTGGAGCAGCCTCAGATTGGGTGAAAGGGCCAGGAGGCATTATAGAAAGAACTAATTAAATGAGACATTTGTAGAGTGTATAGGACTCTCAAGATTTTGGGGATCTCAAGGCATTTGAGCCCTGGTTCACTTTGTACATGTCAATAAGGTAGAGAATTTTAAAAGGGATCCCCCTTCCCACCATCAAGTGAAAGTGACATTTAAATTTGCATCCCCCTCAATGACAACAGAAATTCTGTGTGTTTAGAGAAAAACAATATTGTGTCCCATGCATTACCTGATCTTTTGCAACTATTCTTTATTAACAATTACAACTTAACTTTAATCATATTTTTTCCTTTTTAAATTGATATTTATTAATTTGTGAGATTATTTTCCTCCTCCCACACCCAGGATGAATCATTAGCCAGAATTACTCCTGTTGGCAAAGCTTCTGAAGACTATACTTGTGTAACACAGAAGTGGGTGTAAAAGCCCCGGTTTGAACCTCAAATTCTGCTTTACAAAAGAATGGTAGCTTCTTGCATCATTAAATTACCTAACAACTGAAGTTTTTCACAAGTTTATTTATTACAGGTAAGGAAAGCATGCACCAATTTCTTCAGCTATATCTTCAGCTATGACTAATCATAGGCTGTGTCAGTCAAGATCTTTAGTTTCACTGGTGGGTAAAATTTGACTTTTAAAAGGACCCAAACTACCTGAGGGCTTTTACAGCAATAGTGAAGAAATCAGTAATAGATTTCCATTGTGCTGACAGCGGACCTATTAATCAATATTTACCAGACAATCAGGAGCACAAAGTCACTAAAAAAAGGGCGATGTAGCTTCTGAAGATGGAAATTCCTAGTTTATTATCCTGACTCTTCAACAGATGTGGGAACAAGTACCCTGGGCTACAGCAAAGAGCATGCGGACTGCCGGTGGAAAACTGCAAACAGCTCTGCTGTACTAATTTTAAAGACTCTCAGCTGACCCGGGAAGCTACTCTAATCAAAGGGTTGTGGTGGGCTCCACTAGGTAAATTAGGCACTGAGTTACACATACATAAATATAGGTGAGTGCTTTAAAATTAGCTGACACTTTTACATACAGGATCACTTGGTCTAATAATAAGAGCTAGCATCTATATGATGCTTTAAGGTTTGCAAGGTGCTTTACATATATTATCTCATCAACCCCAGGAGGTAGGCGTGATTATTATGCCCATTTTACAGATGAGGAAATGGAGGCTGAAAGTTCAGTGATTTGTTCAAGGTCACTCAACCAATAAGTGTCTGAAGATGAATATGAACTCAGTTTTTTCTGCTTCTAAGTCCAGCACCCTGTGTCCAATTCCAGCCAACATAATTTATTATTGGAAGTACCACAAGGAACTTATCATAATAGAGTTGCAGTTAAAACACATTCCTAAGGCAAGAATTTCTGGCATAGCATCAGAGTAAGGCACTGGTCAATTCCGTATGAAACAACTTAGTAAGATGAAAACTAGAGTAAACACAAATATCCGTTAGTCTATCCAAGGGTCCTTTCCTATCTAAAATTAACTTTAAAAAACAACAAAAAATTCAAAACCTTTTCAGTTCTTTACAACTTAATCCCCTGCTGTTTGTCACACCCCCTAGCTTATCTAAAGCAGAGGTTCTTATCCTGGGGGCTATGAACTTATTTTAAATATATATACCTATATTTTGATAACTATTTCAACATAATTGATCCCTTTATAGTCCTATAAGTTTTATTTTATGTAGTTAAAAACATTCTGGGAAGGAGTTCTTAGGCTTCACCAGACTGCAAAGGGGTCCATGATACAAAAATGTTAAGAACTCCTGATCAATAAAACAAATTTCCTTTAAAGCAGGAGCCATAATACGCTTTTAACCTATTAGGGGTTCCTAATACCCATTAGTTACCTGTTCCCAGATGGAAATAAGGAACACACAAGGAGAAATGAGCAGACCGGAAACACAGGGGGCACAAAAATAAAAAAGATGGCACATTGTATCCATTCTCTGGAAGACATGAGCATGCCCTAAATGCCTGAAGGCATCTGATGAGTAAACATGGTTACTGTTGTTACTGTTGTTCAGTCAGCCTAACTGGGAACTTGGGAACCTCTGCCTGTGGGTCTTCCTTGGCAAGTATACTGACGTGGCTTGCCATTTCCTTCTCTGGTTCTATGCAGGCGGAGGTGAAGTGACTTGCCCAGGGTCACACAGCTACTAAGTGTCTCAGGTCACATCTGAACTGTGACGCCTGGCCCAGAGCTCTATCCCCAGAGACACTTAACCCTTCCAGTACAGCTGGTGAGAGAGCTCCCAGGCAGAACTAGGAACCTGTAATACTGCACTTGGCCACTAGAGGGAGGTGGCACCAAGCCTATCGGGTACCAGAGTCCTTAGGGGAAGAGCCAGGCAAGGCCTTTCCATATTCAAAACCTACTGGAAGAAGCCTTTGTGTTTTAAACTGCCAAAGGTGAGGAAACACGGCAAGAAAAATGACGGTGGACTTTCCCCTCTGAACTGCATTCCACAAGGAAGTTTTCAGAGGATGCTCTTTGCAGTCCCCAGCGTGATCCTCAGGTCTCACAAGGACAACCCAGTAGCTCCTTTGGCCGCTCCTCAGCTGAGAGGCAGCTGCCTCTCTTTTGTGTGCAGATTTCCGAGTCTATTCCCGTGGAGGAGCTACTTTTTAAAGTTCTGGAGTCATGGCATTGGGGTGCAAGGAAATGAGGATGAGAATATTTAAATAGTGTAAGGGGCAGGTAAGTGGCTCAGTGGATTGAGAGCCAGACAGGAAGTCCTGGGTTCAAAGGTGACCTCAGACACTTACTAGATGTGTGACCCTGGGCAAGTCACTTCTGCCTTGGAATAGTGTGGATTCTAAGACAAAGTAAGGGCTTGAGAAAGGAAGTGTAGGGCTTAGGGAGGGGGTGGCTGACTTAGCATTGAGGGACATGAAGAGAGTCTTTTGTAAGGTTTAAATTAATAGCAATAACTCCAAGTATTACATTTTATATGACTTATTAACAATCTCTTGAAGTAGAAGAAACAAATAGGAGCACAACGCTTAAGGATGAGCACGTGAGTCCACTTTCCTGACCAGCTCTCCTCCCCCCACCCCCTCCACAGCCCGTTCTGGGAAGAAGAAAGAGGAGGGCGGGGTTACATCAAAATATATCCTCCCTACCTCAGCACTAGTGTAAGCACCCAAATGGGACGCTGGGTAAGAGAGTCCACCGATCCCTGCTAGCTATACCCCAAATCACAGAAGAGAAGGAAATGCCAACTGGCCAAGTTGGCTTCTGCGATGGACCGATCTGCAGGACTATGATTGACTGGATAGGAGAATATGAGATGACGCTGTTGTTTGCTGATGTCATTTCTAGCTCAAAGAATGGCCCTTCTTCCTACCAGAAGCAGGGGTATCTCCGGAGAGCTAGAGCCCAATTAAGACCTAAATTTCATCTAGTCAATGATATTTAAAGATAAAGATAAAGAATCTGAGGCACCAGAGAGATGCCCAAAGTTCCCCAGTCGTGAAGCTAGGGTTAGAACACAGGCCACTTTGACTCCTAATCACATACTATGGGGAAACCTTAGAAAAGGCTGTTCTCATATTTCAGTGCTTGGCAGGAGTGGTACCTGAATCTTTACTGCATATAAAAAATTATCATAGCAACTCGATGCAAGCAGGTTGGAATAAGAAAGAAAACATTCCAATTTTGCATATAAGGACACATAGCTATCAACTTATAGTCATACACAGAATCAGAGGGAGAGCTTAAATTAAAATCAAAACTTATGTCCCTTGATCAGAAGTGGTTTTTTTCTCTAAAACATGTTGCATCCAAAATTAAGTAGGCTGTCAACTGCCAATTACTCATGCTAAATAAGGAAAACAGTAGCAAAGATAACAGGGGGTAATCCAAAAAGGCATCTGGACTTAGAATTAATTTAGTATTTAGTCATCAAGCATTTATTATTTACTACCCTTAAATATGCATGTGTTTAGATTTCTGCATAATTTGCAGAACTTCAAAGAAAAAGATGAAGTCCTGATGGAGGAGTTGGAAAGCTTCTCAACTTCCTGTTTTCCCATAGCTTCTTCCTTATTTCACAGCAAAGAAAAGAAGGAGCACTTCCTAGTCCTGAGACAAAGAACCAAACTGAGCTGTGCTAAGTTGAATTGTAGGTCACACTATTATATAAGGCCTCTTTGAGGCATGAAAAGTAATTATCAATAAGTATCCTTTGATAAAAAGAACTCTCTTGGTAGCTTAGCCTAGTGTAAATAAGGTACCGCAAACCTTCAATTCAATTCAATTCATATTAATTAATTCAAAACATATTAAGTATCCTCTATGGCAACATGATAGGTGCTAGACATATAAAGATAGAAATGAAAAAGTTTATGTCCTCCAGGATCTTATATTCTCCCTGAGGAGGAGGGGTGATGGGTTGGAGAGAGGCAGAAAATACACAGTTAAGTGAAATTTGAAGAACAAAGAAATCTGAGAGAGAATGCAAATAAAATCCTGAAGGTGATCTCAGAGTAGAGATGAGGAGGAAGTCTCTTCCAGCCATAGAGGACAGCTCTTTTCAGTCTATATTCAAAAAGGATTGGATTTGTTTGAATAAGATGCAACTTTAAAGGCTCTCCTCCAACACAGTCTCCCCAAGGATATGTTAATTCATAAAAGAAAGCTCTTTGACAGAGCTAACAGCAGAGCTGTTCAATGATCCACTGATTATTGAAAATAAGTGAAATATAAGACAGGAAAATATATGTTTGTCAACAGTTTGTAACTGTCATGGTTTTTGTTATAGGTCCAGTATTGAGGCCAAAGGGAAAGGAATTTCACCAGATGTTTCTGGTTGCAGATAACATTGTGCTGACTGCATCAAGTCCCAGAATAACACAGTACCTCCTAAATGGGATCCATAAATGCTTAAAAGAGTTTGGCTTTAAATATTTATTTACACAGGAAAAAAACAAAAGAACAAAGAATCTATTGTTCAGATGATCATAAATAGGTCCATAAAGTTGGTCCACTAATAATCTCTCCTGGGCAGATGTTGTAGTTGGACAATGAAATGGGTTCAAAATTGAATAAAAACTGAAAAGGAGGAAGAGAACTGATTGCATTGCCTTTGGCATAGGCCAGGATTTTCAATGATCTGAAGCTTTCCTCCAAAACAAAAATCCATCTTTTTCATATACCAATATTCTTCCAGTGAAGTTTTACAGTGTAGTAGATAGAATACTGTATGTGAATTCAGCAAATATACTAGCTGTGTGACCCTGGGAAAGTCATTTAACCCTTCTTATCTCAGTTTCTTTAGCTCTAGTATCTTTGTCAAGAAAACCCCGAATGGGGTCATGAAGAGAAGGGCATGACTAAAACAATTCAACAACAAAAAGACAGAATACTAATTCTGGAGTCTGGAGACTTGAATTGGAAGAAACATCATAGTTGTGTGATCTTGGATAAGTCATTTAACTTTTGCCTGCTTCAGCTATCTCATTTGTAAAATGGGGACAATAATAGCACTTACCCTCTGGGGTTGTTTTGAGGCTCAAATGAGATGATATTTGTAAAGAAGTTTCCAAATCTTAAAGTACTGTCTAACTATGTACAAGGCAACATGCTAGGTACTGGGGATATAAAGATATAAATGAAACAGTCCATGTTCTCAACATCTAAGTAGAAAGCTACCGTCATTATTGTTTATTATTATGTTATACCACATTCTGCAAGAAATCAAGAGTCTGAGTCAGCCCAAGGGCAAAAGGAAGATACAAAATGGAGACAAATAGACTTCAGTGTATTAGTGACAATAAACTGTCCTCAAACAGTGGCATAAAAGATATTACCAAAGACACAGATGCATGACCAGAAAAGATGGACAGCTATTTAGAGAGAGAGGAAGAGGTAACAGACAGCCCATATGTGTGTCCCACAGATTCTCAGAAAAGGAGATCCAGAGATCTAAAGAAAAATCTACAGCATTTTGGGCTAGAATCCTCAGGGAGGAAATCTAGGAGGACCTAGAAGAGAACTGCTAGAATGAGAATATGCCAAGTGTCAGATTAATTTCATTCTCTGTGTGAAACTTTTTTTTTAAACCCTTACCTTCCATCTTGGAGTCAATACTGTGTATTGGCTCCAAGGCAGAAGAGTGGTAAGGGCTAGGCAATGGGGGTCAAGTGACCTGCCCAGGGTCACACAGCTAGGAAGTGTCTGAGTCCAGATTTGAACCCAGGACCTCTCGTCTCTAGGGCTGGCTCTCAATCCACTGAGCTACCCAGCTGCCCCCTGCGTGAAACTTTCTACATGAAAAAAGAAGTCAATTTTTTGACTGATTGTTTTCTTAGCTATCTGTGACAATATGACATTGAAACAATCATTAGTATAGTTTTTAAATTATTTAATATGAAACTGAAAATGTGAAGGATATATTTTATGCCAACATTTAAAAAACCATCCTTCTTAGAATTCTCATGGGGTGGTTTTGGTGGGGTGGTGAAAAGTCTTCCTTAGTTTTGAGTGAAAGAAACTGTTTATAGTCATATTTTCAGCTTTACATGAAAGAAATTTAAATATGCTGATCAAGTGAAGTTCTGCAGCGTTTGCTAATTCCAAGGTGCAAAATGCTTACAGTTGAGATTTAAGCATTGGCTCTCATGAGCTGGCTAAAGGTGGCTCTGGTGTAATAACCTCTAAGATGGAGCTAAAAACGATTTCAAATGGAAGGCTTTTTGAGCAGGAGGACAGCGTCTTACATATTTTAATATATTAACACAGAGCCGCATTCAAATAATTGTTGAATGAAGTAATGACATTGCGAGCTGCCTCGGTACGGAGTCCAGTAGCCCTGCATTTGTACTGTTGTGATCTCAAGATGCCCCCCCAAACCTCCGCTGAGGAACAAACCACACAACACGGCGCTCTTTCACGAGGTGGCAGCATGGGATAAAGAACCCTGGTCATAATACCAGGAGGCCTAATTCGCGTCTAATTTTCACCTCTTACTAGTAAGCACAGTCTGTTACATCCCTTTTATACCACTCTGAGTCTGTCTTTGCTTCTGTTCAACAGACACTACTATTTTCTTAATCTAACAGGATGGCTGTAGAGATTGGGGATCCGGGAGGGTAGGCAAAGTCCTTTATAAATGTGTTTTTTATTAGTATGACCACCACCACCACCACTACTACCTCTACCACCACCACTGCTACTCCCACCACTAATATCCCTACCATCACCACCGCCTACACTAACTACTACCACCACCATCACCACCACTACGACTACTACCACTGCCACCGCTGCTACTACTCCTTGGCTTAAAATTCCTATGGTTAATAGGTGAAGTCATTTAAATTGATATCTATATGAACTTTTCAGGTTTACAAAGCATTTTACAAAATATATTATTGGATTCTCACAATTCTGTGAAGTAATATTACAAGTGTTCTTAGCTCCATTTTTCAGAGAGGATAAATTATTTACCCAGACTGAATAAACTGATATTAAAACTCTGAGATTCAAACTTTTAATTCCAAGCTTAGTGCTTTTTTCAACTCCATCATGCTGCCTCTGGGAGTATCATTGCTAGAAAATCACAGTTAAAATAAATGCACCTGGGCCTCTAGTTCTTTTCTGTGAACAGAAAATGATTTATCTGTTTTGCTAGTTGACAATTCAAACTATTAGAGGGGATAAGATACAGGACAGATAGAGAGATGTTAGTGGAATAGGACAAAAGACAAAAACTAGGAAAAAAGCAGAATTGAAAGAGGATAAAGCCTCAAAAAGGATAAAGAAGCAAATGAATACACACCTAATCTACTTAATTTAAAGTATGAAAAATACATGTCAGTGTGTATATTCATATGGTACCTCCTATAATAAATCTGACTAATGAGTAACTCTAAATATGTGGTTTTAAAACATTAGGTCTAACTATTTCTCTGGAGTTCCAGGATTTAAACTATCAATCTTTACATGACCAAACAATAAAACTTATAACATATAACTTTTGATGACTTTTAAAACCAGTGAGTGAGTTCAAAAAACATTTTAATCTTAGTTCACATGCAGCCTGTGTACTACTGGTCCATGTACAATCTTTATAATTTAATTACCTAACAGTTATTTGACTTTGAAGAACAGCTTATAGAAAAATAAAATCAGGAGATTCAACTTTTCCTTTTTGGTGTTTCACATAATGTAAGGTCAGAAGTGTCCATTAAGTAAATTAATATAAAAAACAAAACTACTAAATAAGAGTAGGAGTCTAATTCCAGAAAAAAGAAACTAAATCTAAACCCTATACAATAATTATTTCTGTAGCTAAGAATTTCTTTGCATTCTGATATTAATTTGTCAACATTTTTTTCCTTCTGTTTATCTTGGATTTGATAATGAATGATTGGAGGATATAATTTTAATATATTTTCTTGGGTCACTTTTCAATATAATGACTTGAAAATTTATTATTTACCTTCTGACCTCCATTATATAACTTCATATTTACAAAACAACTGTGAATTCCATTTATACCAGTGCCATTACAGTTTTAAAGCTGCAAATTTAATTACTTGCAAAAAAGGTAATTAAGTACTCACAAATGTCCATCGTAATTTCTAGAAGGCTTCCAGGAAACGGTTATCTTTTTCTCAAAAGGGAATAAAAATCCACAAAAAAAATTAGCTGTCAGGTACAAAAACTAAAACTAAAACAACAACAACAACAAAAAACAACGAATCTCTTTCTGTTCGTTATGAAAAAAATCAAATGTCTTTACAACGAATTGTATGTCATAAAAAATCTCTTGAAACATAGTAACTTATTTTCTTACTGAAGTTTTAGTCACTTTCCAGCCCGATGTATCTCGGCTGAATGCTAAAACCTCTTGGGAGACTTCATCAGCAAGTTTTTTAAAGTCCATCTATCTGCAAAGTTTTAAAAACAAATGATTGGTAGAAGAAACTCATATACAAAGAAATGAAAATATT
This sequence comes from Monodelphis domestica, assembly GCF_027887165.1. NCBI lineage: Eukaryota > Metazoa > Chordata > Mammalia > Didelphimorphia > Didelphidae > Monodelphis > Monodelphis domestica. The sequence continues at coordinate 429,333,805 of NC_077229.1, forward strand.
CTACAGTCATGTTGTCCTCTGGCACTTTGTTCCTTACTAATAAATCCATTGTGTTTTGAATAACAAAATCACCCCACTCTTTTCTGTGTATATTTCCTATCCAAGTCAGTTATTCCAGTCTCATCTGAGTGTTAGGAATTCAGTTCAATTTAGTATCATAGGTCCCTGATACCTACATAGAGAACTAAAACAATCTAAGCATGTTTTACTAATATTTTCTCTTTTTTACCTTAAACATGCAATATTTTAGACATTAATTCTACACTTCATTCCAACTTCTCTCTTTGTAGTATTCCCTCACATTCTTTTCTTTTCTGACCTTCTTATAATACAGATCTTTTGATGATTTTTAAAAAATAGTGAGTGGGTTCAAAAAGCATTTTAACTTCAGTCAGTTTAGATGTAGGCTTGTGTAATGGCTGGCTCACTTACAAACTTTGTACTTTAATTACCCAATTACCAAATAATTGCTACGGTTTTGAAAACAACGGGTCTAAATGTTCAGGAGTAGAAATAAGAGTAGAAATAAGTTGGTAGTAAAAGCGAGTTCTTTAAATAAAACTGCCTTTATGTACAGATAATGCTAACATGCTTTTGAGTGTTTTCCCCCCTATCAGTGATGATGAATTTATTCATCACAAACACTGAACATTTATTGAACTCCTACTATATGCAAAGCACTTTTCCAGGTGTTAAGCTGAGAGACTTTTGCATGAAACCTTCCCTGATCTCCCCAACTCCCAGTTCTTTCTGTCCTGAGCTACTTTGTATTTAAGTACTTTGTGTGTATATACATATTTTGTGTGTATATACATATATGCACATATGACTTGACTTTATATACTAATGTGATATATACATATATAAGTACACAGAAAAATATATGTATGTAAATATGTATATATATACAAGTACTTAGAAGAATATATTCTTTTAAGTACATGTTTTCTCCCCCATTATTGTGAATCAAGATGGTTTCATTCTTTATACTTATATCCCTGGCACCTAGCACAGTGCCTGTCATACAGTAGGGGTTTAATATTTAGTGTTTGATTGACTGATATTTATTGACACATTTCTGCTTTCATAGATACAAATATGTATTACGTTTCAGTCATATACAGTTCTAATAAAAATGAGTAAAAAATAGTAATGAGAATAATTCCATTTAAGATAACTACTCTAGCTTAACTTGCCTCTACATCTGGCCTTTGCCAATTAATCTTCTACTAGCTACTACCTTTTAATCCTTTGTCTCAGATCTTTCTCTTTTCCTGGTCTAAAAATTCTAACTACCGATAATTCTCACTCTCATTGTTCTTATCCTGCTGAAGATGGCTGGAGAAAAAAGAGAAATTTACTTGATTTTACCCATTACAAATTCACGGTGCATATCCTTGACTAGTGCTTTATTTCTGCTCAACAATCCTAGTCTATTGGCTTCTTACATAATTCTTCACAGCAACTGTTTTAAATATTTCCTTTTATCTTCTGGCTCCCAAATGCCTCACTTAACTTCTAGTTGCTTTCCCAATTAGAAGAATATAATTTAGTTTCTCTCCTCTATTCCTTTAACCTTCTCAGCAGTGTCAGCCTCTTTTCCTTCTCTCCACTCACAGAAGAGGTAGGATCCCCTCTACCTCCACATGTCATTCTTTCCCTTCTTACTCCTTCAAGATTGCTCCAACCATCATTCCTTCTCCACCATACATCTACAATCTGTTTCTCAAATGGCAACTTCCCATTTGCCTATAAATACATTCCTCTTCCCCAATCTTTAAAAAAGAAAAAGTCTTCCCTTGACTTATAGCCCTTTCTCCTCTTCCACACTTCTAGGGGAAAGTTTTCTACACTTGCTTCTCTACTTCCTCACTACTCAGTTTCCCTTAAAATCTCTTGCAGTCAAGCTTTTACCCCAGCACTTTTCTGAAGTTGCTCTCTTAAATGTTATAAAAGACTTTTTAATCCCCTCTTTTCAGCCCTTATCATCTTCAATCAGAATGAAACTTTAAATACTATTGACTATTTATTCTTCCTATATATTCTCTCATCAGACATTATGTCCTCCTGATTCTACTCCTTACTCTTTAGCAACTATTTTTCCTTTTTAAAGCTACCATGTTGGTGCTTCCTAAAAGTCCCTCTTCGGCCCTTTTCTTCATTCTCCCCTGGCAATCTCATTAACTTTTTCAGTCATTGGCTCTCTACAGAAAACTTCCGAATTTCATTCTAGTCCTGACCTTCTTCCTAAGATCCAGACCCATAATTCCAACCCTCTAAAAGTCATCTTAAACTCTATGTCCCACTAGTTTCTCAAATGCAATGTATTTGAATGTGTTCCTCAGAAACGTATTAGCTCTGACTTCACTCTGTGGCCAAACATGAATATCGCTGACTCCTGGGTTCATTACCTTGGCGTTATATGTGATTCTTTCTGTTTGCTCACCTCTTATAGCTAATCAACTACCAACTTCTATTTATTCCATGTCTGAACCACGTATTGCATCTGTTCCTTCATCTTTATTCTCACTGACCATTGCAGTACAGAGCCTCAATATTATTATCTATTTGCCTGGACTGTTACAAACTCCTAACTGTTCTTCACCCTCTACTTTCTTTCCTCTCATATCTATCCTTCATATCACTGCCAGCATAATTTTTCTTTTGCCTATATCATGTTAGATCTTGGCTCAAATAACTTCAGGTGTCCTCTATGGTCAATCAAGTTTAAACTCCTTTGCATGGTACTTGTCATCCTATCTTTCAAACTTTTTCTCTTAATATATCTATATTCTGAGCTACTGCAACCAGATTGGACAATCCTCAGTTCCCCAATTAATCCCTGCCCTTTCATGCCTGCTTATCTTGGCTCATGCTGTTCCCTATGTTTGGAATGTCTCTCTTTACCTGCTGAATTTCTTGCCTAGTTTTTAAAACCCAAATTCCATCTTGATACCTTTTGTTAGGTAAATTGCACTCCCCCTCCTTCCATAAGTCTCTCTTATACTTCTCGAATGTACTTATCATGTTATGTTATATATTATATTTATATTACATATATATAACAATATTATATATTATATTTACATTATTTATACATACATATTTACATATACATATATATTCATATTTATGTTATATATTATAATTGTTTGTATTCATATCTTATCTCCCTGCCAGAATGGAGGCTCCATGACTTAAGGGAACCCATATAATGCTTTGCACATAGTAAGTATTTAATAAATGTTTGCTTTATCAAATTTGCAGTAGCCATTAAGTATATACTACAAATCTCTACAAGTTTTCCATCTCCAAGTTAAAAAGCAATATATTTTGCTGAAATCATTTTGTTAATATATTCGATCATTTATTTTATATTTTGTTTTTCTAAAATTAAAGTAAAATATTCCATTATTTACAATTTAAACCCTAGTTAGGGGGCATCTATATTCATTTAAAATGAAGTTTTGCTGACTGATTAAAAAATTAAAGGATGAGCAATCTTATCAAGAACTCTAAAAAGTTTTTAAAGTAAAATTTACAAGAAACATTTTTTTTGGAAATCCTTATTTTAACAATAAAATGTTAAATACAATCTCTTTTAAAAGTCATTAGGTTGGAACAAAACAAACTCAAAATCACATCATTAACCTTTATTTTATGTTTTCACATATTTGACAATCTTTCTCTTTAATTGGCTTGTGGTTCCTACAGTATGAATATATGCATATGTATGTATGTGTCTGCATATGTATAGATATATATTTATGTACAGTTATATATATACACATACCTATTCAAAAGATAATTAATAGAATATATATGCATATATTGATAAAGATCTTGGATATTGGCCTAGAAATCACCAGATTTAGAGGTATCCCAGTTTTATAGCTTCAGACTTTAGAAATTAGTCAAATAGAAGAGAGAGAATAAAGGGATTTTTTAAAAGTCAAAGCTTTTTGATTCTATTAGAGGCCAAAGGAGAAGAGGAATAAAACCAAATTATCATTTACCTAGTGGTATTTATTGTCACATCAGCTGAAACTTAACCATAATTATCGAAGATTAAGGGTAATCTTTCCACATTTAGTGAGTGGAAAAAGGTTAAGAGCATCTCCTTTTTAATACCAACACCATTTGAAATTAGGTACCTCTCCCACACCTTCCCTCTTTAACATGCAGACACTTTTTAAAAAATACAGTTTTTGATTTTGAAACATTTGACATACTCCCCCTTCTGAAATGCCTGCGACTCCAATATGAGCTTGGGATATTGTCATCCTTCCCTGGGAGTCAGCTTCTCCAAGGCGTTTATGGAAAATCCAGCACCAACCACTCTCCTCAGTGCTGGCTGTACCTTGTCAGGCAAGATTCAGGCAGGACAGCTTGATGCCTAGGAAAGGGTGGGGTGAGTGGGGAGGAGGAGGGAGAAGATGGGGAGGGGTGTTGGGCATCTCTGGGTATCCCACAGAGATCAGGCAAGATGTCTCCATTCATGAGAGGTTCTTTTTCTTGGAGAGGGGCTGGATAAGGAGGAGACTGAGGCTCACCTGGAGGAACTGGGGCTGCAGGGCTGGGTCTCTCTGGCAGAAGCAGCAGCAGCAACAGCAGCAAAGATAGCCCTGGCGTTCCCCTCGTTCACCCCTTCCCTTCACACAGCCTCAGAGATCAGGCAGAAGGAAAAGCCCGTCTCCAGCTCGAGCTGGATGAGGAGTCGCGGTGATGGAACAGAGTAGAGGATGGACTGGAGGTGGGAAGGAAGCCAGGGCAGTTTGTAGTGGTCCAGAACCCCTCCACACAGCTGCAAGAGGGATGGAGGGGGGAATGGGGAATAAAACTACAACTCCCAGAAGGCGCCGCGCCTAACATATCTCCTCTACCTCATATCACCTCGGCCCAAGCCTCACACATCGTCGACCCCCTTAGGGAGAACGATACCGCGCATGCGTGCAGCCCCAGCTCCCTGTTGGAAGTCGGTTTGAAAGAAAGGGCGGGCGCTGCACTGCGCCGCGGTCAGCTGTGACGGGGCAGGAAGGGCGGAAGCGAGGAGCGATTCCTAGGGGAATGCGACGCCCCTGGCCCGGACTCGTGGATACCCCGAGTATGGGTCGGGGGCTGCGGAAGTGGGTCGCGTTTTGTGTCACCCCCATGAGTGGGGACTAAGGAGCAGGCAGGAAAGACGCCGCCGCCTGAGTCTGCAGCCCGCGGGGTTCTTGGTGGGGCGAGGCGGCTGATGCCCCGCGGGGACCCAGGGAAAAGCTGGAGGAGGCGAAGGGGGGGGGGGGCACCTTCTGCAGGCGCCGAACCCGAGGGGAGAGGAAGGAGATGGACTTCGAGGTGGGGCTGGGGGAAGGTGCAACTGCTGGGAGCTTTGCCTCCCGGGAGTCGGACTCCGGTTTTGGGGGGGACGAGTGGGGAGTGTTTAGTTTCAGAGGACGAGGACTTAAGTAGGCCAGATTGGGGAGTAAAACTCGTGACATTTCAGTTCATTCAAGAGCTGTGTACATACAGAAGCTTCTCAGTAAATGGTTCTTACATTAAAGAAATCCTTAATAAGGTCTTCGGGAGGAGTGCCCTCCAGAAAGAGGGGGCAAGTTATTCAGTGGAGTGAGTGGAGAGATATTCTGGAACTTAAGAGGTCAGGTAACTCTTACAATAATAACCTTACCTTTTCCTCCTGTAATTATTTGCTTGTAGAAGAATTGTAGGAAAAATAGTTTATATTCATTTTACCACTTCCTTGGTCTTTGACATGTTAATTGCCATTCATATCTATAAGACATCTACATCTTGCTTTTTCCTCTGTATTCTAATTAGATAATTTGGAACCTTTTTTAAAAAATAAGCAAATGATTGCTGAGTATTAATATAATTTTATATGAAATTCAATTTATAAGAAACATTTTATCTGAAAAGTAATATAGAAAAACCAAGTTTATTTTAATTAAAAAACCCTATTCCTTTTGTCTTAGAGTCAATACTGTGTATTGCTTCTAAGGCAGAAGAGAGGTAAAAAGGGTAGGTAATGGGGGTAAGTGGCTTGCCCAGGGCCACACAGGTAGGAAGTATTTGAGGTCAAATGTGAACCCAAGACCTTTAGTCTCTAGGCCTGGCTCTTGATCCACTGAGTCACCACACTACCACCACTAAACTGATTTTAATTTTATAATACTACAATTGGAGATAAATGCTAAAAATAAGATTCTGCATTTAGTGCAGCATATCTGTTGATCAATATCTGTTGATCTCTTAGGAATAGAATAATATATTAAATTCTAATATAATAAATTCATTTTTTTCTGAGGTACCATAAACACTATTAGTACTGTAAGGCTGACAGAAATAATTTCTTCATTTTACTAATGGAAAAGAGTTAAACGAATTTATTTCTAAAATACTTAACCTTTCATGAAGTGAAGTAGACAACGTCAGCATTAAGGTAAGTACTGAAAAGGGTTGTGGTTGTTCACATTTATTAAAAGGATAACTATAGGGAGGTCTAGATGATTTAGTGGATAGAGAGCTAGGTATGGAGATGGAAGGGCCTGGGTTCAAATCTAGTATCAAGTATTTCCCATAATTCTTATCTGCCCTTTTCTTTAACCCTTGTGATGAGTAATTGAGACCCACAGCATAATACTGGAGGGGGCTAGGTTTTAATATAATATGTAAAGATAACTAAAGATTCAAGTTCTAACAATAAAATATTATAAATATATCAAAACTGTTTACTATTTATTAAATTTTTGTTATTTTTGGTGCCTTTTCTGCTTCCTATTATTCCTATCAAAATAAAGTCAAACATTTGGATAGCTAATATATATGGAGTATTTCAAAAGTGTCTTGAGAGGGAATATTAATAATTGTTTCATCCTTAAAAGCACGGGTTATTATCTTGGGATCCATGAACTTGTCTTTTTACTATTTCAATGACTATTTTGATAATAGTTTTCTTTTAATTTTATTTTATCCATTTAAAAACATTCTGAGAATAGGTTCTTTGACTTTACCAGCCTGTCAAAAGGATTCATGACACATAGAACTCTTGCTATAATGGAACAATAACATATTTACAGCTTATATTAGTGTCACTACACATAGCACTTAAATGCAAATGTCATGTACCTTTTTTTGTGTTTTTGTTTTAAAGATGAATGGAAGTAGGAGTTTATTTCGAGAAAACCATGGCAAAGCCAATTGAAAAATGCAGTACTTATTCTCCTGAATCTACAGTGTCTTCTCTTCTAACAAGTTGCAGCTCAAAGAGCAAGAATTCCTCAAACTCAAGTGGACCTATAAAGTATAAAAACAAGCTTTACAGCTCTGCTTCTCAGGCATTACAGGCTTATATCGATGATTTTGAGCTAAACTCTATGTATCGTGATAAAAGTATTAGAAAGTTTAACCTTGTTCAAAATTCCAAGTTCTCCAAACCTCTTTCTAAACCACCAAAGGGTATGCTTTCATATTTCTATCTATGTATAATTGAATCATTGTACTTTTGGAAGATTAGTACTTTTGTGGGGAGAAAAGGCCAGATAAGAACTATTATTATTATTTTGTCATTTTAAAAAGTCTTACCTTCCATCTTAGAATCAATATTAAATATTGGTTTTAATTCAGAAGAGCAGTAAGGGCTAGGCTATTGGTGTTAAGTGACCTGCCCAGGGTCACCCACCTAGAAAATTACTTGAGGACAGATTTGAACGCAGAACCTCCTGAATCTCAATCCACTGAGCTACCTAATTGCTTCTGGATAAAAATTATTTTGCAAAACCTGATCTTTCATTAAAGGCATTATGTGATTATATTTGGCTCCCAAGCTTCTTCAGTTAAAGATTCCTTTTGAATCAATTGTAAACTAAAAACTTTTTGAGTTTTGACATTTCTGTGATTCTTTTTATTGATAGTAGATAGGGGAAACCAAAGAGTAAATTGCACTAGGTAACTTCAGGAAGCAAGCCTTATATTTTATTACCTTCTTGCTGAGTGTAGGAAAGAATTCTGAACTAGAAATGCGTTTTGGTGCTATCCTGATCACTAATAACAATCTTGAACAGGTCATTTAACCCCTTTTTTTGGATCTGGTTTCCTCATCTATTAAAAAAGAGTTTGGATTCTGTTATCTCTGATTCCTTTCTAATTTAATGATTCTTTGATTCTGTGCTTCTTTCCCCCTTCTCTCATACTAGTCTTGATAATATAAAAATTAAGTGATCAATTAATCTGTGATCATGTTTTGCTGTTATTTAAAATATTGCTCCTTTAAATCCTTGGTCTGATCCATCTGTCCCAGAAAAATCAAAGGTATTATTTCTTTAATTGGCACAGATGAAGAACTGGGAGTGGGGATGTTTAAAGGCTATTAGGCTTTATACTCAGATTTTTAAGAGTGAAAGAAAAAGACCTAGTAAAAGATTAAATGGAAAAAGAAAAAAACACTATGAAAGAGGAAGAGAGAATAGAGGATAGTTGGAATAAGCAAAACAGAAAGAAAGAAACATACTAGCCAAGAGAATGATGATGACAAAAACAATGAGGTGAAATTTCATTGTGAACCAAAAATACTTTATTATTACTTGTAACATACTTTGTGGAAGGAAGAATAGAAAAAAATAATTTGTTTATCACCTAGTTTTATAATTATATTTGTATATGAAACATAAGGGTAAGCACAAATGTTTCTTTATTTTTTTAGGTGTTGAAGACTTTGACTACAAAAGATCAAAGTCATTGTCTTTTAGAAATCCCATGATTAATGACATCGACTCTATTAGCCTAACAACTGATGATTTAGTACGTTTTCCACCAGATGGATCATTGTCTACCAACACTTATCTTGGATCAGTGCATCAAAATACCAAGCAGGACAGAAAATTTCTTAAAAAAGCTTCATACTATGAACGAAATCCCAGGTTTCTAGATCATTGTAATCCTGTGGGAAATGAGGACCTATTTACTCCTGTTTTATTCTCAGATACCAATGAAAAACATTATGGTGTGATTAAAAAAACTCCAAATAAGCATTGTAAATACATTTCAGCATCATCAACATATTCTTCAGAGATGTCTTCTCCCAAAGAAAATTCAAAGCACCACCATACTAGAAAAAATTACCCAAGATGGCTTACTAGCCAGAAGTCTGATCTTAATGTGTCAGGAATATCTAGTGTTCCTGATTACAATTATCCACTTTGGTTACACGATCAAGATTTGTTACCTGATTCATACAGTGAAAGTAGTGCTGAGATGCAAAAAAGTGAACACACTTACATGGAAAAAAGGAAAACTCAATTTGCTCATAAATTGGATTGTTATGAACATTCACTTAGACATTGTAGCATTTCAGACTCCAGGAGTGACAAAGTATTAGTTAATTGTAAACGGAGCTGTGAACTTGGCCAATTTCAATATGAGACTAGACCTTTCTCGGGTCAATCTAAAAAGCCATTCAGTGGTAACTCCTCTTTTCTTTTATAATATTGTCATTAAAACTGAGAATCAAGCTGATAACACATATTTAACCCTTTATTAAATTCAGTTTGTATATCCTTTTGAATGTATTTTTTTCCTAAAATGCCATTTTAACATTTAACAAATTCTCAGTACTATATACACATTTCAGATTTTGTGAATATGTGGTCTGAGTGATGTATCTTTCTGAAGTAATGATGTTTGCATTTCACTTTTCTCAAATATCTAATTTTATTTTTCAAAATAATGTAGATGACAAAATTGAATTGCTTATTCTGAAGGCCAAGAGAACTTTAGAACATTCTTCTGGAGAATCGTCAAGTTATATGAAAAATGATGTCAATCCCTGCTCTCTAGATAAACTAGAAGCAGAAAGATCATGGGAAAATATTCCAGTTACTTTGTAAGTAAGCAATAATAATAATAAATCATGTTATTGGAATGGGAAAAAATAGAACAACCAACCAGTCTTTATTAAGCACTACTGTGTGACAGGCACTGGGGAGACAAGCAGAAGAAAGACTGAAAACTGCCCCCATTTTCAAATGCTCTTTATTCTCATGAGGGATACAAGTAAAAATATACAGTTAATAGGTACTTATGCACACACTAAGTAGTTAAATACAAGATAGTTTGAGATGGAGGGCACTAACTAGTTAAGGGAATCTGGAAAGCCTTCATCTAAATTTCAGATGGTCTCTATGAGACGGAAGTAAAGAGTATGCTAGACACGGGGGCATGGCATCTCACTGCAAATACATGTAGACTGGGAGGTGGAGTATGGTGTGTGCTGTGTGGAACTACAGAAATGGTCATTTTGACTGGATTTCAGAGAGGGAGGATGGTTAGGAAAATAGGATGTCCAAGGTTGTGACAGGCCTTAAGAGCTAGAAAGAAATTACATTTTATCATAGAGGCTGTAATACCTAAGGAAATTTGCCTTGGGAGCAGTTTTTCAGATAAAAGGACTTTAGGCAGAGTGACTTAGAAGTCTTATTAATATTTTTGAGACACCCTATATATATATACACACATAAAAAGGTAATTTTATACCTTTAGTCATCTTCCATATGTTAAATTGTGATTCTTTTTACTACAAAATGACATGACGTTGTATAACTCAATACAGCATTTCTAAGTTTTTTCCCCTTTTTATTCTGGAAGGCAACTAAATATGCCCATTCTTTCTTATTTTGAAGGAATAGTCAAAGAATATTTGTTTTATAGGTACCTCTATGTAACAATTCATGACTTAGAACACCTAAAGAAATTGCAGTGGGTATAAAGAATAATTATTAATTATTATCAATACTACTTATTAATTTTAAATTAATTAATGTTAATAACTCTATAATTTTGGAGGAAAGAGGTCCTTCTCTTATAGGCAATGCTTGATGACCCCAGTCAAAGGAACTTTATTTGGAGAAACAATCATAAATGAAGAAAGATCTCTTCTTACTCTGATCTGTGATTTTGTAATCTCTTATTTCCTTTGTTGGGTACCTACAACTTCTTTGTATAACAGTATTATATATTATCCTATTTTCTATGATAGGCAAATAATTAGAATGAAGGAAATACAGAAAGAAGAAATCATTATTAATCTGATTAGTAAATCTGATAGTAAAGGATGTTAAATATGCATTTGACTTTCCCAGCAAGGCTGCTTGGAAAAGAAAGGAAAATCATAGAACCTAGTAGAGATCTAATCACTTCATATTCCCTCAATTAAACACTTGATTGAAGATCCCTGTTTCTGTATTGCATAGTATAACCAAGTGCTTAATTGTGAAAAACTAGGACATTGACAATTAGGAATTAGTATTTACATATATAAGATGCTATCTTCATTAATTATATTCACAGAATTTTGGTTCTCTCAGGCATTTCATGGAAGTGGAAGCTAATAATGATGGGGTAATTAATGACTTATCTAAGGTCCTTAGACCTTGATAAAACACAGGTCTACTGACTCCTTGTTAGTTCTTCATCGTGTATATCTTCTCGAAATAGAATGGACTTTTTTGAGTCATGGGCCTTTTAGTCTCATTAGTCTGATTAAGCATCTGGACCCCTTCTCAGGATGATTTTTTAAATATGTAAGATAAAATACCTGTTATTACTAAGGTAATCATATATATTGAAATACAGTTATCAAAATATTTTTTTCAAAACAAGTTTATGGACCCTCAAGAACTCTTAAAACAATGCAATCCCCTTTTGGTTAGTAATCAATTTTTTGTGCAGTAACTATGCGCAAGAACTGCTAGGCATGTGAAGCATGCAAACTTGTCATCAAGGAATTTGCAATTTAGTTAGAAATATAGCACATAAAAAGAAAAGGAATAAGTGGGTTGGAGGCTCTTTTTTGTATCTAACAGATTAGGTATTAACTTACCTAGCTTTTGATCATTAGCTAAAGTTAAACTATATTTCTTACTAATATAATGTAAAGAATATCAAATTGCCAGATTTTAGACATTTATTTTCAGAGACTCCTACAGATTCTAGCTGTTCTTTAGATTTTTTCCCTTAAATTCTTTTGTTTCTTCCCATCTTTATTTACAGGAACGATGTGACACTAAAATGATGAAACTTTTTATATGTAACTTAGAAATCATAGGATTATAAATTAAGCACTTAGATGAGACTTTAGAAGCCATTAAGGATAACTCTCTCATATTAAAGATATGGAAACTAGGGAATGTAGAGGTCAAGCCAACTCCTCAGGTTCAGTTTCTTCATCTATAAAATGGGGATAATGATAGCACCTAAGAGGTTCAAATGAGATGGCTTACTTAAATCTCTATACAGATCCTTTAATGTTTATATACATATATTTGTGTGTGTATATATGTATGCGTGTTATTATTATTGATTTGTTCAGGGCCACACAACTAGTAAGTGTCAGTTAGAATTTGATTCCAGGTCTGCCAGAACCCAAGTTCAGTAGTCTGTCTACGAAACCAAGCTACTTCAGATCAGATCAATTTATTTGCTTAATGTTTACGCCTTGAGAATTTGAGATTTATAGGGTTTTTAAAAAACAAAAAAACTTATAAGGAAGAAGCACACCATTCTTGTTTTCTTATGATTTTCCAACCTCATTCCATATTCACTGAGTTTTTGAAAATGTTTACAATAACATGTGCTCATTAATTCAGACTGTATTCTTTTGGATTTGTTGATAGTTGAACAAACAAGGTTACACTGCTTAAAGCAGCTCCATATTCATATTGCATGCTAATTGTGCATACTCGGTTTCTGAAGTAATGTTTAAAAGGTCATTAAATATGTCCATTTCACTAGTTAGAGAATATACACAGATTTGTCAACTTAGTTCAAGCTGCTATATATATCTTTAGAAGCAATAAAACTACATTTCTTCTTAAAATGGTCTTATTTAAGTTATGTTTTTCAATACTTTAAACCATTATTTCTAGTCTGAAATCAGTATAGCTCTACCATAATTTATGGCTAATAAAATCATACTGCTAGATGACAGTATTACTTGTTTACCCTATATTTCTATTTAGTAAATCACCTGTGCCCGTGGATTGTGGTGAAAAACCTCAACAAATTATAAAGGTCACACGTGTTCATGGATTCCTTGAGGATTGTTTAAATGAGGATAATTCGGTAAAGGTGACTTTTTGTTATCTTTATATGGGTTTCATGACAAATATTAATTTCTTATTTGGGATGATTTTCTCTTGAGTCATCAATTAAATATTATTATTTTTAACCCTTACTTTTTGAATCAATACTTTTAGAATCAATACTAAGTCTTGGTTACAGGGTAAAAAGTCAATTAAGTTGTTTTAAAAGGGAGCAAAATTTATCCTAACCCAACTGATATGATTTTTTAAGATAATATAAATGTGTAACAATTGGGACTATAACTCCACTAACAATCTCAATTTTTTTTTAACTAATGCCTGGAAAAAGTGTTAAAAAGTGAATCTTAGTAATATGAATTTTATTTTCCCATTTTTACAGTGTTATCTTTGGGGAAATTATGTTCCTGACAGGGAACTAGCATTGTAAAAATCAGAGATATTACTGACATTTCTTTAAGCCTTTATAATAATTTCAAATCATATACCTGTGTCCCAAATCTGAGGAAATGTTATAAAAATACTCTATATAGGTACTATATGAGAAGCCAAATATACAACAAAAATTATATATAGAATATGAAAATATAGCTTTGATAAACTTGACATGAAAAGACTATGCTAGGCATTTCACATATACATTGAAGTCACTTTTCTGACCCATTAGAATTAATAGTTTAAAAAAAAACTGTTTGGAGTTTCAGTTCTTAAAACTGTTTAAGGAGGTTTGTATTGATACCCTCCTCTTGATGAATTTTTACAAAACCATTCAAAATCTTTCTTCATTAACCATAGTAAAATTATGCTTATATTGCTATAGTAGGTACACAATAAATGTTTGTTGATGGTGTTTTTCCTTACTTTGTTTTCCTTCTCAGTTTATTAAAAGCTTTTAGCATCTAGCTAAAATTGTATGAGAGAAAAAGTGTTGTTAAGTCATTCTTGCTCTTTCATTTCTAATGGCTGTTTGACACTTTGTTAACCATTTTTGCTATTTAGGACACTTAACACTTTCATTGGAAGTCAAAAAATAGTGACTTAATCATTATCACTGATTTTTAAAAGGAACATATATAACATCCCAAGCTTGAAACAGCAGGTGACATTTTGTTTTGTAGCTATCTTGTTTTTATATCAGTGAAGGTAAGAATTGGATCATGAGTATTATTAGGCAATGTTGAATGAATGAATTCTAAAATATATTAGCATAAATCTTTTCCAGGCATATTAATATAATAAACCATTTGAAAGTCAGAAGGCCTATGTTCTAGTCCTCACTCTGCCACTAACTAACTCTGTGATCTTGAACAAAGTCTTTGAACCTCAATTTCCTTATCTGCAAAATGGGAATAATAATATTTTGCTTACCTACCTCATAGAGTGGTTGTTGCGTGGATCTAGTTAATATGCACTTTTATAAATATAAAGCATTTATGTGCATACTATTATTATTAATGACAATAAGTAATGGTAAAATTATGAAGTTGGTCTAGATGATTTCTGCAGTTCTGCTCTAACTAAAAATCTATGATTATAAAAATAGTAGGTGATTAAGAAATTATTGCTATGTGACTTTGGAAGGTCAAGCATATGTTTTGGTTTTAGACAAGTACACTATCTGGAGGTAAACATCATGGTCCTGTTGAAGCTCTGAAACAAATGTTATTTAACCTTCAAGCAGTGCAAGAAAGTTTTAATCGATATAAATATGATGAGCCACATGAAGAGATTAAACAAGTAAGCAAATATTTGACTTATTTTTAAGATCTGTGAACTTGTAAAAAAATCTTTATGTATTTTTATTCCTATACACAGTAAATTCAACTTGAGCAAACATTTATTAAGCACCTATTATGTTTAATGTGTTAGTTGTTAGAAGATATAAATTTCTAAGGCACGTCCTTAACTTCATTGATCTTATATTTTTATTAGGGAGATATGAAACAAACTATATGAGCAGTGCTTAATAATTTAGTTTTAAGTTTATTTTACTATGCCTTAACTTTTTTTAAAAATGGGAATATATAACAAAAATTTTTATAAAATTATAGCATATCTGCCTTAGATTTTAAGTGGTTGATATTTAAAACAATAGTTACAGTATTGGTAAAAATAGAAAGTATCCCAGAAAATAGCCTACAATTGTCCGGACCCCATTTCCTGAACAGAGAGAAAATATTAGAATAGCCACAGACGGTGACTACATAAGAGACAGTCTTATAGTCTATATTTCGAAAGATTCTAACATTTAGAAGGGTGGGTGGAATTGCTGTAATTGTCATGATGATCATGTGAGAAATATGGGATTTTAGATAGTTTTGGACATTGTCTGATCATCTGTAGGTGGTACCTGAGCCAAGGACTGTATTAGTAAATCTTAAGAGGTATCTACACTGGTTGCCACCTCTTCATTTTCATAGAATTTCTAAGTTAAAAGGAATCTAATAGACATTCACGCTCAACACATATTTGAGCAGGAATTCCCATTATAATGCCTTCAACTAAATAGTTATCTGGCCTCTGTGCTCTGAACAATTGATTAATGTGCCCGTTTTTCCTATATTCCTCTCCTACTTTTGTAATTTTCCTTTTTTTTTTTGGTTAATTTTGCTAATCTTATGGGAATTTAGTGGGGTTTTTTTTACTTGTATTTTTCCAAGGCCTCTTAGGACAGTCCAACTAATTTTGGATAATGCTAATTGTTAAGAAATTTTTCCTTATATTGACTTAAAATCTGCCTCAACAATTTCCATTCATTACTCCTACTTCTGCTTTATGAGGCTTAGGAGGACAAGTTTAGAGTCTCTTTCATATGATAGTCCTTCAGCTAGCCTTTGGGTTCTCTGTCCATTATTTCTCACTCTTACTACATGACTGAGCCATCCTCTTTCTTCATCAGATCCTACATTTTCTGGAAGATCACTTTTACTCAGTTTTTTTTTTTCATATAAACCATCATTAGCTATATGATATAACTCTCTTGGACTCATCATGTATCTTTAATAAATGCTTCTCACTGTGATATAAAATATAAAAGTAAAAAATATTTAACTGGCACATTATGTTTTGGATTAATTGAATTTATCAACCATTTAAATCCAGTAACCTTAGGCTTTATAGACTTAACCCTCTTTCCAAGGTCAGAACACCTTTATAGGTAGTTTATTGTTATTTTAAATTAAGGCACCCATATTGACTTCAAAATCATATTGACTTTAAAATGACAGTGAGAGGAAGAAAATCAAAACATAATAATTCTCTCTCCAAATTTTATATTTCCTCAGGACCTAATTGTAATCTGGAATCTCTAAAAACTATATATTCAACATAAATGTTGCTTAAATATCACAGTACCTCTATAAATGCTAGTTATAATGAGACTATATCAGAAGCAAGCATAACTAGACCTACTATTGTGTGATTTTTAAAAAACATTTCCCCTTTCACTTTTTTTAAACTTCCTTTAATCTTTGTTTTCTTATAACTAACAAGCATCAATTTTCTCTCCTTCCCATTTCCTTTCCCAGAACTGAACAACTAAAAAAGGAAAAGACAACCCTCCTACCAAAATGTGTACAAATTCAACAAATTCCCCATAACCAAAAAATATATGTCTCATTCTTAATTTAAAGTCTTTCACTTATGTACTTCATCTCTGGTCTTCTGAAATCATGATTTGTCATTGTATTGATCAGAGCTCTTAATCTTTCAAAGACAGTTGTCTTTACAGTGCTATTGTTATAGTAACTTTTCATGCTTTTGCGTGTTTTGTTCCACTTCAGTTCATGAAGGTCTTCCCCTAGGTTTTTCTGAATCTGTCCCCTTCATCATTTTTTACAACAGATTAATTTTACATTATGTTCTTATACCATTATGTATTCAGCTTTTTCCTTTGCCACTACAAAAAGGAGTGTTATAAATATTTTTGTACCTGTAGTGGTAGTCTCTGGGTGACCAAGAATGACGATTGTCTTTGTGCATTATCATCTATTGATGTACCCTCATGTGGCTTTGAAGTCCAAAGGCTGAGGCGCAGAGTTTGTGGCACATGGGGCCTGGGACGCCAGTTACTGGAGGTGCGGATGTGGCCTGGTGTCGGCGTTCACGCGCAGCGGCAAGACGTCGACGTCTCTCATCTTCACAGTGGTGGCGGCCTGGTGAATGTGGGCTCGCCAGCTGCTTCTGACAGAGGCAGCGAGTTCTAGTTGCTTTGGTGTAATGCCAGCCCACTTCAAGTTGGACTTTAGCTGATCCTTGAATCTTTGTACCTGTGGTATGGGGTATATACCTAGTAACGGTATAACTGAGTCAGAGGGTATGCACAGCTTAGTAACTTTTGGGTTGTGGTTCTTCCGGAATGACTAGATCAATTCACAATTCCACCAACAGTATATTGTCGTGCCTGTTTTCCCCACACCCCCTTCTGCATTTGTCATTTTTCCTTTTTTGTTAACTTTGCCAACCGTTTAGGTATAAGGCGGAACCTTAGTGTTGTTTTAATTTGTATATTTCTTAAGAGTGATTTGGAAGACAGCTAAGTGGCTCAATAACTACAGCACTGGGGCTGGAGTCAGGAATATCTGAGTTCAAATCCAACCTCATACACTTATAGCTGTGTGACCCTGGTCAAGTCACTTAACCTCTGTTTGCTTTAATCCACTGGAGATGAAAATGGCAAACCATTGCAATATCTTTGCCAAGAAAACCTTGTGAATAATATTGGAGTGTTAAGGTCCACCAGGTCATAAGGAGTTGGAAAAGACTGAAGGACTGAACTACAACAACAATAGTGATTTGGGCTATTTCCTTGGGAAACTACCTGTTGATATTTTTTGAACATCTGTCAACAGGAGAATAACTTTTTTTAATTGCATTGTTGTAGCTACTGTGTGCATTTTTTGTTAGTTCTTATCCTAGTTCTTTTATCATTTCATGTTTTTCCATGAGTTTTTTATAATCATCATATTCTTCATTTCTCACAGAATAAATAATATTCTATTCCATATGTAACATTTAGCCACTTCCTAAGATTTGCATCTACTTTGTTTCTAGTTCTTTGCTTCTTTAAATGTTTTTAGTGTATATATTATATATTTATATATATATATATATATATATATATACATATATATATATACATATACATATCTTTTAATTCATTGACCTTTTTTTGGTTAAATACTGAACTTTGGATCAAGGTCTATCTGTATCAAGTTTTGAAGTGATCATTTATGGTTCTCAATTCTTTTGAAAACTATCTTTTGATCACTTTGAGATGTGACTTTTTGTTTTATAATATATTTTTGGTATATTTATAATAAATTGATATAGTTTCTCTCTCTTGCTCTCACTCTTTTTGTTATATTGTCATTGTCCAAGTATGAGCACTCACCACTTATTTATTTTCTTTTTTTAAATAATATTTTGTAATTGTCATTATCTAAAGTTTACATGTGTCTTGGTAGTTTAACTTGCAAATATTTCAAATTTTGTAATTGCTTTGAATGGGATTCTTATTATTGTTTCTTCCTGGATTTTGTTTGAATTGTATTAATTATAACTGATTGTATAGAAGTGCAGATTATTTCTGTAATTTTGTATTCTGTACCTTCTGTAATTTATATTCTGTACCTTTACTGAAGCCACTAATCATCTCAATTAGTTTCTCATTGATTCTCCAGGATTTTCTAAGTACAGCATCATGTTGTCTATATATAGGGATATTTTTTTGCTGATGTCTTATTGCTATAGGTAGAATTTCACTATCAAATAATGGGGAGAGGGGAGACCTTGCCTTAATACCATTTGTACTGAGAAAGCTTTTAAGTTTTCTGAAGTGTAAACATTACAAGCTCTTGGTTTTGAATATATACTTTTGGTCACATTAAAGAGGGTCCCTTTCTGCCTTTTTTAAAGTATATATAAATTCTGTATCATGCCCAAAATTTCCACATCAGTTAAAATAATCATTTTTTTTTGTTACTTGCCTGATTATGTTAATTATTCTCCTAATGTTTCATTATTTTTGCATTTCTGGAATTATAGTCGTGATTTTTAAAGATATGCTGTTTTAATCTCCATGGAAGGATTTGATTTAATATTTTTTCTTCTTATCATCAGTGACATTGTTCTGTTCTTTCTTTGCCCCTCTTTCCCTGGTTTAGATACCAAGACCATATTTGTCTCATGGAAGAAGTTAGTAGAACACACTACAATTAGAGGTAGAATGACATAGTGCATGCAAGATTTTAATCCTAGAATCTTTGTGTCTAAAGCATGACTGACATTAGCTGTGTAGTATTCACTGATTTTTGTGGGCTAGACCTGACCCAACCCAGTTGGGTAGTTTAGGCTTAGTGTTGGAACAGAATGAAACATTCATTGATCATATGTCACTTAGCTGTTAAGCTGATTTTCCAGGAATACAAGTCTGACAATGTCTATCTGTATGTCTGTCTGTCTCTAGCACCTCCAGGATCAAATATAAAATGCTTTTTTTTTTTGCCTTTCAAAGAAAGTCCCTCAATCCTTCTAGTCTTGTTCATACTTAACTTTCCTCCATATAGTTTTTGGTGATACTAGCATCTATGCTGTTCCTTGCACACAATACTATTTCCTGACTCTCTCTGGTTTTCCTGTACCCAAGATGCTTTCCTTAAACTTTTCTGCCCTCCAGCTTTCTTCAGATCTCAGCTAACGTCTACTTTCTGCAAGAAGCCCTTCTCAGCCCTCCTTAAACTTTTTGTCTTCACTTCAAGATTGCCTTCAGTTTATCATAAATAATCTTATGTTTGTGCCTAATTGCTTACATGTTGTTTCCCTGATTAGACTGAGCTCTTTGAGAGCAGAAATTGTTTTTGCCTATCTTTATATACTCAGTTACAGCACCTGGCACATTAATAAATGCAATTAATAAATGCTAACTGATTGACAGTTAATAAAAGATTTACTTAGCCATAGCATGGAAAGGATATATATAAAGAATATAGTTCTTATGAAGAAATTTAATTTTAATACTACATCATTTGATTTCCAATATTAATCTGTAATATTGCTTTTTTTTGTCCAATCCCAACCACCCTCCCCAATTTCCCTATCCAACCTCAGAAAGATTTCTCTTGACAGGCCTATGTCCTTGTATTGCTACCCTAAAGTAGGATAGAAATTGAAATCTGCTGGATTGCAACTGGCTCTGCCAACTCTGGGAATTTGAATTCTGTTTTCTCTATAAACAGAATAAACTTAAACCAAATATTCCCCAGAAGTGATTTGCTTCTATCTTTGATCCCTCATACTGAGAGGAGCATTTGGTTTATGGATATGAAACCTTATCCAGACCAAACTTGATCTTTCCCTTAGATCATCAAAAATAATCCTACAACCTGTCTTTGTTCTTCATGTGGCTCCTCCTACCATCATGAAGTAATCCAGGAGGGGCTGGACCCATCTCCTCATCACATGTCTATCAGTTAAAACTGCCTTTTACTGTCCATAGGAGGGCCGAATAATGAGCTCTCAGAGTCAGCAGCTGTATTTAAAATGATCCAAGACCATATTTTGGTCTTTGATTCCTGAGAGAATCTTTAACCATTAATTTATTGATTATTGTTAGCCTAGTCCAGAGATTGATTTTTCTTCAGAATCTTGTCTCCAGACATGTTTTTTTATCATACTTTTTTAGATAGCAGTAGCTTCTTTCAATCTCCCTGTGTAAAGTGATTTCAGTTAGTATTTAGAATATCAAGGCCCCAGTGCAGATGATGACACTACTGACATCATCACCAGTCCTCATTACAGCTCTTTAGTAAGGGTAGCTATGAGTTTATTTTGCATGTTGCTTGACTCTATGCCAGAGAATATACTGAGACTTGGGTTGTACCAGCCTCCCCTCGCTGTTCTCCATTCCACCACCTGAGAGTCACATTGGAGGACCAGTTACAAAAGGAGTTTATTTTTACAGGATGAAGTATGCATTTCTTCTTATTGTAATTCCCTAAAAAGAAACAAAGGTTGGTCTCCATCTTTGACCTCTAACTGATTTTACTGGTACAAAGGTCAGTTTTCTATAAATTCCCCAAATTTGATAGAACACTACTTAATTGGTTTCTTTAGTTCACACCCTCATCAATTATTGTTTCAGTGACCTATCAGATCTATCAGATTATTTAAATTTGTGCTGCTGGCCAACTTCCTTGATTGTAAAAACTTACTCAACTCTCCAGTCCCTCTCTGGAGAAAATCATGTTGATAGAGGGAAATGGTGATGGTAGCAATTGGTTTAGTCTGAGGCTTTCATATCACCAGTTAGGATTTCCAATTATAATCCTCACTCTTATTCCTTTTTCTTGTAGTACTGATTTCAACAGAATTCTTTTTTCTAGTCCAGTCTGGGTTGGAGACTATTACATTTTGCCTGCCACTATTGGACCTTTAACCCCTATTAGCATTACCCTTTTTTTCCTTGCTCTTATATTAGCCATTCTCTGCTGTTAAGACATGCAAGGGCATGTCTATTTTCTGAATGCACATGGATGATTATTTTCATTTTCCTTATTTGGACCATCTAACATTTTCAGGGCCATTAACAATAATCATATAATGCTCCTTCTCAGGGTATCTTTATCCTCTGTCAGCTTCCTTTCACGACTAGCATTCTGTGTTTGAGATAGTAGCTTTCTACCCTGTTAATGGGGTTTACCTAGTGTACCTGTAAGATGTCATGTTGCTATATTTGGCCATCTTTTCACCCATGATTCTATCTTCTCCTCTTTGTCTTACTTCCCTTTGAGCACCACAAGCTTTTTGTAATTGAATCTTCACAACTGTAGTCAATTATAGGCCAAGTCTGACTCGGCCAATTACTGGTTCATGTTCAGGAGTGGAACACATTGATTTGATTTGTGGTTCTCTTTGCCAAAGAATAGAGGGAATATTCATCAGGGACATAGAATTAATTAAGGTCTCTCTGTCTCTATACAGAAAAATTAATCGGTTAGAAGGGCATGTTGACTTTCATAGGTAGGGGTGAAACATCCTTTAAGTCTAAAGGTCACTGACTCTGTGGGTAGTCTTTTGTATGCCTCAGGAGACCAGGAAGCTGCTTCAGCAGCATAAGCCCTAGTTTACTGGACTAATCAGGGCTGTGGACAGCTTTCTCATCTTTTAGGAAAAAACTAGCCCAGCCTAATAAATGTTACTCCTACCAAACTGGGCAAGGCATTTAACTTCTCAATGCTTCAGTTAATTTCTGAGATTTAACTCATAATTTATAGATAGTGGAGGGAGTTCCCAGAAATTCCTGTACTCCAAGCTGCTCATGTTGGTAATCACACACTGAGTCATATCTATGTATAACAAGAACCTGAGAAAAGAGAAGGGAATGATACTCCTCAAAGTAGTTAGGTGGACTAATCAAAATAATGAAAGAAGTGAACATAATAGAATTAGAACTATTAATAAAACACAAGGAAAACTGATGACTCAGAAAAGATTGTGGAAAATCTTAGCAAAGAAGTAGAATATTCTAAAAAAAGAAGAAAACTATTTTAAGAAATATTAAAGTACATTTCCCAGAAAAATTAGAACAAAAATTCAAAGTCCAATACATATGTCATCATTGAAGTGAAACCTTAGTCATAAACATCCATGGGTTCAATTACCATGTCCCAGAGCTTTATCAAAGAAAAAGTCATATCATGGAATCTCAGCCAGAATTGTGTAGCATTATGTAATGAGGAAAAGAAAATAGAATATGACATCTTGAAAAGCAAAAGTTAATAATTTGTGCCTGAGAATAACTTATCCTGAAAAATTAAGGATTTTAAAAGTAATGATTTTCAAGCATTCCTTTTGGGAAAATTAGAAGTGGGCAATCCTCAAAAGACAAGAAATTTAAAAATGATGAATAAATTTCCAAAATTTGAAAGCACTATGTTATGATCTAGTGACTTAGATTCCAAAAGAAGGATAAATATACTGTGAACCCTCTGGTCTCAGTAAGCAACACGGGGATACAGATTTTGTTCCTGTATGTTTGAGCCCATAATGAAATACTTCAGGGGAAAAGAAAAGAGGAACTTAATTTCTTAAACTTGGAAGAAGGTTATTTCAACAAAGAGCTGGGAGTTGGGCTCTCTTAAACCTCAGATTTATCTAGGCCAGGGGAAGGGTAGATTAAACAATAAAAAAGATAGTGCTACAAATGTATTCAAATAAGTAGGAGATGAGGCTGGAATAGGTAGGAGGAAGAAGATTGGGTTTTGAGAAGGAAGGAAATCTATTGTGAAAGGGAATTCTTTATTCTCTTTGTCTATTTTGAGTAAGCACTTGCTTAACCCCTACTTAACATTTTTGTTATCAAGTAAGAGATTTCACAAGTCACTTACTTGGAGAACTCCACCCTTTTAACCCAATCAGTCAGAAACTTGTGAATCTTTTGGTAAAAGTTGAGGGTTCCTCCTGACTGGGTGTAGCAACTTAGGTGAAATATTTATGAATGGGAGAGAGCTTTCCTATTCAAAGTGCAGCACAGGGTTTCACAGAGAAACTGTTCCTCTTTGGCTGAGGCTTGGCTTTATTTTATACCCTCATGATCACACATCTACTTGGCACACAGTTTCATTCTCAACATACATGTTTTTATAGAACATAACAGATGTGACGCCTAAGGAGACAGTCAACAAAACATTGTTGCTAAGTGCAGGGTCACAGGGTAGAATCAACATGACCCATATATAGGTTGGGGAATTCAGAGTATAGATTTGCCAGAAGTTTTTATGTCTAGAAAAGAGGTTCTTATCTAAGTGGGTATATAAGAATCCTTATGTTTAATTTTGTAAGTGGGATCTCCTGAACATATTCTGGGGGGATAGAGTGGGAAATCTGTATTAACCCTGAAAACCTGTTGCTCTCATCTATTTTTCCTGGGGCTAAGCAAGAATAATAACCATAGCAATTCCAATAAAAAGAGGATATTAATAAGGAAAGTCACTTAGGGGGGTTTCAGTGGATGTTTCCATCCTTCCTGGGGGTTGCTTTGCAGATTTCCTGCTGGCTCCCGGCATTGACACCTTCAGAGGATAAGGTGTGGATCTCATAGATACTGCCCCCCTGGGCAGTGCGAGGCAATTTTGAAACTGTGATTGGCCCCTGTAAAGAAGGGAAGGTACAGGAAAAAACCATTAAAAGTCCTGAACTTCTTTGGCTGGTGTCATCTTAGGCTTGAATTTTCAGATTGGAGGATCTTGGACTGGGACTGCAATTTGGAGCTACGACCCAGACCTTGGCTTTGACTTGGGACCTTAACTCTTGGATTGGTTCTTGGGTAACTGGCTTTCCTTTCCTGGCTTCTGGAGAGAGATTAGTTTCAGAGAGGCCTTCCCCTCTTGGAGGAGGCCAAGTGGGTGGAACTGTGTCCCAGATGAGCGGAACCAGAGCAATATTTACTGTTATAGGCTGGAAATCTTTTTGTATTTTTCTACTTTCACTCTTTCCACCTCTTTGTAAGTAAATCTACTAACAGTCATTTTGGCTTGAGCTATAATATTTTTAAATCAGTAACCACAATATTAATTTAGAATTCTCACATATTTAGTCAAACCCTTAATTTAATTCCTTGCAATATCTAGATTATATCTAGATCTATCTCTATAAATTATATCTAGATATAAAGGTAAAGGAAGTGGATTGTATGTATGATGTCATTAGGGAGCTCCTACATGAGGACAACTCCTCTGCCAAGAATCTTAGAGAATTGTCTGGGGCACCCAGAGGCTAAATAAGAGGTTCCTGAGAGGCCCAAGGGTATATAGCTAGTATATGAGTGGGTAGGAAGATTGGGGGCAAGAAGGCCTTGATTGAACCCAAATCTCCCTGATCTCATGACTGACTTTATGACTGACATAACAATGCCATACTGGTTCTATAGCAATTGGAGACTGATTTTGAAAGAAAATGGGCAAGACCCCAGTAAATTAACTCTGAGACAGAAAATAAAGGGAGAATATTGAGACTGAATTGTTCTAAGCAATATGAATAATATATCTTGTGCACATTTGCCTTTTTCCCCCATAGACAAATGGGGGGACATGAAAGAATACTAAAACAAGATTTGATGGAGGAAGGGGGAAATAATTACATTCATAAATGTAAATAAGATGAATATATCCATAAATCATGAGGGTAAGTAGACCAAATAAATTACAAAGTTTGCTGCCTTTGAGAAGCATATTTAAAACAAAGGTTCATGCTCCATAGATTAATATAGTATCCTGGAAGGCACCACAGATTTTTTTTCTAAATTGCTAGTAAATATATTTACATGAAGTATGTAGCATTGGGTTCAAATACACTGATGTTAATCTATGTGACTTTGAACAAGTCATTTACCTTCTCGGGGCCTCAGTTTCTTCAATAAAGCAATGGAGTTAAACTATGTGACTAAGTTTACTTCTAGTTCTAAATCTATGATCCTATAATATATGTGCTCAAAGAAAAAACTAGGTCATAATGTTACTTTGGGGGAATTCAATGTGTATCTTTCTGGCTTATGAATCTAGCAGGAAAATAAACTGACAAGAATCTAAGCAAAAACTAGGAAGGAGAGCAAAAACTATATAGGAGAGACCTTTGCTGACTTGTAGTTCCAGCTTTATTTAGCATGTTTATAAAAGCTGTTCATGTAAAAAAATTATATATAGATTCTATGGTAGTAACTGAAATAGTAATTATATCTTTCATATACAATAATGCAAAAAAAAATTTTAACACAGGATTCAGACATAAATGGAGGTGAAAAACTCCAAAATATAATAGTGATTGAAATGTTACTGTTAATTTATAGGCTGCCTCTGCATTCCTTAGTGGAAATTTATTTCTGATTCCATATATAAAGAAAAGAGAGAAAACTAATGAATTATACATTAATTAAGATAATTAAAAATCATCAAAGTAGTCTCCAAACAAGGGTAAAAGTAGAAATGCCCCAAATCAAATAACTGCATTAAGCAACAAACTTTAAGTGCCTACTCTGTGTCAGACACCTGTTCTAGATGTTGAAGATTCAAAGACAATAATGAAAAATAGCTAGCTCGGAATGTTTTCTCAAAAAATGATAAGGGTAGGCCAAGCTATTAGACAAAATGCAAACTCTGTAGAAGGGCCTTGCCCTGACCCCTAGTGTTCCTCTTTACTCTCAGATGTAGAGAAGGGAGTTTTGGTCAATTCTGTCATGAAATCCATGTCTCCATGGGATTTGGGAAACAGATGCAGGCAGAAACTCTGCCTTCCTCACCCCACAGACTTGTCTAGTTTGCATATGTGCCAGCAAATGGAGAGTTTAGTGCTTCACTTGTAGCTATTATCAATAGCTACCTGTGTCACTAAATACAAATATAGTTGTTTGTTTTTTAGATAAGTTTCATTGATTTTGTTTTTATATCACATTGACTTCTGAGTAACTTTTCCTACTCCCCCCTGTCTAGGATAACTTCTCATGATAAAAATTAAGAAGCAGTTCAGCAAAACTTGATCCATTCATAGCATCTGATAGCATATTCAACATTCTTTATCAACAGACCTCTACCTCTCCAATGAAAGGAGGAAGACATTTTTTCATCCCTCTGGGGCTGTTTTTTCTTTAGAATTATGCATTATTTATTTTTGTTTTATTATTTTTTCTATTTGCGTTGTTGTAAACTGAGTGTATATTGTTTACCTGTTTCTGCTTTCTTTATTCCCAGTCAGTTTATGTCTCTCTATTTCTCTAAATTCCTCTTATTTGTCATTTCTTGGGGTGCAATATTTTATTACATTCATGTACCGCTATTTCTTTAGCCATTCCTCAGATGACTAGCACTTGCTTTGTTTCTTAGCACTTAACAATAAAGATTTGCATGGATATTTTTTCTGTGTATGAGATCTTCATCTTTGACCTCAATAGGAGGGAAGGGAACAAGTATTTTTTTTTTAAATTTAAGTTAATTTATTTAGTCAATTAAGATGTAACTACAGGAGGTTACAATTTAGAACATTATTCCTTGGTTACAAGAGTTACATTATTTCCCTCCCTTCCCTCCCTCCACCCTTCCCGCAGCCAATGTGCAATTTCACTGGGTATCACATGTGTCCTTGATCAGAACCTATTTCCATGTTGTTGGTGTTTGCACTAGGATGTTCATTTAGAATCTACATCCCCAGCCATATATCCTTGACCCATGGAATCAAGCAGTTGTTTTTTTTTTCTGTGTTTCTACTCCCACAGTTTTCCTATGAATGTAGATCGTGTTCTTTCTCATAGATCCCTCTGGGTTGTTCTAGATCACTGCACTGCCACTAATGGAGAAGTCCATTACATTCAGTTGTACCACAGTGTATCGGTCTCTGTGTACAATGTTCTCCTGGTTGGAAACAAATATTTTTTAAAGCATCTATGATGTGCTAGTTGCTAAGTATTTTACAAATATATCTTATTTGATCTTAATAATAATTCTGGGAGGTAGGCACTATTATCTGCATTTTACAGTTGAGGAAACTGATGCAGGCAGAAGTTAACTGATGTTCCCAGGATCATCATGTTAAGTTTCTGAGGTAAGATTTGAACCAGCTCTATATACATTTTCTTACCTGGCTTCCTCAGAGTATATACTTATCGCTGAGGTCTCTAGGAAAAGGTATGAATATTTTATTAACTTCTTATTTTGCATTATGCAAATTAGTTTATCTATCAACATTGTATTTGTATGCTTGTGTTCCTATATCTCTTCTAATTTCCTATTTTTGTCACTTTCGCCACGCTTTCCCCATTTTCTGGGTGTGAACTGAATGAAATGTCAAAGTTGTTTTATTTTGTATTTCTCTTATTCATGATTTCGAACAGTCTTTCATGTAGTTGTTGATAGTTTACAATTCTTTTGAGAACTGTTCATATCTTTTTAAAAATAAGTTTCTATTGATGTCTTCAGTTTCTTATATCTTCCTACTTATTCCCAGTATTTTTTCTTCTCCCCCTCCTAGTGGGCCATCTCACATAATAAAAAGTATTTTTTAAAGAGGGAAAAAAATCAGCACAATTAGTTGATACATTTAAAAAATCTGAAAACATGTAATATGTAACACCTGTGGAAGTTCCAGCTCTACAGAGGGTTGGGTTTGAGGATCTCTTCTTTACATGTGTGTGTGTGTCATCATATACTATATATAGTATATATTAAAACCCTTACCTTCTGTCTTAGAATCAGTTCTAAGCCAGAAGACTAGTAAGGACCAGGCATTTGGGGTTAAGTGATTTGCCCAGGGTCATACAGCTAGGAAATATCTGAGATCTGATTTAAACCCAGGACTTCCTGTCTTATTTTTAATTAATTAATTTTAGTTAATATTTATATTTATTATATATATATGTATTTAAAAATCAATAGAATTTTAATATCAACTCATGCTTACTCTATAATTTTGTTATATTCACTTTTGATTTTTTTGGTGTATACTTACCATTTTCATTTCTTACAGCATAGTAATACACCATGACATTCATGGAATACCATTTGTTTAGTCATTCCCCAATTAATGGGCATGTACTTTGTTTCCAATGTTTTGCTATCACAAAATTTCCTGCTATAAATACTTTGTGGTATATTAAGAATTTTATATTGATAATTTACTTGGGGTATAAGTTCTGTAATGGAGTCTCTGGCAAAAAGGTTATGGACATTTTAGTGATTTTTTTTTGCATAGTTCCATATTGCATTCCAAAATGATTTTACTTTTTCAGGCTTCACCAAAAGGTGTTATTTTTCTTATCATTATACAACCCTTTAAATATTGAGTATTATTATTTTTTGTCATATTTACCAGTTTGTAGGCAAAACTTCAAGTTTGATATGGAACATCTTTCATGTATTTGTGAATAGTTGGTGATTCTTTTTTTTTTAAAGAACTGTTGATTCATATCTTTTAACCAGTTTTCTATTGGGGAATTATTATTGGTCATTTTGATTGAGAGAGAGAGAGAGAGATACATAGATAGATAGACAGATATCTATGAACATAAATAATTTTATCTGTGTAGGTTATATATAAATATAAACAAACATACACATGCTCACTGTATGTATATTTTATATAACATGAATATCATTTGTTCACTTCCCTTTTTCTGTGCAGAAGCCTTTCAGTCTCATGTAATCAAAGTTGAATATTTTATATTTTCTAATTATCTCTCTCTAGTTAAGAATACCTCTCCTACCCATTGCTTTTGGAGGTATGTGATCTACTTCTCTTTTAATTTTTTTTATAATCTGATCATTAAGATTAAAGTTGCATAAACCTTTAGAATATGCTGTGGAATATAGTTTTAGGTATTGGTCTAAGCCCAAATTTTTTTCTTTTTTTTTTAAACCCCTTACCTTCCATCTTGGAATCAATATTGGTTCCAAAGCAGAAGAGTGGTAAGGCTAGGCAGTGGGGGTTAAGTGACTTGCCCAGGGTCACACAGCTGGGAAGTATCTGAGGCTAGGTTTGAACCTAGGACCTTATGTCTCTAAGCCTGGCTCTCAATCCACTGAGCCACCCAATTGCCCCCTTCTAGGCCCAATTTCTGCTAGACTGCTTTCCAGTATTCTCAGCAATTTATAAAAAAATGAGTTTATCCTAGGTAATTTGTTTTTCACTTAATCAAACACTGAATTATTGTGTTCTATTGTTTCGGATTCTCTTTTGCATAGGAATTGTCATTTCTCTGTCATTTCTATGAAATAGAGTCACTTTCTCCATTTCATGACCAGTGCCAAATGGTTTTAATGATTGCTACTTTATAATATAGTATGAGGTTTGAAAGTACTATTCTTACTTCATCCCTATTTCTTTCCATTATTTCCCTTTACGTTCCAGATTTTTGGCTTTTTTTTTTCAAATAAATTTTGTTATTTTATCAAGTTCTATAAAGTATCCCCATGGTAATTTGAGTGGCATACCATTAAAAGCATTAATTAACTTTGGAAGCATTGCCATTTTTTCATATCGGCATGGCCTAGTTATGAGCACTGAATACTCCACCAGCTACTTAAATTGTTTTTATTTTCTCAAAGAGCACTTTGCAATTGAATCTATACGTGTGTGTGTGTGTGTGTGTGTGTGTGTGCCTGTGCCTACACATGCATGAGCACACCCACTTTGTGAAGTCAACCTCCTGATATTTTGTGTATTTTGTAGCTTATTTGGAATGGGATTTAGCTTTCTATTATTGCTTCTTGGATTTTGTTATTATTATAGAGAAATACTGTT
Source organism: Monodelphis domestica (assembly GCF_027887165.1). Taxonomy (NCBI): domain Eukaryota; kingdom Metazoa; phylum Chordata; class Mammalia; order Didelphimorphia; family Didelphidae; genus Monodelphis; species Monodelphis domestica. The sequence continues at coordinate 429,364,179 of NC_077229.1, forward strand.
GATTTTTGAGGGTTTATTTTGTAGCCTGGAACTTCACTGAAATTAATTATTTCTGTAACTATCTTTTTTTATTCCTTAGGATTTTTAGTAAGCTATATAATCAACAAAAATATATTTTTATCTTCTTTACCTATTTTTAATTCTTTTCTCTTGTCTTATTATTATTGCTAGCACTTGTAGAGCAATATGAAATAACAGAGGGGTGAATGGGCATCCTCACTTTACTCCTATATTTATTGGGAAAGGTTTTCATATATCCCTATTGCACATGATATTTGATTTTGGTTTTAGATAAATGCTATTTATGATCTTTTTTTTAAAGAGTCTCTTTATGCTTATGCTGTATTGGATTTTTTACCATAAAAGAATGCTATACTTTTGTCAGGTGCTTTTTTTTTTTGCATTTGTTGTGATGATTATCACAATCTTTTCAGAGAACCAACTTTTAGTTTTATTGATCACTTCTATATTGTTTTTATTCCCAAGAGTTGTTTATCCTAAGATTTTTAATTTCTTCTTTTGTACATATTATAGGCTTACTTGTTGACTTTATGATTTTTAAAATGTTTATTCAATTGATTAATCCTTTATTTTTCTATTTATTAATGTATGATTATAGAGACAAATCCCCACCCCAACAAGGACTGCTTTTTATGCATCTCGGAAATTTTGTATGTTGTTTCATCACTGTCATTTTCTTTCACATAATTATTAATTATTTCTGTTATTTTTTTCTTTGACTCATTCATTATTTAGGATTATATTATTAAATAGCCATTTGGTCTGTGGTTTTTTTTTTTTTTTTTGGTGTGGTCCCTGAACTAATGACTATTTTTATTGTGTCCTGGCCTATAAAGGATATATTAACTTTTCTTGCTTTTTTATATTTGTTTGTAATATCTCTGTTCTCTAGTACAGGTCAATTTTTATAAAAGTTCCATATGGTGCTGAGAAATATGTATAATCTATAGCAGTCCCATTTAAAAGACACTATATATTTTTTTCTCCAGCAAGTTGTTTTGTTCAATATTTTGCTTTTGTTGGTCTTTCTGTTAGATTTATCCAAAACTGAAAGAGGGATATTGACATCTCCCTCACTCTTATGTTATGGTTTATATCTTTTCATTGCTTAAATTAATATATTACCAGTAAATTTAGATACTAGGCATTTGTAATAAGTTTATTACAAATAGTGGTGCTATTTTTGACTTTTATCTGATTATTTAATTCTCTTCTGCTCCCTATTTTTCTCTGTTCAGGCAAGTAGATTATCCCTTCCTCTCTTCCCTTACAATGAGTCCTGTTCATTAGTTTTCTAAATATTATTTTTGTGCCCCTTTTCAGAAAAGGTTTCTCTTACTCCCTTCATTATTATTCACACTTTCTTTCTGAGTACTCATTCTCTATTGATCCCTATAATTATTCATTATCTCTTTATTCTTCATAGAATCAGTCCTAAGGTATCCATTCTGGGCTCTCCTTTCTAGGCAAGAGGTCAGGATAAGTGTCAGTTCCTGATTTATTTGTTTTTAGTCTGGGAGTCCAAAATCATGAAGATAACTGAAGTTGCTTTATTTATTTCTATTTTGAAGAAACTTAAGAGGCAGAGGGTTCATAAAAAAGGTCTAGTTTTCTATCTTGTAGATTATATGACTCAGAAGACTCAAACATATTTTTTTTTAACCCTTACCTTCTGCATTAGAATTAATACTGTGTATTGATTCCAAGGCAGAAGAGTTGTAAGAGCTAGGAATTGGGGGTTGTGACTTGCCCAGGGTCATACAGCTAGGAAGTTTCTGAGGTCAGATCTGAACCTAGTACCTCTTGTCTCTAGTTCTGGCTCTCAGTCAATCCACTGAGCCACCCAACTGCCACTTGAACATATCTTTTTACTATTTACTTATAGAGAATAACCTTTAGTCATATATATACACACATATACATATGAGAATTAACACAAGTATCTATCTATATTGGATATCAGACTCTTAACAAAGATATTTAATCCAAAGATTTTTTTTCTTAGTTGAAAGTTTCCATTCCTATCCTGTCTATATTATTTTATTTACTAAAAAGCTTTTCAATTTCATTTAAGTGAAATCTTCTCTTTCATTCGTTGTACTCTATCTTTTATTTGGTTAATGATTTTCCCCTTAGTCAAAACCATGAAAAGTACTTCCATCCATTTCCTGCAATTACTTTGTTATCTTTTATAATTAAATCTTCAATCCATTTATTGTGATATTCAAATATTAACCCAGAGCACAAACATTCCCACTTAATCAAAGTAGAGCTTTATTATTTATGGGAGAGAGGGAATGGAGAGAATAAGCATTTATATAATATGCACTATGCACCAGGCACTGTGCTAAGTGTTTTACAAATATTTTCTCATTTGATCCTCCCCACAATCTGTGAAGTAGGTGACACAAGGGAAAGACCTTTTCAGTACAGAAATGAATGCTTTGGAGAAGTTTCTCCTCTGATACACAATGCTAAAGAGTTTTATATACTTTGAAGGGAAAAAAATAATCAAGAACCTTAGACCAAATTAATGAAAATGTAAAGATGTAAGAAATAAATAGAAGTTTATAAATTGGACACGATAATATAAGAGCCCAGGGTGAAATCATTGTAACTCAATAGATAGGGGAGGAGAAATTATTAGGATGTTTTGAGAAAGGTAAAATATTAACAAATAGTTATTACAACATGTAGTACAAGAACTTTCATTATTCTGAAGAAAGCAAATCTTCCTGTGAGGGGAAAAAAAATCCCTGAACATAATTTCTTTAGGTTAGCAATACCTCATCTATCCATAATTCTTCACAGTTATGTCAAGTTCTTTAGAAGCACAATAGGGCAGGCTTAGGTACTAATTCCACAGAGGTGTTTGATATATGGTGCTAGTCTAAATAATTTTTTTAAATCAATTTGATTTCCCAGAAGTTATTGTCGAATAGGGAACTCTTCCCTAATTAGTTTTGTTCTTAAATAACTCATTAATTTAACAAATGATCAATAGATTTAGAAATTGCTGCTTCATAATATAGTTTTGATTTCTGAAAATGCTTCTGTCTTTTAATGTCCTTTTCATTCCTTTGTATTTCCTTTAAGATTCTAGACTTTTTTATGCCTCTAAATCAGTGATGGTAAACATATGGCATGGGTACCAAAGATGGCAGGCAGAGTGCTCTCTGTGGGCATGTGGGTCACCTCCCCCACAACCTCCTCCCTACCAAGTTTGTTACTAGAAAGACAGGACTCAGGCAGAGCTGCTCCCCCCCCCCCCTTTCTCCACTGTGCCTGTTGACATTTTTTTTCACACACCCCCACCTCTCTTCTCAGCAGCCAATAGAAGCTGACAGTGGGGCAAAGTGGGCAGCTCACAGGCCAGTCAGTAGAGCTGGAAGGGAGAGAGAGCACTCAGGCCACTCCCTTCCCCCTCTCCAAATGAGTCTTTCATCACCCACCCTCTGCTCAGCAGCCCAATGGGAAAGCTTCCTCCCTCCCCTGTCTGGGGTAAGGGGGAATGGGGTGCAGCATTCAGTCTCTGGTGGGGGACTGGCACTCAGTCTAGGGACTGGGGTGGGGTCTGGCACTCTATCTCTAAAAGGTTTGCCATCACTGCTCTAAATGTTTTTTTAAAAAACATAACACTATAAAATGATATATTGGTTGTTCATTTCATTATGACACTAAACCTAGAAATTAATTTAGGTCATAATCATCATTTTTGCCAACCAGGAACAATTAATACCTCTCTAGTTAAGTCTTATTTCTCTCTAGAGTCTTTTTTAAAATAATGGAATTCATATAAAACTTGAATGTGTCAATTGGAGATTAACTTTTAGGCATTTTATGCTTTTTTCTTATTTTGAATTGAAGTTTTCTTTTATTGCCTTCTAATTTTTGTTATTATTACATATATAAAAAGCTAACAATTTTTGTAGATTTATTTTTTTACCTTTTACTTTGAGATGCCATTAATAGTTTTGATTTCTTTCCTGATTCTCTGGAGTTTTCTAAGTAAATTATCGGGTCATTGCAAATAAAGGTAATTTTGCCCACTTTCTTATCTTAATATTATAGATAACATTTCTATGACTATGTCAAATAATAGTACAAGGAAGACACCTCCTTGCTTTATCCTTATTTTGTATTGTGAAAGCTTGTAGTGTTTCTCCTTGGAAAATATGCTATTCTTGATTTCAATTATATGCTTTTGAAAACATTAAAGAATGATAATTTTAATCACATTAAAATATTTTAAAATAGATTCATGCATTTTTAAGAGTTTCTTGTATAAGTGAGTGCTTATGGGTTATGAAAGGCATTGTTGTCTATAAAAATAGTTATAAATGTGGTTGTTTTATTTTTAGCATAATTACGTTGTTCTTCTAATGTTGAATTATCGTTGCATTCCTTGAATAAATCTAACTTTGAAATAACAAATAATTGTTTTTAGATACGTTGCTATATACTTTTTGCTAGGATTTTATTCACAAATTTTGTTTCAATATCCATTAGTGATATTAATCTCTAGTTCATTCTCTGCTTTATCCTTCACTGGCTTAGTTATAAGAATTATATTTGTCTCATAAAAGGAATTCAGTAGCTTTTTTTTCAGTTATTTAGAAGACTTTTGTAGTATAGGTATAAAGTGATCTTTAAATGTTTGATAAAATTCATTATTAAATCCATCTGGACCTAGTTATCAGTACTACTAGTCTCTTTTTATGGCTTGTTCAGTTTAATTTTGTGGGATTGTCTCTATTTCATACTCTTTTGAGTATTTAATAATTTTGTAAGTAAATATTAATTTCCTTTAAATTCTCATCAAGGCTAGCCTATAATAGTATACAGCAGGTAGTTAATTCTTTTCATTTCTTCTCTTATAAATTCACCTTATTCTTGATAAATAATATTTTCCTCTTAGGTAAGCTAACGGTTTTTTAGTCTTTTAAAATCAGGTTTTCCTTTTGTTTATAATTTCATGGATATCTTTGTCATTTTGTTTCTTCTATTTTCATTATTTCATACTTTTTGTTGTTTATTCTCCAGTTTTTTTACTGAATATTGAGTGCATTGATTTTATCATTTGCTATTTTGTTAATGTATCTTTTCAGAGAGAGAATTTGTACTCTGAGTGCTGCTTGAGCTACATCCCCAAAATGTTGGTATGGTGTTTCATTGCTACTGTTTTTTATCATATAGTTTAAAATTTTTCTATAAATTGTTCTTTGACCTTTAATTATTCAGGAATTCTTAAATCTCCATTTATATTTAAGTATTTTGTTCTGTGTTCCTTATATTCATTATTGTTGATTATTTTATTATTTCTATTACAACCAATAATTATTCCATTTGTAATTAATCATTGCTTTTGTCAATAATTGTTATTCATTTTGTGTTACAATCTATAAAGAATTTATTTAGTAGACCTGCTTTTTTACACTTATTTTAAATTTTTGTACACTTTTATGTGGTTTGTTTTTTCAAAGTTACTATGTAATTCTGAAAATGTATATGTATTCTTTAATTTTCTCATTTAGAAGACTATAGATCTTTCAAATAGGATTTCTCTAACAGTGTATTCAGTTTTGCATTTTTCTTTTTCTTTGTCTTTTTATTAGATTAAACAATTCTGAAAAAGGAACATTACAAATTCCTAGTTACTGTGTTATTGCCAGTATCTTTTTTGAGTTCAATTAACTTTTACCTTATGAATTTAGATATTATAATATTTTGTACCTATATGTTAGTGTTGTTTTGGTTCATTGACTAGACTTCCTTTTAAGCAGAGGTTCTTAACTTGGAGTCTATGCATAGGTTTCAGGGAAGTCCATGAATTTGTTTCTTAGTATTTTGATTACTTTAAATACAACCATTATTCTTTGTAATTCCACATATTTTACTTTTTGCATTTTAAAAAAATTCTGAGAAGAGGTCCATAGACATCACCATACTACAGAGAGGTCTATGACGCCCCCCCCCCCAAAGGTTAAGTATACTTGCTTTAAAGTGTTATGTAACTAGCTGTCCTCATTCCTTTTAACATTCTTGAATTTTCATTTTTGCTTTGTCCATAATATGTCTATGATTCCTTTGGAATCATTTGATTTTTTTCTAGCTTCTTGTTTTTGTTCCATATGTCCTTATGGGTTTTGGATGTTTTTCTTAAATATAGCAAATTGTTTTTTCTTCTTATTTGTTCTCCCATTTTCTTTCATTTTATTGGGTTATTTAATGCTTTCATATCTGTAAAAAAATTAATTTGTTCAAATCTATTTCTGTTTACTTTTGTAAAAAAATATTTCCACTTTTGTGTTCCTAATATGTCATTTGCTTTTTTTTTATAGACTACTACTTTGAGTATTTTCTTTCTCCATTTTGCTTTGTTGTTTCATTCTGTATTGAGAACTTTTACCTAAACTTTTACATGTTTGGCTTCTCTTTTGAATAGTTCTAGAATTTCTTACTGTTTTTCCATGATCTCTGAGAAATCTGTAAAATTTCTTTTTATTCTGAGTTTATGGTTTGTTTTTCTTTATTGTTCAACCTTTTCTATTTGGAATAACTTGTTCAGAATAGCTTCTCATGTCCCTTCTCATTCTTAGCCCTTTTTCCTTTCTGTTTCTGTGATGCACTTTTAGGGTTTTTTTGGGTGTCTTTAACCTCCCCTCATTATAGGCTATGGGACTCTGGTTGGATCCTGACCCAGGCTAAGTCCTGACCCTTGGGTGGTTTCTGGTCTTCTTTCTCTTTCACATGAAATCTCCTTCACCTCTTTAGCATCTCCCCCCACCCAAGTTATATTTCCTGTCTTTCCCATGGCTAAACCTCATCAATATTTTCAAACTTTTGTGAACTGGAGAAAGGAGATTTAGAATGAATCCTTGCCAGTAGGGAATTTGGCAGGGTTTATCACAGTTAGAATGTGAAATACAAGCCTGAGAGATTGTTCAAACTAGCTTTGGCCACCACTTGGTGGACTGAGGATGAGGAAGTGAATGGAAGTTTTAAGTATTTTAATTTCTTGTATTGTATCATATTCCTCCTTTGCTCTTTATCTTCTTATTTTGTGGATTCAGCAGTAATTACTCAAGAATGGCACATGCAAAAGGTTGGATAGGTTTGAGAAAAACAACTATCCACTGCCATTCTGATTACATGACCAAATTTCTTATCCAAGATAATAGTTTTATAAACAAACTGTTTTGAAAAATGGTAGTCAATATTTGGATCAATATAGTATTCAAATTCTGCAGTCTATTTCCTTTGAAACACATTCTCTTGATTATTTATCTATATATCTAGTTATTAACTCTTTCAGAACTTTTCCCCTTATATTTATAAATATAGAGTTGTATTAAAAATTGTGGATCTATCAAACTAGTCATACTGGCCACAGATATTCAAAAAATGTTTAGGGGTCATAGAAAGATTAATATTTTAAAAAGCATTCTTTTTGGTATACCATTAAACTTCATTTGCTGGTATTATTGCTTCAGAAAATAAATAGATGTTTTTGAAGGTCTGTTTACTCAAAAATGTTATATACTACATTATTTTAAAATACATATCATAATTTTATGTTTATAAATGTGTATATGTATATATCTATATATATATACATACACACATTAATAACTTAATCCAATTTGATACTTTTATTGACAGCGTCCACAGGATGAACATTCTATGAATGATGATGTAATGCCTATTGCTAGATCTCTTCAAAAGTAAGTATATTCTTATTGATGAACATAAATGATAATTATAATATTTAATGAATATATTGCCTGTTCATTTATCAGCCATTCCTTTGTCTAAAAAAAAGGTCTTCCATTTAGAAACCTGGGATCACCCCACTATCAAGGAGAGCTGTTGTTCCTTGGTTTAGGCAGTTTGGATCACTGGGATCTTGAGCTAACCTTCCCCTTTTGGTGAGAGGTGTGATTCTCCCCAAATCTTCTGTCTCCTTTCCTAGAGTCAGAAACCAACCAGACCTAATTCTAATGTAGTAAACAATTTATTTGGGTTCACAGGGAAGGAGAGGTAGGGATGTCAGGCAAGGAAAGTGGGGAGTAGGAAACTCTAATACTGGTCTCCTCTGGCAGGTTTCCCCCCCAAGTTCTCGGGGTTCAAGGATGAGTACCTTGAACACTCCTCTGGCCAGCTGCTGGTTGATCCCTATTCCTCAACTAATTAGCTTTTAATTCAGAAGTCTAGAAACAGGATAGGGAGAGAAAGAAATCTCAGGGAAAGATCTGGATGGCTCTGGCCAGCATGAGTCCAAATCCAAAAAACCCCTTGAGAATTCTGATAGCTGTTCTTGAAGAGCCTTAGTGGAGTTGTTTTTGGGTCCCAGAAGGAATAACATGTCCCATATGGATGGGCTCTTTCTCAGCTTCCAGGAAAACCTCCTTCCTCCCTCACCTCCCAGGCTGGAAGACCCTTGACAGTTGGAGCTTCTCTCTCTCTGCCCCTCCTCTGCTGCTCTTCAGCTGATCTCTCCTTCAGCTTGGCTTCTCATTGTAACCCCCTGGATCTCTCTTCCTTACATTACACAAACAAAAAATGTGTATCAATGATCACAAGACAAAATAAATGTGAGAGGAAGAGATGAGGATGAAGAAAAATTTGGTAAATTAGTTGGAAAAGTACAAAAGGAAGGCAGAAGAAGAGAGGGGTTATCGAGCTGAGCTGAATGGGGATGAACATGCAGGGGCAGGTAACAGGATTTCAATTAATCAGAAGGGGATTCTGGATCACAGGGATGTAGAGAAGAAGGAGATTGGAATTTGCTAGATGTGTTTTGTGGGGTATACCAGGCATAGAGAAGCTAAATCTGCCATGAGGTCCTCATCAGAATGCTGGGAAAGTATTTCTGCCAGTCCTGCCTTTGCATTAGAGTATCTCAGTTAAGACAGAGCTGCGGCTTCTGGTTTTAGTATAGTTGTTTGTATAAGAAATGTACAAAATGAATGCTGGATCAGGTGACAGATTTTTACTTTGCTAAAGCAATTTTCTCTGACTCTTTATGACCTCATTTGGGGCTTTCTTGGCAAAGATCCTGGAGTGGTTTGCCAATTCCTTTTCCAGCTCATTTTATAGATGAAGAAACTGAGGCAAGCAGGATTAAGTGATTTACCCAGGGTTACACATCTAGTAAGTGTTAGAGGCTGATTTTGAACTCAGTCTTCCTGTCTTCTGGCCTTGCACTCTGTGCCCTATGCCATCTAGTAACAAAGGAATATACATATTAGATTAAATTCCTTTCCTATCTTATTCCCCAGTCCTCTAAATTATCTTGCTTCTCTAATATTTAAGGAGCTAAGAATGCTGTGGAATGATGACAGCATCAGTCCCTGCCTCCAGAGATTTTTTAATGTGGTGCTTCTTGAACAGCTCCTTAAACTCTTAACCAAATCTGGGAAGAGGATGGTAAAGATGATGATTAATAATAGCTGTCATTTATATATTTACTTAAGACTTACAAAGCACTTTTACATATGTTATTTCATTTGACCCTCACAATAATCCAAGATAGGTACTACAAATATTATCTTTATTTTGCAGCTGAGGTCACTGAGGCTCAGATTAAATAATGTGCTTATAGTTATATGGCAATAACTGTCAAAAGTGGAATTTCTACTCAGTTGTCTCTTGACTCTAAGTCCAAAGGGACTTTGTAAATGCTTTTATCTACTTCTGATTGGACAAAGTTTGGCTTATGTCTGCTTGACAGTGTACTTTTTGCTTTCATAATATTTTTATGTAACGTTGCATGTATATAGGTATGGTATAGAAATAAATATATTTGTTGGACTTTTTGTTTCAAGCTTTATTTTAGTAATCTCTTCAAAGATTGGAACATCAAAGATGTCTGACATTTTTGTAGATAACCACAGTTTTTAGTATAGTGTATACACAGTGGGTTTTAAAAAAATCATAATAATGGTACTTGGTAATCTAATCAAGCTAAGATCCTTATTTGATGGTCTAGGACAAAAGCTTCAATCTGCTTCCAAATTTGATGACTATTTTTGAAGTATTCTTCAAAGCATAGATATTAATATGGGGCTCTTAATTCCTTTTTTAGTGGGGTTCACTTCTTTGACAGTTTAGTGAAACCTATAGTTCCCTTTCCCAAATAATGGTTTTAAATGCATAAACTAAAACATGTTATATTTTATATTAAAAAGACATTCAATTACGTTGAAATATACTTATAAAAAAATTAAAACAAGCAAATTACAGGTAGAGCATTGTGGACTATATCAGATCTTTTTCACATCATGGAAATATCGAGAATGGAAATTGGCAAGTTTAAATTACTGTTTCACAAAGTTCCACTTTGAATTCCATCCATCAGGGGAAAGCTAGGTAGCACAGTGGAGAACCAGGCCGGGTGTTGGGAGGAAATCTGGCCTCAGACACTTTTTAGCTATTTTGACCCTGGGCAAGTCACCTGACTCTGGATTGCCTAGCCCTTGACCCAAGACACAAGGTAAGGGTTTTAAATTTAAAAAAACAAATTCCATCCATCACACTCATTTGCCAAATATTTTGATTGTCCGCAAGAAGGGACAAGGTAGGTCTGATAACTCATAAAGCATATTTTGGGGCCTTAGGATTTATGTGTGGTCCTTGACACATGTATTCAGCCCTTTTGGAACAATTCTTACACATAGAACTAAATATTTAATCTGATTTTATTTTAGTGATAGGCACTTTAGCTTATAAAAGTGAATGAGCCCTAAGTCTTCTAATCTACTTACTACAAAAATATATACTGTCAGAAGGTTTGCTAAGGTGGTGACTGAATTCTGTTTTGATCAGTTGTTCTGCTATCCACATACAAGATAGAATTCTAATGAGATCACAACCTTGATTAGTTCTTGTCCATTTATTGTATTAGGCCAACTGCTATAGACTGTCCATTTAGCTTTTGGTTTCTTTGAACAGAAAAGGGATTTTGTCAAGCACAGACTAAGGGAACAATGAGGATTTGCTTTCTCATTGTACTCAGCTAGCAGATTGAATTTTTTCAAATACTATTTGAGACTCACTTAAGCATAGGAAAGGCAAACACATATGCAACCTTCATAAATGTACTTATTGAGATTTTCAGGGCATGCACATAACTCTTTTTATAAATTGTATCTAGACACTAACTTCTCTTCTATAACAGACTCACAGATTATTGAGTGATAACATTGATTTTTTCACATGATAAAAATAGTTTGCTTTTGCCCTGCCAATAATATTTCATTTTTTTAAACCAGGATGATTTCTTGGTTTGGTGTTTTGTTTTTTTTTATCTAGATCTATGATTTCATCTGGATGGAAATTTCCTTCATTAATGTAACAAGTCATCCAACTTAGTCTTAGAGAGTTGTCAATCACCACTTCTACTTGTCAATCAATTCACCATACTAATATGATAAATGGAACAATCCTAATTTCCAAGGAGCTTGCATTCTAATAAGGGAGACAATAAATATATAAATTAGTATATTCAGAGGACAAATAAAATGATTAAGTACAAATAAATAAATATGAATTCAGAAGAGAAGACACAGATAGCTGCGAGAATCAGTAAAGAAAGGCCTTATGAAAGAAAGTGGTACTTGCAAAGGAAGGGAAGGACACAATGAGAGGGGAAAAGAGGAAGGGTCTGTATTCTGGGCATGAGGGATGATTGGTGAAAAGACACAGAGGTGAGAGATGGGCTACCATGTGTGAAGAACAGTCAGATCAGTTTGGCTGAAATGTAGGTTGTGGAAAGGGGAGTAATATACAAAAAGTCTAGAAAAATAGTCTGGGGACAGGTTGTGAAGGCCTTTCAGAACTAAACAGAGGAACTTCTGTTTGCTCCAAGAGGCATTAGTGAGCCTAATTTATTGAATAGGGGAGTTTATGTATAGTCTGTCTAACAGATAAAGAAAATCCCATTGGCATGTCTGAAGTATGGATTGGATTGGAGAGAGACTTAGGCAAGAAGACCAGTTAGGAGGTTATTGAAAACCCTCTAAGTGTCACAAGGAAATCACTTTAAAAGACTGATATATATTAATTTAAGGTCACCAAGGAATTCAGCTATGTAATTCCTAAATGAAAACTCAAGTCAGCAGTCAACCTTTTATGGAGTTTAATTACAAACAGGAGGAAGAAAGGTATTAGAGATAGAGAGGGAGAGGGAGAGAGAAAGGGGAGAGAAGGGAATAGGGCTTAAATACCCCTTCTGTTTAGGCTGGGCCAAAAGGCCCAAGCCCTTAGATAGCTGAGGCAAAGAAAAGAGATCAGTCCCTATCACTTACGTGACCAAAATGGAGAAACAGTCTCAGGGGCCTCCACCTCCAGCTTCCTTCAGAGCAAGCTTCTCAGAGCACAACCTCTCAGAGCAAAAACCTCTCCAACCAACCTCCTCTAGTCCTCAGACCCCGCTATCTTTAAGGAAACCATCCAAGTTCCCTCCCCTCAGTTCTCACATCTACCAATCACTGTCCATGTCTTCCCTGTGGCAATGGTGGCTCTACCTTAACCCAGGACCGCCCAGAGGTCTGTGGCTTTGCACATGTCTGTTGAAGGTCATATTCTCAAATAATTAAATCTTGATCTATGCTGCAGCCCTTCCTAAATCCTGTTAGGACTGAGTAGGGTGGAAATTGTATTTTCCAAGACCTGGTTCTGTCATTCCAAGTATCTCTATTGTATCAATTCTAAAATCAATCATGACTCAAAGAACTTCCTGTTCTATGCTTAAGCATAGGTCAAAGCCCTTTCCATTGTCCAGCAAAAGGTTTCTGTCCTAAAGTAATCTTAAGTAGGGAGGAGAAGGAACCTCCCATGCCAATGGGGTTCACATTCCAATAGACTATCAGTAAGAAATTTTCCAAGTATGAAATTTCCCAATGGTGAAATTTCCAACATTTATAAGTCTAAGAAATTTTAAGGTTTACATAAGGGAGCTGAGGTTCAACTAAAGTGGACACTGAGTAGAAAGAAGGGATTGGATGCTAGAACCTACTTTCTCTATCTTGCCTTTTCTGGTATACCAGTACAGGCAAATAACTTCATTCTAGCCTACCCTATTCCCATCAGTCCTGTGGGGATGTGTAAGTGGGGCTCTATTCACAGCTTTCTAGTCTATCCTGGGTTCATAGTTCTCAAATAACAAACTTGAGACTTAAAAGGAAACTCTATGTGTGTGTGTGTGTGTGTTCACTAAGAAGCCAACCTAGGCAGAGCAGAATCCTTCTAAATTTTTTTAGGGGGAAAGATATTAGAATGTTGTTTTTTTTCCTGCATTCTAGCTAAAACCTCCTTACTAGAATGCTTGCCCTTGCCCATTTTAAATTTCTTTTGCTAAGAAGTGGGCTCTGTTTATTTTATTTTATTTATTTTTTAAACTCTTTCTTTCTTAGAAATGATACTAAGGATCATTTTCAAGTGTAAACCTTGAAATTTCTCAGACTTGTGAATGTTAAAAATTTCCCCATTGGACTGGGAACATTCCCCATTTTGATGTGAAAACTCCTTGCTATGGGAGGACTTCTACTCCACCCGTACTTAAGACTGCTTTAGGGGAGAAAACTCCTTGCTATGGGAGGACCTCTACTCCACCCGTACTTAAGACTGCTTTAGGGGAGAAAACTCCTTGCTAAACAATGAAAGTACTTGGACCCATGCTTATAATAAGGCAAGGAGTTCTTTGAGCCATGTCTGTTTTTAGAATTGATACAATGGGATGCTAGGTACCTATAAAGGTCAGGCAGGTTTTCTCTTAATGAGATTAGTCGACTTAGCTGTGTTTTTTCTGGTTCAGACTTACTGAGGGGATTAGTCGACTTAGCAGGAATTCAGATGGGCTGTCCTTTAGGAAACATCTACGGTGATTGGTAGATGGAAGAACTTAGGGGAGGTGACATAGGAAAAAAAAACCCTATATAAGAAAAGGAATCTCTTGAGCAAAGGAGGCTTGGAGATCCTTAGATCTTTGGAGATAGATCCTTTTGGAAGAGGCCCTTTGAAGATCTCTTGAGAAGAAGTCCCTTGGGAGGCTGACTCTGGCTGGAACTCCCTCTGGGGAGATTCTGTTCCCCAGACATCCTTGCTTAAGGCAAATCTTGTGGTGAGTGATAAAAAATTGACTGAGTCTCTCTCTCTCTTAAGACTCAGGTCTAGGCCATGTTGGCTTAAGGCCCTTTATACTTATACTTTTTTTCTCTCTCCTTCTTTGATTGCTCATTGTATTATTAATTAAAATCTCTATAAAACCCAGTTGACTTGGGTATATTCATAATTGGGAATATATTCCCTGGTGACCACCTTATATTTGATTTAAAACAAGACACTGTAGTGAAACATTTTCTGCGGTCACAATTTACTCAACCTCTCTTATATCTATCACAATTTATATCTTCCACCATTTTAATTATAACAGTTTATGGCAGACAACTATTTTAAATCTTACACAAGGCAGAAGGGTGGTAAGGGATAGGGAACTGGGGTTAAGTGACTTGGCCAGGGTCATACAGTTAGGGAGTGTCTGAGGCCATATTTGAACCCAGGACCTCTTGACTCCAGGTCTGATTCTATCTACTGAGTTAACTACCTGCTCCCCCCAACAACCATTTCTTAAATGCTTATTTTTTGCCAGGCACTCTGCTAAGTGCTATGAATACAAATACAAGCAAAAAGAAAGATGATCCCTGTCCTCAAGGAACTTATATTCTAATGAGAGAAGTCTGTATATAAGAGGAAGCTGAAAAAGGAAGGTTGGAAAGAAGGTGCCAGGACCCACCTTTTCTCCATCATAGTGTGGAATACAAAATGAAAGTTTGAGGAATAAGTAAAAATGACTTAAGATGAGTAGATGTATTTTAATCCTATAGTCCATCTATGTTGTTGTCATGTCTGATTCTCCATGACTGCATTTGGGGTTTTCTTGGCAAAAATATTGGAGTAGTTTGCCATTTCCTTCTCCAACTCATTTTGAAAATGAGGAAACTGAGGCAAATGGTGTTAAATGATTTGCTCAGGGTCACAAAGCTAATAAGTGTCTGAGGATGGATTTGAATTCATGAAGATGAATCTCCCTGACTCCAAGTCCAGTGCTCTATCCACTGTTCCACCTAGCTGCATTCCTTCCACCTATATTTATCCATGTATCTATCTATATAGAATATATATGGTTTGGGCTTTTATAGTGGGTAGGAAGGAGAGCAGGCAGAAAGAGACAGCATCTACCTATTTTGCTTAGGCTAGAAGGCTGGTGGCCCACCATAGGCCTGATCCCACTAATAATCTGTTTTTGATATGGGACCAGCCTCACTCTTACCAGTCAGCCTACCAGCCTCCTGCTCACAGGTGCTCACCACATTGATGCTGGCCTTTTTGCAGGGACCAAGTTAGCTTTAGCCTATCTATAGCCCAGAATCAGGAGCTCAAATAGTCCACCATTGTCAGCCTTCCTCAGTAGCAGGGATTCTAAGTGTGCCCACCATGTCTGACAAGCATATTTTTCTTGGTCCGATTCTGATTATCACTAAATCATAGACATTTTCTCCTAATGGACTTGAGAGCTAACAAATAACCTTGGAGAAGGCTTGAAACATTTTAGTGACTTCTTAAGCATTTGTTACCTCTAAGATTTATGGTATTTTCCTGAGAGGCTTTAACACAAATGATAATCTAGTATTTCCATTCACTTTGTATTCAGGGACATATATAACTGCTTTATCCTAACTACAAAATCTAATTTTCCAAATATCTCTACTTAAGAATTTAAATAAGAAAAAAGATAGTGATTAAACATGTGATTTAATTGGTATAGGGAACTCCAAAATGGAAAAACTCCCTCTACCAGTGCAGGTTGGTACCTTTTCTACAATATATAATTCTGAGGATCTAAGAAGTTAAGTCCAGGGTTCCAGAACCAGTTGGTGTAGAGGTGGACATTCACCTATGTAGTCATGACTTTGAGGTTGATGTCCTGTCTATTAGATTAAGCTGCCTCTCTTTAAAGACTGAAATACATTTTAAAATTCTAATTGCTTATTACAAAAAAAATTTAGGACACTTTGTATAAATATTTTGCCATATAGATAGTAAATGCAACATATAATTGATTCTTTTCTTGATGACACAGATCATCATTAATATCATTTATTTTATACTGTGCTGTCATTCAGTAGCAACATATAGTATATACTGAAGTGTTTTGAACTTTGTCCCTATGCAAAAGAATTCCAAATGACTCTAGTTTTTTAGGCATTTGTCTGCTTTTTATAACCTGCCTTTTTTTTTTATCCTTCAGTGTCAATTGTAATTTCTCCTCCCTGAATCTGAAATGCCCTTATTGGTGAGTGAATGAATGCACTCACCTAACCCATTTTATCTAGCCAGCTCCAGACCAAGCCTTATATCCAGCTACTCAGCTTATAAAAACAATACCATCATTACTTCTGGAAAGGATAATTGATTATCCTTTGGCTTTGTTCACCATCCTGTAACTGCCCAAACCCAAACTTCCTTCCTTAGTCACTACTTTCCAAATGTGCTATCTCTCCCTATAAAAAGGTAACCTTTAATTTTTTTTTATTTTAATAACAAATTTACAGATAAATTTTCTAAAGTTATATGATCCATATTGTTTCCCTCCCCTCTTCCCTCCCTCCCTCCAAGACAAGCAATTCAATCTGGGTTATACATGTATTATTATGCAAAACATGTTTCTATATTATTCCTTTTTTGTAAGTGAATAATCTAATAAAACCAAAATCCCAAAACATATACTCAAATAAACAAGTGATAGGTCATATGTTTTTTATCTGCATTCCTACTCCAACAGTTCTTTCTCTGGAGATGGATAGCATTCTTTTTCATAAGTCCCTCAGAATTGTTCTGGACCAATGGTATTGCTAATAGTAGCTAAGCCTATCACATTTGATCACTTCACAATATTGCAGTTACTTTGTACAATATTCTCCTGGTTCCGCTTATTGCACTCTGCATCAGTTCATGGAGTTCTTTCCACCTCTTTCTGAAATCATCTTGTTCATTATTTCTTACAACACAATAGAATTCCATCACCAACATATATCACAATTTGTTCAGTCATTTCCCAATTGAGGGAAATCCCTTTATTATCTAATTCTTTGCCATCACAAAAAGAGGAGCTATAAATATTTTTGTACAAACAAGTCCTTTCCCATTTTTTATCTATTTGGAATATAGACCTAGTAGTGGTATTACTGGATTAAAATGTTTGCATTCTTTTATAGCCCTTTGGGCATAATTCCAAATTGCCCTACATCCCCTCCAACATTTGTCATTTTCCTTTACTGTCATAATGGCAAATCTAATAGGTGTGAGGTGACACCTTAGAGAAAGCAATCTAGATTTCTCTAATCAAAAGGGATTTGGAACATTTTTTCATATGATTATTGACAGCTTTGATTTCTTCATATGAAAACTGTCTATTCATATCCTTTGACCACTTACCAATTGGGGAATGACTTGGAGTCTTATATATTTAACTTCTTTACATATATGAGAAATTAAACTTTTATCGGAGAGATTTGTTATAAAAATTTTCTCACTTTGTTGTTTCTCTTCTAATCTTGGGTTGCATTGGTTTTGTTTGTATAAAACTAGGGAAACATAATTTAATATAATTAAAATTATTCATTTTACATCTTATAATGTTCTCTATCTCTTGTTTGGTCATAAATTCTTTCCTTCATCACAGATATGATATTATGTTTCCCTAGTTTACTTATAATAGCACTCTTTATGTGTAAATCATATGCCTATTTTGACCTTATCTTGGTATGGGATGTGAAATATTGATCTAAACAGAATTTTTGAAATATTATTTTTCAATTTTCCCAAAAGATTTTGTTAAATAGTAAGTTCTTATCCCAAAGGCTGAGATCTTTGGGTTTATCAAATATTAGATTGCTCAGGTCATTTCTATTCCATTGATCTACCCTTCTATTTCTTAGCCAATACCAGATTGTTTTGCTAAAAATTGATATTATAGGCTACCATCCTTCACATTTTTTATTTGTTCCTTTAATATTTTTGATATTTTGTTGTTCCAGATGAATTTTGTTATTATTTTTTCTAGTTTTATAAAACATTTTTTGTAGTTTGATTGATGTAGCAGCGAATAAGTAAATTAATTTGAGTACAATTATGATATTTATTATATTAGCTTGGCAACACCCAAGAGCAATTAATGTTTTTTCAGTTGTTTATATTTAACTTTATTTGTGAGAAAAGTGTTTTGTAATTGTGTTCATATCATTCCTGCATTTATATTGGCAAATAAGTTTCCATGTATTTTATATTATCTAGAATGATTTAAAATGGAGTTTTTCTTTCTTACTGTTGCTGCTGAGTTTTGTTGGAAATATATAGAATTGCTGATTATTTGTGTGGTTTATATTTTGTATCCTACAGTGTTACTAAAGTTATTAATTATTTCAGCTAGTTCTTTAGTTGATTTTCTAAGATTTTCTAAGTTTACCATCATATCACCTGCAAAAGTGATAGTTTAGTTTCCTCATTGCCTACTTCAATTTCTTCAATTTCTTTTTCTTCTCTAATTGCTACAGCTAGCATTTCTAGTACAATATTAAATAACAGTGGTGATAATTGGCATCCTTGCTTCACTCCTGATCTTATTGGGAAAGCTCCTAACTTATCCCCATTGCAAAAGATACAGATGTTGGTTTTAATAAATTCTACTTATTATTTTAAGGAAAGTCCCTTTTTCTCCTATGATTTCTAGAGTTTTCAATAGGAATAGATGTTATATTTTGTCAAAGGATTTTCTGCATCTATTGAGGTAATCCTGTGATTTCTGTTAGTTTGATTATTGATATGGTCAATTATGTAGATGGTTTTCCTAATATTAAATCATCCTTGCGTTCATGGTATAAATCCCTCCTGATCATAGTGAATAATCCTTGTGATAAATTGCTATAGTCTCTTTGCTAGTAAAAAAAAGTAAGATTCTTGAGAGAAAGACCTGCTTCACTTTTTAAATGTGAAAAATGTGTATTCCTAGCACCCAACACAGCAACTGGGACATAATGAAAACAGTCTAATTCCTGAATGACCAAAGCAGGAAATGGAAGAAGGAAATACAGGCAGAGGAATTTTAAATGGTGTAGTTTGGGATGATATCAAGATTTAAGGCTTCCCATTTTGTGAGGGTGAAAGTAGAGTGGAGATGGAGATCATGGGAGTTGAAGAATGATAAACTGTGAAACTAGAGAATTAAAAGGGAATTCAATATGAGTACTGAAATCACTGAGAATGATGGCAGGTTTGGGGAAAGAGAAGTTTGTAATCCAGGGACTGACAACACTGAGGATTGTCATTGGGAGAATGTCATATCCGCCTATGATCTATACATATTAAGGACTCTGTACTGTGACAGTGATAATGGATGATCCAAACATCACATGAATACTCTAGAAAAGGATGATATATTTCACACAACTGAATGTAGGCTGCCATACATTCACATGAAAAAAGAGGCCTAGAAAACTAGAGGTTCAGTAAAAAAAATATCTATTTGAGCATTTATTATTTTTCTCTATTTACCCATCTTTTGTGGAGTGTGTATTATTTTTTATTTCTTAAACATCTCTAGTATATTGTTGGTAAGTAAGGAAGGGACTCATTATCTCTTTTACCAGAGAGGCAACAACTAGGGTGAAGAGGTTATTCCATCTTATCTCACACCAAAGACTAATATTTGCTAAAGCTATACAAATGCATACTTCCTAAATACTGGGATAACTCTTACTAATTATGCTGTAAAATATAGCTTTAGGAGTTTTCTAAGATTAAAATTTTGATGTTCTTGGAATCATTAACAACATTAAAGAAACCAAGATAAGTTGTTTTTTAGTCACAAACACTATTCAAATGCCTTTAAAAAAAAAAAAAAAAAACCTAAGTTAAAACAAACACAAG
This sequence comes from Monodelphis domestica, assembly GCF_027887165.1. Taxonomy (NCBI): domain Eukaryota; kingdom Metazoa; phylum Chordata; class Mammalia; order Didelphimorphia; family Didelphidae; genus Monodelphis; species Monodelphis domestica. Next base: position 429,384,186 of record NC_077229.1, read on the forward strand.
ATATTTATTTGAGGGAAAATATACAAAATTGAATAGTCTAACTTGTTATCTAATGTTTTTCTGTCTTGGTTGGTAATTTTATATGAGAACTATGCCATGTTTTTCCCCTTTATATACTAAATATTAATTGCCTACTCTTCTTAGTTTATTATTTTTTTTTCAAAAAGGGCTTTACACCATTTGTCCCATCTGCGAGACCTTGTTGAAGATACCCGTGCCAAAGGGAACCTAATAAAACCAACAAAAAATGAAGAGATAAAAAACTGTCTAACCAACAAAAATTGAGATTTCTTTAAATATGTTCATAAGTGGACTAAATGGATTTTTTGGTTATTTCAAGGGTAATTGCCACAAATTATCCTACTCCCTTAAAATAAAATTCTTAAAATGACATTGTTTTGTACCCTAACTTCTTCAAGTTTCTGTGGATTCTTTTGCTGTATCCCATTCCTCTGTTTTGATACCTTGACAAAGAATTTTTTTCCTTTTATTTCCCTTTAATGATAGACTGCTTAGTATAAACAGAATCTTATTCCAGTGAGCATGAAAAATTACAAAACTTTCTAAGGTGATGTAATATAAAACAGGTTAGAATGAAAGTTTACTGCTACAGTATATACAAGTCACCCAACCTTTTTTTGTTTGAACAAAGTACATATTAAGGGTGTAATGTATTTGCAGACAAGGACAAACTGAGGAACTGGGAGATACAGAGTTAAAAAAAAGATAGTATCCTAGTTGTATAACAGTTATATTCTAGATGCTTTACAATCCTATATGTTGTCTCTAATTGTATTTAAATTTAGCATATCTGTAGGTTGCTTTCTGGCTATGGGTATTTGGATCAAATGCCTAGCTGAGCTAAACAAATTATGTAGTAATTTAGTAAGTAAATAATTGTTCATAGAAAGCATTTTAAAGCATGTTGTATCATTTCATGATCTAAGTTCACCATAAATCAGTTTGTCCTTTATGGATATTTCTCTTCTCTGGGCTAAGCAGAGCTCCCCTGCCTACCCAAGCACCAGGATAAGGAAACATCTTTACCATTTTGTTTGGGGTGTAAAATTTTAAGAGATCATTAATACAACTTTTTGAGAAATGTGATATATGGACAATCTACATCTTTATAATTCATCAAAAAGGCATTTTTGTTAAAAATATTTTCTTCCAAAAGGACACTAACTTTTGAACTTATAGTGTATTCCTTATTCAAATAATTCCTTTTAAATACTTTCTAAGATAATAATGATTTACTAATATACAAGACAAAATAATTTCACAGATTTAAAGTTATAATAAAATTCACATAAAAACCAAACAAGAACATAAATAACATTGAGAAAGATACCAAAATGAGTTCTAACACTACCAAAGCAGCATTAATTAAAACTCTAGTACTGGAAAAGGATTAGAGAAAATATACTGACTGAACACAATAGAGAACCTCAAGATAGAATCCAATTTGAATAAATTTGATAAATCCATTTTTTTAAAATTTGGTATAATTCTGGGGATGGAGCCAAGATGGAGGAGTAACTAGGGCAGCAGCGGCCATTTCACCACAAAAACCTCTCCAACAAGGAGTAAAATATTGCCACAAAATGAATACAGGAATGAAAGAACCAACAGAGACAAATGGAAAAAAACCTTCAAAAAAAGAAAAACCCAAAAGGTAGGCAGGGATCATCTGGGGAGCTAGGTTGAGAGGGAAGCAGAGCTATCAGGAGGCTTAGCAGCAAGTGAAGAGCAAGCCAAGAGCAAATTATACCTCACCACCACCCCACACATCTGCTCTCATAGGTTTCAAACTTAAGTCCAAGCTAAGTCAGACCCTGAGATCCTGCCAAGCAAATAGTGGTCCAAGCCAACTAACACCCCTTGAAATTGCAAACCTGTGGAGAAGTCCAGTGTCCAAGTCCAAGGCAATCTGGCCTGAGGAATTCTATCTTACCCTACAGAGAAGTAAGGGAAGCAGGGGGTAGTAGAATGGAGTGGAAATTTTTTTGGGGGGTGACAAAAAGCAAAATACTGGTAAAAAGGAATAGAGTGAAAGGGAATATAGCAGGATCTAAAGGGGATAATAAGATGGAGGGCAATACACAGTGTAATAAGGGACTATTTTGAATGGTAATTGATAACTAAAGATTAGGCTGTTAATCTTCCTACCTCCCTTCCTCCCTCTTCCTCCCTTCACCCTCCCTTCTTGCCTCCCCCCTTCCTGTTGATTCTCCTATTAATCTCTCTGATCAACTCAAGGGTGAGTTTATGATGTCTCAAATGAAATACTCTTTCTCTTCTCTATCTTAAGTAAGGGATTTATTGGGGAAGACAGGGTAGGATAAGGAAATGGAAGGAAGGGTTTTGAGGGTTTCCCTAACACTAGGATGAGTCTTAGATTGAAGGATGGTAGAATATAGTTCAATTTGGAGAAATGGGCTTATAGGTTTAGAAGTTTCAGTCACTATCACAACAGAGCAAGTCAGAGAGAGCTGGACTTTGTCCTTCTTTCTTCTGTCTTCAAAGTCAAAAGACAACCTTCAGGCTTCAGTCTCTAAAAGCCAAGAGAACAGACTTCTCTGTCTTTCCAAGCCAAAAGGTCCAGTCTTCAGTTGGTCTCCCTCCAACTGTTTTTCCTGGTCACATTCCAAATCAGAATGCTCTCATTTGAATGGCAGGTCATCAGTCTCAGCTACTCCAAGCTCCTGCTACAAACCATTCTTAATTTCTCACTTCTACAACAGTTAGTAATCATAATGCTGAATGTGGGATAAACTCACCCATTAAATGGAAGTGGATAGCAGACTGGATTAAAAACCAGAATCCTACTCTATGTTGTTTACAAGAAACATGTTTGGGGCAGGGTGACACACAGATTCAAGGTAAAAGGCTGGAGCAGAATATATTATGCATCATCTAAAGTAAAAAAGGGATGATATGTGAATCTTAAAAACTACTCAGACTGTACCTTAGAAGATTTGGTTTAGCTATTCCCTTATTGTAACAGTGGAGATACTTGGTCTAACAAGAATCAGGAATGTATTGGGAACTTTTAAAATTACTCCACCCTACTCAGACAGTGCCTTAGGGGAAGATAAAGTTGTAAACTCCTGATTGAACAATGAAAGTTCCTAACTCATACCTTATAGTAAAGCTAGAACATTAAGCTAAGTCTATTTTTAGATCTAATACAAAAAGGTGTTAAGTACCTGTAAAGGTTAAATTAATCATAAAGAGGTCAAGTAACTTACAAAAAGGCAAGCTTAACAAAGAGGTTTAAAGTACTCAGAAGATATAATCTAACCAGAGAAGGTGAGAACCAAAGAAGGTGAGAACTAAGAATGGGCAGTCCTGGAAAAAAAGGTGACATAAGAGAAAATTTTTTTAAAAGGAAGGGGTAAAAAGTCAGAAGGGGTGTTCGGAGTTCGGAGTTCAGTTGAATTGAGTTAGATTCTGAACTCAGTTCAGGAGATTCAGTGGAGGACTGGAGCTTGCTTGGAGACCATCTTGTGGTGAGTAAATAAGACTGACTCCTTTTTCCCTTAGGCTCAGGGAGGCCACTTTGGCCAAGGCCTTTAACTACTTCTTGGCTCAGCCTGAGCCAGAGCAGTTTAAATTAATTCTCATTCTCTCTGTCTCTGTCTCTGTCTCTGTCTCTGTCTCTGTCTCTGTCTCTGTCTCTGTCTCTGTCTCTCTCTGTCTCTCTCTCTCTCTCTCTCTCTCTCCCCCCCCTCTCCCTCTCCCTCTCTCTCTCTTTCCTTAATTCCTTCTCTCTTTATTAATTAAAATCTCCATAAATCCCTAGCTGACTTGGGTATTTTCATATTTGGGAATTTCCCATGGTGACGACTTATTTAGATTTTAAGTCACAACACTAAAATTATCCTTACAGTTTTGGTGTTTACAGTTTTGGCTGACCATGTTGGTTGTGACGAAAACACTCAAATTTCTGTGAAATCTCTTTCCTTTCTCTCTTTATTACTTGCTCAAATTAGTCAGTCTTTTTAAACAAGCTAACTCAGCTTCAAAAACACAGCTGCAAGAGCAGGTGAGTAAAAAACATTTTAATTTCTCCTTAAATTAAATAGAACACAGCTGTTTTAAATCTTAGCAACAGGGCCCTAAGGTCCTGGCTAGGAGAGCTGTTTCTAAATCTCCTTTCCTTTAGGGAACAACTGCCTAGATTAGGATTAAGGGAAACCTGGAGAAAGCTTTTGACCTTGTCCTGCTCCCCATGTATTTACTTTAGAAATATGAGGTTACAGTCAGTTCACAACTTACTTAACTGGCTCATCAGCTCCATGACCAAACTTGTAAATATGGTATTCCTTGTCTCTCTGAAATGGCTCATTCCATGGAACTTGTGGAAAAGTCTAATCGACACACATTCCCCCTTGAGATTTTGATTGTTGTAGTTGTAATATTGTATCTCCTTAAAAAACTCACTTCTCAGACAAACCAACCAATTGCTCCTTCTACTATTCAACAAAATGCAGAACCAAATACTCAGCCTGAGTTTATAGATGAAAGTTTGAGGGACCTCATAGCTTTTATCCTGTTCCACACTGTACTGGACAATAAGGCTCCTAGTTCACAAATGAGCCCCTCCCATACCCAACCCAATACTCCCCCTGCCCATTCCCCCTGCCCTGCCCCCTCGACCATAGAACCCCCCACTGTTAACAAACTCACCCCTCCCCCTGCTCAACCTGCTCAGCCCGTTTCAACCCCACCCATGCCTCCTACCCCACCCCCTCCATTCTAAGTTCACAACCTGCCCATGCCTCCTACCCCAACCCCTCCACCCTAAGTTCACACTTAAGTTCACAACCTACTCATGCCTCCCACCCTAACCCCTCTGCATCTTTTCCCCCAGCTATGAACCCTTCTTCCTTTGCCCCTCCTTCCCACCCTGCTCAATTCAATTCCCATACCCTTCCTACCTCTGATCCTTCTGGCACTATGGGACAACAACAAACCCTCCCCCTCAGTGTGCCCAACCATTCCCTTTCTGATACGTACCCCATTGAGAATGGAGCAAGAAGCCTAGGAACAGAAATAGGAGTATCAAATAATTCAGATAGGTGATTCCCTTTAAGGGAAGTACCCACTTTTATTAAAAATGGAAACTTGGTATCTGTAAGACACCATACACCTTTTAACCCTGAAGATTTAAATAAATTTATGGAAGATATTACATCATTTGAGGAAGAGCCAATATTAATTATAAAACGATTGGAGAACATATTCAGAACTTTTGACCCCACTTGGATGGATGTTGAAAATTTATTAGAAAAATTTCTGACAGAGAGAAAAATAATGTCATCTCTCTGGCTAATCAGAAGCAAGGTAGGAGAGGACATTATTGGCCAACTGAAGATCCACATTGGAACCCCAATGTTGAACCAGATTATACAAAACTAAACCAGGCCAGAGAAGTGTTATTGACATCCATGAGAGCTTGCTCCGATAGACCTGAAAAATGGTCAAAATTTGAAAGAACCTGACAAGAAATTGATGAGACCCCTTCCCAGTTTATGGATAGGCTTAATTGATGTAGGAAATACATATATGGACCTTGATTTATGCAGAGAAAGGGACATTAGGCAAATATATAGGCAATTCATTGAGAATTTTTGCTCAGTGGTAAAAGACTACTTTAAAACTAGCTGTCCTAATTGGGACTCTATTTTCTCTTATGTCACCTCCCCTAAATTTTCACATCTACTAATCACAGTAGACACCTTTTTTCCAGGACTGCCCATTCTTAGTTCTCACCTTCTTTGGTTCTCACCTTCTCTGGTTAGATTATATCTTCTGAGTACTTTAAACCTCTTTGTTAAGCTTGCCTTTTTGTAAGTTACTTGACCTCTTTATGATTAATTTAACCTTTACAGGTACTTAACACCTTTTTGTATTAGATCTAAAAATAGACTTAGCTTAATGTTCTAGCTTTACTATAAGGTATGAGTTAGGAACTTTCATTGTTCAATCAGGAGTTTACAACTTTATCTTCCCCTAAGGCACTGTCTGAGTAGGGTGGAGTAATTTTAAAAGTTCCCAATACATTCCTGATTCTTGTTAGACCAAGTATCTCCACTGTTACAATAAGGGAATAGCTAAACCAAATCTTCTAAGGTACAGTCTGAGTAGTTTTTAAGATTCACAGATACCAGACAAAGTCAAAGGCATCATCTCTGTGTGATAATTAACAAAGTCAAAAGAAATTGATCTGATTAAAAGAGATAAGGAAGGAAATTACATTTTGTTAGAAGGAACTATTGACAATGAAGTAATATAATTACTAAACATTTATACACCATATGGTATAGCATATAGATTTCTAACGGAAAAATTGAAGGAGCTCAAGGAGGAAATAGGTAGTAAGACCATTCTAGTGGAGGATAATAACTTTCCCATCTCAGAACTAGATAAATTGAACCAAAAAAAATAAATATATAAGAAGTAAGGAAAGTAAATGAAATGCTAGAAAAAATAGAGTTAATAGATATGTAAAGAAAAGTGAATAGGGATAAAAAGGAATATGCCTCCTTCTCATCAATACATGTTACATAATCAAAGATTGACCATGTCCTAGGGCATAAAAATGTTGGAAACAAATGCATAAAACAGAAATAATAAATACCCCTTGTAAAAATTAAATTAATATTTCTTCCCAGATATATATTTTATAAAGTTTATTAGAAAGGGTAGACAATCATAGTTTTAAATATCATCATTCTTTTAAGTAACCTAACCAGAAGTTGCCTAGCCCTTCCTCTTTCCCCCTTACTTGCCTGCTCTCTCCCCACATTCATACAAAGGCCCTGGTCAGTCACTGCTCCCTCACTTTTATTGATGTACAGTATGTACTCAGACTCAAAACCTGGCATAACTGTGTTATGTGAGGAATGTTGACAGACAAGTAAGGCTACTCAGGAAGGGGAGGGAATGAACTTCCTTGACACAATCCCCAGAGACCAGTCTCCCCAATGGATCATTTAAATATAACTATCTTATGACTCTAAATACCTTCTAGCTAAAAGTACATACGATATTGCATTTTTCTAAGAGGAAGTTATAATAGTTAAGAGAGATGAGGGAAATATGAGAGGAAAAATCCAAAAACTGATTGATAAACACACTGAAAAATGTCAATTAGAGGGCAGTCCCCTTTGGCAGAAGAATTTATATTCAAAATAAATATGTTCAACCCCCTTCAATTCAGTTCATTATATCCCAAAGTTCATTCTGGATATTTTGATGCAGTGTGTGGCTTCTTCAGGCATATTTACAGCACCTTCTCCAAAAGGATCCACTTTCTTGATTCAGGATATTGGCAAGTTTCTTTTCCTGAAATTTCTCCAAAAATTTTTAAGTCTTGAATTTTAGGATAATTACATAATCCCCCCAAGGAGGCTGTTGACAAACACCAGAATCACCCTGAGATACATGGCTGAGTTATGCAGTATATGAAACAATTGACAAAAGAAAATCAAATACCCCCCCCAAATCCCAAAATAAAAAACAAAAATTAAAATCTGTATGAAAAAAATAAGTACAGAAATGATTAAAAAACAAGTATCTTACTTATATAAAATTCTGTGTAAAAAATAAACCTATAACAGGTCCTTGAATCAGTAACAAGGTCAAATTAAAGTGATTTATGTTCCACAAGCCTGTAGGACAAAAGCAGCAATACAGCACTCTACCCATTTGCAACCAGGACTACAGAAAATTACCAAACTATAAGAGAGAAAGGACTAAGTTTCATCAGCAAATGGGAAAAATTATTCCCTGTTTTGATTGCACCTTCACTGTCAGAGATAGGGGGAGCCAGGATGATAGCCAAACTGAGGTACTTGACTCAGAATATTGTACATGGAGTGTGGTACAAGGGAGTCCTTCATCTTAACATATGTGAAGCTCCATAACCTTGATTCTCAAACTAGGTTCAAGTCCTTTCATATTGGTATAGAAGTTCAACAATCCTCCCTGGATTAGTTTCGATCTGTTTTGACCTCATGCTACTTGGCACTGTAGAATGGCTCTTTTCTTCCCTTCTCCTGGAATCAGACATAATCATTAAACAAAGTCCCATGACATTTATCAATGTATGGCAGGTTTCCATAGTCCAAAGCTTTTGGGTATGCATGGTTACTAGGACTAATATACTGTAAACTTATACTGTAAACTTTATCCTTCAAGGCAAAAAACAGTAATACTGATTTTGTGTAATTCAAGTATCAACAAGGATAGGAAAAAAAGAAAAAAAATCAAATATCCCATTACAAAGAGAAAAAATAACTAAAAAAAACATAATTTCACAGTTAATATTCAATGTGACAATATGTTAGCCAAGCAAAGGCACAACACAAAAGGTGCTCACTCAAAAATGAGATTTATATTCCTCTTAACTTGGCCAGGATCCACAGTGTAAGAGTACATAATTTTTTCACCAGGTAAAAGTCTTTTAAAAACAGCAGTACAACAACTAATATCAATTCTAAGAAGTACCAAACTCCCCAAAATTATAAGAGCCTATTTTAGGATAACTGCAAATAAACCCACTTCATTAGGATTTACATGAGTTTCTATACTTCCTGTATGACATTTAAAAAACCTTTGAAATCATGAATATTTATCATAAATTCTACAGATTTAGCCAATCTTTGAGATATTTTAAACAAAGTCTATTAATAAATCATTCCAAAATTTGGTAGGAGAGAAACCCAGAAAAACCTCAGTACTGTTGATGAAGAGTTACAAATATAAGAAATTCACTTCGAAGCTACTAGGTTTCACAGGAAAAATCATCCCCCCACCCCCTCCTTGATGAGATTATAGCACATCACAGGGGAACTAAGCCACTTGGGCACCTCCCTCCCTCTTGGTATGAGACTGTAACAGTGTAACAGAACTGTCTCCAATATGTCCCAAACAGTTTCACATGGAGCTGAGGACTAAAAAATGAAAATCACTGCATATATATCATCTATTACATTTTCAATAAATGCAGAGATGGGAAAATACAACAGTGCCATTGCACTCTACTTCAGCAACAAATGGACCCTTACCTCTTGTTACAAACAACTCAGAGGCAGGGAAATGAGCAGTCAGAGGCAGTGGTGCTCCCAGATATCTAAAAATCACTTTTGAAGACTCATTAAAATCAATTTAGAATATTAGATCATTAAATTCTCTAAAACATGTATACAGGTTGAAACAAGTTTGATGGAGTTTAGGCATCATCTGTGTGACAATTAACAAAGACAAAAAAGGAACAAAAGGCTATTTATGGGCTTTTTACAATGATATTCTTCAATACAATCATAGTCATAGAGGGGGTACAAATAAAGACAATGTAACAATATTTAGATTTTGATAACTTATGAAGTGGTTAACTGTAAATTAAATACATCTTGTATTTAGAATTGTTTTAGAGACTTCTTCATTCTGGGGACGGGAACAAACTGAAACAGTTAGCATCAATAAGGCAATGAGGTGTGAAAAGGCTTAAAATTCACCTCTAGACTATTTGAGGTTACTTCCCTTCCCAAGTTCCATCAGTCATCTAAATCCCTTTGTCCACACCTCTGGGGTCCCCCATACTGAGGGGAGTCCCCACACTGAGTACACATATTTGGGTGTGAGTCTTTATCTGCCTCATTTGAATAACTATTCCTCCTATCAATATTACTATTCCTGAAACTTCTATTCCTATTTTCCTGATTTTTCTTCTTATGATTCATAATTACATGACCCATTTCCCCATAAAAATAACATGTTAGTGGATGTTTTATGGATTCATGTAAGAGAGCTATGATCTCTTCTTGCTTTACCTATCCAACTGTTTTGGTTTATTCTTTTATTTCCTTCCCCAATGTCTCTACTAAAATAGTGTTCTCTTTATTCTTCTCACCCTGTTTAGCAGGCAATTCCTTTATTTCCTTCCTAAGTCCTTCTACTAAAGCACTGTTCTTCTCCTTTTCCTTATGTCCCTCAAAAGCATAAACTGCCACTAGTTTCAATTCTTCAAGGTCCATAGTAGGCCAGTTTGGACAGCTAGTCATAAAATAATTTTAAACTATCTTACAACTGTTTTTCACAAATTGTATTCTGATTTGTCTAACATCCCTTTCCCAATCAAGATCCAATTCTATATACCTTCCTCCCAATTCAATAAGTCTATAAACTGAGATGGGTTCTCATTGTCTTCTTGCTTAAGATTTTCAAATTTAGTTCATAAACCAGGCCTATCAAAACAGGCTCTCGTGGCCCTTAGCAATGCATTTCTAGCCTGGCATAGTTGTAAGTAATCTTGCTCTGAATTTAGGTCCCATTTGGGATCTTCAGTTGGTCAACGAGTTATTCCCTCTCCCTGGGCCTGATTAACAAGAGAAAGAATCTTATTCCTTTTCCTTTCCATTAGCAAGGCCTGGAGCAAATCTTCCATATCAACCCATGTGGGGGTTATATGTACAAAAAATGTTCTCAACTCTATTTATTAATAAAATAGGCTCATCTTCAAAGGGAGGCAGTTTTTCTTTGAATCTCTTGATGTCCAGCGGAGAGAAAGGTGTATGATGTCTAATGTTTACTAAATCTCCACATCTGTTATATGTAGGGACATCTCTTAGAAGGAAAAGCCTTTATTTGAATCATCTGTGGTAACTGTTACTTGGCCTGTGTTCTGGAGTTCAATGGAGTGGGTTGTAGTGAGGCTAGTATGGGAAGGGGGTGGGGTGGTTGAATGGAGAGGAAGAAATGATCAGGGCATGGGGAGGCAGGGTGAAAAGATTGAGGTGAGGCTGGGGTATGGCAGAGAGGAACAGGGAAGAGGCTGGGGGCAAGGTGGAGAGGAATGGGGTCTGGGTTGGGGGTGAAGTGGAGAGGAGGGGGGGTGGGACCTGATACAGGGTGGAGAGAAGTAGGATGGGTGAGGTCTAGAGGAGAATTCATAGTATGTTGAGTAGGATTGATCAGGAGGAAATGAGGGAAAAGGATGTCCAAGAGAATTATGTAGGGATGGTACAGGTGGGAATAGGGGAGATTGGTGGGCACTGGGTAGTGTATTAGAATTGTATTAGAGAGGAAAGGTTGTGAAAGATAATAAGGGGAATCAAAAGATGTTACTCCTGGAAGTAATTGAAGGAAGGAAGCTGATTTCTGAGCCGCTCCTTTACTTCCTGTTCTTCCTCACTAAGTAACCTAATGAAGAATTTCTCACAGATGGTAAGTCATCTCTTCCCTTTAATAACAAAACCCTTCAGATCAATTTCTTTAGTTAAGACTATCTGTTTCTTCAGCTCAAAATAGAGGTAGAAAGGTAATGACCAGAGAGAAGATGAAGTGGCCTGTCTTCAAACCACCTTCAAACAGAAGTGAAGTCCAGCCAACTGGGGGATCCAACTGTCCCTTCTTCCAACTTCCATGGAATTCTCTCACTCTCCTCCCCGATGGTCTGGGTTCCATGTGTTCTTGAGCTCTCCATGCTTTGCATATCATTTCTTCAGTCTATGCCCAATTCCTCTATCACAATAGTTAGAAGGAGAGTATGAGTTGTGGGATGGTAAAGGAGGGTAGAGAGGTATATTAGGAGGGAAGGGATGGGAAGAGTAGGGTATGAGCGAGGTCTGACAGGGAGAGGAGCTGAGGGGTTCAAGTCCTGATTTGGGCCAGTATGAGGAGAAAACTCCCAGGCCAGGTGGGATGATAAGAATGTTTCTTGCTAGATTTCACTGAAGGAATTAAGCTAGAATGGTCTGGTTCCAAATAAATAATGGTGTCCTCACTGGAGGGAATGGTTGATTTATCAACATGATATATCCATAAGAGCCAGTATTTATAATCTGGAATCTTTGTTTTTAATGGCTAACTCCAAATCCTTTAGGATCTTGAAGTAAAAAGAGTCATATGTTGGCTAGGCAAATGATATGTCCATCTAGGCTTTTCAAAATTTTCTAGATGCCTTCTTTGTCATCCAATTCTCCTTGGGCAAATTAGGATCACCCCAAGAAGTTAAAAGTGAATTCAGAGGTGAATCAGAAGGAATATTTTTCCTGATTTCCCTTGATGTGTTGCAGTATTTCCCATATTGTCTAGTCTGTATGTCTTAATCTTCCTACTTAAGCTAGTCTGAGTATTGCTAAATGGTCAGTGTAAACAATGAAAAGTTCCTAAAACATCAAAATAAAATGGAGACACAAAGTTCTTCAATGTTATTATGGAAGGCAATGAGAGGAGGTTTAAAACAAAAAGCTAATGTAAAGAAGTAAGTAATTATTGCACAGCAATAGTATCAATAATGAGTGTTTATTTAGTAAAATTATTATTTTATTAATAATTAACAATATGTACTTATTATAATTATTGATAATTAATATTAAGCATTTATTATAATTATTGTTGTTAATCAATAACAATAAACAATCATAAACAAGTATAAACTATCAAAAATAATAATTAGTGATTAGTAATAGGTGGTAGTGACTAATAATAGTTATTGAGCATTAATAATTATTATTGATAATATTATTAATACTATTGGGTTCTAAAATTATTCCTTAATATTGCATGTAATTAATTCTATTTAATATTGGCTTTGTTCAATTTTTTAGAAATTTGGTTTTAATTTAAATTCATTATTATTAATATTTAACTCTTAATAATCCTTTTATTTAAATGTATTCAATTTAATGTTATTTTAGATCACTAGTATCAGTAGCAAAGGAATTTTCATTTTCCTGCAGTTTTAACTTTAGACAGTAGGTGGCGCTATAACTGCATGTAGAGTGGAACACACTTGTGGGTAAGCCTGATCTAAACAAGCAGGGAGATAAAGGAAGAGAAAGAAAAAAATTGTGGCTTTTGATATACTAAAGGAAGCAGGCAGTATGCAAGGAAAGTTTGAGAATGGGAGAGGGAGAGAAGAAAATAATTCCAAAAAGCACTTCTTCTTAGCCCAGTTCTAAGAACTCTTTGAAGGGGGAAAGGGGAAGGGAAAGAAAAACCAATTTAAATCTCTTCCCCTCCCCCATAACCACATGTTTCTTTCAAAAAGTGGGGAGCACTGGCAACTGCCAGAGATCCACTTAATCAGTGCCAGTTTTTTAATCCAGGAACTCCTCTCTCTTGGTCTCATTACCAAGTTCTTGAGTTCCCTGCTCCAGCTCCTCACTGTCAGATTCAAAATTTTTGTGGGAGGGGAAGAAAGTTAGGGCTCAGTCTGACACCAATTCCTAGGGGACCACCCCTGTGCGCTGTTCCCCCAGTCTGCTAGGGCTGTGCTGTTCTTAGTTCAGTGTGAACAGTTAGGGCTTTGCATTAGAGTTAGAGTCTGTAAAAATGGAGATTCGAACCCTGGACTTCAATCCCCAGAAGTCCTTACTCTAGTTCCTGAGATGCCCTCTAATTTCACTGAGATAGTGTGTTTGTTTGCCCAGTGGCTATTGAGAATTTTGGGGATATTGATAACTACACATTTGTACTACTATTCTTTAAAAATGAAAAAGGTTACCTTGTAAAATTCATTCACAGTGGATCATGGCCAGATTTCAAGAGGAAATGGATCTCATTTTTGGTGAGAAAGCCTTGTATTCTATATTTTCTTAGATTTTCATTCAGAAATTTTATTTGGATTTTTCTAATGTCCTTTTAATTTCTCTTACCAATTGTTTCATATACTTCATACCTCAGCCATGCATCCCTAAGTGATCCTGTATTTTTTCAATCACCCTCAAGAAAGGGAAATTTAAAAAATATTATTATTTAAATTGCAAAGATTAAATTCCTTTTAAGAAGAATTTTAGGTAAAGAAAGATGATACCTCTTTGAATCTGAATCCAGAAACTGAACTGTTGGAGAAGATACCATGAAGAAGCATCCAAACCACAAGCTGCACAAGAAGATTGAGAATGAACTTTGGGTGTGGTTGATTGAACATTCATTTATTTGTATCTATACTTTCATGCCAAAGGGGACTGCCCCCTAACTGGCTTTTTGTCAATGCGTCTAGCAATTATTGTTTCCTTTTTTTCCTCCTCTTATTCTAAAATTATTGTAATCTTTAAGTTGATTATGTTTTCATGATCCTTTGGAAAAAAAAAAAAACTTTTTCCCCAGAGTATCATACAGGGATATGTAAAAATGGAGAGTTGAACCGTGGACTTCAATCCCCAGAAGTCCTTGCTCTAGTTCCCAAGATGCCCTCTAATCTTACCTAGTTTTCCCACCTGGGCGAGATCAAAATTTCTATTTAACTGGCTGTAAAAGCCTACTGAGCTCTCTTCCTACTTCCGCTTCCAAGCAGAAGCATCTCTCATGATGTAAGTAAAATTGAATGGACCTTTCAGCCCTCCTAGGCACGTGCTTTCTTACTTGTATTTTCTTAAAATCTTAATCTTTAATAAACCTCATAAAATATAATACTTCTAGTAGAGAAACTAAATTTTAACTGCTACAAGTCCCAGCAGCCACCTACACTTATGGTGGCTGAAAGCCTGTGTTTTCCAGAGCCAGGGTCACGCAAAAAGCTTCTTCCTGGTCTCTACCACCTCAGGGAACTCCTTCATAGCCTGGAAGGAACCCCAGGATCTATTCAAGGGGTTCCCCCTGCACTAGGCTGAGCAAAGGGGCACTAGGGCTGTGGAAAGTAAAAGAGCAAGAGTTCCTGTTGGGGCTTAAAACCCACTGGATTCTGTATGGGCAAAAATGATCCTTCACCCCTATTCAAGTTTACAGAAAAAAAGGGGAGGTAGAGGTGAACACCATCTGGGAAGGAACTTTCCTCACCAATCCAATGTGATCTGATAGGGGAAAAACAACAGCCTATTCCCTCTCTCCACCAAGGTTTGTTTTGCATATAAAAGCAGACAAACAAACTGAAACAGCTCATATTCACCTATGCTTACCTAAGCACTTACTTAAAACCCCTCAGAAGAAAATTAAAGGTAAAAAAAAAACCTAGTCTAGTGGTTGCCATCTGTAAGAATTAAATTAATATTTCTACTGTGGATGAGAGAATGGGGAAAAGCCTGCAGCATAGCTGAAGGAACAAGATCTGCAGAGCTGTCAATCAAAGAAAGTATTCTGTAATGAAATGATGACTGGGAAAGATGGTTGAAGCAAGGAACAGCAAAACTGAGAGAGTTGGTCTCTTGCTCTAGGGACAAGAAGGAGTAAGGACTGAAAAGATCCTGCTCTCATTGATTTCTCCCTTCAAGACTCAAGTCACTAAAATCCTCAAACTTGTTAGCCATCTTCCCAATTCTAGACTCTATTCCGCTATCCTTCAACTTAGGAGTATTTTATGATTAGGGGAACCCAATCCCTCTCTCCCATCAACTTCCCTACCTTCCCCATCTGCCTGATATGTCAAGGTACTCAGAGCTGATTTCCAGTCATATCAACTGAAGAACCAACTGACAGGGGAAGGGAGGAAGGAGGAAGGAAAGGGAGGGGGAAAGGAGAAGGATGAGGTTGACTGATCTTGAGGCTTCCTCGAACCCGCGAGAAACCTCAAGGTAGGAAGATAGAGGAAGGATAGAGGGGGATGGCAGAGCCAACTTAGAGATATGAGGTGGCAGGAATGAGTTAGAAATCCAGGCCTTATTGATTACAAAGGAGCCACAGCAAAAACTCCGATCAGTGGACTACTCAGAAGGCTTATACCGTCCAAAGATCCAAATTTAATACCACACAGGTAGGAGACATGATAGAGAAAACAAAGTGACTGGCCGAAGGCCAGGTCCCAGGTGGGAGAGGTAGATAAGGAAAGGAATCAAAGATGGAGCTTGGCCTCTGGCCAAGCTCCAGCAAGGACAGGCATCAGTAAGAGCTGAGATCCAAAAGGAAGAGGGGGCGGAGCTTGCTGTGGCCTTATATTTAATCTCTTTGATATGCAAATATACACAATACATAGGGATGATTATCATTGGTTAACTACAAGGTATAGGTGTGGTTTCTCTTAGCCAGGTGAGCACAAAGAAACCTGTTTTCCCGCCTAACCTAGGGGAAGCTGGGGTCAAGGGTCAGAGGCTTTCCCAGCCATGCGCAAGACTGAGCATGCTCTCTTCTAAGCCACTCTGCACATACTGTTTCCCTTGCCCATAGCTAGGGGTGGACTGCTACAGATCTGATCTTTCCATCAACATAACCCTCAAGTTAATTCCCTAATATACTACCCAGACATATCTTTTATAAAGTTTATTAGAAAGAGTATACAATCATATTTTTAAATTTCATCATTCCTCTAAGTAACCTGACCATGAGTTTCCTAGCCTACCGATCCCTTTCTCTTTCCCCCCTCACCTACCTGCTCTGTCCCTGAGTTCCTTCACAAGCCACAGTCAGTCACTTCCCCTTCACTTTTATTGACTATACAGCTCATTCACAGATGCAAAACCTGGCATAACTGAATTATGTGAGAAATGTTGATGGACAGGTCAGGCTACTAAGGAGGAGTTCCTTGAAACACACTTTTTCAGATCCTAATGTGGTAAAAATTATAATTTACAAGGGTCCATAAAATGGCAAATTTAAATTTATATTGAAATTAAATAATCTCATTTTTCAAAATAGATGGGTCAAAGAAACAAGTACAGACTTCATTAAAGAGAATGACAATGAGGAGACACCAAATCAAAACCTATGGGATACAGCCAGAGCAGTACTGAGGGGAAAATTTTTATTGCTGAGTGTCTATACCAACAAAATAGAGAGGATGGAGATCAATGAATTGAGTTTGCAAATTTAAAAATTAGAAAAAGAACAAATTTAAAATCCCCAGATAAAAAATAAATTTGATATCTTAAAAATTAAATGAGAAATTAATCAAATTGAAAGTAAAAAAAACCCTATTGGTCATTTCTGATTCAAATTCTTCATGGGTTTGTGGAGAGTTTCCATTTCCTTTGGAAGATTTCAGAGCATTTGCTTGTGTTTCCTCTTCTGTCTCCTCTTTGTTTTGTATTTTTGCTCCATAAAATGTATCCAAAGTTGCTCCCTTCTTCTTGTTTCTTTTGGAATTTGGGGGCTTTTGTGCTTCAGTGTAGTTTGCCATCTCTATCTGAGTGGGGAGGATTAGCTTTTCTTATCTCTGTCTGGTGTTCAGAGGTGTTAAACCCAGGCAGATTGTCCTTTCTATGAAGTTGTTGTTCTGTCTTCCTGGGGAAGCCAAGAATTGCTGGTGTGTCCCTGGGTTGAATTGAGTGTGCCCTGAGGCAGGGACCTGAGACTAGGATGGAGGGATCCAGCCAGGGGGTTATAAGCTCCCCCCATCTCTGTTTCCCTGCTGTCTGGGTGCCCCCTCGACTAGGTCAGGTTGTTTTCAGGAAGCGGCCTTCTGAATAGCCGGCCCTGGGGTCCTTTTGCCAGCCCTGAGGGTTACTGTTGTTCCAGATGACCCTGCTCTCTGAGGAGGAGGGGCCACAGCTTCCCAGAGCTCCGAGGGCTTCTCCCAGGGGGTTATGAACTCCCCCATCCCTCTCTGTTTCTCTGCTGTCTGGGTGCCCCCTCGACTGGATTAGGTTGTTTTCAGGATGTGGCCTTCAGAATAGCAGGCCTTGGGGCTCTGAGGTTGCCTCTGCTGCCTCGGACTCAGCTCTCTGGGTTGGGGGGATGGGTCCTAGGACCTTCCTTCTGCCTGCCCCTTACCTCCAAGTGGTCTCGGGTTCTGGCTTTTGGGGGGGGGGCTACCTTTTGATCCAGGTCCACGTCCAGGAGGAGGACTCCCTGGGTCTATGCTGTTGATCGTTTTGAATTTCGGTGTCCTAGGAGCATTCGGTTTGAGATCGGTAAGGAAGGGTTTCAGGAGATCTAAACTTTAGCTTTCTCTAAGCCGCCATCTTGACCGGAAGCCTTCTGGGAGGAAAAGTGGGAAATAATGCAAAAGAAATTCACACATCTACAAAACCAGTATGACCAAACTGAAAAGGAAAACCAGGCCTTAAAACAAGAACTAATAAAGCAAAACCAAAAGGCCAAGAAATTAGAAGAGAACATAAAATATCTCACTGACAAGGTGACAGATTTGGAAAATAGAGGGAGAAGAGATAATTTAAGAATAATTGGACTTCCAGAAAAGCCAGAAATAAACAGCAAACACGACATCGTAATACAAGATATAATTAAAGAAAATTGCCCAAAGATTCTAGAACAAGGGGGCAATACAGCCACTGACAGAGCTCACAGAACACCCTCTACACTAAACCCCCAAAAGACAATTCCAAGGAATGTAATTGCCAAATTTCAAAGCTCTCAAACAAAAGAAAAAATCCTACAAGAAGCCAAAAAAAGACAATTTAGATATAAAGGAATGCCAATCAGGGTCAAACAAGACCTTGCAAGTTCCACTCTGAATGATCGTAGGGCATGGAACATGATTTTCAGAAAGGCAAGAGAGCTGGGTCTTCAACCAAGAATCAGCTATCCAGCAAAACTGACTATATACTTCCAAGCGAAAGTATGGGCATTCAACAAAATAGAAGATTTCCAACTTTTTGCAAAGAAAAGACCAGAGCTCTGTGGAAAGTTCGATATAGAAAATCAAAGAGCAAGGAATACCTGAAAAGGTAAATATGAAGGAAAGGGAAAAGGAGAAAAATCTTATCTTCTTCTTTTACTCAAACTCTCTTCTATAAGGACTACATTTATATCAATCTATGTATACTAACATGTGGGGAAAATGTAATGTGTAAATAGGGGGAAAAGAAAGACCAAATAGAATAATCTTTCTCACACAAAGATTCACATAGGAAGGGGAGGGAAAGACAACTCTTATAAGAAGGAGAGGAAGAGAGTTTTTACTTAAACCTTACTCTCAGGGAAATCAACTCTGAGAGGGAAGAACATCTGGATCCATTGGGATCTTGAATTCTATCTTACCCAACAAGGGTAGGGAGAAGGGAAAACCAAGGGGGGGGAGGGGGAGAGGGAAAACAAAAGGGGAGGGAAAGAGAGGGGGGAGGGGGAGGGACTAAAAAGGGAAACATATCAAGGGAGGGGATAAGGGGGACTGATTTAAAGTAAATCACTGGACTAAAAGGTAGAGCCAAAGAAAAAAAGGTTAGAATTAGGAAAGGATATCAAAATGCCAGGGAGTTCACAAGTGACAGTCATAACATTGAACGTGAATGGGATGAACTCACCCATAAAACGTAGATGAATAGAAGAATGGATTAGAATCCAAAACCCTATCATATGTTGTCTCCAAGAAACACACATGAGGCGGGTAGACACCCACAAGGTCAGAATTAAAGGATGGAGTAAGACCTTCTGGGCCTCAACTGACAGAAAGTAGGCAGGAGTGGCAATCATGATATCTGATAAAGCCAAAGCAAAAATAGACCTGATCAAAAGGGATAGGGAAGTAATTATATTTTGTTAAAAGGGACTTTAGATAATGAGGAAATATCACTAATCAACATGTATGCACCGAATAATATAGCACTCAAATTTCTAATGGAGAAATTAGGAGAATTGAAGGAAGAAATAGACAGTAAAACCATATTAGTGGGAGACTTGAACCAACCATTATCAAATTTAGATAAATCAAATCAAAAAATAAATAAGAAGGAGGTAAAAGAAGTGAATGAAATCTTAGAAAAATTAGAATTAATAGACATATGGAGAAAAATAAATAGGGATAAAAAGGAATACACCTTCTTCTCAGCACCACATGGCACATTCACAAAGATTGACCATACATTAGGTCACAGAAACATGGCACACAAATGCAGAAAAGAAGAAATAATAAATGCAGCCTTTTCAAACCACAAGGCAATAAAAATAATGATCAGTAATGGTAAATGGAAAACCAAATCAAAAACTAATTGGAAACTAAATAATATGATACTCCAAAATCATTTAGTTAGAGAAGAAATCATAGAAATAATAATTTCATTGAGGAAAATGACAATGGCGAGACATCTTTTCAAACCATTTGGGATGCAGCCAAAGCGGTAATCAGAGGTAAATTCATTTCCCTGAGTGCATATATTAACAAACTAGGGAGAGCAAAGATCAATCAATTGGAAATGCAAATAAAAAAAGTCAAAAGCGACCAAATTAAAAACCCCCAACAGAAAACCAAACTAGAAATCCTAAAAATTAAGGGAGAAATTAATACAATCGAAAGTGATAGAACTATTGATTTAATAAATAAGACAAGAAGCTGGTACTTTGAAAAAACAAACAAAATAGACAAAGTACTGGCCAATCTAATTTAAAAAAGGAAGGAAGAAAAGCAAATTAACAGTATCAAAAATGAAAAGGGGGACATCACCTCTGATGAAGAGGAAATTAAGGCAATCATTAAAAATTACTTTGCCCAATTATATGGCAACAAATACACCAATTTAAGTGATATGGATGAATATATACAAAAATACAAACTATCTAGACTAAAAGAAGAAGAAATAGAATTCTTAAATAATCCCATATCAGAAAATGAAATCCAACAGGCCATCAAAGAACTTCCTAAGAAAAAATCCCCAGGGCCTGATGGATTCACCAGCGAATTCTATCAAACATTCAGAGAACAGTTAATCCCAATACTATACAAACTATTTGACATAATAAGCAAAGAGGGAGTTCTACCAAACTCCTTTTATGACACAAACATGGTACTGATTCCAAGACCAGGCAGGTCAAAAACAGAGAAAGAAAACTATAGACTAATCTCCCTAATGAATATAGATGCAAAAATCTTAAATAGGATAGTAGCAAAAAGACTCCAGCAAGTGATCAGAAGGGTCATCCACCATGATCAAGTAGGATTTATACCAGGGATGCTGGGCTGGTTCAATATTAGGAAAACCATCCACATAATTGACCACATCAACAAGCAAACCAACAAGAACCACATGATTATCTCAATAGATGCAGAAAAAGCCTTTGATAAAATACAACACCCATTCCTATTAAAAACACTAGAGAACATAGGAATAGAAGGGCCGTTCCTAAAAATAATAAACAGTATATATCTAAAACCATCAGCTAATATCATCTGCAATGGGGATAAACTAGATGCATTCCCAATAAGATCAGGAGTGAAACAAGGATGCCCATTATCACCTCTACTATTTGACATTGTACTAGAAACACAAGCAGTAGCAATTAGAGAAGAAAAAGAAATTGAAGGCATCAAAATAGGCAAGGAGGAGACCAAATTATCACTCTTTGCAGATGACATGATGGTCTACTTAAAGAATCCTAGAGATTCAACCAAAAAGCTAATTGAAATAATCAACAACTTTAGCAAAGTTGCAGGATACAAAATAAACCCACATAAGTCATCAGCTTTTCTATATATCTCCAACACAGCTCAGCAGCAAAAACTAGAAAGAGAAATCCCATTCAAAATCACCTTAGACAAAATAGAATACCTAGGAATCTATCTCCTGAGACAAACACAGGAACTATATGAACAGAACTACAAAACACTCACCACACAACTAAAACTAGACTTGAGCAATTAGAAAAACATTAACTGCTCATGGATAGGATGAGCTAATATAATAAAAATGACCATCCTACCCAAACTTATTTATCTATTTATTGCCATACCCATGGAACTCCCAAAAAATTTCTTTACTGATTTAGAAAAAAACATAACAAAGTTCATTTGGAATAACAAAAGATCAAGGATATCCAGGAAAATAATGAAAAAAAAAACACAAATGAGGGGGGCCTTGCAGTCCCAGACCTCAAACTATATTACAAAGCAGCAGTCATCAAAACATTTTGGTACTGGCTAAGAGACAGAAAGGAGGATCAGTGGAACAGACTGGGGGCAAGCGACCTCAGCAAGACAGTATACGATAAACCCAATGATCCCAGCTTTTGGGACAAAAATCCACTATTCGATAAAAACTGCTGGGAAATTTGGAAGACAGTGTGGGAGAGATTAGGAATTGATCAACACCTCACACCCTACACCAAGATAAATTCAAAATGGGTGAATGACTTAAACATAAAGAAGGAAACCATAAGTAAATTGGGTAAACACAGAATAGTATACATGTCAGACCTTTGGGAGGGGAAAGACTTTAAAACCAAGCAAGACATAGAAAGAATCACAAAATGTAAAATAAATAATTTCGTCTACATCAAATTAAAAAGCTTTTGTACAAACAAAACCAATGTAACTAAAATCAGAAGGAAAACAACAAATTGGAAAAAAATCTTCATAAAAACCTCTGAGAAAGGTTTAATTACTCAAATTTATAGAGCTAAATCAATTGTACAAAAAATCAAGCCATTCCCCAATTGATAAATGGGCAAGGGACATGGATAGGCAGTTTTCAGATAAAGAAATCAATACTATTAATAAGCACATGAAGAAGTGTTCTAAATCTCTTATAATCAGAGAGATGCAAATCAAAACAACTCTGAGGTATCACCTCACACCTAACAGATTGGCTAACATGACAGCTATGGAAAGTAATGAATGCTGGAGGGGATGTGGCAAAGTAGGGACATTAATTCATTGCTGGTGGAGTTGTGAACTGATCCAACCATTCTGGAGGGCAATTTGGAACCATACCCAAAGGGCTTTAAAAGACTGCCTTCCCTTTGATCCAGCCATACCACTGCTGGGTTTGTACCCTAAAGAGAAAATAAGGAAAAAGACTTGTACAAAAATACTCATAGCCATGCTCTTTGTGGTGGCCAAAAATTAGAAAACAAGGGGATGCCCATCAATTGGGGAATGGCTGAACAAATTGTGGTATATGTTGGTGATGGAATATTATTGTGCAAAAAGGAATAATAAAGTGGAGGAATTCCATGGAGACTGGAACGACCTCCAGGAAGTGATGCAGAGAGAGAGGAGTAGAACCAGGAGAATATTGTACACAGAGACAAACACACTGTGGTATAATCGAATGTAATGGACTTCTCCATTAGTGGCAGTGTAATGTCCCTGAACAATCTGCAGGGATCTAGGAGAAAAAACACTATCCATAAGCAGAGGACAAACGGTGGGAGTAGAAACACCAAGGAAAAGCAACTGCCTGACTATAGCAGTTGAGAGACATGACAGAGGAGAGACTCTAAATGAACACTCTAATGCAAATATTAACAACATGGCAATGGGTTAGAATCAAGAACACATGTGATACCCAGTGGAATCACACATTGGCTACGGGGGGTGGGGGGGAGGAAAAGAAAATGATCTTTGTCTTTAATGAATAATGCATGGAAATGATCAAATAAAATACTATAAAATAAAAAAAAAAGCTGCTCTCAACTTACCAATGCTAAATAACTGTTAAGACCAACAGAAGAACAGGGAATGGGTGGGGGGAGGAAGAGTGAGAATTCAGTCTCTCCTTTAACCTTATTTCTTACAGTTCCAGCACTTCTTTTTGCCTTAAATAACCTAATTAAAGGAGCCTCCACTACATCACTTTCTCTGTAGGGTAAGATAGAATTCAATACCCCAATGGATCTAGATGCTCTTCCCTCTCAGAATTGATTTCACTGAGTGTAAGGTTTAAGTATTACCTATTAGCACTATCTTCCTTTCCTTCTTATAATGGTATTCTTCCCCTCCCCTTCCCATGAGCCTCTTTGTGTGATAAAGATTATTCTATTCTTTCAAGTTTCTCTTGCTGCTATCTTCTATGGCACCTCCCTTTTTCTTTTTTTACATATCATCTTAGATCACTTATCATCCCAATCTCTACCTATAAATGATTCTTCTAATTAGTATAATAGTGAACATACTTTTTGAGAGTTACAAATAACATTTTCCATGTATTAATATAAAAAAATTTGACCTTATTGAAACCCTTAAAAAAGAAAATTTAAATAAAAACACATTTTTTTTTGTTTCCCCTCTCTTTGTTATTTATCTTTTTCATGTTTCTCTTGATTTTTGTGTTTGGATATCAAACTTTCCACTTACTTCTCTTTTCTTTACAAATCCTTGGAAATCTTCTATTTTGTTGAATGACTATACTTTCCCCTGGAAATATATAGTCAGTTTTGATGGGTAGGTGATCCTTGGTTGAAGACCCACTTCTCTTGTCTTTCTGAACATCATATTCCAAGCCTTGTGTAGAAGCTACCAGATCTTGTGTGATCCCGATTGATGCTCCTTGATATATGAATTGTCTCTTTTTGGCTTCTTGTAAAATTTTCTCCTTAGTTTGGAAGCTCTTGAATTTGGCCATTACATTCTTGGGGGTTGTCTTTTGAGGATTTAGTGTAGATGGTGTTCTATGAACTCTTTCTATGTCTATTTTGCCCTCTTGTTCAAGAACATCAGGGCAAGACTATTCAAGATCACTGTTCAAAAAACTCAGAATTCTTCTCAGAGTCCCTTCTTCTCTCCCAGCTATCTGCTACCAACTATCTTTGCTATCAATCATCTCTTCTTTCAGTGTTCCATCTTTCCCTTTGCAACATCCCAAACTAAAAAGTTAAAAAAATCTTAAAAGGGAATAGAAAGTTATATCTTTCACAATGATGAAAAGTAGAATATATAAGTAGATGTGAGCGAGATCATAAAATACAAAACTGGTGATCTTGAATACATAAAATTACAAACCTTTTGCTCAAGTAAAAATCAGTGCATCTAAAATTAGAATAAAAGATAAATATCTTTGCCAAGATCTACAAAATTAATGGCCTTTCACCAACATATTAGGGCAAAAAGCATATGAAGTAGCTATTTAAAAAAGAATTATAAACAGTCAAGAACTTTTCACCTTTCATCATAGATTCTCTGGCATTGTGGTTGGTCATTGGGTTGATCAGTATTTTTAAGACTTTCAGAGTTGTTTTTGTCTTTATAAATTTTTCTCTTGGTTCTGCTTGCTTCATTCTACATATAAATTCATATAAGTCTTCCTAGGTTTCTCTGGGAAGATTTTATCTTATGATTTCTTACAGTATAATAGTATTCCATTATGTTCTTATACCACAATTTGTTCAGTTATTCCCTAACTGATAGACACTTCCTTAATTTCCAGTTCTTTGCTGCCACGAAAAAAGAAATAAATATGGGACATTTTCCTCTTTCTTTGATCTCTTTGGGTTATAGGCTTAATAGTGTTATTGATGGGTCAAAGGGTATGGCACAGTTTATAAATTTTGAGTAATATTTCCAAATGCTTTCCAGAATAGTTGTGCCAATTCATTATCCTACCAATAATGCAGTAGTGTTCCTATAATGTTCTCATGAGAATATACTACATACCACTTTGACAGAGAAAGTAGAAGAGGTATTGAGGAAATATTACAAATACAGACTTCTTCAGTTATCTATTATCAAGAAATCTAGGATATATCCTCTCTCTCTCTCCCTCCCTCCCTCCCTCCCTCTCTCTCTCTCTCTCTCTCTCTCTCTCTCTCTCTCTCTCTCTCTCTCTCTCTCTCTCTCTCTCTCTCTCTCTCTCTCTCTCTCTCTCTCTCTCATTTTCCCTTTTTTCCTAACAGAAGAAAAGCAGATAAATTCTTGCCTTAATGATAGTTTGATGATTCATAAGCAGAATTATAGTTCTAGAATTACATTACCTAAGAAAGAAGCTATTAAGTTTGAAAATCTGTAGATGCAAAGGAAATCATTTCAGTGAGTTAGAAAAGGAGAGCTGCCTAAAAAAGAACAAGTTAGGTGCATATAGTGATTACTGACCAATTCAGATTTCAAAAACAGATTCATTGAAGATGAAAGCATGGGAAGGTGTATATGAACACAAAAGAAATGTACTCTCATAATACCATTAAGAGTGCTAAAGGCCAGAATGAACTGAGGCTTACTATACTAAGGATAAGAAAAATGATTTTCATATGTAGGGAGGAGACTATGAAAGGAGAGACATTCAAAGCAGCTAATGTAGATGGATTTCTAAAGGAGTTTAGCTATGAAAAGGAGGAGTATGGGTTGATAACTAGCAGGGATGGTAGTATCACCTGAGGGATTTTTGGAGGATCAAGAAGACATGAGCATGTTTGTAGGCAGCACAAAAAAACCCAGCAGATAGGGAGAGACTGCAGAGAAAGGACAGTGGAAATCATAATGGAACTCAGTTTTCTCATCTGTAAAATCAGATATTTAGGTTAGACAGTCTCTTCTACTCCAAAACACCGACTGTGTGAGCCTGGTCAAAGTTCTTTAGCCTCTGTTTGCCTCAGTTTCCCTAACTGTAAAAATGGGATGATAATAGTACCTACCTTGCAGAGTTATGTGAGAATCAAATGAGATGATATTTGTAAATCCCTTATAATGACTGGCAAGTAGTAGGTCCTTTATAAATACATACTTATTCCTTTTTGCCCTTCCCACTCTCTTTTTTCTCCTCTGTACAAGTAATTCACTAGGGCCCCCACTCCTCCCTTATTCAAATAACCAGCTAGGGTCCTCTAACCACCCTCTAAAACAATCCCCCAAACAGCATATGCCCTAACAAAACAATATCTTGGAAACTGGGCTGAAATTTTTAAAGAATCTAATTTGAAATGCAAAACACAATTTCCTAAAAAAGGAAGCCAGGCTGCTTTTAGGAGACATCCTGGAATAATGAATAGGGCACTAATTAGATGTGAGTCTAAGCCCTGCATTAGTTACTAACTCCCTGTATGGTGCTGGATAACTATGTCTTTGTGCCTTCATTTCCTCACTGGTAAAATGAAGTTGTTGTAATCAGTGGTCTCTAAAGTGCTTCCCATGCCCTTCTATTGGGGAATGGCTAACCAAATTGTGGTATCTGTTGGTGATGGAATACTATTGTGCTCAAAGGAGTAATGAACTGGAGGAATTCCATGTGAATTGGAATGACCTTCAGGAATTGATGCAGAGTGAAAGGAGCAGAACCAGGAGAACATTGTACACAGAGACAGATACACTGTGGTACAATAGAATGTAATGGATTTCTCTACTAGCAGCAATGCAATGATCTAAGACATTTCTGAGGGACTTATGAGAAAGAATGCTATTCACATCCAGAGGAAGAACTGTGGGAGTAGAAACACAGAAGAAAAACAATTGCTTGATCACATGGGTCAATGGGGCTATGATTGAGGATGTAGACTCCAATGATCACCCTGGTGCAAATATCAATAATATGGAAATGATCTTGATCAATGACACATGAAAAACCCAGAGGAACTGCATGTCGGCTATGGGAGGAGGGGAGGAGGAGGGGAGGGAAAGAACATGAATCAGGTAACAATGGAAAAATTTTCTTAGTTAACCAATTAACTAATTTTTTTAAAAGTGCATCCCAGTTCTAAATCTATCTAAATCTAATCCCTCATTTTCCATTTTGAATATATATGCAAAAAGAATGATAATTTTCCCCTTTGACCATAACTTTATTTTGGAACCGGACCCATGAGTTCATTACTATAATGGCACTAAGAAGTTAGGTAACTTTTTGGAGTCATAGATCTGACATATGTCAGAGAGAAGACTTGAACACAGGGCTTCCTGGCTCCAGGGCTGACTTTTCAGTCACCTCACCACAAACACTTCTCTGGGCATATCATTTCCCTTGCAGAGCTAAATACCTCTTGTAGATAGTGTGTTAATGCTATTCATTTGTGTCTGGACCCAGTTCAACATCCCTAATTTAAAAGAAACTCATCACTCCTGACCGTGTGACAGTTTAATTACTTTGGAATAGTTTCTTGTCCAAGGAGTCCCAGGTAGTTGCATGTGATAATCATCGAGCATCAATATTTCAGGCGCTTGTTCCTGCGACATTTTGGCAGTGAAAATGAGTGTCATAGATCAAAGTTAAGTGGGTAACAGATTTGAGCTACATTTATTTCCTTGGGAGTAGATATGTGGTTCAATGTTCCCTAATATAACAGCATTTGTACTTATTTGATTTCTGTCCTGGTTTAAATTTCCTTTCCTCATCAGTAGAGGAACTGTTTCCTGTAAGAGTCATAAATTACCTTGATATAGAAGAAAACCATAGAAAACACATCTATTTAAGTTTTAGAAAAATTGTTTCTAGGATTTGAGTAAAGCTGTGGAATGAAGGTTAAACTTACACATCAGTCACTTTATAAATTTGTTGACATCTTTGAGCTTTTAGCTCTGGTATTGGGGAAGTATTCTATTTGCTGTGGACCAAGTGGGAGTAGTGATGGTGAGTGGAGGGTCAGGCCTTTCTATTAGGGAAATCTGAATTCAAATCTTCCTTCTGGCCTCCCACATAAAATGGCTATTCTTGTTTGGGCAAGTGGCTTAACTTCTCAGTGCCCTAGGCAATTCTCTAAGATTACATCAAGGTGCAGAATAGTTGAGGATCTGCATTGGTAGAGGGAATCAATTGACCCTATTGTTCCCTATATTTATGAAATCACAGGTCCAGATATTTACTTCTAATTTTACTTATTCAAAAATGAAAGTGTTATAATAATTATGACTAACATTTAGGCAATGGTTCAAGGTGTGCAAAGTATTTTATAGATGCCATTTGACTGTTATAACAAGCCCATGAAGTTGTCACTATTATCATTATTTTCTAGATGAGGAAACCAAGGCTGAGAGAATGCCTTACCTAAGATGATAAAGCTCGGATGCTTCATGACTGAGGCAGGATTAAAACTCAAGTCTTCTTTATTCCATATCCAATGCTCTATTTACTTTCCACTTAGCTGCCTGAGTATTTCCTGAGATCCTTCCTTCTTTTTTTAAACTCTTACCTTCTTTCTTAGAATTGGGCAGAAGAATGGTAACAGTTGGGCAATTGGGGTTAAGTGATTTGCTCAGGGTCACACAACTAGGGAGCACCTGAAGCCAAATTTGAGCCCAGGATCTCCTGTATCTAGGCCTGACTCTCAATCCACTGAGCCACCCAGCTGCCCTCTCCTAGTAATAGTATTGCTGGTCATTGCTCAGATCTTTTCATCAGGAATGCTCAGCCAGTAATTAACTGAGTTTGGATGATTTTTAACTCCACCTCTTCCCTCATTTTGTCCAGTAAGATACCCTGTAAAATATGTGAATTGTGAGATGTGTATGCAGCATCAATGTTTTCTATATTGGATATTGTTTCCCCTTTCATCAGCAGAAATGGAGCCAAGTTAACAGAATACATAGAGGTATAATGAAAAAACATCCCTCAGTTGAAAAGCAATAAAAGGAAACAAATAAGCAATATTCAGAAGGAGAATTGCAAATGATTAATAACCACATGAAATAATGCTCTAAATCATTCATAATAAAAGAAACAAATCAAATCAACCCTGAGTTTTCACTTTAAATCCAGCAAATTAGATGACGACAAAAAATGGGAATATCAATGTTGGAAGACTTATGGGAATTCAGGTACACCAGTACAATTATTGGTAGAGTTGTAAATTAGTACGACCATTTGGAAAAAGAATTTGGAAATAAACAAATAAATACCAATATACCCATACCCTTTTTGACTCAGAGTTCAAATTACTTGTGTCTATTATGTCATTAAGGGAACTACTATGATGATATTCTTATTCCAAAAAAGGAAAAACCCCACAAGAATGAGCCTTTGTTTGCATTTTCTTAAGACTGCTCTTCACCTTTAGCTCTGAGATAAAACCCTCTGAAACAGCCAGCAAATGGGAGAGCAAGGAAGTAATTGATAAGAATAAATTCCTCATATACCCCATAATATTTATAAAGCACTATTTGTGGTAGAGAAAAGGGAAATAAAGTAGATTTCTGTTGGTTGGAGAATGGCTAAACAAACTGGTACAAAAATGTAATGAAATAATATTATGCTATAAGAAATTATGAATATTATACATATAGAGAAGGAGAGATTTACATGAACTGATGCAGGGTGAAGAAAGTAGAGCCAAACAAACATAATAACTAACAATATAAATGGAAAAAACAGTAACCACAGAATTGTTACAGAATTACAAAGAATAAAGACTCCAAAGAAATATGGAAGACACCTCCCCTTACCCACTCTGAAAAGGTAGGACTGTATGTTTTTTTGGCAAAGATACTGGAGTGTTTGCCACTTCATTCTCCAGCTCATTTTACCAATAAGGAAACTGAGGCAAGCAAGGTTAAATGACTTACCCAGGGTCACATAGCTAGTAAATATAGGAGACTGGATTTGAACTGAAGAAGAGGAGTCTTCCTGACTCCAGACCTGATGCTCTAGTCATTTAGCCACCTAACTACCCACATGGTCATTTATTTTCCCTTTTTTTCCTTCTTTGTTATATTGGCTGGTTTTGCTCATATTTATCTCTTCTTTTTCCTTGTCTTTTTTCCTCCTCAAAAACAATTTTAAATCATATGGGATGGTTCCTTAGGAAGGAGAGGGATACTGGAAGAAATTTAGTCAATGTAAAGATATCAATAAAATATATTTGAAAAAAGATATCAATAAAGTGTATTTCAAAAGGAAGAGGGAAGTAAAGAAACCCATTTCTCTGGATTTCCCACAGACCTCATTACAGTCACACCTCAAACAGACTATGACTTCACACTGTTTGATAAGATGGTGCTGAGTTGGACTGACCTATCATCAACAATCTGTATTTCTTTGTGTTTCTCCTTTTAAATGTCTTACTGAATGTGTTTATGTGTGCATAAGAGAGAGAGAGAGAGAGAGAGACAGACAGACAGACAGACAGACAGACAGACAGAGGGAGAGAGAGAGACAGAGAGAGGGAGAGACAGAGGGCGGGAGAGAGAAGTGGACAGAGGAGTTAGTTCATCTCAAGGTCAAATTGAGAAATAAGCAGATCCTTCCCATAAGTTACCAGAGTTAGATGGGTAAAGGAAGTGTTTTTATTGCTCTAGCATTTGCTGGCTATTTCAAAGGGGTTTTTTTTTTTTTCAGAACTAGAGGTAAGGAGCTCGTTGAATTTCCTTGTTTTTCAGCTATATAAGGCTGCCTCCCTTAATGCTGATATTCTCTGATCAGACATCCTTTCAATCCATTTACTAACTCAGGGAGTTTTATTTGCCCTCATCTTTCGGGCAATGGAAAACTCAGCATTTGAAATGCATGAAGATGCCTTCTCCTCTGCCCCATCTCAGGATAAGGTGATCACCTCTTCTGCCCTGGTAAGCCCTTTGTTACAGTTTTCTTTTGCCTTTTAGTAGATAGAGGTGTAAGGGACTTTAGAAATCATGTTTAGTTTAATCTGCTCATTTACCTAAAGAGGAAAAGAGCTTCTCCAAAGATAAAATCCTTTTACTAAAGCCCAGATTTCCTGATTCTGACTTAGAGCATTGAATGGGGTTGAAATTGAGTGATATGAAACATGATCATGGCCCAATTATCAACCTATAGAACAGGGTGTTTACAACCCATGAGATAAATAAGTTTTGTGTAGTTTTATGGTAGTTACTAATATATATTCAGAAACAATTTTTTCTTTTTCCCTTTTGCCTCAAAAGAACCACAAAATCTTTTTTTTTTTTAATTATAGACCAATAAATTAGGTTAAATTTATAACCTTTTGAGATGACTTTTGTTTTGCCCTTAATCCTAGTGGGCAGTCCTGGAAAAATATAGAACACTGGATCATAAAAACATTATATTGGATCTTTGGGGACCAGCAGTGCAGTGTAGTGGATAGGTCTGGACTTGGAATGAAAAACAACCTGGGTGAAAACTCATCCTCCAATATTTTCCAGCCATGTAACCATGAGAAAATCATGTAACCTCTCATGCTCAGCTTCTACATCTGTAAATGGGATAACAACACCTGCCCTACATAACTTCACAGGTTTATTATGAGACTTAAGTGAAATAAAATCAGCCTTTTTAAATTTTAAATTGGTATCCGTCAGTTATTATTATCTTCTCTAGGCCTCAGTTTCTTTATCTGTAAATGAAAGTTAAACCAAATGATTTCTAAAACCTTTTTCAACTCTGAATTCCTAGGATGGTAGTTTTGACTATACAGATCTTCTCTTCTCCCCTCCCTACCATTCCCCCCCCCCCAATTAATGCTAGATTCTTTTATCTCTACTTCTCCACATAAGTTTCGTGAGGGCAGAGCCTGCCTGCTTCATTTTGTCTTTCTGTCCAGCACCAAACACTCTGTTTCACAGAGAAGGTGCTTAAAAAATGAATCAAATTTAATTGAGGCAGTCCATCCTTGCTCACCCCTCCCACCCTACTTTGAGCCATTTTTTGGCCTTCCCTCTCTTTGTTTCCTTAGTTCTCTAATCTAGTTCTTCTAGGAGCCTATTATCTGTCAGCAAATTCATGCACTAGTTACTGGGTACCAAAGCTTTGGTAGTTTTTCCTTTCCCAAAAAGTATTAGTGTTTCAATAACTGAGATGCAATTTTAAAGTTTATCAAGGCATTGAATAGATTTTTCTCCTTTAAGTCTCCCAAAACCTTGTAGGTGATAAGAAATGGTATTAAATTGTACTAAAGAAATTATAATTCCCATTTTGTTGATGAATAAACTGAGACTAAAGGAGATTAAATGGCTTGGCTGGTGAAGCAAAAGCTAAGTCAGAAGCAAGCTTTTAACAGGAATTTTCTTGGAACAAACACTAGCTTCATCCAGAAGACTAATGCTAATGATGGGAGCTTTAGTCCAGGCAGTGGAACAGATACTGTCATTATCCAGGTCTTTGGCATCCTGCAAAGCATGACACATAGGCATCTGCTTATTCTGGCTATGTAAAGGGCTGGGTCTCTCTCTACCCTATCTTTCTAGCAGGCAGTAATAACAGGTGTGTTAGAAGGAACAAAACATTTCTTTAAAAAAATAAGGAAGAAATATTCATTTCCAGGGGAAAAGAGGGGAGGAGTGGTTGTGACAATATTATCTGAAATCTTTTAAAAATGTCTGGGAATAGATTGTTACATAAAATGTATATAATTGACTTTTTGTACACCCAAATGCAAATTAGCTGATAATTATAACAGAAACAACTTAGATTTGATTATATTAACATAAATTATAATAATATCTAAAATATGTTAGAGTGAATGGTAAGGTAACAAAATGGGAAAGAATATTGGATTAGGAATCCAAAGACCTGACTCTTCCACTAGGTGGCTGGGTGACCTTGGGCAAGTCATTTATGTCTCTCCCCTTAAGT
Source organism: Monodelphis domestica (assembly GCF_027887165.1). Classification (NCBI taxonomy): domain Eukaryota; kingdom Metazoa; phylum Chordata; class Mammalia; order Didelphimorphia; family Didelphidae; genus Monodelphis; species Monodelphis domestica. Next base: position 429,417,224 of record NC_077229.1, read on the forward strand.
TTCATCATCAACAAAATTAGGAAATTTGAACTATCTGTTCTTTAGGGTCCCTTCCTTCTCTGACAATTTATGTATGGGATAACAGTGCACCAAATGAAAGCATATTACTTGTAAAGCAGTCATTTAGAATATGCCCATTTTTAGAAGCCATTCTAGAATGCAAGCATTATATTTTCTGGAGTCAGGTTTAATTGAATTTTATTAACACATTATAGAGCATGAAAAATAAAATTAGAATCCTAGCACTGGCAGAGCCTAACACTGTTGCCAGATCCACCCTTAAGCAAGTGATCAACTAACCTACTCAGTGTAGCAAGCTGAATATATATTGTATGGGGAATATGCAATCTGCCATGGAGTCCCAAAGAAGCAACAGGGCACAGGGACTAGGAGTTGGGAAGCTATGGGTTCAAATTCCACTTCTGACACTTATTAGCTGTCAAATTAACCTCTTTGTGCCTCAGGCATCTTTCAAAATTGATATATTCTGAATGGATTTCATTAGTCTTATATGAAAAGAATTCTGTTAAGTAGATGTTAGGCACAAATGCATTAATTAATGTAGAGGATCATGGGGTTGGGGAAATATCCAGGAAGGTCATCTAAGTTTCATCCTTCTGCTTTCAGAAAAAATTACACCTTAAGCAGCCCAGAGCTCATTTCCTTCTCTATTCTTGAAAACATTATGCCATTATCACCCTTGCTCGTGCTAAATGACCTTTTATGTCTTAGCAAATAGTGTATAAATTCCAGGCTGTGGAGGAAATTGGAAGAAGTCAAAGTCAAGCTACTTGGTCTTTTTTCATAATTACTCAGTTTCATCTCTGGGCAGTCTGAATCCATTCCATGGTGACCAATTAGTAAACAAGTTATCTCAAGAGGATCAGCCCTTCACAAAACTGTGAAGTCCTGGTTTTCTTTCAGTACCCCAGTCTTGGAAATGCCCTTCTCCAACATCTTTTAAGCCCTGAATGGAAAGCATTTGACTTTCTCCCCATTCCTTCCTGAAACCTCCTCCCAAAGCCCAAAAACCCAAACCCTGCAGTTAAAAAGAAGCTAATAGTATTTATATTTTATATTATATTTATATTATATCTTGACTCAACTCTTTTTTTCTTTCTTTCTTTCTTTCTTTCTTTCTTTCTTTCTTTCTTTCTTTCTTTCTTTCTTTCTTTCTTTCTTTCTTTCTTTCTTTCATCTCACATTTATTTATCTAGTTACTTGTTCATCCCTCCACTTATCTTACACCTCTCTATCTATCCACTTATATCTGTTAATAGAAAAAAAAAAAGACAAAAGCTCTTCTGGGCAAAGGACAAGAGAAATCATTCAGATTCCTTACAAGTAAAAAAAAAGTAATGGTTTCATATATCTTGTAGGAAAAGAAGAGCCATTGGTCTCTAATGAAGATCTTCCTGGTTTGTCTCCTGGCCTGTATTATTACCACATTGATAGGTGTGCTGATTCTCTCCTTGGTTTATGTTTCCAACTTCCGACCGCAAGCAGACTCTCACTTCCAGCCTGAAAATGACCTTTCAAAACCACCAGAGACTCTCCCTGACTCGAAGGATAAAAATCTTGTTGACTTTAAATTCCAATTTCTTAATCGCTTGCATAAATCCAAGGTAGGAATTGCATGTTATAAAGCAGCATCCTCTAGAAAATAAACAAACAACTCATATCTTATTAAATATTTCAACAAACAAGTCCCTTTCTGGATGATAGGAGGAACCACTTGGAGCCTTACCTAAACAGAGGGGTAATGTGAGTCAACCTAGGACCTAGATTAAGTGATGCAGTAGATAGAGGGACTGGAATTAGGAACACCTGAGTCCAAGGCCAGCCTTAAGTTACTCCTCACTAGCTGTGTGACTCTGGGCAAACCATAGCCTCTCTGTTCCTCGGTTTCTTCATCTATAAAATGGGAATAATAATAATATTACCTATCTCATAGGGTTGTGATGAGAGTAAAATGAGACATATCTAAAGTGTTGTGCAAACCTTAAAGGGATTATTATATCATGTCATGTCATATCATATTTTATTGTTATGTTATATCATATCATGTTATGTAATGTCATGTTGTATTATATCATATCATGTTATATTGTCATATCATATATCACATCACATTATATATTATGTTATATTATAATATTTTATCATATTCTATTCTATTGCATTACCTTATATTAACTTACATTATCTTACATTATATTACCTTACATTATCTTATATTATATTACTTTACCTTACATCATATCATATCATGTCATGTCATGTCATATTATGTTATATTCTATTCTTTTCTATTCTATTACATTATATTATGTTACATTACATTACATTATGTTATGTTACATTATATTATATTACACTGTTATATTATATCATATCATACATAATATAATATAATATTATATTATGTATTATAATATTATAGATTGTGATATTATATTATTATATCATATGTTATTATATATTATTATATTCTATTATTAGATATTATTATATTATATATTATTATCCCCTCCAGGTTGCAAGCTGACTGGCCAGAGGGGGATATTTATCCTAATTCTGGGGTCAGCCACATTTTGCTATGTTGTCAGTCATGACTAATGCCAGCAAGATAAACAGGGATAGGAGTGTCTGAGACTATGGTTTGAGGGCGGACCAATGCTCAGTCCAAAGAACACTGGCCTTATCTCTTTAGCAATCAGTATAGGCAATTAAATCGAATTCAATTGGATTTAATTATATGGAATGGACCTAGTTGGCTTCTGGGTCTGCTAGGGAAAGCCAGCAAAGGTAAGAAGTATAGAGATGGGCCTGCAGGATATAGCTGACACCACTAGGCTTACTCTCTGGTGGTTGAAACCATTCGTTCTGGACAAGATGCTTACAGCAGAACTGTGGCCATGAGCTCCAACAGTGTCCATGTGTGAGCACAGCTGAGTTTGAGAAATACATTGGCTCTGTCCCTGATGGCTTTCCTACCTATCTCCCCTAAATCTTTTCCTTTGAAGTTAACATGATCTCCTTTCTGTGCTGCCGACTCTCACATCTGCTCCCTCCAATTACATGGCCATCACTCTAGTTCAGTCTTCATTATCTATATCCTGGGCTTTTGTAATTATTGTAAAACCTTCTAATTAGTTTCCCTGCTTCAGGTTCTCCCTTCTCTAATCCACCCTTCGCATTATGTCAAAATAAGCTTTGAATCCCAAGGTCAATCTTTGCTTAAAAACTTTAAATGTCTCCCTGTTACATATAGGATAAAACTGGTGGCAACCTACCTTGCCAGCCTTATTACACACTTACTCTCCTTTATTCACTCTTGGGTTTCAACTGAACTGTTTTCCTAGTTGTTCTCTATTCACATCCAGCCACTTCTTGCCTCTTTGCATTCTTTTTTTTTAAACCCTTACCTTCCATCTTAGAATCAACACTATATATTGGTACCAAGGCAGAAGAGTGGTAAGGGCTATTCAATGGGGTTGTGACTTGCCCAGAGTCACACAGCTAGGAAGTGTCTGAGGCCAGATTTGAACCCAGGACCTCCTATCTCTAGGCCTGGATTTCTATCCACTGAGCCACCCAGCTGCCCCCCATCTCTGTTCATTCTTTATGGCCATACCCCCTCTGTGGAATGAATTCCCCTTTTATCTTTGCTTACTGAAATCCTTCCCTATATTTAAGGTTAAGACTAGGTACTGTCTCTTCTATGAACCATGCAGGATCCACCTTAACTGAGAGTGATCTCTCCCTGTCCCAAATTCTTGTTGCACTTGGGTTCTCTCCCCTGCTCTCATTATAGTTTATCTTAACTCACACTTCTTTAGATAGACAAGAGTGTAAGAGCTGGCTTGAAGCTTACATCAGAAACTAAGATCATAGCAACTTGTCTCATAGAAGGAGAAGAAATGGAAGCAGTGTCAGATTTTATATTCTCAGGCTCAAAAATCACTGCAGATGGAGACTGCAGACATGAAATGAAAGGAAACTTGCATTCCTTAGAAGGAAAGCTATGACAAATCTGGACAGCAGACTCCAAAGCAGAGACATCACCTGGCCATCACAGACCCATACAGTCAAAGCCTTGGTTTTTCCAGTAGCAATGTATGACTGCAAGATTGTGAGAGCTAGACTATAAGGAAAGCTGAGTGGCACAGAATCAATGCTTTCAAACTGTGGTCCTGGAAAAGACGTTTCAGAGTCCCTTAGAAAGCAACAAGATCAAATCAGTCAATATTTAGAGAAATTAATTCAGACTATTCATTGGAAAGACAAATATAGAAGCTGAATTTTACATTTTTTGCCACATAATGAGAAGAGAGGCCTCACTGGAAAAGACCTGATTTTGGGAAAGATTGAGGGCAAAGGGAGAAGGGGATGTCGGAGAATGAGATGGATAGATAGGGTCATGGAAGTGACAAATATGAATTTGGACAGACTTCAGGAGAGAGTGGAGGACAGAATGGTCTAGTGGGCTCTGGTCTATGGTGTCATGAAGAGTCAGACACGACTAAATGACTGAACAGCTCCTTGTCCCTGAATTAGATTATAAGTTTCTTAATGGCAAAAGTTATGTTGTTTTCCCACTGGCGTCTTTGTAGGATCAGAGGAATTGAAGAGAAAGTCCTGGGCATATTGGGTGGCTCTCCTGTGGGTGAATTTATAGGAGAACATGAAGGAGAACTGCATGGGATTGAAAGGTCTGGTTGGGTAAAAAAAACGCATCATGGGAGGGAATTCTGACATCAATGAGCTCAAAGACTTGTCGGAGTGTTAGACTGTTATAATGCCTTGAAAAGAGCAAGCATTTAGGAATTTGTTTTTAATTGATTTCACCTGCCTCTCCTTTCATTTTCCCCCTTCCAAAGAAGCAGGTCCAGAGTGGCTCTAAGCCTCAGGCATAACACTCTCCTTACTGGTGGTATCCCCTTTGTCCATGGCTTTCTAGGTATTTGAGTTCCCAGGTGGTGCTATCCAGTGGGCACGATACCGGAATAATCTCCAGGACTACCTTAGCATTGAAGAAGAGGCCTTTGGCACCAGCCTGAATAGGCAGCAGTCACGCATGACTTTTGGAACCTTGAGAATAAAAAGCAATGGCCTCCGTGCCCCACACTGGCACTTCAATGCCAATGAACATGGCTACCTTGCTCAGGTAGGTCTTGATTGTTCTCCAAAGCATTTCTATGGGGTATTATTTTTATGGTTGAGATGCCTATAGCCTGAGAAAGGAAGAGACCTCTCTGATTTGGGCCAGGTATTCTAAGAGCTTCAACATCAGCCCCTGGTTTAATTTCCTTTTTCTGGCATCAATTAGAACTTTTGTCTGCAGTGCTAAATTATTTATCACGTGCTATTCTTAATGAGTATAATTCACTAATTAAAGGATATTGAATGGGAAAATATGTATAAAGCCCTTAGCACAGTTCCTGGCACATCTTGGCTCTATATAATACTTATTCCCTTCCCTTTCCCCTCATTAATGAGCTCTGCCTGGTACACATTGCAAGTAATTTTATCTCCATTTAAAGATGAGGACACTAAGATTCTTACAAGCTAATTAACTTGGCCATGATCATTTTGAAAGTATCTAAGACAGAAGTCAAACCCAAACTCTATCTCAAAGTCTAATACTTTATTTAAGAGGCATAGTGGACAGAGTACTACCAGGAAAGGCAGAAGGATCTGAGTTCAAAAGTCACTTCAGATTCTTAATAGCTATGTGATTTCTATCTACCTCTGTTTCCTCATCAACAAAATGGGAACAATGATAGGACTTATCTCTTATAGTTGTTTAGAGGATAAAACAAGATAACACTTGTAAAGAACTTTGCAAGTCTTAAAGTGCTTGTTATTATTATTATTATTCCCTATTGTCTGTTTCTGGAACATAAGAAAATATAAGGTAGAGTTTGACACTGCCAGCAATAGCAATGAATGTCCATTCTGATCTACAGTCAAAAAAAGTTGTAATTTCTTTCTAGGAGAAGCAATAACTGAAAGAATTAGTTTCCCAAGGTGAAACTCAGAGACCCTGTGATCAAGGCTATGGGATTCCAAACGGATCATCTTTTGTTATTCAGGTCCAGAGAATTTTCTTCTAGTTTAAGAAAAATTTACTTCTAGAGAAAAATAGACCCACTTTCATAGTTCTTGATAGTTTGATTAGGGATATGCAGCCAACTTCTATGTGATGATTAATTAATTATAAAATAAAATACAATTAATGATTATAACTATGTTGAGTAAGCACTTTCTGATTATTTTCTTAAATTGGACAAATCAGAATCTTGAGACTGAAAGACACTTCAGAGAGCATCTAATCTAATCCCTTGATTTTACAAATAAGGAAATGGAGACACAGAGGGAATTCAAAGAATACTAGATTTCTAGATAAAAGAGTCCTCTGAAACCATCTAGACCATGCCTTTCATGTTACAGAAAATGAAACTGAGACTCAGGGAGGTTAAATGACTTTTGGAAAGAGCAAGGTCACAAAATCATTAAGAGGCAAAGAAAGAATTTGAACCTAGGCCTTCTGACCCCAGAGCTATGCTTACTGACTTGTAAACAGGCAAATGGTGACTGTTGCTTGTTTTCCCCCCTGACCTGTAGGGGACCGCCTGGATTGGAGTAGTTGATGATGGAGGCAGTGTGGTCACCACATACAATGTTACAGCTGGTCAAGTCATCTTCTTCCCTAAAAATATCCTGCACTGGATAAAGAATGTAGGAAATGAGGACTGCCTTTTCTTGCTCTTCTTCACCACTCATGATGAGCTTCAGACTCTGGATGTTGATGATGTGTTTTTTTCTACACCAGAGGACATTGCATCCAGATCCCTCAAGGTTTGTACCATGTCTTTTTTTCTTTTTTCAATCCTTTTATCTTCTTAGAATTGAGGCTATGTAATGGTTCCAAGGCAAAAGAATAGTAAGAGTAGTAAGGGCTAGGCAATGGGGGTGAAGTGATTTGCCCAGAGTCTATTTGAAGTATCTATTTGAACCCAGGACCTCCTGTCTCTAGGCCTGGCTCTCAATCCAGTGAGTCACCTTGCTGTCCCCTGTACCATGTCTTGAAGTCAATGCCACCATGGAACTTTGGGTTAACTTAGATGGACCATGAAAGCCAGCCCAGGGTCTTCAGGTAGGGCTAGCTGGAAGAAATTAGACTCTGAGTGAGCCTAAAGAAATTCAATTCAATGAACACATTTCTCAAGTTCACTGTGCTAGCCATCAACCTGAGAACTGCAGCATCTCAGAGAAGGGCCCTTGGAGGATTTTCAGCACATCTCCTATCTGAGCTTCTAGAAGTCCTTTTTACAACCTTCCTCACAAGTGATTTTCCAATATTCACTTAGAAATGTTAGTGGTGGGAGCCCACTTCTTCTCAAGAAAGATCATTTCACTTTGGGATAGTTTCTCCTGATGCCCTACTCTATGTCTTGCCTGATGCTACAAATTGCTTTTGTCACCTTTCCTGAGGATTTCCATGAGACACTATCTGTGTTGGGCAGAAATGAGAAATTCCCTTAAACTAAACATTTATTTAACACTTACTGGGTACAATAACACAGTGTGTTGGACACAAATAATTGTTTGCATGCTCTTAGTCCGATGCAAAGGTCCCTACTCTGTTTCTGATGAGTAGTGACTTTTCATATCCCTAAAGTGTTAAGATTACCTATCTCCAGAGGACTTCTGGGAGAACACAGACTGTTCCAGAAAAGGGATAAGATTTGGATAGTGGGCAAATAAGGGCTCCAAGCAGTGGTAGACAGCTGGGAGATCCCTGAGGTAAGGTTTCAAGACTGACAGAAATCTGTTGAGAGAAGGATCCTTTATGATAGATGTATTTCTTTAAACTGGTGAGCTGAAATAAAATTAGTGTATATGCTTGTGAAATACTATCCAAACTTTTAATTGTAATTTGACTTTAAGTAGGGCTGTTTGTGTCTTCAGTGTCTTAAGGAGGGACAATAAAAAATTAATGGAGCTGCTGTTTGTCTATTTTAGCCTCAAGGTGGAGTTAATTTCATTAGAACATTCAAGAAACAAGAAGAGGATCAGGCTGTCAATCTTCCGCCCAATTTGGCTGAGCTGGTGATGAATGCCAGCTACATACAATCCCCAGACAGCCTGGTGTGGAGATACTTTTATGATCTTAAAGGTACAGTCTGTACCAACTTGATGTTTTTCTTGAGGTCCAAACATACTTGACCCAGGATGCAGTGATATAGTTCATATAGTCAATAAATATGAGACTACTGTCATTGAAGAGATTCACATTATGAAGTTCTGGTAGGGTTTTCTCTTTGGACTTAGAAAGGTATGATATAACCTGGTATCTTTTCTGGAACAAGCAAAATGGGCCAGTGATGCACAGTTCTGTATAATTACAACTTTATCTTCATGGCTTCCTGTGCTTCAAGTAGATATCTTCTATAATTAATTTCAATAGAAAAGATTGCTTTTTTCTCAATAACTTGATTTCCTTTTTTCCTCCCAGTGCATTTTTTTAAAAAGGTATTTTATTTTCCCAATTACATGTAATAGCAATTTTCCACATAAGGTTTCTGAAGTTATAAGATCTGATTTTTCTCCACCCCACCCCTTCTTCTCCAGTGCATTTTGCATGGCAAAAGGCAGGGTTTTTTTTTTGGTGGGTTTTTTTGTTGTTGTTCTTTGCAGATAGAGATAATAGACTCTGATAAGCTGATGGGGGTAGAGGGAGCTTTGGGACAAGGCAGTATTCTAAAAAGAACAGAGCTGTCTTGCAACTTATGGTATCCATAGGGGCTGGTTTTCAGTAACACCCCATTGGGGTGCTATAACATGAGAAAATATTCATAAAGTGCTTTGTAAGTCTTAAAATGCTATATGAATACTAGCTATTATTACTGTGCCTCTCTACCACTTTTATGAATCCCTGCCCTGCTTCTGCAGATCCCAGCCCTCATCTCTGCCTCTGTCTTCTCCATTCTCCATTCTTTCCTCCTCACTGCTATTTTCTGAGTCAATGCAGGAAGTCTTTACTCTCATTTTTTTTTGTATGAAAAAGTCTACTCTATATTCTCCTTACCTCACTGGAACTTGTAAGATCTTGTTTAGTCACACAGAAATACTTTAACTGGAGGTGAGATATTCATGGGAAAGGTCTAAGCCCCTGGGGTGGCCTGTGTTTTAGTAGCAGCCTCTGGAGACAATCACAGGATCATACATAAATTGAAAGCTAGATGGTTTCTTAGATGGCACTGAGTCCAGTCTTCTTTTAAAGATGAAGAAACCACAGAAGTGAAATGACTTGTCCAGGATCACATAGGTGTTCAGTGCCAGAGTTGAGATTTGAATTTAGTTCTTCTGACTTCAAATTTTACCCTCTTTCCACCACACCTCACTGCCACCAATGACCCTTCCTTTATCTCGTTCCAGGGGATTTTAATGATGGGGGTTTTAGGCTAGATAACAAATATTACAGCAGATCAATCATTTAGGGGAGGGGCAGTAGAGTCTTGTAACATCCCTCAAATCATTCCATCTAATGGTCACCTGTTCTCCCTAAAGGAAATCTGGCATCTTATTATGTCCCGTGCTTGCTCCCATCTTTTGTATTGCTGACAGGAAGTCTTTGGTTTAACTTGTGGTTTCAAACTTCCTCTTTTTAGGTTCAAAGGAATTTATATTTCCAGGAGGAATAATCCAGTGGGCTCGATATAGAAAAAATGGAAATGGACTCAGTGACAATGAGAAAATTTTCAGCGAATCCTTAAATCAGGTAATTTGGGGAATATTACATGGATGGGGACTGGAATTTATAACATATTAGAGTAGGATTCAAATCTCTTTTTAAAAAAATAAAAACAATTTCAAGCTGTTTTTAGATCAACAGCCAGGAAAAGGTTTATAAAGGAATTGTTTAAGTAGAGCAATGTGGACAGGAATTCAGAACTCAACATGGATTCAGGGGCCTGAATGATCTGACATAGGCATGCCCTTTTATACGAAAGAGCCAGCACTTCCCTGATATTTCCCTCTAGCTGACTATGAAAAGACCATTCTATGTTGTAAGAGAGCACATTAACTAAATGTTTATATATATATATTTTTTTGCTTTCAGCACGAAAATACCCTTACTCTGGGAACTCTCAGAATTTACACCAATGGCTTACGACAACCTCATTTTCACTTTAACGCTAATGAAATGGGATATGTCATCAGTGGATGTGGAAAGGTGATTTCTTAAAACTTTTGTGCAAACAGATTTCTTTTTTTCTCTAATGCCCCCCAAAAGGCCAAAAAAAGCTTTAGATATTCAGTTCTACTAAAATCCCAATTAAAACCCCACCTTCTGCTGGAAGCCTTCCCCAACCCCTCCTGATGCTGGCGCTTTCCCTCTTTTGACTGGCTCCGAATTATTTTGTATAGAGCTTGCTTTGTATAGATTCATTTCCATGTTGTCCTACCATGATTATAAACTTCTTGAGGGCAGGGGCTATCTTTTCTGTCTCTTTTTTTTGCATCTCCAACTCTTAGCAAACTTCCTGGCTCATAGTAAGTGTTTAATAAATGTTGATTGAATTGAACTTGATCAAATGGAGGAATTGGATTCGATGATTCCCAAGGTCCCTTCTAGCTCTAAAACCTCTGATGTTTATGACTGCCAAATTGAAACATGTGCCCTCTGTAACAGTGAGCATCTGAGGGGCCCACATCCTGTAAATAAGGAAGGACTAATAGTCTTTTAAAAGGAGAGCATGATCGAGCAAGTGCATGTCCAAATGATGATCTTGGACTCTCCTTAATGTGTACTAATATGCAGTGAGGGACAGCCTCAGAAAGGAGTGAGGAAGGGAGCTGCCTGCCAGTAGAGAGGAAGCGATTTCATTACGATTTCATTACAAAGTCAGTCTGGGTGCCTGATTTGGACTGTGTGCTAGGGGAGATGGAACCCTGAATTAAAATAGGTTGCTTTCTTTGGCTGATCCTGTTTAGAGAGCTGAACTTGCACACCTTTCAGGATAAGGCTTGTAATAGGGCCATCAATGCTTGCAATAACCAATTAGTGAATGACCACTGTACCCTGTACTCTGAGAAACTGTGAGAGGCAGAATATCTTCCTCCAAGGAGAAGTGCCTTATAACCACATGCTTTTATTTTATTTTAAAATTTTGTTTATTTTTATTTTTTATTAATTAATTTAAAATGTTTTCCATGGTTACGTGAATCATGTTCTTACCCTCCACTCCTCCCAACCCCCTCTCATAGCCAATGAGCAACTCCACTGGGTTTTACATGTATCATTGATCAAGATCTATTTCCATATTATTGATATTTGCACCAGGGTGATCGTTTAGAGTCTACATCACCAGTCATATCCCCATCGACCCATGTGATCAAGCAATTGTTTTTCTTCTGTGTTTCTACTCCCACAGTTTTCCTCTGGATGTGGATAGAGTTCTTTCTCATGAGTCCCTCAGAATTGTCCTGGATCACTGCATTGCTGCTATTAGAGAAATCCATTACATTCTATTGTACCACAGTGTATCAGTCTCTGTGTACAGTGCTCTCCTGACTCTGCTCCTTTCACTCTTCATTACTTCCTGGAGGTCATTCCAGTTCCCATGGAATTCCTCCAGTTCATTATTCCTTTGAGCACACTAGTATTAGAACCAACATATACCACAATTTGTTCAGCCATTCCCCAATTGAAGGGCATCCCCTCATTTTCCAATTTTTGGCCACCACGAAGAGCGCAGCTATGACTATTCTTGTACAAGTCTTTTTCCTTATTATCTCTTTGGGATACAAACCCAGCAAAACCACATGCTTTTATTGAGGTTTCTTGACTGTTTCTCCTTTAAAAAGTCTTTACAATAACTTGTGGGTAGAGGAGAAGACCTGGGAGGTCATTGGTATAGTAACTTCTCAGTGAGAAAAACCCCCCTAACAAGACAGATGATAACAAGTCAGTCAATATTTAGTAAGAGTTTACTGTTGAGTCCTGGGCAGCCAGGTGGCACAATGGATAAAGTGGCAGGCCTGGAGTCTGAAGGACTTGAGTTCAAATGTGACCTCAGACAATTATTAGTAGTATGAACCTAGGCAAGTCCATGTGCCTCCGTTTTCTCATTTATAAAATGAGCTAGAGAAGGAAATGGTAAGCCACTTCAGTATCTCTGTCAAAAAAAGGATTGAAATGAATAACAAATAAAATAAACATCAAGAAAACAACTATTGGGCTAAGTGATAAATCTACAAAGAAAAGTAAAAGGTAGTCCTTAGGGTTAGGGTTTTAGTCTCTGCTCTTAAGTAGCTTACAATTTGGCAAGTGCTTTTCAATGTAGGATCATCAAGAGTTATATACGGCACTAGAATGGCCAGCACCCACCATCAATGTGTATCAGAGATGGGACTTGAGGGGGCAGCTACGTGGCTCAGTGGATGGAGAGCCAAGCCTAGAGATGGGAGGTCCTAGGTTCAAATCTGGCCTCAGACATTTCCTAGCTGGATGACCATGGACAAGTCACTTAACCCCCATTGCCTAGCTCTTACCACTCTTCTGCCTTGGAAGCAATGCACAGTATTGATTCTAGGTGGAAGGTAAGAGTTTTAAAAAAAAGAGAGAGATGGGACTTGAAGCCAGTTCTTCTTGACTGTGGGACTGGCTCTATTTACTTCCTTCAGTTGGTGATATCGGCCTATTTCCACTAAACCTCTATTATCTTTGTTTAGGTGGGAATTGTTAGCTCCCAAGGAACTACCGATTTTAACATTGGTATTGGAGATGTAGTATTTTTTCCTATTGGAACCCAGCATTACATCAAGAGTACATGTGATGAGGACTTACTTTTCATTCTCGCCTTCACCACTGGAAACCAGGTAAGAGTGGCATTCCTCGAGTAAGAGTTTAAAGGATCCTCAAGATGGATGCATTTATGAATGGAGAAAACATGGAACACATATCAGATCAATTTCTAAATTTAATCTACCTAATCTATATTTGTACCTATACATACACACACACACACACACACACACACACACACACACACACACACACACACACACACACATATATATATAGAGAGAGAGAGGTATGTAACTTTTGGGGGGTATGTGTGTCTGTATGTTATGGAGAGTATTATTCACTTTATAGGTATCTTGTCACTTTATGAAAATGTTTACCATAGAAGGATCCCTTCAAAAGACTAAAATTCTGAGCCTAACTCAACAAGGGATAAAAGCAAAGGCTTGCATTTAAATTTTTTAAAAATCAAAAAGTATAGAGCTGAGGGGACACCTTGATGGGTAGCAATTCATGTATGAAAGATCTGTGAAAGGTAGTGTGGTGTACAGTGTCCAGAGAGCTGGCTTCCCAAGCAGGATGAACTCTGTTCAGATCCTATTTCTGGTGTGGACTGACTGCATAATTCAAGGCAAATAACTTACAGGGGACAACAAGGTGACCCAGAGAATAGAGTGCCAAGCATAGAGTTGCTTCAAATCTGTCCTCAGACACTTCCTAGCTGTGTGACCCTAGACAAGTCACTTCATCCCATTTTCCTAGCCCTTGTCCTTCTGTCTTGGAGTCTTTACTAGTATAGAAGGCAAAGGTTTTTTTTGTAAAGACTAAATTACATAATTATTCATCTCTATTGGTAGAGGGGGTTTCCTAACTGGGAATATGTCCACATGGATGAGATCACAAGTCTAGATAAACACACACACACACATACTGACACACATGCACATGTACAATTGATGTAGGTGTTTTAGCTAACTAAAACTGTAATATGAGGTAACATTTTCATATGGTGGCTCCTAAAAGAATCTGCTCCATTATTAGGATACGTTCATAGAAGTATAGTGTCTGGACCATAGCATCCACTTTGTTATCTTGCATGCTCTAACACACTTTTAAGCTAATCTTAGAAATTCGAGTTGGGAGAGTCCTCATGTGGTGTCCTTTTATTTTCATTGACAGCTACAAACCCTGGACCTGGATGACTATATCCATGCGACAGCAGACCACATCCTGGCCCAGCTTTTCTTCAAGAAACAAAGCGAGTTTAAGAAGATCCCCAAATTCACTGAGGATCAAGCCATCAATTTGCCTTAGACTGAGTGAGAACTTGACAGTCTGCACGTCCTTTTCCATTCCCCTTTCCTGAGAAACATTTGGTTCACAGATCGGTTAGAATGTTTCAAGTACAAAGCCATCTCATCTTCAAATAACTAGGCAGTTAGCTTAGTGAAAGTGGATTTCTTTGAATTTCAATATTTAAAAACAAAGGTAAAAGAAAGTAAATTATTTGTCTGCAGTTACAAAGAAATATTTCAGATGAAACTGTTGCGAAGATTACTAAGACGTGCATGGAAGGAGACTGATGCCTTTAATAGAAATATTTTGGTATAGACTTATTTATGTTTACAACTATATTTTTCATACTGCATTTATTATACAACTGTTTAAGAACTCATCTTCCTATATTTGTGCTTCCATAAATTAATCAATCATAGTGAGCTCTTAATAAAGGTTTGTTGATTAATTTATTTGAAGATGCTGTGCTTGGTACAGGCATCAGTAAAATTGAATGCTATGCATTTATACTTTCTAAATAACCTGTAATTTCCTATAAAGAGGCAATAGTGAATCTCAAATGAGCCTTAGAGAGGCAGGAAGACCTGGATTGAAAATCTGCTTCTGGCACCACTTCCTGGATGGCCCTGGGTAATTCATAACTTCTAAGTGCTGTGAGGGATTCTCTAAAACAAGACATAATCGAATTGTCAAGATGGATAGCAGTGTCTACAATTGAAATATGCTCTACTGATGGAGTCTGAGGTCTGGATCCCTCTATGAAATGGAATTATCCTCCTTTGTTTATTTTAACTTAATTGATGAAGAACTTGGGATGCCCCTGCTTTCATACTTAGTTAACCTTTTACTAGAAAAGGAAGTTTACACCCTCAAAATACTGGAAGTAGGCCCCACAAGCATTGCCCCTCCCCCCATCCTGGGCAGTGCCAAGCAAATTAAGAAACTATGATTGGTTTCTGAGATGTAATAGACTATCCCACAGTGAGAGGAAGTAGAAACCAGAGAGACAGGAAGTGACATGGAAAAATGGCCTATAAAAGATGAGACCAAAGAGCTCAGCACTTCATTCGGCATTGGATTATTCTGGGTTGGAGATTCTGTGTTGGTGGCTTGAGGAGTTCAGCTTTGGTGACTTGCTTGGGTTGAGAAGATCCCGGCCTGAGACATTGGCCTTTTGGCTCTTCTGTCTTCAGTTGGACACTCTCTTTGGTGAGGCACTCGGATCTGGACTTAGGGTATTTAACTAGGCAATATTTTCTCCCTCCTTCCTACATTTCCTCCTTTACTATCTCTACTCTTGCTGTAATAAAGCTACTAATAGCCTCATGACTTGATTTGATTTTTATAAATGGTGACCACAACAAGCTTTTTAACCCTTAATTTGACAAAAACCAATTTTAACTCTTACAGCTATAATTCTTCCCTCATCCCACAGTATAATAAAGAGAGTATACTTGTGAGTGGAAGTTGTCAGTCTGTATATGCATATGGTAAACAATTGGCATCTTGCTCCATAAAATCTTGCTTAGAGATAGTATGTTTATAGTGGCAGAGAAAGCTTTTAGGCTGAGCACTTGGGATATGCTCAGTCAATAAACCTCTTACAAGCCAGCATAATGGTTTTAGTAGCAGCACCCCAGGCCAAGAGTAAGCAATGCACCATTTTATGTATAACTATGTCATTGTGCTCAGGAGTGAAATATGCTGTTTTACTTACACTTGTATAGCAGGAGTTTTTTCTGGGTTTACTTGAAATATAAGAAATTATTACTAAAGGAAAATGTTACCCTCAGAATTTCATGTTTTTCTTTATTATAAGAGACTTGAAAATTCAGTTAGTTATGGAACCCAAGTATACTAAAATGAACTTTATGAATGTTTAAAAATATAATAAACTGATAAAAACCAATAAGTGGAAATATTTTTTGTGTATTGGTATGTATGAAAATGGGAACCACAATTATTTTGCAGCATATTATTGGATTAATCCACCAACCATCTGGTAACCTAATAGTAGAAAATCTATAAATGCAATAGAAGAAATAAAATTGAACAAACACTGCAAAGACAAGGTAAAACAGATGGTGTCATCTACTGATGTTTCTTTGACTAAGAGACCCTGTACTTTTGCCTAAAATTTCATAATCTTAAAAGTATTTGGTCACTTCCTACTATCTCCTGCCTTTGAACAAGTGATTTTCTCTCTCTTTTTTTAAAACCCTTCTATCTTAGAATAAATACTGTGTATTGGTTCCAAGGCAGAAGTGTAGTAAGGGGTAGGCAGTGGGGGTTAAGTGACTTGCCCAGGGTCACACACCTAAGAAACATTTGAGGCTAGATTTGAACTTCTCATATTTAGACCTGACTCTCAATCTACTAAGCTGCATAGCTGCCCTCAGAAATTTTTCTTTTTTTCAAATTAATTTTCCTCAATTACATGGGAAAAAAGATTCTTTATTTTTTTTAAAGCTTGAGCCAAATTCTAACCCTTTCTTCTTCCCTCTTCTTCCCCCGCCACAAGGCAGCTAACAATCTGATATATATTCTATGTGTGTAATAATGTAAAACACATTTCCACATTAGTCACTTTGTGAAAGAGAACTTGAACAAACAAATTAAAAATGAAGAAATAAAGTGAATTATAGTATGTCTCAATCTGTATCCAGTCTCCATCAGTTACTTCTTTGGAGGTGGATGACATTTTTCATCATGAAATCTTGAGGATTTTCTTGGATTACTACAATGACAAGAATAGCCAAGTTATTCATAATTGTTCATTAAATAATATTGCCATTACTATGTACAATGCTCTCCTGATTCTGCTCACTTCACTTTGCAGTCATGTAGGTATTTTCAGGTTTTTCTTAAATCATCCTTTTCATCATTTCTTATAACACAATATTATTGCATTATGATCATAAACTCCAACTTGCTCAGCCATTCTCCAATTGATGGACATTTCCTAGTCATTGGATTCTCTCTGACTGGTAACATCTCTTTCAAGAGTTCCAATTCTTCTACATTTTCTGTTTTTTCACCACAAAAAAAGCTGCTAGAAATATTTTTGTACAAACAGGTCCTTTACCCTTTTAAAAAAAATCTCTTTGGGATATAGATCTAGTAGTGGTATTGCTGGATCAATGGGTAGGCATTCTTTTATAGCCCTTTGGGCATAGTTAGAATCTCTCTCCAGAATGGTGGAATTAGTTCACAGCTTAACCATCAGTGCATTATAATGTGTTCCAATTTAGAATGCTTTCTTATAATAAATCCTGACAATTGCATTCTAACTATTTCCCTTTTCTCCCTTGTCTTATCCCCTCTTTCTCTACTCCTGAAATAAAGTCTTACTTTTCTAAGTTGCTGATGATTGCCTGTGTACTCTAACTGGTCTTGAAAGGCTAGTAAACCCAAATTTGTATCCTAAAAAATGATCACTACTCTTCAGTAAGAGCAGTCTTCCTTAGCATGCTAATAGATTTCTTTGCTTTCTGTTTGGTTGCCTGTCTTTGGCCATAGTCATTGGATTCTCTCTGACTGGCAACATCTCTCTCAAGAGTTCTGATTCTTAGTCAAGAAAATTCCCCAACAATTGCCTAGATTCCAGTAAAATTGAACATTAAAAGGAATTGAACTTTTTACACCAGGCTTCTGTCAGATGATGTTAGGAGAAAAGTAGGGAAAAGAGAAAATATAGTGAAATAAATGGCATTCTAGGACATAGAGGATCCAAATCCCATGCAAACAATCTACAGGATATAGAAGTATGCTGCTCTACTAAGGGACAGAATGGCTAACGTCTAGATTCCTTTACTCAATCCAGACTCCATTAAGGGGCCCCTAGAGTCTTGTGTTAATCCTGATGTGGACAAGCCAGGGCAGGTCTAGGGCAAAGAGTGTATTGTAAAAGATAGCAAACCACCCTGCAAGCCTTTGGGGGCAGTTCTAAAGTTTAGAAAATGACATGTTAATATTATCCTTTTGCTAAACATTTTCCAATTATATTTTAATTGGTTTCTGGCTGCACTTGGGAGTTTTTTGGACAGTGTGTGACCTTTGATCCATGAGTTTGATACCTCTGATCTATAGTCCCTTTAAGCATAATGCAATTTCCATGCCTATCTTTCTTTTTTAAATCATGTCTTTATTTATTATGTAATGGTGGAAAATTTTAGCTTTTTTGGGATTGATTGTAATATAGAACAATGGCCGCCAAGGAATTTACTTATGAAATTCCTAAAATGAAACACTCAAGTCAGAATGGAGTTTATGGAGGTTTAATCACACTGGGAGTAGGGAAAGGAGAGGGAGAGAAGGAGAGAAGAGAAAAGGGAAAGGGGCTACTGACCAAGGCAGAGGGAGTTTTAGGCCCAAAGGGCCAAGGTGGAAAGAATCAGTCCTTAACTCACGTGAGTGATCTGAAGGAAAGCTGTCCTGGGGCATCCTCCCTGTCCAAGCTCCTAACACCAACTCCCGTCTAGCTCCCTCCACAGGAAGTGAGCGAAATCCAGAGGCTGATCCTTACCTCACTTCCTGTGTCTCACAAGTGCCAATGGTTGGCTCTAGCTTGGCTTAGGACAGCCCAGGTGGGCAGTTAGTTATTTCTGATTTGTCATTGACTAGCACATGCCCGTGTAGTGTGGGTGTGCACAATTTTTGGGTGCTAGACCAAGATGGAGACTTTTAAAATTCACAATTATAGACTTATCTGAAATCCAGATTGTTACCTCTACTTTTTTGAATTCAGATGAAACATAAAAAATTTTACTATCATCCTTCATTTTTATTTTCTGTGAATCTTCATTTCAAATGTGTTTCTTGCAAGAAATATAGAGCATTGGAAGATTCAACTTTTTAATATGATCTGCTATCCTCTTTCATCATGAGTGAATTCATCCTATTCATATTTTGTTATGATTATTAATTTTATATTTTCTCTCAACATATGCCTCCCCTCCAGGTATATAGCATATAAATACTTAAAGGAAATGCCAGTCAAATTGAAAGGAGAATTATTTAGCAATAATATGTGGAGAACATTAAAGTACAGTTTTGTTTAATTTAATTAATGGGGAAACTAGGTGATATAATGGATAGAACACTAGAGTCAAGAAATACTGAATTTAAATCTGGTCTCAGATACTTATTATCTGTGAGACACTGGGCAAACCACTTAATCTCTGTCTGCCTCAGTTTCCTCATCTATAAAATGTAGATAATAATAGTAATACTTATTTTGTAAGGTTGTTGTAAGCATAAAATGAGATAATTATAAATTTCATAGCACAGAGTCTGGCATACAATAGGTGATAAAATGTTAGCTACAATAATAATAATAAAATAATGATATTAACAATTAGTATTATATACCCTTTTAAGCCTAGATATATCTAAGCAAAAAACACCAAATAAAAAATAAGAATATGAATATAACTTTGGAAAAAATTTGAGAGTATAGATTTCTTTCAATTACTGAGTAGGAAAAGAAAGAAATTTACATGCCTTTCAATTGTAAATGGCTCCTTTACAAAAACTGACTATGGACTTGGGCAGAGAGACCTCAAGAAAAATGTAGAAAGATAGAAATAATAAATATATCATTTATTGATAATAATACAATAAAATATATTTACTATAATTATTTAAAGAACTAAGAAGTCATTTAAGACCAAATAGCATTGTTCTAAAGATCAAATTATAGAAAAAATTGGAAATTTCATTTTTAAAACGACAGTAATGAGGCCTGGCGCAGTAGGAAGTGGCGGTGATCACAGCCCTACTACCCTCCCCTCCCCGTCCCAC
Source organism: Monodelphis domestica (assembly GCF_027887165.1). NCBI lineage: Eukaryota > Metazoa > Chordata > Mammalia > Didelphimorphia > Didelphidae > Monodelphis > Monodelphis domestica. Next base: position 429,437,142 of record NC_077229.1, read on the forward strand.
TGCCGCCATGTTCGACTTCTTCACCATCTTCTCCAAGGGCTCTGGTGCTTCCAGGGTGTGAGTGACTCATGCTCTGGACCTGTCAATGTGCTGATCGGAGCAGGGAGGCAACAACTCCTTCAACCACGAGGCCCTTACACTCAAATACAAGCTGGACAACCAGTTTGAGCTGGTGTTTGTGGTTGGTTTTCAGAAGATCTTAACGCTAACATATGTAGACAAGTTGATAGATGATAGATAAATATCGAACAGAAATCCAACAACACAGTGCCCGAGTCTACTAAATGGCACCTTTGACTTCCACAGTGACTTCATGCATCTCCTTCGGGAAGCAGAGGAGAGCAGTAAGATCCCTGCTCCCACTGCCATGAAGAAGTTTGAAGATTCTGAAAAGGCCAAGAAAGCTGTGAGGTCCATGATTGAGAGACCCAAGGAGAAAGCTAAGAGCAACAAGAAAAACAAAGGGGCTAAGAAAGAGGGTTCTGAAGGCTCCTCATCTGCCAACAAAGGGGCCCCACCAGGAAAGCCAGATCTCCCAGCTGGCCCTGGGGATGGGGTAGTCCAAAGAAGAGCTGATGCGTAAGAAACAAGAGGAATTCATGCAGAAGCATGGGAGAGGTGCTGAGAAGTCTAGTAAGTCCTCAAAGTCAGATGCACCAAAGGAGAAAGGCAAAAAGGTACCTCGGGTATGGGCCCTAGATGGCTCTGCAAATGAAGTCTTGGATTATAGCCCACCTACCACCAATGGAACTCCTGAGATCACTTTGCCAGAGGACATCAACCTGATCCAAGGAACTCGGGTAGGAGGGCAACTACAAGATCTGGACTGCAGCAGCTCAGATGATGAGGGAGTCATTCAGAACTCGGCCAAACCCAGTGCTTCAAAGGGAGCTCTGGGTGGCATGTTCGGGATGCTGAAAGGCTTGGTTGGCTCTAAGAGCTTAAGTCGTGAAGACATGGAATCTGTGTTGGATGAGATGCAGGATCACTTAATTGCTAAGAATGTGGCTGCAGACATCACTCTCCAGCTCTGTGAGTCTGTCGCCAACAAGTTGGAGGGAAAGGTGATGGGCACATTTAGCACTGTGACCTCCACGGTAAAGCAGGCACTGCAGGAGTCATTAGTCCAGATCCTGCAGCCACAGCGCCGTGTGGACATGCTCCGAGATATCATGGATGCTCAGCGCCGCCAGCGTCCTTATGTTGTTACCTTCTGTGGGGTCAACGGAGTAGGCAAGTCCACAAATCTTGCCAAGATCTCCTTCTGGCTGTTAGAGAATAACTTCAGTGTCCTCATTGCTGCCTGTGACACATTTTGGGCAGGGGCTGTGGAGCAGCTGTGTACCCACACACGGTGTCTTAGTGCTCTGCACCCTCCAGAGAATCATGGAGGCCGAACATGGTGCACCTGTTTGAGAAGGGCAAGGATGCTGCTGGCATTGCCATGGAGGCCATTTCTTTTGCTCATAATCAGGCTTTTGGTGTGGTGTTGGTGGATACAGCTGGCCGAATGCAAGATAATGCGACTTTGATGACTGCTTTGGCCAAACTCATTGCTGTCAACACATCTGACCTGGTGCTGTTTGTTGGGGAAGCCTTGGTGGGAAATGAGGCTGTGGATCAGCTGGTAAAATTCAACAAAACTCTGGCTGAGCACTCTAGAGCTCAAAGACCCCTGCTCATTGATGGCATTGTTCTCACCAAATTTGATACCATTGATGACAAGGTGGGTGCTGCCATTTCTATGATATACATCACAAGCAAACCCATTGTCTTTTTTGGGACTGGCCAGACTTACAGTGACCTGCATAGCCTCAATGCCAAGGCTGTGGTGACTGCCCTCATGAAGGCCTAACTTGGTGCAGCACCCCAAACCAAATCACCCAATTTCCCCCATCCTTTCCACCCCTGTGTCAAGAATGTTCTTTGGAGTATGAGATCTGCTTGTGAATGTATTGTAAACAGAGAATAAAGGGAGCTCCAGGGGCTTGCAATTTTCCCAGAACCTTGACCTGGCCAGCTTCCCCACCCAACCTGGATTCTCCATCTGCAAGGAGGGCCCAATCATGTTTCAATCACTGCCCATTGTCCCTGTGGTCCTCCCCCAGCCAACTCAGGAGTCCCCTTCACTCTGCCGATATTGTACTGTCTCATTACAGCTTTGACCAATGGCTGGAAGATCTTGACACCAGAGCTTTCTTTTTGTCCACACTGTGAGTGTGGTTCAAGGGACCTCTGTGCCTGATAAGCAGCTTCGGATCCAAGCTTGATTTGGGACTTCTACCTAAGCAGCCCTAGGTCTTGATTTGGCACTAATCAATGAGACATACATGGCTTTCATTCCCTATTTTTGGGCTGTGGCACAGGATAGAACCCATCTCAGTCAGTGTATGACATATTCTTAATGGCTGCTAATTCTGACAACTGCAGCTCACCCATAACTTTAAAACACAACTAGGCCAGGGTGACCTGTTACAAGTGAAGAGGCAGAAGTCCCTGCTTCCTTCAGAGCTAAACTTCCCAAATAAGGGGAATTAGCTGCAGTGTGCATTGGGCTTGTTCCACCTTTTAACCCACCTTCCGAGCCTTTTCCTAGAGTTCATTTGTGAGCTTTGCATGTTGCCCTTCCTGGAAAGGGATGCCCTTTCCCCCTTCCCATTCTTTCTCCTTTCCAGCAGATCCTGTTAAGGGAGGCTGGTAGTTTCCTTTACCCTATCTTCTCCAGAGTGCCTGGTATACAAGTGCTACGTTGAAGAATACAAACTCTCCTTAAGATTTTTCTTGTAGCTTGGTATTGTAGATGTACTGTTAGTGCAATAAGGTAAAGGCTGTCTGCCCAGAGAAATGCACAATTTATATAAAGAAAATAAATTTCATAAATAATGAAAAAAATAAAATGACAGTAATGAGACAATACATGAAAACTTATGGGATGCCTTTTTAATCAATTTTTAAAATTTAGAATATTTTTCCATGATTCCATGATTCATTATTTTTCCCCAAACATTTCCACTGGGTTTTACATGTATCATTGTTCAAAACCTATTTCCATGTTATTCATATTTGCAATAGAGTGATCTTTTAACATCAAAACCCAACCACATCCCTAACACATCAAATGATGGATCATATATTTATCTTCTGCATTTCTGCTCCCACTGTTCTTTCTCTAGATGTGGATAGTGTTCTTTCATAAGTTCCTCTGGATTGTCCTGGGTCATTGCATTGCTGCTAGTAGAGAAGTCCATTACATTCAATTGTGCCACAGTGTTTCAGTCTCTGTGTACAATATTCTCCTGGTTCTGCTCCTTTCATTCTGCATCAATTCCTGGAGGTCTTTCCAGTTCACTTAGAAATCTTCCAGTTCATTATTCCTTTCAGCACAATAGTATTCCATCACCAACAGATATCACAATTTGTTCAGCAATTCCCCAATCGATGGACACCTCCTCATTTTCCAGTTTTTTGCCACTACAAAGAGTGCAGCTATAAATATTTTTGTACAAGTATTTTTCCTTATTATCTCTTTGGGGTATTAACCCACAGTGGTATGGCTGGATCAAAGGGCAGGAATTCTTTGAAAGTCCTTTGGGCATAATTCCAAATTGCCTTCCAAAATGGTTGGACTCCACAACTCCACCAGCAGTACATTAGTATTCCAATTTTTCCACATCCCCTCCAGCATTCATTACTTTCCTTTGCTATCATGTTAGTCAATCTGCTAGGTGTGAGGTGATACCTCAGAGTTGTTTTGATTTGCATTTCTCTAATCAGGAGGGATTTAGAACACTTTTTCATGTGCTTATTGGTAGTTTTGATTTCACCATGTGAAAACTGCCTATTCATGTCCTTTGACCATTTGTCCATTGGGGAATGGCTTGATTTTTTTTTTTTTGTAGATTTGACTTAGTTCCTTATATATTTGGGAAATTAAACCTTTGTCAGAGAGTTTTGTCATAAAAATGTTCTCCCAGTTTGTTGCTTTCCTTCTAATTTTGGTTGCATTGGTTTTATTGGTATAAACCCTTTTAAATTTGATATAATCAGTCATTCATATTACATTTTGAAATGTTCTCTATCTCTTGCTTGGTCTTAAATCCCTTCCTTTCCTACAGATCTTACAGATCTATGTTCACCTAATTTATTTATGATTTCCTTCTTTATGTTTAAGTCATTTACCCATTCTTAATTTATCTTGGTATAGGGTGTAAGATGTTGATCTAAACCTAATTGTTCCCATACTGTTTTCCAATTTTCCTGGCAGTTTTTGTCAAATAGTGGGTTCTTGTCCCAAAAATCTGGGATCTTTGGGTTTATTGTACACTAGCTTGCCGAGGTAATTTATGGGATGGGTTAAAACAGTTTAAGGGGAAATTTTCTCTCTAAACACTCTCATCAACAAAAGAAAGAGCAAATCAATGAACAGGTAAAGAAAAAAATACTTCAACAACAAATAAAAAATCTCCAGCTAATTAGCAAAGAAAAATTATGAAAATTAAATAAGATATCAATAAAATTGAAAAAAGAACACTAAACTTACTGATCTAAAGAAAATAAAGAAAATAAAGTTAATTAACTTCATTTTAAAATAGTAAAGAAAACCAAATTGTTTTTATCAAAAATTATAAAGGAGGAGGTAGTTATGTGGCTCAGTGGAATGAGAGCCATTCCAAGAGATAGGAGGTCCTGGGTTCAAAGCTGATCTCAGATACTTCCTAGCTATGTGACCCTGAGTAAGCCATTTAACTCCCATCCCCTTATCACCCTTCTGTCTTAGAACTAGACAAAATAAGGAAAAAATTCATTTGCAGGACTTTTCTCTACCTGTTCCCTGTTCCTAGAACACTCTCCCACCTCCATTTCAATTACTGATTTCCCTAACTTCCTTGAAGTCCCTACTAAAATCTCACCTCCCACAGGAAGCCTTTCCCATCTTCTCTGACTTCCAATGACTTCCTTTTGTAAATTATTTCCTATTTATGTTGTACATAGATTGCTTTGTATGGCTTTGTTTGCATGTTGTCTCTCCCATTAGATGAAAGCTCCTTGATGACAGGGACTTGTTTGTCTCTTTTTTGTATCTCCATGGCTTAGCACAGTGAAATCCAAAATATATAAGGAATCAACACAAAATTGCAACAGTAAGAGCTATTTCAAAATTTATGTGGTAAAAAGATAGCAACAATTAAAAAAAAGAATTGCAAACTAAAAAGAACCAGACTGAAAAAACATTCTCCAAAACACTAATAATGAGATAAATTCAGATTAAAAGAAATGGAGGTGGGGCGGTACTGCTAGGTGGTTCAATGGATAGAGAGCTGGGTCTCATAATTAGGGGGAAGGGTTTATGAAACATTTTATATCTTCACAATCAAGTCCTTTCCTTTGGTTACTGATAATAAAAATGATTTTTATTAATCCATGAAAGAATTAGAGAACGTTAGCTATTTTAGGTGTTAGAGTTACAAATCATTTTAGTCAGTTATAGTTAATATGTAACTGAGTTTCTGCTGACTGTGCCATGGGGTAGGGTGGGAGAGTCATAAATAATCCCAACCTGACTATGAATCAGAAATAAAGTGCTCTTATAATGACAAAATCAAATGAAATCAAAGCCTACAGAATTGTGCAATGTTTCAAAAGGACAGAGGCAGCAACAGCCTGCCTATATGAAATGTCTCAATACTGGTTTCACTGATAACAATCTATTGCACTTTTCTATCTGTTGAAAGTCCACCCTTCACACCAAAGAACCACAGAAAATAAAGTATGCAGGAACTTTAGATATCACCTAGACCAACCTCCTTATTGTGCACATGATGAAATAGACCCAATCCACACACAGCAAGGTAAAGACAGAGCTACAGAAAGAACTCAAGTCTCAGGACTCCCAGTCTAATGACTTTCTTCAAATGTACAGAAGGGTTGTACTAAGGAGATATTAATTAGCTCTTTTCCAAATCAGTGGCAAAATTGAACAACAGGAAATGTTTGTTATCGAACAGGACCAATGAAAGCACAGGGCAATGTCTTGACTTGCTTGTGAATTGAATTTAAGTGAGGTTTGAGTAACACAAAGTATTCAGCCTCGTTGTTTCTTCCATAGTCATCCAAGACCAGTGACAAGAAGACTGAGCATGGCCTGGGATGCAGTGGATGACCTTGGCATCTTCAATGTCTGACCAAATTCTAAGTATTCCAAAGAGTCGGCTTCAGAAACTTCCATGGCCCTTGGAACGAATTGTTCTCATCTGCTGCTTCTGCCAGAGGAAGTCTTCACAGACTTGGGGTAGAAATCCCCCCAACTCATCGAAGGGACCCTCAACTTGGTGTAGCCCATCTGCCAAGATGGTTTTACCAGGATGTGGTTGCTGTACATGCTACAGTTTCTTAGAGTCCCAGGTGAGAATTGAGTGAAAGATGGACATCAAAGGTGGATGAGCGGCCATGAAAAGGGCTCAGCAAGCCCTCACGCTAGAGGTTCTAATCCTTCCTGAACACCTCCTACATCCCACAAGAGGAAACAGGCTTAAAAATAGGTAGAAGAGATCATTTTTAAAAATTTTAATTGTTATTGATAGGCTCTTGCTTACATCACCTTTATTTATGAGTGTCCCTCTATGTCCCCTACTCAATAGGCTCTTATTAAAAAAAAGAAAAAAGGCAGGTTAGCAAAAGTAGTCAACACATCAGGTGAGTGAGAGAATAAGCAGTGTTTACCATCTCCCTCCCATATACACACATACAAAGAAAGGAAGGTGGTAGTTTCTTATCTCTTCTCTAGGGCCAGATTTGAACATTAAATTACACAAAATTCAGATTCATTTTCTTTTCATTTATGTTGTTGTAGACATTGTGAATATTGTTTTCTTAAATCTGGTCACTTCATTCTGTATCAGTGTCTATGTCTTCCTAGGCTTCTCTTAATTCTTCACATTGTTTCTTTTGGTGTAGGAATATCCCATTACATTCATCTTCTATAATTTGCTGCTCCTTTCCCCACTCAATGAACATTTATTTTGATTTCACTTCTTTACTACCATAAAAAGTATAGATATGAATATTTTGTATTATATAGAGCCTTCTCCCTGCTCCCCACCCCAATCTTTGACCTTCACAGAGTATATGCCTAAAAGTATTATTTCTGGATTAAAAAATAAAGGCATTTTAGTTGATTTATTAGTGATCAAAAATTGCTTCATCTTATGATTGAACCAATTCAATTTTTTTTTAAAAACCCTTACCTTCCGTCTTGGAGTCAATACTGGGTATTGGCTCCAAGGCAGAAGAGTGGTAAGGGCTAGGCAATGGGGGTCAAGTGACTTGCCCAGGGTCACACAGCTAGGAAGTGTCTGAGGCCAGATTTGAACCTAGGACTTCCCATCTCTAGGCCTGGCTCTGACTACACTGAGCTACCCAACTGCCCCCGAATCAATTCAATTTTATCAGCAATGTATTCATATGCCTGTCTTTCCATAGCTTCTCCAACATTATCTTCATCTTTTTTCATCTTTGTGAATTTTCTGGGTATAGGTAAAACTATAAGTATGCTATGATTTGAATTTTTCTCATTATTAGTGATTTGGAGCAATCTTTTTATGGTTTTTAATAGTTTACAATCCTTCTTTTGTAGACAATTTGGTTCTTAGTGAGTGGGCACTCATCCAATGAATTGTTCTATGATTCTCAGAGTGTTGGCAGCTCCATTAGCACTTATCAGGAGAAGGTTTATATTGTCATGTCATTGAAAAGATTTTAAGATGTGAAATCATGACCTGGAGAAGAAAGAATGCAAAGTAATTACTAATCATTTCTACTGTCTTAACTTGTTTTGAGAAAATTTAGTAAGTAAAATAGACACTATCCTCCTTCATTAAGGAAATACTGTTTTGTTAGATGTGACAGAAATAGATTAAATGAAAGTACAATAATTGGCAGTAAACTGGTCCCAAATGATTCATCTACTGTCTTTAAATGTTTTCAATGGCTGAGATAACCTTTTCCTTCAATATCAGTATTAGTTAAATGACTCTGAAGTCCACTAATATGGAAGGATGGAGGAAGCTTTGGTAAGGAGGAAGAGGTGGAATTCAACAAACAAAATTATTATGGAACTAAGAGAGAAGTGCAAAGATAAAAACTTGAGAGAAGGAGGAAGGTTTTTTCATTTGTATGGATGTGTGTGTGCTTAATTTGAAACCCTTGTGAGGTACTGCCTCTTTCATATGTGGACATTTTTCTTTACTAAATTTACTTTACTATTTTCAGCTTTTCTGAAAATTTCTGGAAGAAAAATAGCTCCTCAGATAAAAGTGCCAAAGAAAGAGACATAGCCAGTTTTGAGAAAATCTAAGTGAAAGGAATCTCTCATTGAAGCAAAAATACTCATTGATCAATGAAGTTTTTATTTAGTTCATTAGCTAATTTTTATGATTATTTTTATGACTAGGAAGTTTATTGGCGAGAAACTCTGATTCAAACAAATGTTTAGGGACTATAAGAAAATTGTATGTTTTTTATTGATTTCTAGGATCAAATGTGAGAGATATCTGTATTTTAGATTTCTCAACCTAAGACAGAGGTCAGTCTCTGGTCTTGAGAAAACCCTGATTTGTATCAAGATAGCTACTTGAGAAGGCAGATGAGAAGCTGGAAAATCTGAGATATAAACTATATTGTTCTGTGTGACAGACACTACTAGGCATTGGAGATAAAAAGAAAAGCAAAAGAGAGTCCTTGTTCTCAAGGAGCTCATGACCCAATTGGGGAGACAACATGCAAACAACTATGAACAAACAAGTTACATAAAGGATAAATTGGAGATAATCTCAGAGCCAAGCATTTAGATTGAGGAGGACTCAGAAAGGCTTCTTACAGAAGATAAGACTTGAAGACTTGAAGAAAACCAAGGACACAGGGGCCAGAGATATTGAAGGATCCCACTTGTGAGTCAGACAAAGAAAACACCCAAAAGTGGGAAAGGGAGTATCATATAAAAGAAATAGCATGGAGGCCACTGTCATTGGGTTGCAGAATATATGGAGGGGAATAAGATGCAATTAGACTAGAAAAGTAGGAAGGGGCAAAGTTAAAAATGACGCAAATGAAAATAGAGCATATATTTTAATTTGGAGGTAATAGGGAGCTACCAGAGTTGACTGAGCCAGATCTATACTTTAGGAAGATCAATTTGAAAGCTGGCATGGGAAGAGACCGAAAAGCAAGATATTGCCAATAGACAGTCTTCTGCAATCGAAGGCTTGGATTTGGCCAGGAGCAGTGTCAGGAGAAAGAAGGGAGCATAGTCTAGAAATGCTAGAAAAGTATAAATGGCAGGACTTGGAAACTGATTGGATATGGAACCGGGTGAGAGAGTGAGGAATAGGGGATGACATCTAGGTTATGATTCTAGGTATGTGAAATAATGGTGATGCCCTCAACAGTAATAGGGAAGTTTTGAAGAAAACCTTTATTTGGAGGCTATTGAGTTGAAGAAGACCATGAGATATCCCTTCAAGTTGTGCAATAAGTTGGAGATGAGAGATTGGAAGTTAGAAGTCATTTTAGGACTGGATAAATAGATCTAAGAATCATCTGCATCCAATTGATCACTGAAATCAGGGGAACTGAAATAGGAGAAAATAAAAGGACACAGCACAGATATTTACTCCGGTTAGCAATCATGATTAACCGGATAAAAATGGATAAAGATCCAGTAAAGGGAGCAGAGAAGGAGCAGTTAGATTTAGTCATGGAAACAGAGAAATATAGCATTAAGGAAAAGTGGGTAATGGACAAAATCAAAGTTAGAAGCCAAAGGACAGAAGAGCTAAGGAACTCTCCAAAGCAGGAGGGGAGAGAAGCAAAGTCTTGGTTCATCAGTTTACCAGAAACAGAGAAATTCTTAAGTTGATGTATTAGACTGATATAATGGAAAGAAACTCTGAGAATGGAACTGATTGAGAAGGAAGAATTTTCTAATATTTGAAGAACTGACCAGGGAAAGGATCTCTCTCTCTCTCTCTCTCTCTCTCTCTCTCTCTCTCTCTCTCTCTCTCTCTCTCTCTCTCTCTCTCTCTCTCTCTCTCTCTTCTCCTCCTCTCTCTCTCCTCCTCTCTCTCTCCCCTTCTCTCTCTCTCTCTCTCTCTCTCTCTCTCTCTCTCTCTCTCTCTCTCTCTCTCTCTCTCTCTCTCCCTTCTCTCTCTCTTCTCTCTCTCTCTCTCTCTCTCTCTCTCTCTCTCTCTCTCTCTCTCCTCTCTCTCTCTCTCTCTCTCTCTCTCTCCTCTCTCTCTTCTCTCGTCTCTCTCTCTCTCTCTCTCTCTCACTCTCTCTCTCTCTCTTGTGCTTTCTATAGCTCTATAAAGGAAAAAACTCTCAGAGGTATTGCCTTCTAAATGCCTTCTATGGATTAGAGTGGGCAGGGGACCTCTCAAAGACCACAGAACTGACCTGAATCTGGATAGCTTTGCAGATATCAGACTTAAGGGACTGCCTTTCACCTAAAGAGAGGTAATGCATAGACAAGAGAGCATACCTAGCAAGTGCTGAAGATTCCAGTTTTATGGTTGCTCCTTAGCAAAAGATCTTCAACACTGCTTTAGAGGCCAAAAATAGAAGAGAAGTGGCTTTATCCAGAAAGAGCATGGAAAGCCCAATAGGAAGTAGTGTAAGCTGTAGAGTAAAGAGACGAAGTCCTGTCATCCAGATTTGGGAGTTTCTCTAGGCATGTGGGTTTCCAAGCTCAGATATCTCTCTGATAGATTGTGTAAGTTTCTTTTGCCCATTCTTCCTCCAAAGACACTTTGTACATTGATAGGAGAATGCAGTCCAGGTTTATCATTTTATTGCTATGTTATGATTATCATTATTGTTAGTAAAGGTTTCATGATTGAGTTAATGGTGTCAACTTTGTTGATTTATTAAAATGGGAAACACACTGATGAGGTCTCAAGGAGCTTCAGTTGTACTAGATATGTGCCTCTCTCATACTATGTTTCCCCCAGGACATCGAGAGTGAGTTGTAGCTCACCCTACCCTATTTATGGCTGCTCTTTTGGAGAACCACACTGACATGTCCGCGTGATTGCAGGTTAGGGTGAGTGAATCAGTCCCAGATAAGAACAAGAAAGTCTATAGAGAAGTGGATATCGTTGGTACATCTCATGGGCTGTACTAGTACATTTTGTTAAGAAAGGTTGCATGGTATGGTAAAAGGCTGTTCTCAGAGTTAAGAAGATTCAAGTTCAAGTCTTTCCTGTGATATACTGGTTATGTTTTCCCAGGCAAGTCACAACCCAGACAATTTTCTAAAACCATTAGTAGCAAGATAGGCACTGATTTGTATTAATGGAGAGTTTCTTCATCAAGGGTTCCCTATACCAATGAAATAATAATTTCAGTTAAAAAGAAAATTCCTTGGTTAAGGGATATAGCAATATGCTTGACATTTTCTCTCTCCTTTTCCAAGTGAGACTTTCTGAATTATGTATTTTCATATTCAATTTAAAAGTATTTATTGAGCTTCTAAAATTATACAAGACTCATATCCCTCTTGTCTCATGTTACAGAAAGCACTGGTGTTCAAGTAATTGATTTTTGAGAACCAGTCCTAGAGATGGGAAGTTCTGACCTTAGATACTTCCTAGCTGTGTGACCCTGGGCAAGTTGCTTAACCCCTATTGCCTAGCCCTTCTGCCTTAGAATCGATGCACAGGATTGATTCTAAGATTCTAAAATAAAGAATAGTGCCCCATAGAGCCAGAGGAACATTTCACAATGAGCACATGGGTGTTCACAAATAATGCATGTAACAATTCCTGGGAAATAAAAATGTACGCTCCCCCAAAATAAAAAGTGCAAAGCATTTGAATCATTTATATATAGGAGGCACAATATTTTATTCTCACAAACGTACACAATTTTCATGAAAAACAAAATTACAATACTGAGATGGCTTTCAAATTATGTTGTATAAATGGCAAAAAGTACTTTAAAATATGTCATAGAAGGAGAGATTCTTTTTGGGTAACTACATTTCTCACAACCTCTACAAAGTATGGTAGGTGATAATGATGATGGTGGTGGTGGTAGTGATAAAGATGATGATGATGATGCCACTACATTGCAGACTATGGTTGAATGGAAGTGTTTGCAAAATACTGGTTGGAAGACTGATTCAAATTATGCTGGGGAAGATACCTACATACTTAAGTAGAATGTCAGATGAGGGGAGGATGGATGAAGAGATATTAAGCTGCCCAACAATTGCCTCTAAATCTTGCCATTCATAATTAGAGGCTTTTCTTTGTCCACACTCTGAAGCATGGGCTGGAACCATCATCCTGGCTCTGGACCCTCTTCCACACTTACAAGATGTCATTGCTGCACTGAATGAGATATGCAATACATTTTAGACCTTGCATTTCCTAGGGTTAATCATTAAGTCAATTGCTAACATCCTCTATCCTTCCATATGTTGCTGTGGCAACTGATATGGAAATATGAAGAATACAGAGAAAAGTGAACTCTCAAACTTATTTATCTTGTTCCATTAGCTAATCCTGAAGAGCTGATAAGCCACTGAGGGAAATGAAATTAAGGAAAATCAACATAAATTCCTTAAAAGTTTGAGAGGTAATAGCTGGGGAAATGGAAAGCATGAAAATTCTGCTACTTGATTTATATTTCATTATATACTTTGCATTTTATTTTAAGCAAGTGTCTATTGATTTCTTTTTTGATGCTCCATGAATTGTTCTGGCTAGTGTGGAGGGTTTGAAGAAATTGAAAATACACAAATCCTCATAAAGAAATGGTGAATCCATAGATATTTTTAAAATCTTAATGTGGAAATGAGATAATCAAATTAAATTATTCATGCTCACTAGTAGTCCTCAAATTTCTGAAGTTTCTCAGTAATTCCTTCAGTTCAAGTAGTTTCTCAAACACTGTACACTTACTTTACAGGAAGAATCTTCTCCCATAATACATTAGAGTCTCACTCAAGATCCAGTCCACTTCCTGTCCCAGGGATTTGCACTTGCTTCCTCCGAAAGGAATTTTCAAGGAATTTAGGTATAGCGAGTCCACCCAGTCAAACTCGGGAACAAATCAATTTGAAAGATTGTTACATGTCAGAAGTTTCTCACCTAGCAAATAGCTGTTTGGGTTCAGTATCCTTGGTCAGTGTCAGATAGAATGGAATGAAATGTCAAAATGAATGGTCCAGATAAATAAGAGCTAAGGTAAGGAAGGGAGATGTGCCTACCTTACAGCATGGAGTGTGGACTGGAAATGATTCTGAATGATGATAAGAATCCGTGTGGGCAGAAAGGCGTGAAGAGGAAATTCCTTAAAGGAGGAAAAACATGAACAAAGGTAGGAATGAGCATTATGTGTTGAGTGCATGGTGACGTTATTTATCTGTCTAGAACAGAGGGTATGTTGTAGGTAATAAAGGAGGATGTAATTACCATCATTCAAACATCTGCCAGATTATCTTCCATATATATAAATTTGGTCATGTCATTCTTCTGCTCAAAACCCTTTAATTTTTCCCAGTTGACTACCAAATCAAGTTCAGACTGCTTCCTGGCATTCAAGCATTATGAACACTATCTCCACAGTCCATCACTCTGCCTTTATAGCTCTAAATCAAACTACTTCCTCCTCTCTACAACCTCAAATTAAATGACTTTTGTAGTTAAATTTGTCTCTCCTATATACTTTATACCTTTCCACCTCTGTACTTTTGCACATTATATCTAGATTGTCACCCAACATCCTATTTCTTTTTTAATTCTGCCTATCATTTAGATTCTTGATGTCCCCTCTTTGTCTTGAGCACTATGAAGTATTTGTCCCAGAGTCACACAGCTGGCAGGATTTGAACCTGGGTCTTTCTGATTTTGAGGCTGACTTTGTATCCATTAGACTATACTGTCTACACTCTTCTATCATTTTTTTTGCTGCTTAATAATATTCCATTACATTCATACATAGCAATTTTGTGTGGCCCTTCCTCAATCAATGGGCACTGACTTTGTTTCCAGTATTTTGCCACCACAAAAAAAGGGATAATGATTATTTTAGTAACTTTGCCATTCTCTCTTTTCCAGGCATCCATCTGAAGAAGAACTATGGAGATAGAAAAGGAAAAAGATCAATGTTTTCCAGCACCTGTCTCTATATTCTTTCTCTTCTATCAAAAGCAAAAACGATAGATAATATTGTTATATATTGTTATTTTGTTGGTATGAGCCTATTAACAGTTTTTTTTTTACATTTGAAAATTTCCATTGTTCTTGTGAAAAGGGAAATACAAGCACAAACTGGTTAGTGCAGTCTAAATTTTTCTGGTCATGTTAATTTTCTTCTTGTTGGCCCAAGCAATCATCTATATACAGAATCAACTACAATTACTTACTGATAAATAAATCTTACCTAAGAATATAGCTTTGAGAAAAGGCCTTCTTACTTGCAACTCCTTTTTTGTTCAGTTATAGATGAATCAATTATTTCTCCTGATGTTTGGAGAAGTTTATCCAGAGATAAAATAATACATTGACAAACAGATTAAAAGGTGGAGGAACTGGAACATTCATTTAGTCAAGGTTTGGGTGGAAAGTTGGAGTTTATGCGTTTGTACTGGTATTGGCATGGCAACTGTCTGGACACTCAATAATAATAATTAAGATTCATGTAGTCACTCAATAATCATTCATTAAAAGCTTACTAGGTGTGAGCCAATCTGTAAAGTACTAGTAATGCAAGAGAATGTGAAAACATAGTTCCTCTTCTCAAGGAGTCACATTCAAATGGGGGAGAAAATACTATGTACATATGAGATAAACTGAGGATAAATAAAGGAGAGGTGATCTTAGAGGGAAGGCACTATATTAAGGACCAAAAAAGGCAGAAGATGTGTTTGATCTGAGACTTGAAAAAAACCAGGAAATCTAGGAGGCAGAGACAAGGAAGGAGCAGATTATAGGAATGGAGGACAGCCATGAAAAGGCATGGAGTGAGGAGATGGATGTCTTGTTGGAGAACAGCAAGGAGGTCAGTGTTTCTAAATGGAAGAATGTATGGAGAGAAAGTGTAAGAAGCTTGGAAAGTAGAATGGACAGGTTAGGAAGGGCTTTAAATACAAAGCAGTTGACTTTATCCTTGAGTCACTGGAATTTATTGAGTAAAAGAGAGAGGGGGGGGGGAAGACCTGTGCTTTAGGGAGATCACTTTGGCAGCTGGAT
Source organism: Monodelphis domestica (assembly GCF_027887165.1). Classification (NCBI taxonomy): domain Eukaryota; kingdom Metazoa; phylum Chordata; class Mammalia; order Didelphimorphia; family Didelphidae; genus Monodelphis; species Monodelphis domestica. Next base: position 429,452,393 of record NC_077229.1, read on the forward strand.
AGAGGATGGACTGGAGTGGAGAGAGACATGAGATAGGAAGAATGATAAGAGATATATTGAAATAGGCCAGGGGTGAGGGAGGTTATGAGGATCTGCCCCACAATGGCGATGCTGTGAAGGTAGAAATATATCTGATGCCAGATGCTGTGAAATGTAGAAGATAAGACTTAGTAAGAGATTGGCTATGTTGGGTGACCACAAGTGAAGAGTTGAGGATAAAAATTAAATTGTGAGCCTAGGTAATAAGGAGTGGTTTCTTCAATGATTGTGGGAGAGTTAGGAAGAGGAGAGATTTGGGGGAAGATAAATAAATTCAATATTGAACATGTTAAGTGTCTATGGAATATCCAGTTAAAGCTGTTTGATAAGTAATTCCAGGTGTAAAATAAGGCATCAGGAGAGGGGTTAAATCTAGACATAAAACTGAGAATCATCTTCATGGAGATGATAATTGAATACATGGGAGATTATGAAATCACCAAATTAGACAGTATAGAAAGAGAAGAGAAGTCTCAGGATAACCCTGTGAGAATACTATTAGTATTATTACACCCATATTATAAATGAATAAACTAAGGCTCAGTGAGGTTAGCTAGCTTTCCTATAGTCACTCAGCTAATAAGTGTCAAACTCAAGCCCTTCTTGACTCAAGTCCACTTTCCAAGATGATGCTATAGAGACTATCTCTGGGGTCTATATTGTAGCTTTAAAAAAATCTGTGTTTTCCACAAAGAAGCAGAGAACTCTGCTGCTGGATTAAACAACGTCCTTCTAGCTAATGGCCACATGGCCTTGTAGCTTGAAGTCCAGTCCTAGCTTTTGCCTAGTTAAACAGTTCATTCTAACTTACCCATATTGATGCAATTCTCTTAGGTGTTATGAAACTCTGGAGCTTCCTCCTATTTCAGGTGACTCTATAAGAGCTGCTTGAGTCTAGGGTTGCTCTTAGTTCTTCCAGAGATAGTTTCAGATGTTCTTCTGATGTTGCAAAATTATTTTATTGCATCTGGCCTATGAATTCTGTCAGGCTTTCTAAGTGCTAGAAGCAGCTTCTCCTACCTTCACTATACACTCTGTAGTCAAACATCATGCTCTCTTTAGCATGGAAATAACAATGCACACACTCATACACGCACATACATAAATCCTCTTACATGACTTTGGTTCCATTTTGAATCAGTGATACCCACAAAGACATAGACTTCATAACTATTTGGTTCTAGAAAGGTGAGATGTAGGCTACCCTTGGCCTCCTGATGTGAACCAATCCATTTCCTGAGGAAGAAAATCTCTTGGACCTGTGTGGTTGTGTATTGAAATGAACAGGAGCAGCACAAGTTGAACTGTCCATCTTTAATCTTTTGTACTCCCTTCACCGGATGCTCTCTCTGATCCTTGCTTCTAGAGCAATATCTGTTTCAGCATTCAAATATTTTAATTGATGGAGAGACACCACTTGCTCACTTAGGGATCTTTGCTTTGAGTCCTTTTGTGCTTTTATTGGTCTCTCCCTCATATCTCTCTTTCCTGCAATTCATTCTCCACTCAGATGCCACAATTATTTTAAGTATAGATTTTCCCATGCCACCTGCCTCTCCCCACCACTCCATAAACTTTATTGTCCATAACCTCCAGAATCAAATATAAAGTCATCTCTTTAGCATTTAAAAAGTCCTTCCCAACCTATCCTCTTCCTGTCTTTTCATGATCCTCACATTTTACTCCCCTCTATGCCCTTCAAGATTACATGCAAACTTGCCTTTTGCAAAAAGCTTTTCCTAGTACTCCAGCTTCTAGTACCTTTCCCTCTGAGATGATCTCTTATATACCCTGAATATTTTTTGAATAAGCTCAATTATTTTTATGTTGTCTTTATCCCACTAGGATGTGAGCTCCTTGAGGTTAGCGACTTTTTTGTGTCTTTCTTTGTATACCCAGTTCCTGGTACATTGTTGTCATTCAGTAGTTTCAGTCATGCCTTACTCTTGGTGACCCCATTTTGGATTTTCTTGGCAAAGATGCTCAAGCAGTTTGCCATTTCTTTTTCTAGCTTATTTTACAGATGAGGAAACTGAAGGTTGGGTAACTTGCCCAGGGTCACATAGCTCATGACTGAGGACAAGTTTGAACTCAAGAAGATGAGTCTTCCTGACTTCATGACTCTATCCACTGTACCACCTAGCAGTCCTATTTCTGGCACACAGAAGGTGGTTAACAAATACATGCTTAATGATTATTCAGATGATTTGAACTGGTCACAGCCTTGCTTGTGGGATGATCTCAGCATATAGTCTAGGTCTCTACAGTCTCTATGGCTTTGACAAAACTTTGGTTTGGGGTTGACAAAACTTTTTCTTGGCCAATGTCATATGCTATTGCTACAGCTCACTTCATGATTTAAGGTGCCCCTGATGTGATGATGATGACAGACTTGCTCCATCCTTTGGATTTAATTCTTCAAACAGACTGTTTGAAGAATTAAATCCAAAGGATGGAGCAAGTCCGTAGAATGGGGTTTATGTCCATGTATTGCCTACTGAATCCTGGGTCTAGTCAGTGAAACCCTTATACTGAGAAAATCCCTTTCTCAAGAGAAGAAACACTGACATTAAGTGTGGTGCATTCTGATCCTTTTGACTTGCTGTAAAGAGTTCATATTTTTCTTTGACATAATTTGTGAACACTCAGATTTCCAGCTGAAAATTCAATAGCCTCACCCGAACCTCCTTTTTATAACTTTAATGAAAATGCCCCCTGTAGAGACTCCCATACAGTCTAAGGCAACAGTGGTTTCCTCTTTATCCTCGGGATGACAACCTATACTGGGCAGTCTGCCCATGCTGAGATAACAGCCTCTCAGGGGTATTGAATGTCTGCCAAAGCTGAGCTGGCTAACCGATCTATCATAAGTTCAAAAAGACTATGAACTCCACCACCTGTAACCTGGCAAATCAGTCCCTCTCTTCCCTTCCTTTCCCTCCAACTTTCAATGCCAGATCAAAAGTGAGATTTTACTAGTAACTGCTTTGGAAGCAAGATTTTTTTCCCTGTATACAAGTAATGAGGATGATGATACATCTTAAAACCACTTTTTAAACAATCAAATCTCAATTCCCATTTTGTGTCATATATACTTTGGGGTTCATAAGAACAATTTCCTGGGCATTTCTGTATTCTTACCCAGGTTTATTGGAGTCTGTCATTATCCATAGTGAGTCTTCAGAATGTTTATAATTATGATGTTTATCTTTTGCTAACCTTCAATCCATAAGGATAAGGTAACATTCACATTAAGCAAAGCAGTAAAGATTTTTCCCCTTTAGAAATTGGATTTCTAGAAGCAAATGTTCTAGAAATTGCACTCTAAAATCAAATGTCATGTTTCCATTCCTCAGACAGAGAAGGAGCCGTCTTCCCAGCACTGCCCTACATGCCTATGCTCCATTTCCACTTCAGCCTCTGGATCCTGAAGTGAGGATGATGTTCTGTTCTCAAAAATGGTACCAATTTGTATTGAGGATGTCCTGACTGAGAAGTGACATCATTCTGCTTGTGACCAGCAGGTGGTGCCAAAGCACCACTAGAAACAACTGGTGCCTTTTGAAAGCCACTTTTTCACCAAACCAGGGAATTTCAGAATTTTAAAGATTGGGAAGGTCTTCTGTTTTGACCTGCAACTGAAGTATTTCTACAGTATCTCTGACAAGTGAACCCCAGCTTTTACTTGAAGTATCTATCTGGGGAGGATTCACATTCCATTTTTGAATGGTCCTAGTTTGGACAATTTTCCTTATCTTGAGTCTAGATCATTCCTGGGTCTAAGCAGAACAAGTCTAATTCTTCTTCCTCATGAAATGCCTTCTGATACCTGAACACAGCTACTGCCCTCACCGAGCATACTCTTCTCCAAGGCTAAACATTCCAAATTCCTCCCACCATTTCCCCGTAGCATAATTTATAATCCCTTCACCATGCCGGTAGTTTTTTAGTTGGTGAATCTGGAACAGAAGTCATTCCTTTCTCTTCCCTTATGTCCCATCCCTTACTTCTCTTTCCCTCTGCCAAACTAGTCTCCACTGGCTTCTGTTCCTTCCCTTGCCCTAGCCAGGAGACCCAAAGCACTCACCCAAGGTATGGAAGCAGCTCTGCTTGTTAATGCTGCATCTAAGGTTTGGCTTGGTTTGGTTTGGTTTGGTTTTGGTCTCTTTCCCTCTGATGAGAGTTTTATCAAATCTACATGGTCAATGCAGGGGACTCCCATTAGAAAGCACATATACCACAGTCCCAATAGATAATTCTGATAAATAAAGTGATATCCAAAACATTGCTTTTTCCGTACAAATGAGGTATCTGAGTTTTTTATGATATCTTTGTGGCTATAACCACCATCAGAGGAGCAAGGAACTTCTCTGTGCCTCCTATCCTTGTGATCCACCAGATTGCAGCCTTCAGAGTTGACAGGGTCTTTGGGGACCAGCCCCTTCATTTTGAAGATGAGGAAACTGAAGCTTTAAGTGACTTACCCAAGGCCATACAAGTAGTAATTAACAGAGGAAGGATTAGAACCCAGGGTCTCTAAATCCAAATCTAGTGCACTTTCTATTAAAAGTATTTTAATTTTATATTGCCTAAATTTCTCCCTGCATTTTTATCTTCCCCAAGAGAGTAATCCACATAACAAATACTTCTTTTTTTTAAAAAAAAGAGGAAGAAAAGAAAAAATAATCAGGAAAAATCAATACATTGAAAAAAATCTGTAATGTTCTGTATTTGTGGTCCTCTTACCTCTACATTTTTGCCTCTCCCATGTGGATGTTCAATTTCTCTTCTATTAGCAACAGAGGCAACTAAGACATTAACAGGTTTTTAAAAATGAATCTAAGAAACAAAAAGGAGACTAGATGCCTCCCCAACCTAGTCAGGTCAGCAAGGGGATGATACTGTGCCATTTCTGGATGAGTTCCACATCCTTCCTTCTTCCCTCTTGTGAATCAATAACTTTTCCCACCTATGGTATTAGCTAAATAACCATGGACAAATCACTTCACTTATTTCATCCCACGTAATCTATTAGGGGTACTTTGCAGTTGTGTAGGTGCTAGTTATACAAACATAAAAAAGAACAATCCCTGTCCACAAGGAACTTATATTTTGCTGAAGAGAACAATACAAATACAGATGAGTCTGTCTGTTTGACCATCTATCTATTTATCAATCTATCTCTATCAATTAACTATCCATCTGTCTATCTAGAATAAATATTGATAGAATAAAAATAAAGGAATTGTTGTTTGATTTTTTACTGTAAGAGTACCAGCACCAGCAGCCTAAGTGCAATGAAAGAGCTGTTTGCCTTCTCATATTAGTCTCAAGTGCTCTAACATTTCCTTTGCATTGGCTTCTTAGTTTGATTCCTGTGCTTAGAATGTCTTTATTATCCCTTGTTGTCTGTTGCATTCCTACTGCAACTCTGTACATCACTTTAGATGGTCCCTCCTCCATGAAACCTTATTAATTCTGCCAGTTGGTAATGGTCTTCCCTTTTGAAAGTCACATGAAACCTCCTTTTGTTTGTTTGGCTCTAATGTACTTACAATATTGTTTACAATAGTTAGGTACTTGCTTTATCTTCCTAATTAACTAGAACGGAGTGACCATAGGGTAGTGAGGTAGTTTTTCTCAGTTCAACTTGTATATTTAACTACAGTATCAGAAAGTTGGAGGAAACCTTCCATATCATCAATCCAGTCCCTTCACACTTGTGGTTGTGACTGGTGATCATAAAGTAGTCTAACCTTACTACCTTCTAGTCTTACATAAACTTTTCAGCGGACAAATTCAAATTCATTGTCCTGGTTTTATCTCAAATTCAGTATGTCTAATACAGAACTCATTATATTACCCTCTTAAATCCATCCTTCTTATAAACTTCCCTATTTGTGTGTAGAGCATCATTATCTTTCCAGTTTCCTAGATTCACAACTTCTGAGTGATCTCTGAGTCCTTTCTCTTACTCTTTAGTCTATCAGTTACTAAGCCTTAAATTTTCTATCTAAACAACATCTCTCATTATCCAGCTGGAATAAAGGCTGGGTACAACCCAGTGCAGGTAGCAGTGAGAGGAATTCAGCCCAACAAGGTCCAGCCTAAGCAGGATTGAGAAGAACTCAATTACAACCAGTTGAACCAAACAGCTACAAACCTCCATCCAGCTGGCTAACCAGATCACCTCTGCAGAGTGCTCAATCTGAGAACAAGAGAGACAGGCTGTTCTCAGGCATAATACAAAGGCAAGATAGCACTCCCTCTACCCCAGAAATAGAGCTAAGCTTCAGAATATTGTCAAAATCAAGGGGGAGGGGACCAAATAAGCAAAAGACAGAGAAAAAGTCTGATACTAGAAAAAAATCTCAACAAGAAATATAAGCTCAGAAGAGCACAGCAATACAAAATTGAAAACAGGTGAACCTAAAAGGAAATGTAAAAGAATGTTAAGCTCAAAATGAACCCCTGAAAGAGTTCCAAAAAAGGACAGAAAATAAATAATGATAAAATTAGAAGAATAATTAGGGTAAAGGTGATAACAAAAATCTACAACTTAGAATAAAAATTTACTGAATAAGACAGTCCCCTAAAAAAGAAAATATAATACCTCAAGCAAGAAAATAAAAGATAAAACTTCAAAGAAGAAAATGGTTCCCTAAAAATTAGAATTGGACAAATGGAAGCTAATGACCTCATGAGACAGAAGGAAACAATACAACAAATTCAAAAGAATGAAAAACAGATTTTTTTAAATTTCTCACTGGAAAAACAACTGACATAGAAAATAGATCCAAGAGAGATAATCTAAGAAGCATTGGATTGCCTGAAAGCCATGATAAAAAAAAATAACTTGGATGTCATATTAAAATGAAAGAAATTATCAGGGAAAACTGCCCTGATATTCTTGAATAAGAAGATAAAATAGAAATTGGAAGAATCCACCCATAACCTCCTGAAAGAAATCCCAAATATAAAAATCTCAGGTCTATTAAAGCCAAATTCCAGAAATCCCAAGTTAAAGAGAAAATACTACAATCAATCAGAAAAAAACACAATTGAAATAGGGTGGGATCACAATCAGAATTACACAGGACCCAGTAGCTTCTACATTAAAGAATTGGAAGATATGAAATATGATGTTTTGAAAAGCAAAAGATCTAAGTCTACAATAAAAATCTCTTACCCGGTGAAACTGAGCATAGTATTCCAGGGGAAGAAATGGACTTTTAATGAAATAGTAGAATTCCAGGCATTCCTGATGAAATGACTAGAGCTAAAAAGAAAATCGAATGATCAAATTCACCACTCAAAGAAGCATAAAAAGTTCTGCACTTTGCCTCCCATGCAATAGCAATTTCCAAAATAATCACTGTAAAACTATTTTCCTTTGATGCTTCTGCTTTATGAATCTAGAGAAAATAACCAGATACATTCTTTATATTCTTATGAGGTTTTCTGAAATCAAAGGTAAATACTATTTTGTGGAAAACAGATGCAGAATGAAAAACCAAGGGAAATTACAATAGTGTCAAAATAAAAATATAGCTCTTCAGTCTCTCTCTCTCTCTCTCTCTCTCTCTCTCTCTCTCTCTCTCTCTCTCTCTCTCTCTCTCTCTCTCTCTCCCCTCACATCCATCTCTTTTCTTTACTCATAGTCACCAGCCTACTTTAGGCCCTCATTTGGAGTATTACAATAGCCTTGTAATTGGTGACTCTTATTTCTCCCCACTGAAGCCCATATTCCATATTTCTGTCAAGAAGTTTCTCTTAAGCACAGGTCTGATCAAATCACTAATCTGCTTAATAAACCCCAGTGACTTCCTATGCTTCTAGTAATGTAGCCTAAGGTTACATTAGCTTGTTTGTTGTTTGCTTATTTTAGCTTTCATGGTCTATCATTGGTGCTTGAGCTTGCATTCCACTAAAGTCTCCAAATCCTTTTTCATATGAAATGTTGCTTAGCCATACACTTTTATCTTGTACTTATGAAATTGACTTTTGGGCATAAGTATAGGATATACATTTTTTAAATGTAAAGTACATCCTTCCCATAATGGGAGGTCTAATGGTATAAATGACCAAATTCTCCTGAAAGAAGTAAAACAATAAGGGTTTCTAATACTTTGGGGATCTGGTGTTCATCAGGGACTGGAACAGCACAACCTATTCCAACCAATTATTCAGTACTTTTAAAGCAACTACTATGTGTCAGGCCCTGGGCTAAATGCTAGAATCCAAGAAGTCTTTCCTGACTCACATCTAACACTTTCTACTACAGTAAATTTTCTTTCTGACTTCCCTTTTTAAAAGCTAGTTTATACATGAACTAGGCCAATAGTAGAGATTAAACCACTCTTCTACTTCTTCATAAGAGAGTCATGATAGTTTTCTGGAAACCAAGGGGACCTTTTTTGAATTTTCTAAGTAGTTACTTCCACTTTCCCTAATAGAAGTCCTTTTGTAGTTCAACATTTATGGCATATCTCCTTGAGGTCAGAGACCACTGAGTCATCCTTCTTTATGATTTTCTTTTTTTAACATTTACTTTAAAAATACTTTATTGATGTCTTTTATCTTTACATCACTTTAATTTAATACATTTCTCTCCTGTCCTACCCAGAGAGCCAACCCCTTTAACAAAGAGTATAAAAGGGAATGGAGGTAGGAGGCAGTTCAGCAAAACTAACCAATATATCAACTTAGTCTGACAGTCATATGCAATGTTCTACACACATAGTCACATTCTGTATCTGTTTTAATTGCCTATACAACACAACAGAATACTATGCATTACGGAAAGGAGAGACTTTAGTGCTGTATTTTTAGTTTGCTCAAACTTGTTAAGGAAGAAACCTGGGAAAATCCTAGCTCCATCTCTAAATGACTAAATATCTGAGAGCACTAAGAATTGGGACCATATCTAAATCTAGAAATGAAATACAAAAGGTTTTTTTTTTTGCAATCAGTGTACCACATCTTCCCTTCTTTACACCTGAGTTCTTTATCTTGAAATCCTTGCCTTGAAGTACCCAGGGCTCCATGCTGCCTCTCCCTGCTCTGTTGCTCACCCTGGAAATTTTATTTCAGTAAGGTCCATGCAGCAAATCTGCATTTTGACAGATCTTTTGAAGACAGGATGCTTTTAACTCATAGAAATGATTCCAAAGATTGTGGAAAGGGGAGCAGTGCATTAACATTTTTGGATAGATAAAGTCTTGTGGCACAAGGCTAGGGCTGGGCCTGGAAGGAATCACTTGAGGTAGTTCGCATATTTAAAGTGAGGACCAGCAACTTCCCATAAAAGTATTTGATTGGAGTCAAGAAACAAGAAACACACGGGTTATTCTACTATTAATGGCACCTTTAACAGGAATGCCATGCTCTAGCTTCAGTAGGACTTGGGTTTTCTAGCAGGTTTTTTTCTAGCAGGAAAAAACTAGCAGTTTTTCCTACGATTGCCAATGAATAAAGAGATAGCAGAGAAAGAATTTTCCTGAAGCCAGAAATATAAGGGATGGTGATAGGGGCTGGACCTGTGATTTCTTCAGTATGGGGAATGTCCAGATGTGGAACTACCTCTACCAATGTGGGTTTGCATCTTCTTTCCAATTTAAAGTCACAGAGGAATTGAGTGACTTGTCTGAGGTCACAAAGCCAGTCTGTGTTAGAGACACTTGGACCCAAGTTTGAAGTCAATTTTTCACTATTCAGTTCAATAAATTCAATTAAAGAAACATTTATTAAGCACCTAGTATGTGCTAGGCAGTGTGCTAAACTGTGCTAGGGATACCAAAAGATGCAAAAGAGAGTCCTTGCCCTCAAGGAGCTTGCAATCTTTATGCCATGATGCTTTTCCATGACTCAAAGAGAAGTACTTCTATAAGTCTCTAGCTCTCCTACGTGTATATGATAAACGAGTTTAACCTCCCTTCCTTAAGACAAATGTGCAAGCAGGAACTTTTAACGTAGCATTTTATAACCAGAAAGCCAGTTTTAATATTTATTTCAGTACCGTGGACAACTCCAGAAGGAGGCTGTGTTTCTGTATTTCAAATCACATTTAGATTTATTTGCTGTTGTTATTCAGTCATTTCATTAAAAATAACAATTTATTTATTTTTAAATTTCTTTACATGTAGGCAATTTTAACAATCATTTTCTGACATTTTGTGATCCATGTTCTTTCACGAACTCTCACTCAACTCTTCCTCAAACTGGCTGTTAATATGAACTAGGTAGTACACGTGAAGAATGGTATGCTTCAGTTGCATTCAAGCTCTGGCAGTTCCTTTTGTGGCTGCGAATCTCTTTTTGTCCTGGGTCCCTTGGATCCTTGCATTGCTGATAATAGCTGTCATTCTCATAGTTGATTGTCCTACATAATTATTGTTACTGTGTACAATATTCTCCTGGTTCTGCTCACTTCACTTTGCATCACTTTATATAAATCTTTCCAGGATTTTTTAATGATTGTTTTGTTAATCATTTCTTAAAACACAGTGTCCAGTCATTTCAGTCATGTCCAACTCTTTATGATGCCATTTGGGGTTTTCTTGACAGAGAAACTGTAGTGATTTGTCATTTTCTTCTCCAGCTTATTTTACATGTATGGAGACACAGAGGGTTGACTTTACTGAGGTGTTTTGCCCAGAGTCACAGAGCTATTAAGTGTGTGATGGCAGATTTGAACCCACATCCTCTTAGACTTCAGTTCTGGTGTCTCCATCCATTGTGCCACCTAGCTATCCCTAGTTTTTTGCTGTAGTGCCATAAAACATTATACAAACAAAATTATACAAACAGGAGTTATCATCATATTTGTTGTTGCTGGGGTTAACCGTACTCAGAACACCTGGCTTCTACTCACATTTCCACACCCAATAATAACTATACACATTCTTCATAGAAGTACTTTATGTACATCATCTCATTTGATTCTCAACACTTCAGCCTCCTCATCTACAAAATGAGAGGGATGAACTAAAATGATTTCTAAGGTCCCTCTAACTCTGACATCATATGATCCTGTGAGGCATCTTTCTGTGACCTAAGCTGAAGCTAAAAAGGGAAGGAAACAATTATTTGTTAAGCACCTACTTTGTGCCATGTAATTTACAAATATGATCTCACATTACAGCAGTCAGGGAAATAGGGGCTATTATCCCAATTTTACAATTGAGGAAACTGAGGCAGATAGAAATTAAGATATACATATATCTTTTAACTCTGAGTTTAAATATATGAGATTTTAAACTTGAATAAAAGGACAAAGATGTAGGTTCATTCATTGAATGTTCATTGAGTATTCATTATGTGGAAGGCTATAACTGTGCCATGGGGTATGCAAACAACTAAGGTACAGCCATAGGACCGTAGGATCCAGAGCTAGAAGAGATCAAACCCATGCCATCCAATTTCCCCATGTTCTTCTAATGAGGAAACTGAGGTCCAGAGAAACAATGAACGTTTGAAGATCATACAGGATCAGAATAGGGATGTGAACCACAGAGTCACAAAATCCCAGTAGTAAAAGGGATCTCAAGTCTATTTTACCCAACTTTTATATGTTCAGAAATCCTGCTCTACAACATCACCAGTAAATAATGATGCTTTTACTAGAAGGTTTTGGATAGTTCTGTTATTTTTTTTTCTTTTATTGAGTCTAAGTCTTCATTTACATAACTTCCATTTACTGATCCTAGTTTGAAGATAGTTATCATGCCTCTCTTTGCCTTCTTTTTTTTAATACTAAGTATTGGTTCCAAGGCAGAAGAGTGGTAAAGGTTAGGCAATGGGGGTTAAGGGACTTGCCCAGGGTCACACAGCTGGGAAGTGTCTGAGGTCAGATTTGAACTCAGGATGTCCCATCTCTGGACCTGACTCTCAATCCACTGAGCCACGCAGCTATCCCCTCTTTGCCTTCTTTTTTCCATTTCCTTTAACCAGTTCTCTATAGCCTGATTGCAAGGTCCCACATTTTCTAAGTCATATTCTCTGTCAATGCTATTTTAAAAACATTGACATTGTCTACTAAATGTTGAGTATTTCTGGATTATCAATGGCTTCCTTTTTTAATATTAAACTTCACTTAATTCAGCCTAAAATTCTATGAACTTTTCTGCTTGTTGTGTTGTACCACTGTCTGATACTGAGGTTTTTGATCATTAAAACCCTCTGATCTTTTTTTTTAACATAAATCACTCTGCTGATACCCTCACCTCAATCTTGCACATGCCAAAGTACAAGAAAAATTCAATTGTAGGACTTTATATTTATCTTTTAAAAATGCTATTAATTAATTCTTTTCATCTAAATAGATTCTAGCCATGCTTCTTTCTAGCTTTCAAGATATTTTTGGATTCCAGTTCTATCATGTTGGCTATTGCTCCTAGTCTTGTGTCACCTGAAAGTTTCATAAGCATGTTTTCATCCAAGTTAATGACAAAAATGTTGAACAGATTAGGACCAATGACATTCCCTAAGGCACTGAACAGGGGATTACATTCTACATTGACTGAGCCATGAATAACCCCTGGATTTGGTCATTCAATCAATTCTTAATCCACCTCACTGTACTATCTTATACTGACATCACCTCATCTCAGCCTCAAGGCTCCCATGAAAGATTGATAAGTTCTTTGTTGAAATCTACATAAGTGATAGCTACAGGATTTCTCTTATCCACTAATCAACTAATTCTATAAAAAAATGAGTTTAGTTTGGTAGGACCTGTTTTAATGAAGCCACACTGGGTTATAAGTGTCTATTGTCTTTTTCTATTTTTTTTTCACTGTATGTAGGTCAACCATACACAATTCCAGAGTCCAGCCTTCTTGTCATAGTCTTACCAATTTTAAATAGTAGGCAAAGGGCCTACTTGACTTTTACTCAGGCAGACTTCTAAAAGGGGTCAGAATTAGTAATATCAGCCCAGTCTTAATCATTCTTTGATTGGACATCTCCTGCTCATTTCTAAGTACATTTCTAAATTTCATGTAAAACATTAACTTGCTTTTTTTCTCATGTTTTGGCAGATCAAACTAAGCCAGAAAGGTTTTATATTTTTATCCCAGTGACAAAGTGTTAGACAATAGACATGATCTGTCACTGGGATAAAACAGAGAAATTTTACATAGAAGAGTATAAAATGAAAAAACACCTGTACCATTTATTGTTCAATAATGTCTATCTCTTCACGACTCAATTTGGAGTTTTCTTGCAAAAAATACTGGAGTAATTTGCCATTTCCTTCTCTAGCTCATTCTACAGATGAAAAAACTGAGGTAAACAGGATTAAGTGACTTGCCAGATTCTTACAACTACTTCTGAGGCCCGATTGGGACTCAGAAAGATGAATTTTCCTGACTCTACTATATCACCTTGCTGCCTCTCTGTACCATAAGTAGAATATTTTCTTTCACCCCACCTCAGATATACCTCACCTTATTTCTCAATTTATTTAGAATATTTGTCATTCAAAGGGAAATGATTTAAAAGAAGCAATCTCTGTTGAGTGCTTGGGCAGAATGATGATGAACATCAGCATAGATTGACATGTGTCTATATTCTCTAATTACTCTTGTTCATGTTCTTGTTACAACGTGAGTCGTCTTAGAGATCCATCTTATTTGCAAACATTCCAGTCCTGCCTGGACAACAAGCTGTCTGCCAAGGGACCACTCACTGGAAGCTCAATCAAGAAATGGAACCAGTTCAGAGACACAGTGAAGGAAACATCAAAGACAGTCCTAGGCCCAAAACAACGCAACCACCAGGACTGGTTTGACGAGAACAACACTGCTCTTGAAGACTTATTGAGTAAGAAGAACAAAGCCTTTATGGAGTGGCAAAATAACCCAAACTCTGCTCCTAAAAAGGACAGATTCAAGTCTCTCCAAGCCATGGCGCAGTGTGAGATCAGGAAGATGCAAGACCGATGGTGGGAAAAAAAGGCAGAAGAAATCCAGCGGTTTGTTGATATGAAAAACTACAAACAATTTTTCAGTGCCCTCAAGACTGTCTATGGGCCATTAAAACCCACCACCACCCCCTTGCTATCCTCTGACGGTGACACTCTCATAAAAGATAAAAAGGCATCAGCAACAGGTGGAAAGAACACTTCAGTCAGCTTCTCAACTGACCCTCTTCAGTCGACCAAAGCCCCCTTGACCAGATCCCCCAAAACCGCTCCATTGAACAACTTGACGTCCTTCCTTCAATAGAGGAAGTCCAAAAAGCCATTAAACAAATGAGTGCAGGCAAGGTACCCGGTAAAGACGGGATCCCAACCGAGGTGTACAAGGCCTTAAATGGAAAGGCACTCCAGGCATTCCACATAGTGCTGACCAACATATGGGAAGAGGAAGACATGCCCCCAGAACTCAGAGATGCCTCCGTCATAGCCCTATACAAGAACAAAGGCTCACGAGCAGCCTGTGACAACTACAGAGGCATCTCACTACTCTCCACTCCCGGAAATGATCCTCGCCCAAGTTATACTCAACAGACTCCTGTCATCTGTTTCAGAGCAAAACCTGCCTGAATCACAATGTGGCTTCAGACTAGATCGCAGCACCATCAACATGGTCTTCACAGTGAGACAAATGCAGGAAAAATGCCTTGAGCAGAACCTGAGTCTCTACATTGTCTTCATAGACCTGACAAAGGCGTTCGACACAGTGAACAGGGACGCATTGTGGGTGATCCTCAGCAAGCTCGGTTGCCCAGCAAAATTTGTCAAACTGATCCAGCTCTTTCATGTCGACATGACAGGGGAAGTCCTATCTGGTGGAGAGACTTCTGACCGCTTCAACATCTCCAATGGCGTGAAACAAGGCTGTGCCCTCACTCCGGTACTATTCAACCTATACTTCACCCAAGTATTATGACATGCTGTGATGGATCTAGACCTGGGCGTCTACATCAAATACCGACTGGATGGCTCACTATTCGACCTTCACCGCCTGACCGCAAAAACAAAGACAACAGAGAGACTCATCCTGGAAGCTCTCTTTGCAGATGACTGTGCTCTCGTGGCCCACCAAGAAAATCATCTTCAAACCATTGTGGACAGGTTCTCCACTGCAACAAAACCGTTTGGCCTGACTATCAGCCTCAGCAAAACAGAGGTGCTGTTCCAACCTGCACCAGGGAGGCCAACGAACCAGCCATGCATTACAATCGATGGCACGCAGCTTTCTAACGTCAACACTTTCAAGTACCTGGGCGGCACCATCGCCAGCGACGGGTCCCTAGACCACGAGATCAATGCCAGGATCCAAAAGGCCAGCCAGGCACTTGGGCGGCTGCGCTCCAAAGTCCTCCAACACAGAGGTGTAAGCACTGTGACGGAGCTCAAAGTGTATAACGCAGTGGTCCTCAGCTCGCTCCTGTACGGTTGTGAGACATGGACACTGTACCGGAAGCACATGAAACAGCTGGAGCAATTCCACCAACGCTCCCTCTGGTCAATCATGAGGATCCGATGGCAGGACTGAATCACCAATCAGGAAGTCCTTGACAGAGCCAACTCCACCAGCATCGAAGTCCTGGTCCTCAAAGCCCAGCTATGATGGTCTGGACACGTCATCCGCATGGACCCACCGCGAATACCAAGACAGGTATTCTATGGTGAACTGTCAGCTGGACTCAGGAAACAAGGCCGACCAAAGAAAAGATTCAAGGATCAGCTAAAGTCCAACTTGAAGTGGGCTGGCATGACACCAAGGCAACTAGAACTCGCTGCCTCTGTCAGAAGCAGCTGGCGAGCCCACATTCACCAGGCCGCCACCACCTTTGAAGATGAACAACGTTGACGTCTTGCCGCTACGCATGAACGCCAACACCGGGCCACAGCCGCACCTCCCGTAACAACTGGCGTCCCAGGCCCCATGTGCCACACACTCTGCGCCTCAGCCTTTGGACTCCAAAGCCACATGAGGGTATACCGTAGATGAAAAGCACAAAGACAATCGTCATTCTCGATCACCGAGAGACTACCACTACTACTACTCTTGTTCATGCTCTTTCATATGCATTCCATAGGAACCATCCTGCCTGCCAGAAGTCTTTCTCTAGGTTGTTATACTGTGTAGTGGGCAGAGATAAACCCTTGGTTTTAGAAAGACCAGGAGCAAGTCACTTAATGCCTTAGGAAACTCTCTAAAATTTTAAGATAAAGATGTATTGGATGCTTTTAATAGTGAAGAAATTTCTACTGGTAGGTTCCCTACATCTCTGAAATCACACATGTGGACCCCCAAATAGAGCAGTCAGGTTGTCCATCTGTAATATCTTATTTGCAAAAACTACAATTCTTCAATGATATTATTCCTTGTACTATTATCCTGAGCATAGGGAATTATTTTAAGTGTGCTACAGTCTCTTGTGCCTTTCATGAGTAACTTGTTTAACCTTTGGATCCCCTACAACTTTAATTTTTTAGCAACTATTTTATTCTAAGATTTGCAACTATATTACAGTATTAGAGTTTCATTCCATTGTACAATTTCTCAAACACAAAGCTATGTATAAGAGGCATTTCATAAGGTTATATATAGTTTTGAAATTTCTACTTTACCATAGGGATAATATAGATAGAAAGTCAGCCTCAAATTCAGGAAACCCTGGGTTCTAGTAAGCCTTTAAAACATACTTATAACCCTTCTTAAGTCACTTAAACCTCTCAGTACCCCAGGAAATTCTCTTAGTCAACTGTTTGGTTTTTGATATCTTTATGTTTTTAAAAGATTACTCAGGACCACCAAAGGGCTTTTGTTTACATGGGTTACCTCTATTGACATTTACCATATTAGAAATTAAAATGTATATTTTAAAATGTTTAATTCATTTAAAAAAGCAGTACTAAACCCATGATTGGTTAACAATATAGACTTTTATGAAAATGACTACATTTTTAAAAACAAAAATATTAATGAGAAGAGTGACTTTCTTTACCCTTTTTTTGCATATCTCTTTAAAGTCTGGCTTGGTTGAAGAGAGCTAGATTGTCATACTTGTGTCTGTATTCAATCTGTTGTAATTTATTGTTTGGGTTGAACTATATAAAGAAAATGTGACCTCATACTGATATGAAGCTGGAAAAGAGAGGAGTCTTTTATATATGGTATTATTGTAAGAATAATTTTGACCTCCTAAATCCTCTGAAAGGACCTTGGGAATCCATGGGACTCATGGGACATACTCAAGAATGTTTCTCTCTCCATAAGTCACAGGGAAATGCCCATCTACTTTGGTAAAAGTTTGGGAATTCTGGACACCTATGAAATCACAGGCAAGGTTAAAAAAAATGGAGGTAGTCTCTCTATAAAAACACATAACCTTGTTCGTGAAACAGCCAACAGGAAAGGCATTCTTAATCACTTATTACAGGAGGGCAGCTAGGTTGTTCAATGGATAGAGAGCCAGGACTAGGGACAGAAAGTCCTGGGTTCCAGTCTGGCTTCAGATATTCCCAAACTTGATGACTTTGGGCAAGTCATTTAACCCAGTTGCATAGCTCCTCCAGCTCTTTTGCCTTGGAACCCATCTGTAATACTGATTCTCAGACAGAGGGCAAGGTCCTCAAAATAAGCCACTTGTTATATCTATGATAAGCATTGAAGTGCTAAGCATAAAGCAGTCCCTGCTCTCAAGGAACTCAATTTAAAGAGAGGGAAACAATATCTCCCAATGCCTACATAAGTGTTTAGAAAATGCTAACTAATTATTTATCTCTCTTTTAAGAACCAAAAAACTCCCCAGGTATGGTTTTGTTCATCTCTATAACATCTGATAAAATATTACTGTGGTCTTGAAAGCCCTTTCACAATCCTCCTCCAGCCTATCTTTCCAGGCACATTTTACATTTCCACCTAGAGTATTCTACATTTGAATCAAATTCAAGACTCCTAGCCTGCCTTCTGCCTTTGCAAAAAACTCTCCTGGGGTCTGGAATACTCTCCTTTCTCCTCATGCCTAGCTTCTGTAATCCTTGGGCTCTTCCTAGGCCTCCAACTAGCACATTTCCTGATATTCCTAACTGGCCATGCTCTCTCCCACCAAATTATTCCAGTGTGTGTTGAGTTGTCTCAGTTGTGTTGGTTCTTCATGACACCATTTGGGTTATTTTTTTGGTTAAGACACTGGAGTGCTTAGCCATTTCCTTCTCCACCTTATTTTACAGATGAAGCTGAATTTGAATTCAGGTCTTCTGGACTCCAGGCTGAGGTTCCATCCACTGCACCACGTAGCTGTGTTTACTTTGCATGTATTTTTTTGTGTACATAATCTAAACTACTGTTTAACAGTCAAAATTAAATAAAGTATAAGCACCTTGAGGTAAAAAAAAAATAACACATAGCACACATCATTGGCATAGCACACATCATTGGAGTCCCTCATAGTTCTCAGTCATAGTTCCATGTTCATGGAAGCATGTTTGCTTGTAGTAAAAAGAAAAATCAATTCAGACATTACAGTTTGTTTGGCACTAGACTCATAATAGAGTCATAGCAGTACAGATGCATAATGAAATGATCATAAAATGGTCTGTATTTACATGATTAAATAAAATAGAAAAGTAAACAACTATTTAGGGAGCAATGAGGTGGCCTAGTGGATAGAGTATTGCCCCTGAAGTCAGGAATACTCATCTTCCTGACTTTAAATCTGTCCTGACACTTACTACTCCCTGTGGGACCCTGGACAAGTCATTTAACTCTGGTTGCCTCAGTTTCCTTATTTGTAAAATGAACAGGAGAAGAATCAGGGAACCACTCTAGTACCTCTGCCAAGAAAATTCCAGATGGGATCAAGAAAAGTCAAATATAATTGAGAAATAATTCAACACTCAAAATAACTAATTTAAAACTGAGGAGAGAAACTTAATTGATGACTAAATAAGGATCTGAATTGAAATATAGCTGTTCAGTTTATCTATAAACTGAGTGGAGTGTTGTGATACCACGTAGTGCAATTCCATAATGAAAACATTATTAACTTGAATACTAGAGCCAAAGTGTATACCCTCCTATGGTTCTTCAGGACAAACCCTATTTTCTGACAGAGATCAGTTTAAGCTGCTTAAGTACTTGCTTTGACTTGTAGACACACTTAGCTAGCACCTCAATTGCTTAACTTTAGTTACTGGCATCTCAGTTTTCTGTTTACATTGAATTTATACAAAGCCTTTTAAATGTAAAGACTTAACTTCTTCTATCTAGAAAGTCAGACATAGCTGTCCCTATTTATATATCAATGAAAAATCACTTTCCAAATACTACTGTGATAATGTAAATTATCATCTATGCCTTTGTTCCCTTCTATTGCTGTGAATAATTGAAAGTTGAAGTAGGATAAAGGTTAGGATAATAATAATAATAATGAGCTAAATTTTAAAAAGTGTTTTGAGGTTTACAGAATGCTTTATATACATTATCTCATTTGATTTTCACAGCAATCCTTTAATATAACTACTTCCAATAGTTTTGGCCTCACTTTACAGATAAAACTCTGATTGGCTGATGTATTGAAGGGTAATTTGAAAGAGTCCATCACTCTTTTTACTAAACTGCCTCTCAAGAGATCATTTCATTTTATAATTGATGGCTTACAAAGGTCAAGTGACTTATTCACAGGTAATGAATTACACAAGTAATGAGTATTAAGGTTGAGATTCGAACTCCAGATCATCTGACTAAAAATGTAGTTGTTCTTCCACTTTCTTATACTGCCTCTCACTCTTTGATGTATTGATAATTTAAATGTCATTTCATTTGGGTACTTTTTTCTCTTTGACTAGATGATAAGTTTCTTGAGGGAGAAATGGCTTCTATTTCTTTAATATTCTCCCATAAGGCTTGAAACAATGTTCTGCACATTGACATGCTTCATAAATACTTGACTAAATAATGGGGAATGTAATGGTCTTTGCTAGACCCAGTCAACTCTATTATACATGCCCAATGCAGAAGAGGTAGTAGTATAGAAGATCTAAAAATCACTTTAGCTTAACTTTGGAATTAGTTCTGTTTTGTAGCCTTCATTTTTTAAAACTTCCCTTGACTAAATTTCTAAGGAAACTTGATTTCTTTTCCAGAACACAAACTTGATGACATGGAAGACAATAAATGACAAGTAAACTTAGTAAAGAACCAAATGGGATTCCAGTGTATTTAACACAGTCCAAGAAATGCAAGCCATAGCAGTAAGTCAATAAAAAGAAACTAGAGACATAAATATAGTAAAAAAGGTGGCAAAACTACTCCTGTCTGGCAGAATGATTTATCCAGAAAGTCTCAGAGAAACTACAAGGAAATTGAGAAAATAAATAGTTTCAGTAAAGTAGGAGACAGAAAAAAAATCTACACAAAATCACCAACACTTTTAGACAGAAATAATAAATAACCAAAGAAAATGATAAAGATATTCTCTTTTAAAAACTACAAAATACATATAATATCTTGGAGTACTGAAGCACTCTACAGACAAACACTGTTGATAGAAATAAAAGGAGCTTTCATAGAAGTAGAGGAGCATTTTTTTCCATAAAGCACCATAAGTTCCAAAAGGATATTTGACTTAAATTTAAGGGATACCATCAAAAAGCAACTGAAGGAAAATGGTTGAATGTATCATTCACAACAGCTATGGCTAAGGGAAAATTCTTAACCAAATAAGGGATAAAGGAGATAAAATTTAAAAGAGAAAATTGTACTCACATGAACACAAAATCAATGTAGCTAGGCTAAAAAGGAAAGCCATCTATGAGGAACAATTTTTTTCAATTAGTTAAGTATTCATTGAAACTTGAAAATTTCCATGGAGACAAGGAGCAAAGCATAGAACTAAGAGGGGATGGTGAGATCCAAGCAACCTTATGCAAAACTTTTAAAAAAACAGGAACTGATCTCAACCTCTGGAAGAACTCAAAAAGGAATTCAAAAATCAAATAAGACATATCAAAGAAAAATGGGGAAAATAAATTAAAGCAATGCAAAAAGAAAATAACAGCTTAAAAAGCAAAATTGGTCAACTGGAAAAAGAGGCACAGAAATCCAATGAAGAAAGGAGTTTAAAAAAAAAAGCAGAATTGACCTACTTGGAAAAAAGGCAAAAAATCCAGTGTAGAAAAGAGTTCCATGAAAAGTAGAATGGATCAAATGGAAAAGGAGGGTCAAAAGAAATTCAGTCTTTAAAAATAGAATTGGGCAAATAGAAGTAAATGACTTCATATGGCATCAAGAAGCAGTAAAAATAAATCAAAAGAACAAAAATCTGTATGCCATAATATTTGATGCATATAGATTTAATATTGATAATGATTCATTGTCTATGGTACCTTTTAATATGATATAGTTTCACTGCTTATCTCTTCTGATTAATTGTGATTTAGCTTTAACTTTGTTAGATCATGATTGCTATACTTGCTTTCTTTGTATCAGCTGAGGTATAGCATATTCTACTCTAGTTCTTTATTTTTACTCAATATGTGTCCCAAATTTTTAAGTATCTTTCTTGTAAATTACATACTGTTGGGTTTTGGTTTTTAATTCATTGTACTCTTTGTTTCTATTTTATGTGTGAATTCATCCCATTTATATTCAAAGTTATACTAGTATATTTCTCTTCATTCTATTTTTCCTCATTAGTTGTCCTTTCCCTCTTCTTCTGTCCTATCCTTCCTCAGAAGTCCAATAACTTCTGACCACAACCTCTCAAATCTATATCTCTCCTAAGAATTGTTCCCTTTTTCCTTTCCCTTTGCCTTCCTATATCTATATAAATATAGATATAAATAAATAAAGATAAAGAACTAGAAGCTGAGGCTACAGTATAGAGTAGCCAAAATGCCTTACTCACATCAGAGTGAGTACTGCCAAGGACATGCCACAGCCATTACCACTGGCAGTGTTTCTCAAACCTGCATTTCTTTTCTTTAAGCATCCACCTTATCTGTCAGCAGCACATTGCCCCATGTCCTCAGGGCCTGTGCAAGGGTTACATTCATATAATTCTCTTTAATACAATATTTCAAATGTTCCTTGAACTCTGGTTTTCTTCAACTTCAAAGATTTTAGTCAAGAAAGTCTTGTTCAATCTTGTACACAGGTATATCTTGGACATTTTAATAAACAGATATTGATGATTCATTTGTTCAAAGCTCTCATGTACAAAGATACAGTTTTCCACAGTGGTAAGTCTAATTTGTTCATTTCTGCAGTTTCTCAAATAATAATTGTTCCCACTTTTTGCCATATATACCATTTTGTTGGTAGTCTTCCATTTTTATTATTAGTGGTTTTAACAGCAATTTTACATGGTTATTAAAAGCATTCCATTTTTGATAATCATGTTTATGCTCTTTTATGAATTATACAATGGGAAATGCCTCTTGATTTAATTACATATACATGTCAGATTTCTATTAACATCTGATATATTTCTTGCAAAGATTTTTTTCCCAGTTGAGTTTCTTTTGTTGATCCCATCTGCATTGACTTTGTTCATATAAAAACTGCTTAATTGAATGCTATCAAAACTCTCTATTTAATATTTTATGACTACTTTTATCTTGTTAAGCTAAGAATTCTTAATGTAGCTACAGTTTTGAAAGATACCATTATATGTTTTTTTAAAAGATGTATTTAGAACTTATGGTAAATGGTATAAGATGTCACACACACACACCATATACACAGGTATAGAATTTCAACATTTTATACTATTTACCATAATTACACATATGTGTATAGACACACATACAAAATATACACATATATCCATATTGATATGTAATCAAAATATTTTTAATATTTCCTAGAAGTTCTTTTCCAGACACAGAATTTCAGGGCAGACAGAGAGCCATTCTCAAAGTCAGGAAGGCATGGTTCAAGTACAGTGATCCCTCACCTATCACAGGATTTACATTTCAGAGACCCCTGTGATAGGTGAAAATCTGCAATTATGTTTATTTTACTATGTATATATATTTTAAAGCTTTATAAACCCTTCCCACTCTCCTTTAAACCTTTCCCACACTCTTATTAACCTTTCCCACATTCTTATAAACACTGAGCCAATCAGCACCCAGGATACAGAACATAGCACTGTGATTGGTCATCTTTCAGCCAATAGTGTGCCATGTACAAACATGTTGGCAAACTTATGGAAGTGATAGTAGTGTGCTGCATTTCCATTGTGTACAGTTTGGTATTCGTCTGAAAAATCCCATGATATAGCTAAAACTCTGTGATACAAAATTAGATATAGATACATTTTTAAAACCCACAATACAGTGAAGCCATGATGCATGAAGTGCAATATAGTGAGGGACAACTGTGTTACCTTTCTACACATACTGGCTGAATGATACTGACTTGAATTAAAAGAGGGAGCTTCTTCAGCCAGAAGTTCCTTTTTCTAATGAAATCACAAATCTGGTCCCAACTTAATTTTTTTTCAAATAGGTAATCCTAACTCAAGTAATTAAAAGGTTTTGGATTTATTGAAATCTTGAGTTCTCAGCTGTTCTCAGATGTTGCTTGTCTAGTTTGTTTCTCTGCTCTGTTTTTCTATTTTTTTAACCAGTACCAAATAATTTTGAGGATTATCACCATAATTTGAAGTTGGGGAATGCTATCCTTCTCTCCTTCCCATCTCTATGTTTCCCTTTTTTTCTCTTGAGATTTTAGATCTTTTGCTTTTAAGTGAAATATTTTGTGTAGCAGTCTAAAGTAAGAGTAATCTCTTAGACTCTTATCTTTCTTTTTCTCCCAACATCTAATCCAAGTCCTATCTTGAGGTTTTCCCTTCAAGTTTTGAGCTTCTGCCCCTATTCCCAGTTTCCTGGGATTCCCAAAGCTCCAAACCTGCTGAGGAGGAAGCATACCAGGGTTTCCATTGACTTTACCCTCCTCTACTACCTGTGTAAGAGCACAATAAGGATATTGACTACACAGCACTACAAAGGACCATAACATTGTGGATTGGGGAAAGAAAGGCATACAGAAACACAACAAGATTAACATTTAAGTTTATAAATGGCTCATATAGTTTGATCTTGGTCCTCAAAATTAGCCTTAGGATATTTACCAATTCACTCTAACTCCTGCCTAAGATTTTTCATGACTTGGGCCTCAAGACCAATTCAAATCTATTTCTGTCATAATGAGATTGAAATTACAGGCCTTTGAACTGTTGCTAAGGTCCTACTATGTCATAATGGAACTCTGGGACCCAGAAAAAAACTCTTCTCCTTTGAGGATATGAGACTAACCCATGGACCATAGTTTGGGAAAATATATTCTGCCTTCCATGTACTAGTTAATGAATCAACAAGTATTTATTAAGAACCTATTACATGCCAGGCAACGTTACCTTTTCTCATCCCTGCCCAGGGCTCATGCCTTGGCCACCTCCCTCACCCTGCTTGGAGCTATGTTTGCTCTGTTCCTTTCAAGTATCTGTTTACATTCTTCTCTCACTAATACAAGCCAGTTTTGTTTTGTTTTGCTTTGTTGGGCATATTAAAGGAGGTGGCACAGTGAATACTGCTAGAACTGAAACCAAGAATTCTTGGGTCTGAATCCTACTTATAACACTTGCTAACTATGTGATTCTCGACATTTCCTTAAATCTCTCTCAGCCTTAGTACCCTCATCTATCAAGCAGAAATAATAATAGCACCTTCCTCAGAGGGTTGTTGCAATGATCCAATGAGATAATAGGTAAAGTACTTTGCAAACATTAAAATGCTATATATATGTATATACATATGTTAGGTGTTAGTAAAAAAATGTCACTTTTTCTCTCTGTACTCATGTGTTTGGGGCTTCATAGATTGGTCAGCAAGAAGACATTTGGATTTTACTATCTTAAACATTTGCATGATCCTCAATATATGTTGAATGTCTAAAAATGCAACTCTATACTAGTTATTAAAGGGAAACAGGACAATTCCAGGAACATAGCTAATATTTGAGTATAGCATTGCAGAGAACATCCAAGATCATCACTTGCTGGTGAATTAGAGGCTATTAACAGAGATTACTGTTCTAAGATAGAGTTATAAAGAATGTGTCATGATCTTAAGTTCTAAGACAGAATGCTGATACCGCAACTTTAAGACTATTTCTAAAATTTAAATTCAGGTTCTTGAAGGTGTTTTAGAACAGGGGTATCAAAATCAAATAGAAATGAGGACCACTAAATTATTCATAAGGATTCCATCAGGTTTTATATTGACTTAGATTTAAAATGTAATGTTATCTGTTTTATTGTCTGTGTATTCATTTTGTTGAATTTTCCCAGTTAAATTTTAATGTGATTGGAGCTGCATTTGGAATTGTAGGCAAAGTATTTGACCCCTTTGGCTTAGAAGAAAAAAAGTAACTGTCAGAATTTACTGACTCCTGACCTAGGCACTTCTAGCTGTCAAACTTCATCAGTTCCTAAAGGTGAAGTTAGAGAGTCTGTAAGGGAAAAGCAAAAACTAATGAACCAATGAAGAAATGGCAGTTTTAGGGATGGCAAGTTCAATATAAGTCAATTATGCATCATGGTGTATAAAAGATAATGTGATCTTAAACTACATTACAGCATCATGTCCAAAGGAAGGTAATAGTCCCTTGATATTCTGTGTAGGCCATATCAGAATCATTAGAGTCAGTTCTAGGCATTATAGCTCTAAAGCTATGATCCCATTTGGTAGTAAGTCTTAAGTCAATACAATTACCCATTAATTAAGTACCCAGTGACATTCTTTATCATGAACAAACAAGTATTTTTTAATCCAAGTATTGGTTAGCCCTAGCTTTACAGAAATTCTATATTTCAGTAAGCCTCAAATGAATCAAAAGTTGAACTAAGAGAAACAATATCACTTCAGGCTAATTTGGAGATACACTAGACTCAGGATAGCAATTATGAAATTTACTTAGCAAAAATGGTCAGAAGTTACTTTATTATAATATAAATGATAGACTTCTTACTTTGGTAAAGTGGATAGAGTGCTTGGCCTAGAGTCAAGAAGAGCTGAGTTTAAATATGACCTCAGATACTTAATAGCTGTGTGACAGTTAGCAAATCATTTCACCCTATTTGTTTCAATTTCCTCATCTGTAAAATGAGCTGGATAAGGAAATGGCAAACCACTCTAATACCTTTGCCAAAATGACCCCAGGAGAGGTAATGAAGAGTTGGACACAATTGAAAAATGACTGAAAGACAACTGAAAATATATTCAAATATTTAGCACAAGTCAGAACACAAAGTAGGTTCATAGGAAATGTCTGTAGAACTCAACAGGTAGTGCTGATAATCAAGACAGGCTGAGCTGTCCATTATTCCCAATCCAAAGGACTGGCCTGGGTGTTAACCTCCTCTTCTTTTCTTTTGTGTAGGGGGAGTTCCTTAGCAACTCACTCCTTCTTTTAACCATGCCATGGCTTTCTTTACAAACTTCTGCAAGTCAACATGGCAGCCCTGCCATGCTCACTCCTGGGGCTTTTATTGCCTTGAATCTTATTAATAATCCTCTTATCTCAAGTTTATTGAGAGGTATGCAAAGTGTAGTACCAACTTCACTTTTTCTCTCAATATACTAAATTAATTCAAAGTGTCAGGATAGGTCTAAAGGAAATATTTAACCTCTATAACAGTGAAGTCATCTCTAATATACCTGTATTAATAGTTGTTTATTTTGGAGGCAGTAGAGCTGCCATGGCATAAGGAAGATCAAGGTTCAAGTTCACCTTTGACACATAACTAGTCCTGTGGCTCTGTAGCTGTCAGTAGTGAGAATGGACCCCTGTAAAATCAATGTCATGGTCTGGCCAGAATCACTCCTCACATGAAGTCACCAAACCCCTCCTTTTCACCCCTCCCTGATGTACTTGGTAATAACAAGCTGTTCTAGACAAACTCACTGAAGCAAATATTTCCCTGAGAATCAGGACTAGATAGTTACATATTTACCTGTGATTTATTATCCTATAGAAAACTCTGTTTAGAGCCACTAAAGTAATGCACATATATTGTCTCTATCTTGTAAATCATTACTAACCATTGTCCCTGAAAAAGGCTTACCTAATCCCTTAGCCTACATCATTTTTCCTATAAAGTATGTGCCCCAAGTCATTAAACTTTTTAACTGATCAGCAAGAAGTCTCTGTGTCTGTCAGTCTGTCAGTCTGTCAGTTTGACCTTCTTTTAATCCCAGAATCATTTCTTTCATTCTGGTTCATTAACCCATCAGTAATTTGTTGAGTAGGTCTTGACATGGTTCAGAGTTACTTAGTCTTTCAGTATCTCAGGCAACTCTTTAAAAATATAAGACTCAGAGAAGGTGCTGACCTATATCACCAGTGGCAGTTTCCTCATCTTGGCATTCCCTATGCCAGTGAAATCATATGCTCAAAATCTATTCCTTTTAGACCTTAAGTAAAGTTACTACCACTGAGAGCTTGGGATTTTTTTTTCTTTATCAACAGTTATTCTGTTTAACAGCTTAAGGAATAAAGTATGAATGAAAATTAGGACCTTCTCTAGCTTTGAGAGAAGAATTAGTTAAAGTGAGTAAGATGAGCATTAGTACACAATGCTATCCCTAGAAAGAAAAAGGGAAAGGTATGGAGAGGAGAGAAATTACAATAAAATGCAAAGGACAGAAGCTTGAGATGGGTCAGCTGTCAATCAAAGGAAAATTCCATTTGGAATGTTACTGGGAAAAGCAGTTTGAAGTAAAGCCAAAAGTGACTTTTTCAGGGGTGGGGGGTGGGGCTGATGGTGGTGACTGTGAAGGAAGAAGCTGATTTTATCTCTGGGACTTTAGATAATTAAGTTGGAGGTGACCTGGCTGATTTGAAGGCAAAAGAAGGACAATAGTCCATATATCTCTCTCTCTGACTGGCTCTATTTCATGCTAGTGACTGAATTGCCATTTCTCTCAGTATCCTCCAACCTAAGAATCACTGTAGATAATAGGAAAATCCCACCCCTCTTACCTTATCCTCCATCTTTCCTGTTTTCCCCAATAAACCCTTACTTGAGATAAAGAAGAGAAAGTAATATTTCCTCCGAAACATCATAGCTCACCCTGAGTGACTTAGAAGGAGACTGAAGAAGAAGGGGGAAGGGGAAAGAGAAGGGAAGAAGAGAGGAAGAAAGGAGTTTGGAGAGGGCAGGAAGGGAGATTTAGAGGGAGGAGGGTAGGCAAAAGAAGATAACTAACTGATCCATTAGTTACCTAGTATCCATCAAAATATACCCTCCAATATCATCTATTACAGTTTGGCACCTCTAAAAAACTTTTCAATCCCTAAGAAACAGCAGAAAAAATGTTTAAGCAAGTGCTCTATGGAGCTGTTGTGCTGGTAGCCATTACTGGATTTGGGTCTATAACATCCTCTATAGCAAAATGACCAGCATGATTTTTGATTCTCTGGATTACTTTGGCAACACCACCATGTTTATACTCCAGTTGCCATTTCATACTGAAACTATACTATGGCAGATTTTGACTCAAGGTTACATAATTTTTCTATGTCATCTTTACAGACTCTGGCCTATTTGGAGAACATCTATAGATTTGTAATCCCCCAAAAGGCAGCAAAAATGATGGTAGTGGATACTAACTTGGAAAATGTTATTAAGAACATGTTTGAGGAATTTATCAAGGCAAAAAGGCTAGACCAGATTAAGGACAAGAACAATAGTCAGACTGATAGTGCACCCAAAGAGAAAGACAGAAAGGCAAAGAAAACAAACGTTAATGCACAGGGAAATGACAGTAACAAGGACACTAAGTCTGATAGTGAGCCTGAAAAAAAATTTTTCCTCTAAAAGAGGTCACTAAATTATCAAGTACAGCTGGTGTGTTACATTCAAAAGTGCATAGACAGTTTAAAACCCAGGAGCTTGATTCCCTGAAAAAAAACATGTTCCAAAATTTATCAATCAACCCTTTAAGACTCAGAAAGAACTCAAACATGCTTTCTGGATCTTTGATCCAGATTTCCAAGATGTAAAATTTCTCTTGTCTGAACTGTTTAGCCCCCATGAGCATCACCAATTCATTGAAAAGACCAGGTCAGAAAACAACCTGACTAGTTGTCCCACAGAGGAGCAAAGGGAAGATCTTGATTTTGCAAATCCCACAAGCATGACCTACTTAAGGAAATGTAGGGAAGATTTGCTCCAAGCTATTAAGCTTTGTTGCTCGAAGCTCAATGCATGGGCAAGATTTGATAAACTCATTCAAAATACAGCTTCATTTATAGATCGTCTCTCTGAAATGGCTGAATCAATTATGGGTTTAGAGGCAAATAGTGAGGAATCTACTAGTCATTTGAGAAGACAGTTTTTGAAAGGGTATACACCTCACTTAAAGAATATTTTTAAACATTACTTACCAAAATATGATACTGTGAGTCTGATCAAATTATGTGAAACTGCTAGTTACCTTCATGAAAATCATTCAGAACAACATTAAACAAATGCAAGGTTTAAAAGAAAAATTAGAGTTAACAGAGAAATTTAAGAGACAAGGAGATTGAGGGAATCAAGAAGCTAAATACTATTAGATCATACACAAAAACTACTTATAAACAAAAAACAGTACAGAGAGAAACTAGACAATGCTTTTTTCTGCCATAAGAAAGAACACCTGATTAAAGACTATTTTCTGAAAAAAAAATGAAGTAAATAACAACAAAACCACACTAGATTCAGAAATCAAAATTCCACTGGCTGTTCTCATTGTAAGCTAAAATCCATACAACAGGCAACTGATTTACAGGAGATGCAACAGGCTATTAAATCAGGAGCCAAAACTAAATGTTCTGACATGGTTAGGAGAGAATTATGAAGCCAGGACTATAATGTATGTAGGTTGGTACATGGAGATAGAAGTGATAGTGAAAAAGAGGCTGCTGTCAAAATTTGGAGAGAAAGGATGAGAAACAATGAAAAATTTGTGTAAGAGATTGAATTGTGAGTGATAGCAAATTCACTAAATCAAGCATCAGGCTGAGACAAGTAAAAGAGCTAGATTCAGAAGTTAAAGACATCATGTCTCAAATAGCAACAGAGATAAGAGACTTAGAGAAAGGCTGTATAGTAACCACACAAGAAAGAAGTGCAAGTCAAATCATAACATTCTTGGAGAATTTGTTTCAGTGCAGGGCACTGGGATTGAATTGTGTAAAAGAAAAAGACAAAGTCACAAAAACTCAAGCAGGAGTTAGTGAGAGATACAGAGAAACAAAATTTCAATTCCCTTCAGGTTACAGTTACTAAAGAAGTAAGTACTTTGAAACCATTGACAGATTTGCATGACATCCCACCAAACTCAGTTAATTCTTCAAATAGCTATATGGCACAGATGCCCTTAGAAAAAACATCTACTTTGAATCCTGAAGCTGAAACTTTCCATGCAGCAATGACTGATTTAGACAATACAAAATTTACTGAAAATGAAGCTGACATTACATTTGAAAACAATAATCATATTCAAAGTAATGAAGGTGACATGACAGCTAAATTTGAAAAGAGGAATGGAATGGAAGTCTTAGTAACTGAAAGCACAACCAAGGATTCAAATGGCAGACTTGAAGCCAACATTCTAAATGGCAGAGGGGAATGTGGTCAAATAAACTTATATGAGAATATAGTACAACCAGTCTCAAATGAAGATTTTATAGGAAATAATTTAAATCAAAAAGAGTTAACTGATTCAAACATACAGCTGGCAGAGGGTAGCAAAGACATAAATAGGGACTCAGTAGCAATAAACACCTTAGCTACACAGTCAGAAACATATTTATGTAGCACTGTGTGAAAGAATGAAGGCACACATCCTACTGGTGCAGGGGGAAATGCAGATGTACTAAACTTATTCCCAGAAGAAAATAACATAGAGGGAAAGATTTCTATCTCTACACAGTCAAAAGAGAGGGTAAATGAACAAAACCTTCTAGCTCATGATAGAGTAGAATTTATAAATATTAGTAACACCATTGAATATCTGCAAGAAGAAACTAACCCCATACCATCAAGTTTACCAACTCAAAACAAAAATCTAAAGCTTAGCAATGAGAAACAACCAGAAACTGATTTGGGAAATATAAAAGCTGGTGACATAGGCTTAGATCAAACACAAAGCCAGAGTTAACAACATCTGACACAAGTTTACATGGCACTGAACAAAATCCCATAAATAACTTAAGGATTGCAGATTTCAGTGAGCCAGATTCAGATACAGAGTCAGAAGGAATACCAGAGGGTGTAATAATAATGGACCAAGATGATTTAGAACAGATGCCTTATCAATTTGATAAGCTTTATGAAGAGGTAGATGAAGAAGAGGATGTGTGGGACACAAGTGAGAAAATTGAATACCTGAAAGCAGTACAATCAAAATTTTACCACGATTATGATGATGAGATGTTCTTTGGGCACAGAACAAGTTGTATATCATTAGAAGAACTTTATGCAAGATTAGGGGTTGATAATGAAGATGACTTTATAGAGAAGTTGAATTACATGGCTTGTACAGATATGGATTTTGAATGGGAAGGAGGATATCAAGAAACATATTAGAGAACTGGAGGAGGAGATAGATATACAATTTCACATCAATCCTCTAACTTCAAGAAACATGACAAATACCATTCATGCAGTAAGAATGAAACCAAGATTAGTTCCATAGGGTAACATACTAGACAAAACATTATGAGAATGAAGATTAGTCTTAGGTAGAAAAAAAATATTCCAGCAAAAGAATAACTAAGTAATTCAACAACAACAAGAACACTACTAAGCTTGTAGCAGTAAACTCCAACTTCATAACTATGACAGACACAAACACCGATAATGCTATGGAAGCATAGATTCACATTGGATGAATTTGTTATCATAGACTTTAACATCAAGTTATAGTTGAGAACTGAAATACGTTATCCATATCTCTCAACCTTCACCCTATACAATCTCTACTGGGGAAAGGAAGAGAGGGAGGGTGTACCATGAAGATATTACCTCATAGTTTCAGATATCTTATAAGAAACAACAATATGATCATGTCATCAATGAAGATACATACAAATGACATCTGAAAAAAAATCAATAACAGTCCTTGTGAATGAAAGTCTGTGAATGGAAAACAAAGGAAAGCACCCAAGACTCCTTATCAATAGAAATTACAGATAAGAAAGCATTGCACATGTTAAAATGGTAACAGGAAAGCACCCCTGAAGCAAATAAAACAGCTTCAGAAAGAAATACAGCCAGCAACACAGACAAAAGTAAAATATGCATTTAAAATTTAACTTCATAGAAACATCTCTACATTCTATACAAACTCTCTGCCAACCATAGTAATAGAAAAGAAACAATATTATTTCAAATGCATATATAACTCCAAACCAAATGAAATACATTATATCCAAATTCTGTCTTCAAGACATAGCAAAAGAAAACATACAACAAATCTCCTTGTGAAAAATTCAAACATCAAAAAGAAAACTTCAAATTCATATTTTTAACAATAAATCTAAGAACCTATACTGCTTACACCCACCCATGAAGATGGACACAAGTAAAGCTTACTTCCACACATGAAGATGAACACATGTAATACTTACTTACACACATGAAGAATAATTGATGAATTCTGACAAGCACTCATGAAGAACTCATAGGCAAAAGAAGATAACTACCCGATCCATTAGTTATCTAGTATCTATGGGACCTTAGTAACTCATCCATCTTTGAATGTTAGAACTAACAGAGACCTCAAAGATGATCAAGTTCAACTGCTAAATTTTTCAGATGAGGAAAATGAAGGTTGAAAAAAATGATATGAGTTGGTCATGGGCTCATGAATAGTCAGTGTAAGATCTGATACTAAAACTTGAATCTCAACTGAATTCTGCTTTTTATTTAATAGTAACAGTTAGCATTTTTTTACAATGACTTAAGGCTTACAAAGTATTTTACATATATATATATATATTTAATTTTGTACATTTTATTTTTTCCAGATTACATATCAATATGTTTTTATATTTATTTTCTGATAATTTACAATCCATGTTCTTTCTCTCCCTTTATTTTATATATATATATATATATATATATATATATATATATTACATTTACATGTTTATAACATTAGCCAAAAATTCATGGAGAAAATAAAGTAAAGAATATGAAGAATATATTTCAATTTGCATTCATGTTCCATATGTTTCTTCTATGATGGTGGATATCCTTTTTTTTTTTTTGCATGAATCTCCTGAAGTTTTCCTGGATCCTTGCCTTCCTGATAAATAGTTAAGTCATTTATAGTTGATCAGCATACATCACTGTCGTTACTATGACAATGTTCTGGTTCTGCTCACTTCACTTTGCATCACTTCATATAAGTTTTTCCAAGATTTGTTGTGATCATCTTCTTTATAATTTCTTATGGCACAACAGCATAACATCACAAGCATATACCACAACTTTTTTAGCCGTTCCCCTATTATTGGATATCCTTTCAGTTTCCAATTCTTTGCCAGCACATAAAGAGCTATCATAAATATTTTTGTACAGTTTGGTTCTTGTCCCTTATCCTGGATAATAAGTTTGAGATCTCTTTGAGATCTAGGCCTAGTAGTGATTTTGCTAGGTCAAAGGATATGCACGGTTTTCTTCTCATTTGGGCATGATTCTAGATTGCTCTCTAGAATCGTTGTATCCATTTATGGCTATCAGTAGTATATTAGTGTCCCAATTTTTCTACACCCCCTCTAGCATTTATAATTTTCCTTTTATTTTTGTCACATTTGCCAGTCTGATGGATATGAAGTGATCACTCAGAGTTATTTTCATTTGAATTCTCTATTTACATATATTCTTATTTGATTCTTATCATAATTTGAAAATAGGTATTAAAAACTATTTTTATAAAGAAATTATTATTTTATTATTAGAAATCCAGATGTGCCTATATTTCTAAAAGCATCCATTTCTGCCATGTTGCATTTCTTTCACCTCATATTGTTTGTGGACCTATTTACAAAAGAAAATAAAGAATGTATTCACTGGATTACGAAAGTAGAAAAATTTTTAAAGAAAATTAAAATGTTTGCATTGGTTTATCTGAATATTTCAGGTGAAAATGTTTGTTTTTCTTAGAATAATTTATGTGTACAATAACCTCAATTTCCCAGTTTAATTCTCTTTGTACATGTCACTCCACCCCCCCCCCCCATTTAAAAATCAGTGAAATGAGATAGTTAGAAAACAATCATCAGAGAGGATTGAGGCAGAGTCAAGATGGTGGTGTAGAGGCAGCAAAAGTTCAGACCTCTGAAAACCTTTCCTTACCAATTACAACCTAAATGCTCCCAGGGGACTGAAAATTAAACCTAACAACAAGACAGAGCCAAGGAACCCTCCTGCTGGACTCAATTCAAAAGGTACGCCCCCCCCCCCAAAAGCCAGAATTCAAGAGTTTAAGGGGAAGGAAGGTCCCAGGACCCCCTCACCCTCCACCTAGAGGGCTAAGCTTCCAGCCACAGCAGGAACCTCTGGGCAGACATAGGTGCTGGTCTGGATGGTGTACCATGTGGGCAGGGCTGTTCCAGACTCAGAGTGTTGAACACAGGTGGGGAAGGAGCTGGAGAGGGAGCACAGAGTGGGCAGCCTGGTCACAGCAATGGAGACCTTCCATATTGCTCCAGTCTTCCAGGAGGTTTTGGCCTCAGGGCACATCCAGCCCAAACCAACCCAACTGAACTTAATCCCATCAAAAGTCTTCAAAGGTCCTGGAAGCTTAAGCTCCAACACCCCTTCCCCACAGTCTGCTGGACTTTAATCCAATCAAAGGCTCCAGAGGACAGGGAAGCTCAAGCTCCAACACCCCTTCCCCACAGACTACACTGAGAGATCTCCTAACAAAGCTCCAAGAGGGGAAACTGACAGAAAACCCCAAAACCAAAAAAATGAGAGGAGCAAGAGCACAAACAACTGCAGGAAGTTAAAGAAGGGGTAAATATGATCAAACAACAGAAAAAGAAAAAAGAAATTACAATCGATAGCTTCTATACAGGCAATGAACAAAGAACAAATGGAACAGAGAAGGAGGAGGGAACATCAAGAAAAATCCCAGCAAATTGGATACAGGCTTTGAAAGAACTCAAAATGCAATTCAAAACACAATTAAGAGAAGTTGAAGACAATTGGGAAAAGAACTTAAAAACTAAGATAAATCAACTGGAAACGGAAAATAGTGTCTTGAAAGCCAAAATCAACCAGCTTGAAAATGAGGCAAAAGAGATGAAAGATGAGGCAAAGGAGATGAAAGATGAGGTAAAGAGGATGAAAGATGAGGCAAAGGAGATGAGAGATGAGGTAAAGAGAATGAAAGATGACCTCCAAAGAAAATCATACCAGAAGGAGGATGACCAAAAAGCTAGGGATGAAATCCAGCCTTTAAAAACTAGAATACAACCACTAGAATTAAGTGACCTCACAAGGCAGCAGGACACTATAAATCAAAACCAAAATAATAAAAGAATTGAGGAAAATATGAAGCACCTCATTCACAAAACAGAAGATTTAGAAAATTGTTCCAGGAGAGACAACTTAAGAAACATTGGTCTACCAGAAGACCACGACAAAAGAAAAAGCCTGAACAGTATACTACAGGAAATTATCCAAGAAAACTGCCCTGATATTCTAGAACAATAGGGAAAAGTGGAGGTTGAAAGAATCCACAGATCACCTCTTGTATTTAATCCCCAACTAACAACACCCAGGAATGTTATAGCCAAATTCAAGAACTATCAGACCAAGGAAAAAATATTATAAGCTGCCAAGAAGAAGTCATTCAGATACCATGGAACCACAGTGAGGATAACATAGGATCTGGCTGCTTCTACACTGAAGGACCAAAAGACTTGGAATATGATATTTCAGAAAGCAAGGGAACTAGGTCTACAACCAAGACTCAACTACTCAACAAAACTGACTATATTCTTACAGGGGAAAGTATGGTCATTCAACAAAATAGAAGAATTCCAAGAATTTGTAAAGAAAAGACCAGACTGAAACAGAAAATTTGATGCCCATGCACATAACTCCAGATAATCATCAAAAGGTAATTTTTAAAAAGGGAAAAAAAGAAAAACAAACAAAAACAAACAAAAAAACCCTTTTTTAAAGAGACCCAATAAATTAAAATGATATATAACCCTATAAGAAAAGAGATCATTGGTAAATCTTAAAAAATGTTATCACCTGGGAAGCTGGAAGAATTACACTTAGAGGGAACAGTGACAAACTGTATAGGATGAAAGGACAAGACAAAAATATGTATATCAATATATGTATGCATAAATACATATACATGTATATATACATATATATATATATATATATATATATATATATAACTAGAGCTCAAAAAGAGGTTAACATTAAAATAAATGGGAAAAGAAACAATTGGGGGTAAATTTATATGTCACAAAGAAACTCATGGTGGGAGGGGGGAGAACATCAATACTCTGGAAAGGTAAAGAGATTGGAGATAGGAAATACTCAACTCTTACATACATTGAAATTGACCCAAAGAGAGAAGAACAATCCCATCCATTAGGGAAGAGAATAGATTTGCGCCCTATAGGAAGCAGAAGGGTAACAAACAGACTTGTGGGGAGGGAAGCAGTACAAGGGAGGGAGAGGGTGGGGAGGTAGTTTTAAAAGACTGCAAAGAAAATAAGGGGAGAAATAAGAAGGGAGGGGGGTAGAAAGGGAAGTAAAATAAGGGTGGGAACTAGGGGGACTGATTAAAAAAAAAGCACTGGTGTAGAAGGAAATAGTGAAAGAAGAAAAGGCAAGACTAGGAGTAGAAATCAAAATGCTGGGAAATATACAGCTGGTAATCATAACTCTGAATGTGAATGTAATGAACTCACCCAAAAAATGCAAGTGAATTGCAGAGTGGATTAGAATCCAAAACCCTACCATATGCTGTCTACAAGAAACACACATGAGGAAGGTAGATACACATAGGGTGAAAGTAAGAGGATGGAGCCAAACCTATTGGGCATCAACTGATAAAAAGAAGGCAGGAGTCACAATCATGATATCTGTCAAAGCTGGTGGGATCTATGAGAAAAAACACAATCCACACTGAGAGGAAAAACTGTGGGAGTAGAAACACAGAAGAAAAACAACTGCTTGAATACATGGGTCAAGGGGATATGATTGGGGATATAGACTCTAAATGAACATCCTAATGCAAATATCAATAACATGGAAATAGGTTCTGATCAAGGACACAAGTAATACCCAATAAAATTGTGCATTGGCTGAAGGAAGGGTGGGTGTAGAGGAGGGAGGCAAATAACCTGATGATTGTAACCAAGGAATAATGTTCTAAATTGACTAAATACATTAATTAAAAAAAAAGAAAACAATCATCATTGTTGTTTCTGTTGGCAAAGAAAATTATGCCCCCAACTGAACTCATCTTTCTCCCATAAACTCTCCTTTCTTCCTAATTTCCCTATTAACTTCAAGGTTATCACCATTTTTCCAGTCACCCAGGTTTGTAAACCCTATGTACTATGCACAATCCCTTATTTGTCTCAATGCTCCCCTGCCTCTATCCTATGACAGAGGCTGGCTCTAAAGAAAAAGTGCCAGGCTGACAAGTGTGTGAAATTGATCACCTCAATGGGGGAGGGGCCCCAGGAGTTGGGAATCTTGAGGAGGAGAAGACTGGCTGGAGGAGAGAGCAGTGATGCTCTCAGTCGGGAGAGGTGGATAAAGACTTTCTCCTGTGGGTTACCCACTTTTCCTGTTGGTGACTAGAAATCTTTCCCCCAACACTTCCCAATTGAAGGGACTTTCTTAACAGAAACCTGAGCAGACTTTACCTCAGCTCCTGTTGCCCAGGGGTGAGTCAACCTGACTTTCTCTCAGGGGGCTCAGGCTGCCAAAGCCTGAGTTTCCCCAAATTTGAGGAGGGAGAAAAGGGGTTTAAATAGACAGAAACCCCCTTTCCCACTTTCCTTTTCCCATTCTTCCCTGTCTGTTATTCCTTTTGTCTTATATGATTGAGTTAACATTAAAAGTTATCTGTTCCCCAAGCTGAGTGTGAGTGAACGGAATCAAGGGGAGACCTTTTGGTCTCGAGTAGTGGAGGGGGGACAAGAGGGACAAGAGTGTATTAGGGAGAGCATCGTTAGCTAAGGAGGGAAGGCAGAGGGGGAAAATCTTCAAACCCCCTCTCCTCTCTCTGAGCCAACCCTAAACATCAGGTGTCTCCCCTGAACCCCACTTTGTGAAGGGGGTTCTCTCCTCTTTCTCCCTCTCATTACTGAAAGGCTGAACTCCTCCTCGGGGTACAAATTAATCTACTTTTTAAATACAATCCCAACATACCCCATCAGTTATGGTGAGCTGCCATCTCTACCTGAGGGACTGAGGGGGATAGCGTTGCCTGCTACAGTACGATGCCTTTCTACAGAAGGTAGAGGTGGGGGTAGCGATTGAGGGGAAAGATAATGAGTTTGGTTTTTAGACATGTGGCATTTAAGACATCTGTTGGTCTTCTAGTCTGAGAAGCTATTGGAGATGTGAGATTGAATGTCTGCTGAGAGGTTGGGCCAGGAAAGGGAGATTTGAGAATCCTCAGCATACACTGGCAATTCAATCCAGAGGAAGCTGATGAGATCACCAGGAAGCAGTACAGAGGAAGATGGGAAGAGGGCACAGGACAGAACTCGAGAAATAACTACAGTTTGGAGGCACAATCTGGAAGAAGATTCAGCAAAGGAGACAAAGAAGGAGCAGTAAGATAGGTAGGAGGAGAACCAGGAGGGAGTGCTGACCTGAAAACCGAGAGAGTATCAAGGAAGGGAACTTGGCCAACAATGTCAAAGGCTGCAGAGATGTTGAAGAGAATGAAGACTAAGAAAAGGTCACTTAGTGATGCTGGTCTCCCTGCTGTTCCTCATGCAAGATACTTGGTTTTTCCAATGCCATTGTCCCCATTCCTGGCCTCATCTTTCTCTCCAGACTTCCCTAGAGTACTTCAAGGGTCAGCTAAAGTCTCACCTTCTACAAGAAGCCTTTCCTCATCCTCCTTTGACTTAATAATGCCCTTTGAGATGATCTCTGATTTATGCTGTACAAACCCTAACTGTACCTAGTTGTTTGCAAGCTATCTCTAATAGACAATGAGATCCTTGTCTTTCTTTGCGTCCCCAGCACTTAGCAAAGTGCCTGAAACAGAGCAGACACTTAATTAAGGCTTGAGGGATGTAGATGAATCACACACATCTTGCTCTTTGTGGGTTTCCTCCCTGGCCCAGGAAATTAGCAAATTTCACTTTTCTCTGCAAATTAGCAGCTGCTCAATCACTATTTAATGAAATAAAGGCTTCAAACTCCAGAAGAAGTATATATTTAAAATTTATTTTTACTTTTCTGAAGTAATGAGGGTTTTACTATCATTGCTTTCCACACTTAGAGGACGAGAATTGTTCAGTTCACTAATTTGACAGAAAAGATTAAAAAATACTCCCCCAAGGATTTTGCTCTGTTTCTGAAGCTATATGGTGCCCGTCCTTTGAGTAACGCTGGTCTGGTTGTTCTGTGTGCTTACATCTTTTCTAGGAGACTGGGGAAATGGGTACTGCAGGAAATTGGTTCTTAAGTGGGTCCCTCCCAATTATATGATTCACCTGTGCCCAATTTGAACTGTAATAGCAGCTGCTGGGCTTCCTGTCCTCCCTCCGTCTCTCCAGTCTATATGGCCCTTGTGTTTGGTGTTAAAACAGCTTTTATTTCCAAACAGTGCAACAGAAACATGGTGAAGTTTCTGGTTCTCTAGTAAATGCTTCTCTTTCAATTGGTTCTGAGCTTATAGAAATGACTCAAAAGTCAATTAGGAATTTTACTCATTATTTTTATTCAGAATACAAACCAAGCAAGAAACCACAGACTATCCTGCAGTTAGTACAACATGACTAAAGTAACTTGAAAAGTAGAGGTCCTGTGCCCACTTGTACCAAGGAAATGCAACCATAAAAGCACCATAATGTAGCAAGACTCATAAAATCTAATCATCTAGGCAAGGGAAGGTCTAATGATATATAGTGAACAAGAAATACAAATCTTATCCAAGAAAGAAACATGTCTTTTAAGAGAAAAAAAAATAAAATAAAATACAGCATCACTATCTGTATTGACAATCTGGTTTTATAATATGACTATGAGATTTAGACCTCTCTCAATGATCATTTAAGCTAGCTATGGGTTCAAGAATTAGCCCAAGTCCAGTGTCCTCCAAGCTTCCCTGGCAATATCAGCCCACACTCAATTACTTTCTCAAATTTCTTTTGTGTCTGTCTTCCCTTCTACAGGAAGTCTCCTCCCCCATCCTCCCACCCCCACCCCCTTAATGCTAGGACTTCTCCTCTTTTAATTATTTTCTTTTTATCTTTTATTAAGATCACTTTGTAGATATGTCTGCATGTTTTCACTCCCAATAGATTGTAAGTTATTTGAGAGCAGGGGCTTTCTTTTGCCACTTTTTTGTAGCACACAATAAAGTGCTTAATAAATATTTATTGAATTCAACGGAAATTAAATTGATCATGCAAATAGTGAAATCTGATCTTTTGCATTTGATTGCTTTCTTCACTCATTGCCCAGTATGAGTATGTAACACCTCTCCTTCAAAATCTATGATCCTTTAGAGAAGGCACCATAATTTAGATTTCTTTTGTCTCCTCCTCACCAACTTGTTTTGTTTATTAGGTGACTTGCCCAGAATCATTCAACTGTGGCTATCTGAGGATGGATTTCAACTCAGATCTTCCTGACTCCAGGCCCAGAGCTCTATCATATTTATCAATATGATATCAATCTCATATTTATTATGATATCAATATCATATCAATCTCATATTTATTAGCCGTGTGATCAAATTTGAAACACTGAATCTTTATGAATTTGAGCTCTTCATCTGCAAGATGGAAAAAAAATGGTATTTACTCTATTTGCCTCACCGAATGGTTTGGAAAGAAACTTTGTAAACTGTAAAACATCATATATGTGTGTGCATAATATATATTATATGTGTGTTTGTCAGTTATTATTGATAAAAATCAACAGAGAACTGGATATTAGCTATGACATAAAAATCTCTTAATTCCTCTCCTATATATATATGAGTCAAAGTTTTCTATTATAGCTTTTATAAAGACAAAATATAGATCTCAATTAGGAGTTGGAAAGGAATGATATGTAACATTATTATTAATTACATGATTTGGAAGATACACTTTACACCAAAAAACAAGTTCATCCATTATATTTATGATGATGATGAATATTTTAATGAGTTATATAAATTTATACATGTTATAAAACTATAAAGGCTTTCATTTTTTTAAACCCTTACCTTCTGACTTAGAATTACCACTAAGGCAGAAGAGTGAAGAGGGCTAGGCAATGGGGGTTAAGTGACTTGCCCAGGGTCACACACCTAGGAAATGTCTGAGACCACATGTGAATCCAGAACTTCCCATCTCTGGGCCTGGCTTTTTTAAAAAGCCTTGGGAGCAGCTAGATGGCTCCTCTCAATCCACTGAGCCACCTAGCTGCCCCCAAGGCTTTTAAATAAACAAATTCAAAATAAATTAATTTTAAATAATTTATTATTCATATTATTATAAAAGTATAAGTAAATTTGTATTTTTATTTGAATAAAATATGAACTAAGAAAATTATCTCCGTTGATTGCTTTCTGAAAAAGTATGGTGGGACAAGATAATTTTTTGTAAAAAAATTTTTGAAACCATTGCCTCATTAGATAGCATTTTTGCATTTCTATAACCAAAAATATTTTGTCTCCTGCTGGCCAAACTTCTGGTAAAGTTCAATTCACTTATGTAGACTATTTCCTAGAAACCAGAGATATAGTCTATAGGCAGACTCTTACTCCAAGTCTTGATAGGAACAAACTATCAGGGTTTGTGATTCCCCAAAGGGTCACTTTCCTAACACATGAAGCATCAGAGTAACACTTTGGTGAAATTTATCTCTAATTCACTGCTTTTGAATAGCCAGCATCTATTTTTCTCCTCTTTCCTGTTCCCAACCTTCACCCTCAGTGTTGGTTCTTATATGACTTTCTGTTTCTTTCCTGGCTTTTCATCCTAGACCATAAAAATAGACATTTGCAAAGACATAGTCTTCATAGCTATTCTTTTCTCTTTCTACCCATTTGCCTTGGTGGTATCCCCATGATCCTTTCTGGTTACCCAAATTTACATCCTTAAGCACCCTCAATTCTTTCAAGCCCTTCCCCTTCCCCATACTAAATCAATGCCAGGTCTTGTCAATTCCATATAATAATAATGACCAACATTTATACAGTGCTTACTGTGTGCCAGGAATGGTGCTAAGTGCTTAAAATTATTTCTCATTTGATCTTCACCACATCTAGGGCTATAATTATCCTATTTCACAGGTGAAGAAACTGAACTAGATTGAGGCTAAGTGACTTGCCTAGGATCACACAGCTAGTAAGTGTTTGAGGCTGAACTTGAAGTCTGGTCTTCCTGACTCCACATCCATAATACTGCCTCAAACTGTGCAATAGCACACTCTTTGTTTTCTGGTTTCCATGTCTTTGCTCCCATCATTCTCTCAGCTTGGAATGCCCTTTCTTTAATTTCTGAAAGATGAAATCATTCTTCCTTTCAAAGTTGCCATTACCTTCCTGAATTGTTCCCTGGCACATTTAGCTAAAAGTGACCTCTCTTTCTTTTAATCTCATAGTATTTTGTGCCTCTTTTATGAATTTATTATCCATTTTGCTTTAGTTATTTGTGTACATCTTCTTGGAACTTCTGCCTCACTGATAGAGATATTAAAAGAACCAAAAGAAAACTCACTGAATATCAGAATAAAAGGGCAGAGAGGGGTTGCGATTCACATTGATGATGAGTTTTCATACCAATGGAATTGTAGACCCACCAGAATAGTATTATCAAGTGTGTGCATCTATTGTGTCCTCTAATAATTTTAAGATTCTTTCTTATTTTTGTATCTTTGTCTCTTATTTTTTGTTTCTCAGATACTGAATAAATATTTATTGGTTTGAATTGAAGTGAAAAGATTGCATATCTTATTCTCACTGTAAGGTCCCTAATAGGGCAAACTATATCTAGAGTTGGAAGATCTGAGTTCTTTTTTTCTGGTTCTTCCCACATCCTTGCTCTACTGACAAGTCACTATTACTTTTTGCTTTAAAATTTTTTAAACCCTTAATAACCAAAAAACAAAAGCTTCATATGTGACAGCCTGTGAAATTTCATAGAATTTCCACAGTGCCCACACTCCCTTTTCTTGTAAGTAAAGAAGCCAAAAAGGAAGCCTAAGGGAAGAAAAAGAGGAAGAAAAATGAATTAAAAGAGATAAGAAGAAGAGGAAGCAAAGGTAGAAGATGAAGAGCAAAAAGGAGGAGGAACAGGAAAGAATGAAGCAGGAAAGCTTATTTGGCAAATGTTCAGAGATGAAAAACTCTGTCAAGGGGCTAAATTTACCTGATTTAGAAAAAAGAACAGATTTAGAGCTGAACTCAAATGTAAATTTGAAGCAACAATATAAATTTATCACTCAAATTCAAAGATATATAACAAAGGAACCCAAATTTAGGTACCACAGAATAAACTCTTACTCTCTTTTGACGCAGAAGGAATAGGAGTTCCTGTGGGCAGAGACACTGGGTTCCTCTAAGTAACTAGGCAGAAATGGGAAAGTAATTTATGTAATAATGATTAAAAGATTTACAGAGCTTGAGGATTTGCAAAGTACTTTCCTCTCTACAACCCTGAGAAGTAGCGTTATTGCAAGTATTATGATCCCCTTTTATAGATGCTAAATAGAAAAGGTAAATAATTTGCTCATATAGCTAATTAAAGATGAAAAATAGAAATAAAACACAGATTTCCTCACTCCAGATCCAGCAGCACACTTTCCGCTACACTATATTGCCTCTCTAGTTTAGTAGTCATTTTTGCA
Source organism: Monodelphis domestica (assembly GCF_027887165.1). NCBI lineage: Eukaryota > Metazoa > Chordata > Mammalia > Didelphimorphia > Didelphidae > Monodelphis > Monodelphis domestica. Next base: position 429,496,532 of record NC_077229.1, read on the forward strand.
GTTTCATAATTCTAAAAAGGTCCTTCTTAAAGTAAGAAATGCCCATTACCTGTCCAAAAAAGCTGTTCTACAATATCTCCAAAATGTGGCTGTCCAGCTTCTGCCTGAAGATTGGCCATGAGGACGTCTCTTTCTCCTCTAGAAAGCTCTAATTCTTAGGAAAGAACCAAAACAAGTCAAAATTTGTTTAAGAAAAATCAAGCAAGTCAAATCCTTCCACATGATAGCCCTTCAAAAACATGGAGGATGCTGTTATTTCCCTTTATATTTCTTCTGCAGGTTAACTTCAACTATCTAGTTCCTGTCTCTATCCTATCCATAAGAATAGCAAGGAGTCTTTGTTGAATGCTTGTTAAAATCTAGGTAGATTCTACAACATTGTTTTTAATTATTAATCTAATTAACTTGTCAAGAAAAAAAAAAGATGAGGTTAGTCTGGCACAACCTCTTCTTGAAGCCATGATAACTCTCTGTAATTACCATTAACTACCTTTTTAATAACAAGTTCTAATTTGGTCAGGAATGAAGATCAAGCTCTGTCCCATAGTTTGCAGATATTATTACCTTCTTTTGTTAAGGAAATTGAGACGTTTCATTCACAGTAATGAAAAATGTGTTCACCTCCCTTCCTGTAGCACCTCTCCCAATTTTTTTTATTTTTCAGAAATCATTCAGCAATTATCTTCACCAATTCTTTTTATCATCCTGGGGCAGAGTTCCCTTGAGCCCAAGTGACAAACTCAGAGGCAGTTGGGAGATATTTTACTATATTCTTATTTATATTAAGTTTTGACTCCCTATTAGTCATTTTATCCATGTGCCTTCTGGTTCAAATACTGTTCTCACTGACAAAAAAGACAGAAGCAAATTAAGAGTTGAATATTTTTTTCCTTTTCTCCATCTTTTGTTCTCCACCTCCCACTTGCCCTGAGTAGCTGTCCTAGCCTTTCTTTGATCCTCCATCTTTTCCCCAAAGCAGTTAAATCACAGGCGGAGGCTGATGATTTCACAGGACTAATAAAAAGGTGGGGAAAGCTAAAAACAAAACTAATCTTCTTGTTCTTGGGCTTCCTCATCACTTTCAACTCATGATGATCTTTGGTATTCCTGACACTTTCTTATAGGTTCACACTAAGCTTCTGAATTAATCCTCCACGACTTTCCCTTGCTTCTGTCTTCTGTATCTTTTTTAATCTAATACACCTGCCACCCCTACTCAGTGAGCCTTTCCTTATAACAAAGATAAACTGCTAAGCCCAACCAGCAGATGCACAGAAGAATTAAAACAGCAGGTAATGCTCTTGGTCCATAGTGGCTCAATTTTCAACAAAATAAAAGTAAGGTGTGTTTTCTCATCTTTTCCAAGACCAAAACTGGTCAATCAATTATAGAGTTCATTTTTGTGTTCTTTTTGTTTACATTATTGTAATCATTGCATACTGTACACTATCTTGCTGATTCTAATTATTTCACTATCAATTCAAATCAGTTTCATGCATCTACAAATTCTTTATGTCCTTTCTTGTGGTAAAATAATATTCTGTTAGATTAACATACCATAATTTGTTGACCCAATTGATGGGCACATATGTTTAGTATTTCCCTCTCACAGAAATGGTGATATAAGATTTTTGATATCTATCCCTCTATATAAAATTTAGTCTTTAGCCTCTCAATTATGTCTTCCTCTTCTGGTTCCTGAATATTTTCACCTGAATATATTTTTAACATGTAATGAAATGGTGAAAGCCTACCCCCTACTCCTTATAATTTCTTTTCCTTCTTTTCTTGAATAAGGCATATCCTTTGAGAGTCACATTAGAGTTTCAGAATCACCTATATATGGACAAATTTGCCTTCAAGTTCATCCTACACATTATTATCAAAGGATTTTCCTTAAGTGCAGGCAGATTTAAACATTTACTCCTCTATTCAATACTCTTGTGGCTCCCTCTATCCTCTGTGATAAAATATAAATTCCTCTATTTAAAGTTCTTCACAACTTTGCCCCATCCTAACTTTCCAACCAACATTAGTAGATAATTACTCTCCTTTCTGCACACTAATCTAGTCAAGATGGTCTTCTTTCTAAATCTTACACATAATACTCCATTTCCCATCTCTATGTCTTTACATGATCATTCATGTGGGAATGCACTCCTTCCTCCCCTCTGCTTCATTAGAATCCTTCTCTTCCTTCAAGATTCTGGTACCACCTTCTACTTGAAGTCCTCCCTGATCCCTACAACTATTAGAAGCCTCCCTCCCAAATTATATTGTAGTTAATTACTTTGTATTTATTGCCTTTATTTTCACATGCATACACGTGTTTGGGCTCCTAAATCTAAGCTCTTTGCAGATAGGTATTTCTTTATTCATTTTCTTTGTATCCCTAGCACTTAGAAGAGGGCTTGGGACATACCAGGTGCTTAATAGTTGCTGACTGATTGACTAATGCTAAGTGTTCAGTGGTCCTTCTTCCCCTTCTGCTCTATGTCACATTCTCCCCCCCCCCCCAACTCTTGGAATTCAAGACTTGTCTCTGACTCTTCAAATCTCTTTTGTTCTTTCTTTACATTATTTTCTTTCTTAAAAACAATATAGTTAGTCTACCAGATTGACTAAAATGATGACAAATGTTAGTGGGGAAATGGAAAAATTAGTACACTAACAGTTGGTGGAAATGTGAATTGGCCCAACCATTTTGGAAAACAATCTAGAATTGTGCTCAAATTATAAAACTGTGTATACCCTTTGATCCAACAATAGCAGTATTAAGTTCATTTTCTAAAATGATCAAGGAAAATGGGAAGGAACTTGCAAGATCTAAAATATTTATAGCAGCTCTCTTTGGGGTGGAAAAGAACTGGAAATTGGAGGGATGCCCATAATTTGGAGAATGGCTAAACAAGTTGTGGCATATGATTTTGATGGAATACTACTGAACCATGAGAAATAATGAGAGAGTTAATTTTGGAAAAACATGGAAAGACTTACAAGAAATTATGAAGAGTGGAACAAGCAGAACCAAGGAAACATTATGTACAGGAAGAGAAATATTGCTTGAAGAATGATTTGTGTATGTCCACCCCCAAAGAAAGAACTGATAAATAGAAATAAGACATCGTTTTATGTATAAATATATGTTTTTGTCAAATGGTATCTTCTGTAGTGGGAAAAGGAAGGGAGAGAGGAAGCTAACCAGATATTTTAATGTAACAAATAAATAAATTTTAATTTTAAAAATGATATAAAAAGTGTTACCCATGAGATTTATGGTTGAAAGAGGAGGTAGGCTATTCATAAAGTGAGAAGGATGAATAACAAATAGACAACTTGAATATTACATGGGAAGAAACCTTAAGTCATTTACACAAAAGTTATTATTTTAGAGAGGAAGAAACTGATTCCTAGAGAGTTAAAGTGACTTGCCCAAAGACACAAACACTGGGGGGGGGGGGGGGCAGAGCTGAAATTTGAACCTAGTCTTTCTGACCTGAAATCCAGCACACTTTTATTACACCCAGCACAATGGGTGAATCTCAAAGGGAGCTTTAGGAAAGGACATGGACAAAAGTTGGTTAGGATGAGGTGCATTTGGACTGTGATCTGTTCTACCAGAGGGAATGCCCACATCAATGAAATCATTATCCACTGAAGTATTAAGAATGTAAATTGCCTCAGAAGAAAAATTCAGACTCCCTTCTATGAAAAGAAAACAAAACACCCAAACATATCTTTGAATTTGCTCCAGAAAAAAAAAGAATGCATGCTTCAGTGAACTTAATTTAAGAAAATAAAATGCTGATTGGATTCATAAGTACTACCTTTCATTTTCTGATCTCAAAGCTGCTGACAAGTATTATGTGGAAACAAATATTATCCTGCCTTTTTCAAAGATCAAGAATGGAATATTCTAGAGGCTAAGTAATTTAAATCAGATCAAAGAGCATTTCAACAGGTCAGCCAAAAACTCTCTCAAGTTCCCTAATTCCATGGCCAGATCTTTGACCCTTTTTCTTTGGCAATGAACTATCTATAGCATTGAGCCACCAAGAAAGTCTGCTATTTCCCTCTGGAATCTATTTTTCTTTCCTTGAAACCATTTCTTATTGTGGCTTTCTTTCCATGGAGGACATATCCTCATTTTGAACCTTGCTATAGTATAGGGCATCTGTATCACTTGTAAGGTTCTAAACGTTATCATATTAGTGACACAAATAGATACTCTGCTCCTCAATTAGCACACACCCCATATAATCCTAGAAGTCATCAATAAATAAATAAATAAAATATTTGTAATTGATCAGTTTTGAGATTGTGGAGTTGAGGCTAGAATGTGACTTATGGACACAAAAGAAAGTAAATTTAAAAAGGCAAGAAATGCCTACTTTTTATTTAAGTAGCTTCTTTCTTTTTATGGGTAAATATCTGGAAGGCACTGTTCTAGACTAGGGTTTGAAAGACAAAAAAAAAATGCCTCCAGAAGTTTGCATTCCACTGGACATAAACAGAAGTTCCATACCTGCCCTAAATTGGAGCACGGTTTCTACATATAAGCATTTAGGCATAAGTGTAACCCTCTTCTAAAAATAAAAACAATGTTGTTTGGAGGTATTTTTCTTCTGTGGAGTTCGAGCCTCTTTATAAACATTTCATGGATCACAACTATCCCATCCTTGATCAGATTAAGTCTTGCAGACTTTGCCTTCAGGCTTTAGCCTTCTCCCACTTCTCCCACCTGCTCTCCCATTGGTGATTTTTTCCTGAAAATTTCATTTTGAGGAAGGACTCAGACCAGTCATGTTTCAGTCCCCAGATTTTGCCACCATGCCCCCATAAATACCTTCCCCTTCCCCTCTCCCTTTTCAGTTCCCTTTTGGGTGTTCTCTTCCTGCTTTAGATTGTAGGCTTCTTGAGAGCAGGAATTTTCTTTTTCCTTGTTTTTCTCTTCCCAGTGCTTATTAACTGATTTACCTCAGATCATAACCTTTAACACAGTTCAAATGGATAGTTCTTAGAACAGAAACATTTAATCAGACAGCTAAGTAAATTATTTCTCAAACCATTTTTTGAGTTTACACTATTTCATCCAGTCAGATGAGTGATAAACAGACATAAAAATGAGAATAACAATGAGAATAGCAAAAACCATAGAAGACCATATATTTTATTAATCTAATGGTTTTTACATATTCTGTTTATGGAGAATCCATCTCTGAAGCTATCACTTGCCCCATTTCTAGAGAAATTTAATAGTTAGATATAAATCAACAACCCAAAATATCTAATGTCACCCCCAAATTTAGTTCCTTATAAACTTTCTGTTCTAGTTAATTATCTGAGAATTTCCCATGGTCAAATAAAATTTAAGAAGCACTTGGAACACATTAATCTAATGGGCCAATAAAAAAAGACATAGCATTCAAATGAGTAATAAATTAAACCATACCTTTAAATATTTTTCCAAGACTTATAAAACACTTAGTAACACATAAATGACTAGTGATGAGAAGGGGAGAAATAACATCTACTTTTTAGAGATATCTACAGTCAATGGGAAAGTGTAGAAAACACTGTAGGCATGCAACAAACCTGCATTTTCCAGTTTGGGTCTTTGCAAATGAATTCTTAATGCATGTTAAATAAGTGACAAAGAACTGCTTGGGGAAAAAAAAATCGTCCTAAGTTTAACCACAGTAACTAAATTACATAGGAAGATTTTTGTGTCCTTCCACTTATCTTCTACTGAAGAGGCAGCAAAAATGTTTTCTGTATTATTTGATGCTAAACAACCAATGAAAGAAGGAAGGGAGGGAAGTGGATATTTTAAGTTTTAAAGACAATTTGGAGAAAAGTTGAGATTTGACCTACTTGTTCTTCTCTGGAATTTCTGGTAATCAGGAAAAACTTTTTGGGAATGAGTGTGTGTTATTGGATTACTTGCTAACTTTGAGTCCACAGTGGAGATGATTAAGAGCAGAAGAATGGAACCCACAAGTAAAAATTCAATCATATAATTATATATTTAGAAAGAAAATGCTAATCAGTAGTGAAGTAGTCCCCAGATTCATGACAAGGAATTGGATATGATGATAAGTGTACACAGTTGGTCATTAGTTAGTACGCATCAAGTTCTAGTCTGGGTTGTTCTAATGATTAGCTGCATGGCGTTAGGTCATTTGACATGGTTACACTTTAGTTCTTTTTTTTTTAATGGCAAAAAAGAATTTATATTTGATCCTAAAGGCAGTAGCAAGCCTCTAGTGTTTTATGAACAAGGATGCAATATCACTAGACCTTTGCTTTAGGATAATCTTTTTGGTAGATATATGGAGGATAGACAGGAAAAACTTGAGAAGGAAAATGAATTGGGATGTTTTTCACAATGGCCTTGGCTTACCTAAGGTGGTAAACTGAGTAAGGACAGTGAAGGGGGAGATCCAAGAGATGTCATAGAAATAGAAATGATGATACTTTACAATTAAACATAGGAAAGAGGGTGAACAGTGGCATGACAGACAAAAATAAAAATAAAGTCAAAAATTGGAGCAAGTTTGGGGGAAATAACTGACCACAATTCAATGCCAAAAGTTTATAAATCACTTCCCTCCTAATAACTCAGTCAGCTAACAGTAACTAGATTTTATCAGAGGAAACTGAAGCTAATAGTTTGCAACTTCCCCAAGGTTATGCAGTTGATAAATATCAGACAAGAGCTGAACTCAAGTTTATCCTACCTAGAGATCTAGTGCTCTGTGGGCAGGCTGAATTTAAGAAGCTCATAGTATATCCAAGTGGAGATGTCTAAAAGGCAAGTTGGATACGAACAGCCTCACCAACAATGAATTTGACCCCCTTTCACAAAAACACATCCTCTGATCACCTTTTGGTTGAAGTTATAGGCAACAAGACCTACACCTGGTGGCCTCTGAGAGGGCTGTTTCTCCAGAGTGGCAAATGCAGAGTAGGATAGATAAAGGAACAAGGTTAAGGCCTGCTTTGGGCCAAAAATACAATAGTAAGGCACAGAAATATATTTTTAAAAGGGGAAGGAAAAATACTTGCTATCAATGTTAAAAACATCTTCATAAATACACAATCTTTATATGTTAAAATTTTATCTAATTACCACCACCTATAAGGTAGCAAAGCATTGTCACATGAATTCTCATGGAATTTAGCAAGATTGAATTAGTCAACCAATAAATTAATATTTACAGTTTCCATGGGTGCACAGAAGACTTTTGCTATTTCCTGTTTAAATATGGAAAATGTGATTGGCTTATTCTTCCAAAGAGACAAACATCAGTGCTAGGATCAGCAGTGACTTTATAGGCAAAAGAGCTCAGTAAACTCTTTGTGGTAGAGGCATGGAGAAAGAGAGAGAGAGCACTTGTAAGCCAAGATGCAAGAAACAAGCTGGGGACCTAACCTGCCTGTCAATCAAGGAGAAGGCTCCAAACGGAATGTTCCCAGGAGAGGCAGTTGAAGGTCTGGCCACAGAGAGGAGGAGAAGCAGGAGAAACTTGAACTTTTGACTTTGTCTCTCTCGGGGAGTTGAGCTGTTTTGGCTTTGGCTCTCTGACCAAAGGAGGAACTGATTCTGTCTCTGCATCTCTGGCTCTGGGAGAGGCTGGCTGAGGACCCTTGTGGGGCTGACTTGGTTTGGGGGCTCTCTGACCAAGAGAGAAACCTCTGCTCTCTCTGAGATTTGACTGACCAAGAGTTGGAGGAAAGTCAAGCTGAAGGAGAGACTTTTCCTGGTGGCTTTGTGAAGAAAGAAGATTTTAACTGTTGTCCTCCATCTCTGACTGTCTCTCTGTCACAGTTTGTGACAAGACTGATTATTTCCATAACCCTCCTAAATTATCCTTATAGTTTAGGGACACCCTCATCCCTCTTACCTCAGTTTCCCATCTTGTTATCACAATAAACCCCTTACCTGAGAAAGGAAACTAGAGTATTTTATAGTTCACTCAGGGGGGAGGGAAGAAGCCAAAGGCTTCAAGAACTGGGAGGTGGGGGAGACAGGGAGGAGAGGGTAAAGGAGGGAGGGAGAGAGGGTAGGAGGACATTAGGAGAAATATTGATCCACTAGTCATCAGTAGGGATCAGCAGGCAAACCCCAGAACATTCCCCAGTATCTATCTAGAGCAATCCCCTGTAGCAGTATCCCCTATGGCTCCATCTCTCCCTATCTCTGTAGTACCTCTACCTCCATTGTAACTAAGTACCATCAGGTGTGTCCCCATACCAGCAGCAGCTCTCTCTAGTCTGTCAGAGTACCATTGCAACAAGAAATATTTCCACAGATTACCTATTTCTATTTCATCTTATACTTAAAAAAATAAATATTATTTTCTCAAAAATTCCACCATTTACTTTGTGACTATCCTAATTTTACCCAACTTCCAAGATTAAAAAAAAAAAACAACAACCCAGCAATTCACTAACATAACACTTAATGGCATTAAACAACAACAACAACAACAATCACAGCACATCTTACTTTCTGTCTTAGTAAGACTCCAAAAGACAGAAGGGCAAAGGCGAGGCAATTGGGGTTAAGTGACTTGCCCAGAGTCACACAGCAAGGAAGTGTCTGAAGCTAGATTTGAACTCCAGGCCTGGTGCTCCATCCACAGTGCCACCTAGCTGCCCCTTAATATGTGATATTTATAGCTTTATTCTTAAACTATTTTTTTTTTTACTTTAAGTCAGCAGCAGTTCCTCTTCACCTTCATTTTCTTTGCATGTTAAGTAAAGATTTTCACCTATTTTCTCAAATTTACTTACTCTTTAACAGTTTACGAAATTAAATGAGAATGCTGGGTATTTCCTAAACTTAAAAAGTCCTTAATACCACATTCATTTATTTCAGGGTTTTCAGTTTTCACACGGAGAAAAAAAATTAATTCATAACTCAACCTTATATTTTTCCCACCTGTCACTTCTACAACACAATCTTGGATAGTAAAATCTGCTGTATGTTGTCTTAATTTCTATTGTATAGAGAGGGAGAGATCATCAAGAAAATCTTTAACCACTATGCGGAAAGCCTTGAGAATCCATGCTTTCCCTTCAAGATTCAATTATCTTTTATCCACTCCTCAATCCATTTAATTATCTGATCTAAATTACTCTCTAATTCTTCTGGTACATTGCTGGGCAGCCAGTGTACTATTTCAGGCTTGGAGGAGGCCATGGCTTCTTCATAAAGAATTTGGAAAATTTCACACTGAATATCATCCTGTAGTTTCTTTACGCTGTATCCCCTCTTTTCAAGTCTTGTATATCATAAAGAATTATCTGTTTGAAGGACAAAAACTCTATGAAACCATCATTCGGGGAAGAAGTCACAGCCATGGTAATCAACGATAAATCCACCGTCTTTCATTTTATTTTCTAACTCATCAACTACTCCCGACTTCATCCAAAATGGGACATTCGTATTCTTCATCAAAGCCATCATATGACTGTCCTTCTTGTGCTAAATCACACATCAAGGTATTTCAGTCCTGTTCTTGATGCAAGTTCATTACCGACTGTGGTCTTTCCAACCCGGGGTGCACCAGTGAGCCTGACGTTGGGCAGCCTCAAGGTCGCGGTGGCGGCACCCCAGCCTCTCGTTCGCTCTTCTCGCGGGAGCAGCAGGCATAGGGGGCCAGGTAGGAGCCGAGAGGGCAGGTCCAGGGTCCTCGAACTTCTGCTCTGCGCACACTCCGGGCTACACTTTAGTTCTTTTATAAATCAAGACGAATATTTAACCTAGTAACTTTGTAATATACTTTTGAGAAGATAATGAAACAATAAATGGGAAAGCACTTGGAATAGTTATATGGATAACAAAGTCATAAAGTTTAAAATGTAGCATGAGAAATTTGAGAAAACCTGAGAGGAAAATTTAGAGTCAAAATCATCAAAAAATAACTGAAAAGGCCTTCTATTTTGTGTCTAGTTAGACCTCAACTAGTGTAGTCCGAAATGTTGTTTAATTTAGGGCCGAACCAGGACGAACCCCAGTGGATTCTAGGCTTGTGGCAAAATATCATTGGAGGAAGTGGGAAGGAGGTGGACTCTCCATGGTCACACTTTATACATGTGAAATCTGGTTATAATGAATGTGGGTGTTGTAAGACAATCTTATGAATATAAACATGAACAGAAATATTTCAGCAAAGTATCACCAAAAAAAAATCCACATTATTTAAATGAAGATCAGAAGAGCTCTTTTATATTTATAGGGAGGAAACGTCCTTTCAGTTATAGCTGTCCTCTATTGCTTGTCCGAAAGAACTTGAAACTAAGTGGGTAGCCATTATTTGGGAACCAGCTGACCAAATTATAGCATAGGAAGGTTATGGAATATTATTGCATCAAAAGAAATGATAAAGAGATAGGCACAGGGAAACCTGTGGAAACTTGTATGAAATGATAGATTAAAGTGAGCAGGACCAAAAGGATGTTGTAAAAAAAATAAGTTTCAAAGATTTCATAAATTTAATCAATGAAAAGACCAAACTCAGCTCTAAAGTTTCAGTTATGATGCACACACAAACCCACCTCTTGACAGAATGGTGATGGTTTCAAGGATTAAAACAAAATATACATTTTTTTATATGGTGGATATATTCGTTTTGTTTAATAATGGATATTTGTTACAAGGATTTTTACTTTTCCTTCTCTTTCTCCCCCCAGTTTTGGGGAAATTGAAGGAGAAAAGAATCTAGCAACAGCATTGTCAAAAAAAAAGGAAAAAAGAGAGAAGAGGGAGAAGAGGGTCACTGAAATACTTTAAAATATACAGAAGTGAACAGAAGGAAGTTCAGAAGGAAACACAGATGAGCAGGACAGCTTTGAAAGTAACATTAAATTGATTTAAATGCATAAAAGGAAAAACAGGCTGTACTAAGTAAAAATTCATCATTTCACATATAAGCTTTGTTATCAGTTCTGCTTTGCATAAAGAAATGCTCATTTTATTTGATGGTGTTAAGTTCAGGGAAAAACAGAACCCAAATAATTAGAGCTGCCCAAGAGTGAAATAGACTGTCTCCAGAAGGTTTTGAATAACTCATTTGGTACATAATAAAGGCTTACTGAATATTTGTCCTCCCTCCCTCCTTTCCTTCCTTCTTTTCATCTGTCTGTCCATCTGTCATAGAAAAGAGACAGTAGTGTGGTACAGAAAATAAGAGTTCTGGACTTGGGAGCCAAGCAAGACCTGGGTTCAAACATCATCTAAGATGCTTACTGAGTGATCATTACCCGTTTAACCTGTTTCTTCATCTATAATATGACAGGGTTGGAAGTAGCTTCTACCTTTGGAATGGTAAAAAATAAAGGCCCTTTCCATTTCTATTCTATATTCCTAGGCTGCCTTCAAGTAGAAACTGGAGTCTACTTGTGAAAGATGTTGTCAAAGATATCGGGTATCAAAAACAGAACTATACCTTCTGTCTTAGAATCAATACTATGTATTGGTTACAAGGCAGAAGAATGCTAAGGGCTGGGTGATGAATGTTAAATGACTTGTCCAGGATCACACAGTTCAAAGTATCTGAGGTCATATTTGAATCAGGCCTGGGTCTCAATCCACTGAGCCACCAAGCTACTCCCAAATATATTTAATGGACTAGATAAGTGCTAGGGAACCTTCCACCTCTGAAGTTCTGTAATTCTATGGAAAGTGCCAAAAGCATTCTGAAAAAACTCACAAGAATATATGATACTAATTTTAATAATACTAAGTGGCTCCTTTTCCTCCTTTGATAAGTGACAAATAGAGGGCCTGCCTGAAATAATCATCTAATATGTTATACCCTCTGGACACTGTATACCAAGGAGATTTTGTTTTATTTTTTTAAAAACACTTACCTTCACTCTTAGAATCAATAGTGGGTATTGGTTGAAAGGCAGAAGAGTGATAAGGGCTAGGCAATGAGGGTTAAGTGGCTTGCCCAGGGTCACATAGCCAGGAAGTGTCTGAGGGCAGATTTGAACCCAGGACCTCCCATCTCTGGGCCTGAATTTCAATCCACTGAGCACCCAGCTGCCCCCAAGCCAAGGAGATATTAAAACTACAAAGTGGCATCCAGGAGGATTTCATTATTAATATGTTGATGTGCCATAGCAACCAAATTTATGCAGCTTCTATAAATGATGTATTAAATTCTTTTACAGGGATGTGTTTTCATTTCACTTCAATTAGATGACTCAAGATACTTTCTGAAATTAGGAACATTTTTTCCTTTTTTGCTTTGGAAAAAGATATCTTCATGTATCTTAATCATGGACTACTTTCTGAAAGGGCTAGACATGAATTATAGTAATGCCATCCCAAGACTTAATAATGCTTTCTTTAAGTTGATGAAAGTTCCTGGCATGGTCCTAGCCCCAGGATGCATGAATGGGTGCTGAGGCTCAAGTGACCCAGAGACTGGGAATTTCCACCCCTACTCCTTCCTTGCTTGCTGCAGCCCAATTAGAATGAAATTCCCGGGGAGCCGGTCCCTTTTTCTCATTTCATATTACACAGTTACACAGAGAATACCTTCATGTCAATGGTACAGACTACCCCACTGCTTTGACTTTCTGGTGATGGGTCATGTCAGTTCTTTCTCCAAACACTTTATATAAATGTAAATAGCTCAGGGCCCCTGGATCATAATGCTAACTATTGAGCCACTGGCTCAATGTACACTGCCTGTAGATTGGGAAGAGAGCTTGGGTACCACCTAATTTTCCCCATTCGCATCTGTTCCCTTCCCACAGCTGCCATCCCCCCGTGGTGATGTTGCTCTTTAGAAACAGCTTCCTCTCATTTGCCTTGCACTCTCACCTAAAAAAAGAAAAACAATGATGCTCCTAATATGTTTCTTGAGAATATCTAAACATTTGCCTTAAGAGAAAACATTCTGCTTCAAAATCTACGAGAATAAAGTGCAATGTCCTTAATTGGGCATTTAAAATCTTTCAGTCTGGCTTTGATCTGTCTTTCAAAATTTATATCACACACTTTATGCTCAGGCCAAACAGGTCTCCTTGTTTCACCACAAGCATAATCTTCACATCTCTGTCCTTTTGCACAAAATGCCACCCCCCCCCTTTTAAACCCTTACCTTCCGAAACCTTAGAATCAATACTAAGTATTGGTTCCTAGGCAGAAGAGTGGTAAGGGCTAGGCAATGGGAGTTAAGTGACTTGCCCAGGGTCACACAACTAGGAAGGGTCTGAGGTCACATTTGAACCCAGGATCTCCCACCTCTAGGCCTGGCTCTCTATCCACTGAGCCACCTAGCTGCCTACAATGTTCCCTGACTTCTCCTGTGTTTCCTCTCCTCACTGCTAGATCTTTTACTCCTTTAAAACTCTTGCATATGTTACCTCTAACAAGAGGTCTTTGCTGATGTCCCCAGCAGTTAGTTCTTACTCCCACTCTTCAATTATTTAAACACATTTTTTTTTAATTTACTCTCCTGTGTACATGTTTTTTCCTCCAAGCAGAAAGTAAGCTTTGAGGGAAAGGATTACATTCATTTTGTGCCCAACATAGTGCCTGGCAAATAGCAGGCACTCAGTGATTGTTGAATTAAATTGAACATAGGATCATGATTTCAGGGATGGAGAGAAACCCAAAAGTCACCTGATACAACTCTATCATTTTATATCAAAGGAAACTGAAGCCTATCAAGATTAAAAGTCAGCATTCATCCTCTTCTATGAATCAGAAGTTACAAATGCTCTTCATTTAGTTAGACTTTTCTGAGAAAAAGTGACCTTGACAGTCTGACAGGAAGTAAGGCTTTTCAGGAAAGGGGTGGTTTGGAAGCCCAGAAAAATTATATGTGGTCTGCATGAATTCTAATACAACCATCAAAAGAAACTTAATAAACAGGCTTTAAAAATGCAAAGCCTAACGATGATGATAATAAAAAAAAATCCTCACATGTTTCTAAATTAATTTTCAAAAGGGTCCCAAGATTGAAGGGTATTTATTGATAAAAGATCTTTCTCTATAAGCAAGGGCTTTGGGGCTGCATTTTTGATTAAAGGTACACCCTGAGGCCTTATTCTTGGCAAGAGTCAAAATGAAAAAAGAAAACCCATTCCTTCTAGTTAGCTCTGCTGGCCTTTTGATAAGTTCTGCCATCTCTCTTTACCTAGGGCTATACAAAGATAATAACTTCTCTAGAGAGTAGCATAACACAACAGCCGATCTAAGTGATTAGCCCAGGGCACAGGGAGGCAAATAACTGCCTCTTTAATCCTTCCAACTTCTCTCTCTGGTTTGCTTAAACCTGACTTCCTTGCCTAGTGGGTTGAACCCTAATAGACAGCAGTTACTTGTTTTCCCTTCTTTCTTCCCAAAGGCACCAGCTAGGCTGCCAAAGAGTTTTGAGTTCATTATCTGGAGGAAAGTACAGGCTGCTTCTCATCCCACCCCCAACCTCCCAAACTAATTTTTGGCACAAGGGTGGGTTTTTTTTTCAGGTTTTTTTTCTGGCTAATCAGCAATTTGGGGTGTGGGAGCAAAACTCTAACAACATTGGCCTGGATGATCTGGGTTGAGTTTTTGTTTTTCATTGCTGTTGTTCCCCAAGAATTCATTCCTTTAACAAATATCTGTTGGGTACACATGCTGAATTATTTAGATATTTCCTATTGCCAATCATATTTCATCAGTGAAATGAAATGCTCATTAACAAATATTTGGTTGTTACTGGATAAACTGCCTCAGCACACCTGTGAAAAACTGGCTGTAACTGCAAATCAGTTCTACCGAGGAGGGGCTCTCCAACAGAGACTTACACGGATTTAAAACCCCAAAAGATATGAAGGGCAAAGAGGACAAGGCACTGGATTTATGGAACTAGGCTTGAAAGGCACTGGGAGAAAGAGCAGATAGACTCTGGAGAAAATTTAGGCTATTACTAAATGAAGCTTTCTATTTTGATGAAAGAGATAAATATGGTCGGGGTGATTTCTCAATTTACAACTTTTTCTCAGAGGTAAAAGATGATCCAGAGCCCAGTTTCTCATCCATCAGATAAGAATTCTCAAGAAAAGAAGTCTGGCGATTCATTGCTTACCAGAGCTGCTGATTGCCCCCCACCTCTCCCCCCCCACACACACAGAAGGCCTTTGGGGAAAGTGTATTTCTACTCAATCTTTTGGGGAGAGGGCAGGACTCAATGACCTCGAGGATCCTTTACAGCTCAAAAATCGAATAATCCTTTCTCTCCCCTAAGAGGCCAGAATAAGGAGCAGCAGAGCATGAAGCTGCCTTCAGGCACAAGCAAAATACCTCCCGGTCTGCAGAAGAGAAGGAAAAGAAGATGAAGAGGAGTTTCTGTATACTTTCTGGGGTCTTCGAAGAGTCATTTTCATTTTTATTAGAATTCAGCTGGGTGGCTCAGAGAGCCAGACCCAGAGATGGGAGGTCCTGGGTTCAAATATGACCTCAGATACTTTCTATCTATCTGACCCTGGGCAAGTCACTTAACCCCCACTGCCTAACCCTTACCACCATGGCCTTAGAACCAACACACAGTATTGATTCTAAGATGGAAGGTAAGGGTTTTTTAAAAACTCACTATTTCCATATTTTCCTCCAAAGTCCTTAACTCTACTTGTAGATATTATGAATGAGTAGAGTGTTCTAAGTAATGCCATAAAACTTGAGTTTGAGTGCTGCCAGCTCTACTAATTCTTAGTTGTATGTCTATGGGTATCACTAATAAGTACCTTCACACTCTAAATCTATGATCCTCTGTTTTGTTTCTTAATCTGCAAAATGGGGACAACACACAAAGAACTGACCTAAGAAAAAGGTTTGTAAACTATTAAATACTCTATAAATGTGACCTGTTAAAAGTTTGGTTGTAAACTTTTTTTTTTTTTTACAGCTAGGGGCACAGAGCTGAGGCCATATTTGAACTCAGAAAGAGGAAGCTTCTTGGCTCCAGGTCTGGCCCTCTGGCTACTGCCCATTACTCATCTCTGTGTGCTATAAAATGAGGGTGGATGAGGTGGTCTCTGAGGTCCCCCCAGCTCCAAGTTCCTAGATACAGGGTAGGGGGGTGTAAGGGCTCTAATATGGATAGCAACCTTGCCCAAAAGAATGATGGAATGAGGAGACCAGGATATGCACCTAATTACCTGGATGATCTAAGAGAAAAATATTATTTCATTCTCCCACTGAGTCTTTGTTTTTTATCATAAAAATGATGGGATTGAACTCAATTTCTAAGGTGACTTCTAACTCTAAAATTCTAAGACTACAATGATCCCAAAGTATACCGATTCTGGAGTTAAAAAACTCACTTCTTCCGCTTCTCTGGCCTCTTCTCCTTAAAGCATCAACCCTAAAACCAAAAAACAGTAGGGAAACTGGCAACAACTAGGAAGAAAGCAATTGGATTTAGTCCTCCCTCAGGGTAGCAGCCTTGTGAAAAGAAACAAATGAGGTCACGTGTTGGCATTAAAAGATGAGCTTCATATGCCCAAAGGGCACTAAAAGACTGTCTGCCCTTTGATCCAGCCATAGCACTGCTGGGTTTGTGCCCCAAAGAGATAATAAGGAAAAAGACTTGCACAAGAATATTCATAGCTGAGCTCTTTGTGGTGACAAAAAATTGGAAAATGAGGGGATGCCCTTCAATTGGGGAATGGCTAAACAAATTGTGGTATATGTTGGTGATGGAATACTATTGTGCTCAAAGGAATAATGAACTGGAGGAATTCCATGGAGACTGGAACAACCTCCAGGAAGTGATGCAGAGTGAGAGGAGCAGAACCAGGAGAATATTGTACACAGAGACTGATACACTGTGGTACAATTGAATGTAATGGACTTCTCTACTAGCAGCAATGCAATGATCCAGGACAATTCTGAGGGACTTATGAGAAAGAACACCATCCACATTCAGAGGAAGAACTATGAGAGTAGAAACGAAGAAGAAAAATACCTGCTTGATCACATGTCTCAATGGGGACATGGTTGGGGATATAGACTCTAAACGATCATTCTAGTGCAAATATCAATAATATGGAAATAGGTCTTGATTAATGGCACATGTAAAATCCAGTGGAATTGCTCATTGGCTATAGGTGTGTGTGTGTGGAGGAATGGAGGGAAAGGACATGAATCATGTAACCATGGAAAAATATTCTAAATTTATTAATTAAATACACTTTTTCAATTAAAATAAAAAGAAAGTTCAGACACTGATGCAGCCTAGGGACTTCAAAGTCATCAAATAGCCTAAAAAGATTTAAGAAAAAAACTTTCAATATTGTTCCATAGAAGAGCTACTGTTATTTATCAAATAATATTTATTATGGCACCCAAATTAATTCTAGGATTTGCACAGAAAAGTTCCAGGAGATTTGATACTGTGTCCTGATTCAAGTTATTATGGGGATTAAACAGATGGTTATTAGTGGTTCTAGTGAGTAATCAGTGAGGCAGCTAAGTGTTGCTATGGAGTCAGGAAGATTTGGGTTCAAATCCATCTTCAGATACTAGTTGTGTGACCCCAGGCAAGTCACTTAATCTGTATGCCTCAATTTCCTTATCTGTAAAATGGGAGAAACAATAGCACCTACCTCCCAATGAGTATATGTGTAACACATTATACGTAAATACTAGCTATTATTCTAAAATTTAAAAATAATAGATTTGTGGAATTCCTTTAGGAGGACAGAGTAGAAACCATGAGAGTTTACTCTCCGCATCCCTTTGATAAAATAGAAATATACCCTGTTCCCTATTTCTTACTCTACTCTCAAAAATGGAAGGTGGGAAAAAAGAGGATGAAAAAGTAAATAATACTAAGAAACAACCTGGGAAATAAGAGTTTTCTAAGTTCTTGGGCTACTGGGACCTTCTACAACTCAAGCATAGCCAGTCCTACCCCCTCCATATCTCCTCCAAACTTGGATCTTGGGGTACTCTTCCTCGGGGCCTCTCTGTCCCACGTGCTGGTGTCTGCCTCTCCAATGAAGTCCCTCTGACTCCCCAACCTCAGTGCCTGGCCTGAGACAAGGGCCTAGCAGTCCTTACCCCCCACCAATGGCAAATGTATCCTGGATAAGTCAATGCCTTCACTAAGTGTTCTATCACACTGTGGAGAGTCCCTCTGATTACATCAGCTAGACAAAAGGAAATCTACCTTTCTACCCACACCTTCCTACATGTAAAGCCCAAAATATTTCTCCAGGCAGATACTGCCAACAGTCAGATTTCCTGTTTCTCTTCATCCTGCTGAAAGAGAGCAAAATTCTCCTTCCACAGCTCCATCTAAAAACCCAGCAGTTGTCCTTCCTGGACACAGAAAAGAAAGAAACTTCCAGGTGCCCTCAGCCTAGAACCTCAGAAGGACTTCCTGCATCCCTCATGGAGGCTGGTCAACCCCCCTGGTGGTCCTCAGCTCCTGTACTGCAGCCTGCTCTGAAGCTGTGACAATAGCCGCAGCCTACCTTAGGTTGTTGGGCTGTTATCTTCACCATTCAAATGCCCAAAAAGGGGAAGAGAGGAGTAAATTTTTTTAATGGAATCAGTAAAGTCATTCAATAAAATCAAAGATCCAGGGAATATAAACCAAAGAAGCAATGGTGGTCATGGAATTAATATAGATAAGTTGTATTGGGTAATAAATATATTAAAATAAAGCGTGACTAATTTAGAAATGGGGAAATTGCAAAATGACACTGAAGAAGTAAAAATATCAGTGGAAATGGCAAATAAGTGGCTGATTAAAGTCAAATGAATGTCAATAAAGAACAAAAAAAAAATGGATGAAAAAGCCCAGAATATAACAATTGAAAAAGGACAACTAATGGATATGTGGTATGTAGTCACAGAATTGGAACCAAAGCAAGTGCAACTATTTGGATCCTACAAGGCACTGGAAAAGAAAAATAAATAAACCACATGTGAAGACTTAATAATAAAAACTTCTTATATGAGGCAATTGGGCAACACTGAAAATAGAATAGAATTATAAAAATAAGATGCTAAGAGACCCTTCTGGTCAAAGATCTGGCTTTATTGTAAGTAGAGAAATCACAGGGCTAGAGGGCTGAAGATTCCCCAATTGAATCTGAGACCCTGAATTGGAAAATGCACATCTTTTTATACTTTCATGTCTGACTGTGAAATCCCCAGCCCCCACTAGAGACCTCATGACTCTGTTCTGTCCATCTTGGCCACTGGATGGGTCCCAGAGATTTGATACAATGTACATTATAAAATGGATTCACAAACTTGGGATTAACATAGAAGCTTACTTATGATTAATATAACACTTAAATTTACTCTAACAATACTCACACTTAAAATTATAACTCAGGCATTACTATTCTTAATCTGGTTACATACAAAGACTCTTGCCTGGGATTAAATTCTTACTCCAGATCACACAGTTACACCATATAGTTCTAAAAATCAAACTCCACACATTGATTAAGCTATTAATTATTGATTTTCTGGTTATATTATGATTCACAAAGCTATAGAATTTTCAAGCTTCCAGAGTTACAAAGTAAAAAAAAAAATCCTACAGGTGTTTAAAAAAGTACGTAAAAATACAATTTAGAGTATCCTCAAATATTAATACCACAAAGAAAAACAATGAAGCTGCACCACTCAAAATACACAGATTTTAAAATATGGCCTAGGATTCTCAAATCACATACCCTGAAAACATGATCTCATTGTTCCCAAATACACTTCAAAGACAAACAAGGACTTGAAGAATGTATTAACAAAAAATCCAACTAAGAGATTCCAATGAGAGGTAGAAGAGGAAGCATTATGCAGTAAAAAAAAAAAAAAACACTAAATCCGAAGTCTAGCATATCTGAATTCCAATCCCAGCTCTGTACTTACTTCTGAGTACTCACTTTGAGGAAAATATGCAACATGTCTGTACCTCAGTTTCTTCATCTGTTAAATGAAGGAAGTAAACTAGACTGCCTCACAGTTTTTATTTTTTAGTTAAGAATCAACAAGCATTTAGTATTCTCCTACTGTGTGCTTGCTAGGCACTATGCTAAGTGCTGGGAATATAAAGAGAGGCAAAAAACCTTTTCAAATTGCTTACAGTCTAAAGGAGAGAGAACATTTAGACAATTGTGTACAAATAAGATAGATACAAGATAAATTGAAGATAATCTGCATAGAGAAGGAACTTGTATTAAGGGGAAAATCAGGAAAAAGGTTCTTGTGGAAGTTCAATTTTAGATGGGTCTTGAAGGAAGCCAGGAGAGGGAAATAAGGAGGAACAGAATTCCAGGCACAGAATTTAGATCCGGCTCTAAATTTATTATATTCTTATACTTTTTAGGTATCGCTGTAGACCTCCAACTAGAAAAATGTTTCCCCTTGAAACTCCAAGACAAATGGTCTCCTTCTGCCTCTTCACATTGTCTTTTTCCTCTGTTATTTTGAAGAACTTAATAATACCAATTATTTATAAAAAATGAATTATTAAAACTTGGAGCCCCCAAATTAAATTTTTTTCTCTAGCTTGGACAAAGTTTAGTTCTTCTGCCCTCTCTATTGGACATAAAAATCCCAATTAATCATTGAATTCTCATCTACTTCTTCTACAGAAGCCACTCATTGAGAACACACAAAAATTTGATTATCTTTATCTAGAGACAAATCTAACATCAAAGTACAAACAGGACTAAACAAAGCCTAAAGGAACAAGAAATTCCAAAAGTTAAGCTATACCTATTTGCTAGTGAATGATAAAACACAGGAGGAAAGAGGAAAATGGAGATTGGATAAATTCACCAATGCCCAGCAGCACTGCAGAACAGGTGTGGTCAGGTAAATTCTGTCCAATATGCT
The DNA here is from genome assembly GCF_027887165.1 of Monodelphis domestica. Lineage (NCBI taxonomy): Eukaryota > Metazoa > Chordata > Mammalia > Didelphimorphia > Didelphidae > Monodelphis > Monodelphis domestica. The sequence continues at coordinate 429,517,398 of NC_077229.1, forward strand.
CAATAAACATATCATCCAGCTGGGTGAGGCTCCAGTTTCGCCTGTTCATTATCAGTCCACGTAACAGAATCTTGCATTTCTGATTGACTCCTACTACTAATGTACATCAACACCCCGTACTTCCTCCCCTACAGAGGAGTAGGGGCTAGGCAGTTGATTTAAGTGCCTTGCCCAGACACATATCTAGAGAAAAATTCATAGAGGAAATAAAGTGAAGAAAGGCATGCTTTGATCTGTATTCAGATTCCATCAGTTCCTTCTATAGCAGTGGACTGCATTTTTTAGTCAAGAGTCCCTTGGAGTTGTTCTGGATCCTTGCATTACTGATAATAGTTAAGTCATCCACAAGTGATCATTGCACATTATTGCTGGTACTGGGTACAATGGATTTATATAATTCTCATATAAGGATTTATATATGATAGAATTTATATAATGATTGAAATGAAGGAAGAGAAACAGAGGGATGTCCATGAATGAATGATTTCAATGTAATGAAAAGACAATTATTTTCTAAAATTAATTATACATATTCAACATACCACCAAAATCTGTTCCTCATGTTATTAGATAAAATCAAAATAAAATTTTTATGGAAAAAAATGGGCAAGAATATCAAAGAGAATGCTGAAAACATGAGAGAGAAAAAGAGAGCCAGAGAAAGAGTGAGAGAGAGAGACAGAGACAGAAAAAGAGAGCCAGAGAGAGAGAGAGAGAAAAACTAGGCTTCCATTAAATATATAACACATTACTAATGTTTGATAAATCTATAGAACATAAAACTGAGAAAAAATTAACAAATGTACATACTTATTCTCTCTTAAATAAACTGAAAATTTGTTGGAACTAAGGCAGTTATATGGGATGACACTAAAATAAAACATTTTTGTTCAACAATAACAAAAAATAATCTAAGTATTTGAAATTGCTGACCTCCCTTTCCTCCTGGTTATACTTTTTTCTCATTATTCTCTTTTGGGTACTCCTCAGTCTTGTCAAACTGACTTAGTTGCTATTCCTCACACACAATACACTTTTTTTTCCATTTTTTATGCCACTTCAGAGGGTTTCTTTTATATGTACAATGCATGAAGAATGAGCAATGGATTTAGAATCAAAGGATCTGGATCTAAATTTCATTTCCGTCTCTTGCTGCCTCATGGCCTTGGACAAGTCTCTTAACCATACTGACCTCAGTTTTCCTTTTGTAAGAGGGGATTGTACTAATTGGCCTCTATATGTCCTTTGTTGTTCTAAATTTATTATTTGATGACCTCAGCCTCTCATAACCTTCAAAGCTCAGCTTGTTACCTTATATGTGAAGCCTTTCCTGATCCTCTCAATTGCTAAAGTCTGTTGTAGTGAAATGCTCTTGTACTACTTTGTGTATATTGTGTATTGACATAGATACATATGTTTCTTTAAAATAGAGTGTAAGCTCCTTGGAGGCAAGAGCTATCTCTGTCTTGTGTCTGGATCCCAGCACCTAGCACAGGGCTTGGAGCAGAGGAAGCACTTGATGCAAGCTGATTGATTGTTGGATTAAAATGGGAAAACACAGAGTAGTAAAAAAAAATGATGGCAGATAGGACATTAAAAACCTGATATACAAATACACAACAGTTTTTGCTGAGCATTTTGGGCATGAAAGGCAACTTTTAATTCCCCCTGGTAGAAGCTGAACTGTAGCTTAGTTCTTCTACCACCAATCCCAGTGCTCTTTCCATGTACCAGAGATTTTTAAAGCTACAGCACTGTAATTCTAATTCAGTACATATCTTTTTATCTTATTTATGAGGACGTTAAATCAAACGCCTTGCTGAAATCTAGATATACTGTACTATGCCTCTGGCGTTTACCTAGCCATCTAGTATAATAATATTATCAAAAAGGACTACATGACTTTTCTTAATTAACTGAAAGTAATTTATAGTAATCTCCTTTAGCCTTTCTAGGTATTTGCTTTTATTAATAGATTTTTGAGTTTTATTAGGAGTCAACAATAAACTCACACACATATAAACTTAAAGCATCTATCTTCTTACCTCTCTGAAAATTAGACAATTAGCCCAATTCCAGACCTGTTGTAACTCTTCTATTAGTCACAACTCCTCAGGGATCAGAGACAGTGGCCCAGTAATCTCATACAGTTCTTTCAGTGCCCTAGGATGTACTTTAATTTGAGTTGGTAACTAGTTGCACTCTTATTATCTCTTCATTAACCTGTGTCTGTGATTCTCTATTACCATCTGTATCTTCTTTCCTGGACTGAGGCACGTTCTCCTTGTCAGAAGAAATAGTTTTTCCATTTACATAATGTTATCATCACCTTATCTACCCCCATGAGGGAATCTTGTTTCTTTCTTTTATCATCATCTTTCTCCTAACAAAGTTAAAAAGAAGTCTCTGCTATTTTTTTCTTCCTTTGTATTCATCATAAATATCATCTCTTTCTTGGCTTTAATTCATAAAGTGCTATTTGTAGAGAACCTAAGCAAGCTTGTATTTCTCCTTAGTTGGCTTTACTATTTTCATCTCATATATATATATATGTATATATATATATATGGAGAGAGAGAGAGACTTCTATATATATATATAAACTTGAAAAATCTTCTTTACCCCATGTTTTCTGACCTATTAGTGAGAGTAGGTGTCACAGACTGTTGGGGGACTGTTTTTTTATTAGTGTTCTTAATATACTATTTTAGGAAATACCCCTTTCCAAAAGTTAATTCAATCTAGCTGACCAATTGATATTAACTGGTAATCAAAGGACATGCTTATAGGGGCTAAGAAGATATAGTCTGTACCTGCAACATAGAAAAACATTTATTTAAACTGACAATATGACTCCATTTGACAGTTTATGCAGAATTCTGTCCTCCACCTACTCATTCTCCACCCTACTCACCTTTCTCTGAGGAGGGAAGCGTGTTTCATCATTTCTTGCCTAACACTAAGATTGTTCAATGCAATTAACTGAATAGTTAATGTTTTCATTTATACATTATTGTAACCATTGTGCGTGTCGTTCTCTTGAGTCATCTTCCTTTGCTCTGCATTGGTTTGGAGTAGGCTTCCCATGGTAAATCTGAATTTCTCAAATTTGTAAAAGCATTCTGTTATATGAATGTACCACCTTTTCCAGCCATTTCCTCAATGGATAGGTATCACACTTCAATTTTTTAAAAAGTTAATTAATGTGTTACATTAAAATCCTCAGGTATCTCCTTCCCTTGCTCCCCTACTCTTTAAAGGAGACAAAAAGATACATGTATATATATGAGAAACTATGCCTAGCTTGTTTCTTTTTATCAGTACTTTCTCTGGAAGTAGACATACCTCTTCAATTTCATGAAAAGTTGTACCCCATATACCTTGACTCCTGCCCAATGATACAAAAGATGGCTTTTTTAGCAACCTGAGAAAAGTATTTGTATATGTACTTGTGCATACATCCTGCCTATGTTATTTTGGAGTCATATTCGATTTAACATAGCAATGTAGTTAGCCAAATGGCAATGGAGAAGGGTGCCAATCTTGGAATTACAAAGACATGAGTTCAAATCCATCCTTAGACATTTACTAGCTGTGTGATCCTGGACAAGTCACTTAACTCCGTTTGCCTCAGTTTTCTTATATGTAAAATGATCTGGAGAAGGAAATGGCAAACCACTCCAATATCTTTGCAAAAACAAACAAACAAACAAAAAAACCCCCTCCAAATGGGATCCCAAAGAGTCTGACATGACAGAAAACAACTGAACAACAACAACAACAATTTAGGTCAAATAAAATACTTTCAATGTTCTATAAACAATGCAAAAACAGCTACAAATCACTGAAAGTTCACTTACTCTTTCTTACAACTCCTAATTTTACAAGCTAACACATGCATTATGATTTTTATTTTATGATTTTTTCTAGTGTTCTGATGATCCCTAATAATTAGTGGATACAAATAAAATTGCAGGTTGGTAAAATTGCCTCAGATGGTCAGGTTTTGAGAACGTCAGCTTCTAGCTTCCCTGGGGTTGACATAAATATTACGGAAGCAAAAAATTATAGTCATTTGTAAGGAAATTGTGTGTTTAATTGCCAAGTGAAAAAGAGGAAAAATAGCAGCAGCACTCATCACATATCAGTTAATGTGAGTGCATTATTGCATGGTACAATGGGGTCTAAAAGGACTGCAGTGGCAAAGTAGAAGCAAAACTATTGTAAAGGGTACCATCTGTGAAATCTCCAAATATGAGGCTGGTTTATTCATTTCCTTTAAAATTGTTCTATACATGGTAAAATATGTTAATAGTGGATGGAAAAAACATGAAGTCAAAATGGATCTGGGCTGGTAGAATTAGCTTTAATACAGTGAGAGTTTGCTTCTGAAATAAGTATGATATTGACCTCTATAGCTATATCGTCTATAAATACTTGATTATTCATCATACCATAACATACAAATTACCTTTTTTCCTTCATATTGTCATTATTATTGTTAAAAATGCCTGCTCCAATAATAAAATGACTTATATGGGACTTTGCTTTAGGAGTATAATCACTTCTAATATCTTCCAAAGTTATCATCACATCTTTGTAACAGAACACCAAGGCAAGATCATTTCCCCCCATTTCCATTCCATGAATCTCTTCTACTTATTAAATATCTGCTGTGTGTAACACACTTCTGCCTTCAACCTTATTCTCTATCCCACTCACCATTCTCCCAGGAGGAGGAAGACGAAGACTAGTCAATGCAATTAATGTTAAGAGTCAAAGTTTTCTTCCCTACATTATTTGTAAGCTTTGTTCATGCTGTTCTCTTGGGTCAGCTTTCTTTGCTCTGCATCAGTTCATATTAGGCTTCTGAGTTTCTCAAATTCATGATTTCCTAAGTAAGTGTTCTCTACTTTTTGAATGAGGAAACTTAATTAACTGGCCCAGGGGCACACCGCTAGTAAGTGTCTGAGGGAAGATTTGTACTCAGGTGAGTGACTTGAGATCCAAGGCCCTAATGCTGACTAAACAAATGATGAGTAGTATGCTGGCGAGTAACCTCAAGTCTCCTGATTCATAAAAATCCCAGATTACAGAATTTAGAGTTGAAAAAGACCTTAACTTCTGTCTGTTCTAACCCATATTTGAAAGGAATTCTCCTTATAATGACGTAACGGAGAAGTAGATATACAGTTTCTGCTTGAATATATTAAATGAGGGGGAACCCATCACCTCCTGAGACAGGATATCCCCCTTTGGGGCAGCTCTAATTGTTAAAGAAGTCTTTCCTGATAGCAAGACTAAATTTCTTTTTTGCCACTTCAACCCTCAACTTTTTGATTTGGCTCCTTCAGTCAAATAGGATAAGGATTCTCTTCCACTTGGCAGCTTGTGATCACCCAGGGAGTTAGTAACACGTGTCTATGTTCAATGCCCTTGAAATGAATAATGCTGCTGCACCAGAAGTAAGTCATATAGAATAGAGTTCTTTGTAAAATATAAAATGCTGAAGTTTTTCAATACTTAGAGCTCAGAGGTACAGGCTGAAGCTTCTCCACAGCTTCTCATCTTGTACGATTTTTAGTCAAGACTCTCCATAAATTTTTCCATGGAGAATTCAACCCCTGAGAGTTAGGTCTTCCTCGGGCTCTTTTAATATGCCAAAGGCGTCGACTCTTTTGTCTCTGCTTCCCAATACATGATGAGATATTATATGGTCTTACACATCTTTATTGATGTTGGATGTCTTTTAATAATAACAATGAGAAGTAGAATTTATATAGTGCTTTACATATATTACCTATTATTATCCCCATTTTACAGATGAGGAAACTGAAGCAAAGAGAGGTTAAGTGACTTGCTCAGGGTCCTTGCAAAGATAGAAAGTGTCTGAGACAGGATTCAAAATCAGATCTTCCCGACTCTAGATCCAGCACTCCATCTTTAAAGGTGTCAAACTTGGGAGCAATGGTCTATAAAACTCCTTAATGTGGCCCAATCAAATTAAAATGTTATTAGGGAATGTAAAGTAAATATATAATCCATTATGGATAATGATAATTTGTGGTTTTCTAAGCCCATATGAAACCCATAGGGATCTTTTTCTAATTGAGTTTGACACCCTTACATCAAGCCACTTAGCCTGCTCTCTACTGATCAATAACTCCATATATGGATTTAGAGATCAGGCATACAATCTGTATACAGATTAATATGTGTGCATGTCATATTTATTATATTTTACAGATGATATGTATATATAATACACATTTATATGCAATGATGGGTGTTCTATAAGTAAACATTCTGGCCACAGGAATTCTCTTTTCTGTTCTGAGAAGTGGTCCATTCGCTCCATCACATTGTCAAAGGGATCCATGACACACCAAAGTTAAGCACTCCTACAGGATATCCGGAAACTGAGATTCAGCTTGGGGGCAAGTTGAGGGGAAACAAAAGGTGGGCATGAACGTATTAACTAAGCCTAGATTCCTGCTGTACCGATGTTCGTTACAAAACTGGTGGAAGCAAAACTCCCTAATGGATATAGCTAGTCCATAATGGGACAAATGGTGAGGACTCCCACAATCTGAGAGTGATCTCTACCTTCCTGTCCCTAGGAGTGCCCAAGTGGAGGCTAGATTTTAAAGTTAAAGACATTGTAGAAAGGATTCTTGCATTGGATGAGGTAGGGCAGGAGAGCTTTTTATCTGCAAATGGGTCTAGCATCCTCAGTCCTTGTTCTTTAAAAAACAAAACACAAACTTCACTCAGTCCTTCAACCCAGTAGGCTCAATATTTATTGTCATATGTATACATATATAAATATACACATGAGCACATGCACAGATTAAAGTAATGAAGGAAATCATGGAGAAGATGATATTAAAGGGTTGTAGGAGGAGGAGGGGGGGATTGTGTGATAAGGAGGAAAGGAGAAATGGGAGCTCATGGCCTCAATTTGCTAAGTAGCATAAGGTGAGATGATAAGGGGAAAAGGCACCATGGGGAGCTTAAGGAGTCTGCCAGTCAATAATCATTTATTAAGTACTTACCAAATGCCACATTCTCTGTTAAGTGCTGGGAATACAAAGAACTCTAAGGTTTGGAATGGCCTCTATGTTGAGTCAGATAAAGAACCAACTAGGCAAGAAAAAAAAAGGAAGACTTTTGATGTAGTAAGAGGGAGGGAGGGAGGGAAGAAGGAAGGAGGGAAGGAAGGAAGAAAGGAAGGAAGGAAGGAAGGAAGGAAGGAAGGAAGGAAGGAAGGAAGGAAGGAAGGAAGGAAGGAAGGAAGGAAGGAAGGAAGGAAGGAAGGAAGGAAGGAAGGAAGGAAGGAAGGAAGGATTGGAGTCAGATTGCCTGTACTTGCTTTGGCAAGGAGAAAAGTCCCTTCATCGTGGATATTTCCAAGTCTCCAGGTGAATCTGTGGCAGGCAGCAGAGAAGACTGTGCATGCCCTAACTGGCCATTATAAAGTACTAATGGATGGAAGGATCAAATGCTGTATTTAGGAAGGAGGGGTAGAGATGGAATGATAAAAGATGGAAATGGTACAGGTATGGGTGATCACAAGATCAATGTGTGACCATCTCAGTGTGTGCAGGTGGTGTAGAGTGGAGGAATAATTGGTTATGGAATTGATTAGATTGGGGAACTTGTGTTTGTGTGTGTGTATGTGTGTGCATGTGCATGTGAGCATGTGTGTGTGAGGGCAGAAGCTGAGATGAAGATGGTGATAGTGGTACATTCACTAAATTCATTAGGAAGGAACTGAGGAGGAAAGTGATTTGAGAAGAGGCTAATAGATTGGATCTTTCATTGTCAGCTTTGGAGAGAATCATTTCAATTAAATGATGGATTAGAAGAATGTTCTTGGGGATGGTAGGTAGGTGGTAGGTAATGGGCACTAGGATATGAGTTGTGTAATAATACATTTATGTGGAGTGAACTTGAAAAGAGCATTTTGCTGAGTAATGGTGGCAGAGGGAGACTCTAAGAGAGTGTAGAATTGGACACAGTCACTTTTCAAGGTTCTTTCTACAAAGAATCATAGTTTTAAAAATAAGAGTTGACATTTATATAATATGTATGTGCATCAAGAACTTTAAAATGATTCTTATTTGATCCTCACAACAATCCTAAGAGGTAGCTGCTATTAGATTCCCCATTTTTACAGATGAGAAAATGAAAGCAGAGGAAGATTAAGTGACTTGCCCAGGGCCACACAGTCAGCCTCTCAGGCTGAATTAAGGAGTTCCTAACTCCAGCACACTGCTCTACACACTGTGCTACCTAACCTCTCTAGCTCAATCCCCTCAGAAAACTGGGGCCCAATAGGTTAAGATGATTTGCCCATAGCCATAAAGGTAGTAAGCACGAATTCCCTACACAAATATAAGGTTTTTTTTAATTCTATATTTTATAAGTTAAACATATAATTATTTCCTAATTTCTTTATTGACATCAATAACTCTGAAGGCAAGGAAACTTAATCTAAGCAAACTAGGAATGAGTTAATTGTGACACACACGTGTACACACACACACACACACACACACAGACTGTAGTGGGACTTGGTGTTCACCACACTAGAGGAGTCCTCTTGCTTATCACAAGTAAAACATTGCTCTGTGCTACTAGGGACCATTGTGGTGGTTGTTTCTTTATGTTGCCATTGCTTGACCACTGGCAAAAATCTCTCTTGCATTAGTTTATTCAGATCTCCAAAAGACAAAAGTCCTTTGTCTAACATTAAAAATCTCTCCTAATTACTGAAACTATTGTTCCAAACAAACTGGTCTGTTCACTGTGCACTGTTTACTGTTCACCGTTTCCAAACATACCATCTATACTTCCTAGTCCTAATGCACTTCCTTCAAAGTCAAGAGGAGATTTAATATGCTGCCAAAAACTTCCCCTCCTCACCCCAACCTTCAATGGTTCCTCCCTTCTCTGAATTCCTCTGCTACTCATTGTCTGTGCCAATCTCCAGACTCTCCCTTGCGGATGACATCTTGTGTGCTTATTTATCTTTTCCTTCATAATCTCTGTTAACTGAGAGCTCCCAGAAGGGTAATGACCCTTCTTTTCCTAGTTCCCTTTATGCTTTATGCCACAGTCTGCTTATAGTCCTCCAGAAATGTGTGCTGATGCAGGTGTTGGCAGATAGGATGCTCCTGAAGCTTGGTAGCTGATCCCATGGGAGGAAGAGGATCTTCATAGCTTCTGGCAATGGTGGAGTCCCACCAAACTCCTGAAGGACCAGAGAAGCAGATATTCTCTAGATCTATGACTGCTAGCTAGCTGTCTAGGTGGGCCCTTGGTATTCAGTCACTTTTGAACTCGCTTACCAGGCGCAAAATGATTTCACAGACTTATGAATGAGAAGCGTGTACAATTCTCTAATAGCAGCTAGCAAGATGGTAGGCTAGTAGCTCTATCGCTCTGGGTCTGTCTTGATATTCCTTATCTATATCCCTTCCAGTATTAATGACATATGAATAAGTATTTTCAAATTGATTATTTTATAGAACTATAGAATTTTAGAGTCATCTCTTAGAAGTTATCTAACTTTCCAGATGAGTAAACCTAAACACAAGATATTAAATGACTTGCTCAAGATTAGGAAGCTTGATTGGCAATACTGTAATGTATTCTAATGACTTCTAATCCAGCGTTTACCATTGCTAGTCTCCAAATCATTTCACAGCCATATGCTTGCTTTCCCCCCCACTAATGGACTCATCTTTCTTCTCTGCTTATTGCTTTTTCATTTGGAAAGAAAGTATAAGAACATACTTTTGAGAGAACTTGCAACTGAATTCTAATCTGGCTCTAACACTAATAAGTTGGTTGACCTAAGGTAAATAATTAAATTTCTCTCTGCCTTACTTTCCTTGGTTTTAAAAAGAGATTAATAATACCCCCAAACTTTAGAGGGATCAACTAACAGGTAGAAAATGCATTGAAGAATTAAATACAAAATACAAATACAAATACAAGATATCAACACCTTGTTATTGACAATTGATCCAAATTCCTATTAGGCAGACCAGATTTCTAGTTTTATTCAGTAACTCTCCTTGACTCTACCTCACTTAGAAGTTTTTATTTGTGAAAAACCCAAATAGTTCAGCAAACAAATTCAGTGGTCACACCTGAGGATGAGTACCTCATTATATAGCTCTAGTACAATGCTTCTCTCTCAAGATTTCAGAGAAAACTTCATTATCACGTCCTATGGTTTGCTACTTTGACTTTGGGGCTTTCAAAATTGTTTTACTTCATATTAATGTTTCTATTGTCATCACACAAATTGTCATCCTGATTCTGCTCATTTAACTCTGAAAAGGTTTTTATACAACTTCTTGTCTTTCAGAATCCATCATATTCATAATTTCTTATGACATAATAATAATATATTTTATACCATAAACTTCTTTTTAGATGTTCACCTATTTTGTTTCCAGTTCTTTGCTATTACAGAAAGTGTTTCTAAAAATCTTCTTGTACATACAGACCTGTTCTTGATATAATAATAACAGCTAAAATTTATATAGCACTTTAAAGTTTACAAGTGCACTTCACAATATTATTTCATTTAATCCTCAAAATAGCCCTGGGAGATAGTGTTATAATTATCAAAACCCTTTTACAGATGAGAAAAATGAGGCAAAGAGAAGTTGAGGTGAGGTGAGGGTCACACAGCTAGTAAGTGTTTTAGATTGAATTTGAACTAAGATCTTTCTGACTCTAAAGCAAGAACTCTATATACAGTGCCACTTAGCTAATAGCCTTTGGATATATAACTAACAGTAGTACTGAGGGATCAAAAGGTATATATGGTCTAGTGACTTTTTGAGTATCATTCCAAACTGTTTCCAATGTGGTTGAATTATTTCACAACTCCACAAACGCTGAATTTCTGTCTTATCTAGGAGTATGATGGTAAATGTATAACAGCCACCTCTCTGAAAACATTTTAAAGATTAATCTGTTTTAAAATTTTGTACTTTACTTTTTTTAGTCTCAATAATCAATAAAGCCATCAATCAAGCCCTGATTTGTAGCATTTATTTATGATCTATCTGTACTCAAACTGAAAACTAAACAATTGGCTCTTTTGAGCAGGTATGAGCTGGTTCCAGCACATTCCTGCCCTTTTCCCATAAACATTTCAATAATTTCTGTTTTCTTCTTTTGTAATCTGACTGACACAAAATGGAACCTCAGAGTTCTTTAGTTATTTTTTCATGTTTAATATTTTACGAAATCTGGTAGTTAGGTGACACAGTAGACAGCCACTGGGTTTGGAATCAGAGAGACTCATCTTGAGTTCAAATACTACCTCAGATGCTTATTTGATGTATAAACTTGGGAAAGACATTTAACCTCATTTGCCTTAGTTCCTCATCTATCAAATGAGCTGGAGAAGGAAATGGCAAAACACTCTAGAATCTTTGCCACAGAAACCTCAAATGGGGTCACAAGGTGTTAGACACGCCTGAAAAAAGACAAACAACAAATTCTATGAACTATTTCACCAGTGGAATAAACCACACTAACCCGTGAAGCTGGATGAAAGTACTAGGTTGTAAGTTCATGGAGAGTATCCTTGTTCTAATAACTCTGCTAGCAGGTGGATGACAGAGAGGAGGCATACCCCATTCGGTTGCCACATGACTCATCTCCTCTGCTAGGTCTCTATATTTTGAAATCTTTCAATCTACACAATTTGTATATTATGAGTATTTGGTCCCTACAAAAGCCTTGGTTCCTAAATTATTACATGTCAAAGCTTTGTTTAGGTAATGGTGGTCACCAGTCTAGTCTGTAACAATACCTTCAACTGAAGAAAGATGAGCTCTGCCTTGGTCTCTCACCTCCGGATATTTACAGCACTTTGCAAACTTTAAAGCCATGTATGTGTCAGTCATTATTTTCATTATTATTAGTCCCAATCCCTTCATCTTTTTGGATGTCATTCAGACAGGCATAAGTCTGAATATTACTCCAGTTCTGTTATTAGTTCAGTTCTTAATGATTTTTTGAAGTCTTTATTGGTAATGAGGATTTGCCATCCCTCAGCCAATAAAATATAGCACATACCTTATATAATTTTAGCTACCAATTTATATTTTTCTAAGTATTTGGCACTTATTTAAGCTTTTCAGCCTGCCTATAATCATGGTTCACAGAATTTCTATTATTTATTTGCATTTCTCAATTGCCATCAATATCCTGTGCATTCACATAATTAAACCTACTTGACTTGGCCATTTGTTCAATGCTTCTATATGGACATATTTGTCGGCTGAGCTTGTGAGGGTATCACCTGTGGGGGAGGTTTTCATCTCAGTCTTGGATCTTATTGGTTTCATAAATTTCACACAGAGGAAAACTGAATTTTGTTATGTAAGGCAAATCCAGTGTCATTTACTCACTATTTGTTATTGCTTGATGAAGTGTTCTTCCTATGTTTTTTCATTTATTCATCATTTCCTCTGAAAATGTCTATTAATCTTTTTGGTGAGAAAATATTAATCTTCTTATAGTAGTCTTAGAACGGAGGTTTTTTATCTGAGGTCCAAGAATTTATTTTAATAACTTTTAATAATTGTATTTCAACTATTATTCAATTGTTATTGTTCAATTATCAATCTATAATTCAAATATAATTTTAATTCAATTTGTAATCCTATATAGAAATTTTATTTCAAGAAGACTTCAACAAAAGAGTTGGTACAAAAAATATAAAATACAAGAAAGTTTAAGGATACCTGTGTTAGGATAATAAAAAGTATTTTCCCTTAATATTATACAGGTTTTTGTTTTGATACTTTAAATCTGTTTTGGCCCTTTCTATAATTCCCAAACATATACTTTAAGACTGGTATTGTGAAAGTTGTTATTATATTATTGTTTTGTTGTTATTTTATTGAAAGCTTTGAAAAAATAATATAATTAACTCTATCTTCCATATAACATCTTTATTTACAATTGGAGTCTGGGGTCACTAGTAAGACACATTTTAGAGCTGTTTTTTTACTTGGAATAGGGAGGAGAAATATATTTGATCTTTTCTGGTTTGAACAAGTAAAACCAGAACACAGGGCAAGGGTGACATTACTCTATTTTAATGAAGTAATTTTGTCCACACCTGATGCATTGCCATCAATCTATACTCAACAGAATCAAGACCTACCCAAATCTAAACTATAAATTTCATTGAAAAATAGTAAATACTGCAGTTGCTTTTGAGATACACAGAACCTGAAGATGAATGGGAGATGTGGGAAATATACAGTGCATGTTCAACAGCCTGGAGTCCTGCCAGTAAGTTTTTAATCTCCTAGATACCTATTATAACTTGTAGCTGTTATCACTTCCCTCTCCCCTCTTCTGCCCTTTCATCTCTCCTCTCTCCTCATTTCTCATCTCACCATTCCCCTTTCTTTTTTCTTCCCTCCAAATAATAATTCAATAGTATTTCAAGGAAATAGAAGGGAGCATTAAAGAAATTGTGTCTATATATTTGGGGGGGGGTAAGGGGAAGAATACAAAATTTGTCTTATTGAAGGGGCAGCAACTTTTATTTAGGAAAGCTATATTTCTTTTAAAATATATTTATTATAAATCATTGTAGGATACTTTTTCCTTGAATAATTAACACCATACTGACTTAGATGTTAAAAATTGCTACCTTAATAATATCCTTATGAATAAAATGCTAGAAATCTGCTCTACATTTGCCCCAACAATATAAAACACTGAAATCTAATTTGACTGAACAACATTGTATTGTAGTTAATGCCAGCTAAATAGAATGAAAAATGGAGTTTTTCTATATATTTATAGAAATTATAATTCTTATTGCAACTAAAAAAAAAAGATTTGTCTGTATGCCTACATGTCATTTGTGGCAGAGGTATATTCTCTTCCTTAATAGGCTGTAAGGTCAGTAGCAAATAAGATTCTGAGAAATAAGGTTCCAAGTATGAAAAGTTAATTTATTAACAAGGCTAGCAATAATCAATAAGTTGATGATCTCTTTCAGTGATCAAAGATCAAGATAAGAGGTCTTGGATGATATTAAATGTCCCCTTATCTTCCTGGCAGCATATTTATTGGGCCTTTCCTTGAACAGAAAAAGGCAACTTTAATGGTGGACAGGTCATGAGGAGGTGGGCTAAGAGCTCTCAGTCCCTTTCAATGACCACATCATGGAGGCAGGAAAGCTCACTGAGAACATGAGCCTTCAAGCAGCCTCTAACCATCTGAGCAAGGACAACCACTTCATTCTGCTTAGGTTTCCACTTCAAGATCTAAGGCACCCCAAATCTTAATAAAGGCAACAAAGACAGAAACTCATACTACTTAGGAAGGGATCAAACCCAAGTCCAGTCTTATTTATTAAGAGAACTCTGGTTCCCCATTGGGTGGGGGGCAGCCCAACCTCCTTAAAGAGCAGGTGCCAGAAAAACAAGAATTCAATGAAGTTCCTAAAACTAAGGAGTGATTTCTCTTTAAAATTAGTGTTAAGCAATAGACTTTTAACAGAGAAGAGAATATTACAAATTAGTATTAATAATCAAATGCTAGAGCATTAAAATCAATTTTTCTCAGCTCCTTGAGGGCAAGAACTGCCTTTTGTCTCTTTTCTCACTCAGCACAGTTCCTGGTACATAGTATGTACTCAATTAATGGTTATCAAGCATTTTCTCTATTAAAGTTATTCAATACTATAAGCCAAAAAAATGACTTTGGAGTTATATTGTATGTTTATGATAACCAGAACAACCACAAAAGTATAAAAGCACTACTCCTTTAATTATTCCTCAGATAAGGTATATGCATCCTACTTAGTTGTGTTGTTATTTTTCTTGGCACCTCACATAATCTGCTATCTCAGTGACATGAGTATTCAACTCAGAAGGACCCAACACAACTCTTCTCCATGTCCACTTATAAATCCTCCATAGAGGAGCTCCACTAATTGAATAAGAGTCTTGTTGGTGTTTCTCTTGACATTGCATAAAGGCTAATTAAACTCTCGTGTAGCCATTTAGTTATCCCTCTCTGTCACAAGAAGACTGGCCCACTTAAAAAATTATCTTATTGATATATATTTTGATTTTATATCACCTATATTTTCCACTGTACCCTTCCTGTCTCTCCCTAGCAAACAGCCTTTACTTAAAATGATAAATTATTTAATAAAGAAGGGGAAAAGGGTTCTATAAAACAAACCAATAAAAAAACTGACATCATATGTAGTTATCCATGCTCCTGGTCCCATACTTCTTCAAAGAAGGGTGGAGGGGTCTTCCCATATATCTTATTTAAGGTCCAACATGGTCAATATAATTTTTCAAATTTAGTTTCTTTCCTTTTTCCAGACTCTCCTTTGCTTCTGCTATTTGTATTCCTAATATATTGTTCTCTCTTTCATTTTTTTTGCTAAGCTCACTATAGATTCAAGCTTTTCTATTTTCCCTATTTTTATTGTGCCTTTCTAGGTCATAAATCATGCCTTCATAATTCTCATTTTTCTTTTAAACCTCTCAGAAACACATTACTGTTGTGTGCTCTCAAGTTCCATGAGATCTATCTTCAAGTTTTGGATAATTTTCCTTTGTTTTTCAGCATTTATTCATAGATGCTTGAATTTGTTTACCAGATCTGGGGGGCCACATTTCCTTTTGTTCTTATTATTTTTCCAGTTGATTTATATGCTTATGTACAAAATCTTTGAATTTTCTCATTTCTGAGATATTTGGTAATTTCAATTTTTTTCTTCTTTATTTTTTCCTATACTGTCTGACTCTTCCCCCTAGATGGTGATTTCCTTGGGGGCTAGGTCTCAAATCAACACTATGTCCTCCCATGCTAGTTTACAAGTCTAGGGCTCTGACTCAAGTGTCTGATATATTGAGTCTTGCATATGGTAGATACTTCATAAGTGTTTGTTGAATTAAATAGCTAACAATGAGACAAATAATAGGAAGGACTAAGATCTCAGGCTTCTCAAAAAAGAGATAGAGAAGCATAATTCTGTTTCCTTGGGAGAGCCACGTATATCTCTAGGTTGGAAGAAGATAAGAGTAGATTTTTAAGTGCAACCAGGAAATCTTATTCTTAAAAAAATAATCATTCAAGATGATGCTGTATATTTCCATTGGGCTAGATGCAATGACCAGATTTTATATAACTCTGAATTTCAATACATGTGACCACTTCAGAGAATTCATTATTCCCATTAATTAGTACCTAGCTGCATTGTTATAGTGCTTTAAGGTTTGCAATGTAGCTTACAAATATTATTTATTCTCAAAACAAGCTGGGAGGTGGTGCTAGTATTATTCCCATTTTATAGAGGAGGAATCTGATGCAGATAGAAGTTAAATGACTTGCCAGGGTTACACAACTGCTAAGAATCTGAGGCTGGATTTGAACTTAGGTCTATCTGATTTCAGGTTCTTCAACCTATCCATTGTACCACCTAGACAAGAAACTGATGTGCATTAGTAGAGGGAATATCCTTCTACAGGAGTTCATTATACCAATGAAATCATAGGCCCAGTCTCAGTCATATAATTAATATGATAGAATATAACATGATATAATATAACATAACATAATATAGCATAGCATAGCATAACATAATATAATGTAATGTAATAGAATAGAATATGAAATAATAGAATATGACATAATATGACATCAGAGAATATGACATAATATAACATGACATAATATGACATAATATAACATGATATAACATGACATCATAGAGCATAGCATAACATAATGTAATGTAATAGAATATAATAGAATATGACACAATAGAATATGACATAATGTGACATAATAGAATGTGACATATGGCATAATAGAATATGAAATAATAGAATATGACATAATATAACATGACATAATAGAATATGACATAATATGACAATAGAATGTGACATATGGCATAATAGAATATGAAATAATAGAATATGACATAATATAACATGACATAATAGAATATGACATAATATGACATCAGAGAATATGACATAATATAACATGACATAATATGACATAATATAACATGATATAACATGACATAATAGAGCATAGCATAACATAATGTAATGTAATAGAATATAATAGAATATGACACAATAGAATATGACATAATGTGACATAATAGAATGTGACATATGGCATAATAGAATATGAAATAATAGAATATGACATAATATAACATGACATAATAGAATATGACATAATATGACAATAGAATGTGACATATGGCATAATAGAATATGAAATAATAGAATATGACATAATATAACATGACATAATATGACATAATATAACATGATATAACATGACATAATAGAGCATAGCATAACATAATGTAATGTAATAGAATATAATAGAATATGACATAATAGAATATGACACAATAGAATATGATATAATGTGACATAATAGAATGTGACATATGGCATAATAGAATATGACATAATAGAATATGACATAATAGAACACGACATATAGAATATGACATGATGTGACAGAATATGACATAATAGAATATGACATAATATAACATGACATAATAGAATATGATATAATGTGACATAATAGAATATTACATACTATAATGTGGCATGATCTAATATGATATATGATATAATATGACATGATAGAACATGACATAATATAATATGACAATATATAATATGATGTAACATAGTATAGTATAATATATAATAACAATATATTATGTATACTATAATAATACAATATATAATAGAGAAGTTTATCTGTACTGATCAATAACCACAATGCTGCCCTTTTGTTACAGAAAACACCTTCTCCATTAATGTAGCCCCATCATGATAAACATTCTTTTCAGCTCTCTGCTTATCCAAATCCTACTTGTCCATTGTTTTCCAGCTCATACCTAAGTTCCTTTCTAATTGCTCTGATCTACTTAAAGAGAAGTGACCTTTTTTTCCCTCCATATTCCTCTAACACTCAATGTACTCTGAAAAACTTATTTGCTCATGAAACAACGTGAGATTTCATGATGTCTCTTCCTGTTGTGCCTAGTTAGAAGGACCTCACAGGTCATAGAATTTAACTTCTTAACATTTAAAGCTCACAGAGGAAGAAACTGAGGCCTGGAAAGTTTAAGAAACTTGCTTGAATTAATTAGTCACAAAGCCTGAAAAAATGTCACATCATAGTTAAAAGGAAATCAATTGTATTATTGAAAAGAATAAGTGACAAGGAAGACAGACATCTTTGATTTAAAAAAAAAGCTACCCATATTTATATTTTATTTTCCCCATCTAACTGTCAAAAGAAATTATCTGTAAAAAAAAAACCCTTACCTTCTATCTTAGAATCAGTACTGTGTATTGGTTGTAAGGCAGAAGAGTAGTAAGGGCTAAGCAATGGAGGTTAAGTGACTTGTCCAGGGTCACAGAGCTAGGAACTGTCTGAGGCCAGATTTGAACCCAGGACCTCCTGTTTCTATCCATTTTCAATCCACTGAGCTACCCAGCTGCCCCTCAGAGATCTTATTTTATGCATACCAAGTGAGCCCTGGAATTTTCATGATGATAGGATCTAAAAAGGTACTTTGTAAAGACCATATGATCCAATCTCTTTATTTTAGAGCTGAAGAAATTGAGGCATAGAGAAGATAAGTGATTTTTCGCCCTATATCACATAGCTAAGTAAGTAGTGCTGTCACTTTCAGGGTGCCTTGTATGCAGCAGGTGCTTAATAAGTATTTCTTCTTCTGAAGGAAATGCCCCAGACTATTTCCTTAAAACAGATGTAGGAGGTCATTCATGCTTATGTATTTCCTGAAAGAGACTAAGTTTGAAAGCATGCTAAGGCTTATTCTCAAATTACCATGGATGCTTTCAAGGTTCTAGCTGGAGTTCAGCTCTCCTCCCACATGCTGGTTTTCTCTTTGCAGCCACTCCAGAGCCCAGGCATCCAACAGGCAGATCCCCAGGACTTTATGTCACCAGTGGATGCAAACAGCTCCCCACACCAGGCATGCACCGAGCCAGCCTCTCTGGTTAGCACGTTGGGTGCATCCTCGTCATCACTTGATCCAAGAAGCCACGTGGGCCCCAAGGTCTCAGGTCTCTGTGGAAATCCACATGATCTTCTCCCAGCATCCACATCCAGAAACTTGTGTCTGCCTCAGGTAACATTTCACAATTGGAAAAAAAACAAAACACTTCAAATCACAGAAATTGAGAGCTGAAAAGAACATTTTCTAGTATTAGACAGTCAACCACACATGAAATCACTGAATGGGATCTCAGAATTCATTTTGTCCAAAGGATTGTCAATCATTTTTGTGCCATGAACCCTTGGCAAAGCCTGTGAAGTCCCTTCTTGAGATAATATTTTTAATTGCATAAGATCATGAAGGAAATCATTTCTATGTTAAAATATAGTTATTAAAAACTACACTATTGAGCCCCTAATTGAAATCCTCTGGCCTCGACCAAACCCTCCATTTTGAGAGACTGATGATCCAACTTATCCAAGATCACAAAACCAGTAAACTGTACATTCAAAGTCAATCTTCTGACTCTGTGGTCAGTGATATTTTTTGTGAAAGGAAATTTTAAATGAATTTTATGGTTTTATGAGAGGAAAAACAAGCAATCAAGATTCAATAAAACCTAGTAATAGTCAACATTTACATACCATATTTTAAGGGTTAGAAAGTACTTTACAAACACATTACCTCCTTACAACAAATTGGTAAGGTAAGTGCTATAGATGTTATAAACATTTTACAAAGAGGGAAACTGAGGTTGAGAGGTGACATGATTTTCCCATGGCCAGACATCTATTAAGTGCCAGAGGTGGGATTTGAAACACTCTGCATTAACTCCCTGTCCAGCACTCTACTTACATAATGCTTTCTCCCTTATTTGTAGTAATAACTCATATTTAGGTGTGTAAATTCAGCACTAGAGCAGTGGTTTTTTTTTTTTTGATAGATATAATATAACAAGTTTCCAAGACAAAGTGAACATTTAAACACTTAATGTTTAAATCCCAATGAGTAATGCCATTCTAAGTAGTTGCTTTGGGAGTCACACCAATGATACCAAAATCCCATTTCTGAATTGCTTTCGGAGACTATTGAATATTCTTTTCAATGTCCTGAAAGAGAAAAAATCTCCATCCTTTGAGAACACATTTAAGTTTTTTGAAGCAATCAATGGTGATGAGGGCTAAATTTAGCAACTAAGTTCAATATCAAGCCAGGCAATATCATTGTTGAGGTCTGACTGCAAAGAAGTAAAGCTGGTTTTGTCTGATAGTTTCAAAGGCTCTATTGGAAATCACTTGGAAGGAGACAACACTCATGGATATTTAAGTTCTGATGTGATTATTTTATTTTAAAAGTTTTCTTGTTATTTTTAACAACCTTTTCTAGGTTTAACCCTTCCTTGAAATAAAAAAAAACACCTTAATTCACCAAGTCTAACAGGGTATACCTATTCCACATTAATTAATGAGATAAGTTTTCTTCTAAGATCTCCAGGATCTAGATTATTGATTACAATTTGTCACAGTTTAACTAGAATGTGCATAATAGCTAGTATCTATATAAAGATTTTTAAAGTTTTCCAAGCACCTTTCAAATATCTCACTTTATACACACAACAATCCTGAGAAGTTGGCACTATTATTATTGTCATCTTGCATATGAATAAACTGAGGCAGCTAGTATGTATTTGAGTTCAGATTTGGACCTTGTATCTTCCTAACTCCAATTCCGGAGCTCTATTCACTGTGCCATCTATAATCTGTAATTATATCTCAAATGGGAAGGTCAGGGGGAATTCTGGATGTCCCACATATAATAAAGGCTAAGGCTGAGGTTCAGGAATACTGCTTTGGACCAAGAAACTAAAACTTTAGGCTAAAATAACTAGTGACAGAATCTTTAAAAAACCAGTAGCCTCCTTGTTCTAAGATAAAATACAAACTTAACTTGGTATTAAAAAGATCTACAAAAATTCTATTCATATGTCCAGTCTTACTTCATAGTCTTTTTCTTCATGAACTCTTTCCCCATTAAATTGGGTATTATTAGCCATTCCTAGCACATGTCATACCAATTTGGCCTCTGTACCATTCATTATACAAGTATTCCCTCCTGTCCAGAAAGGTCTTCCTCCTTGCCTTCACCTAAGAGAATATTTTGCTTCCCTTTAGGGACCAGCTCCCAATAGTTTCTTCCTGATTCCCCATAGGGACCAGCTCTTAATTTCTTCAAACATACTTTGTTTTTACTTAATTGGATACATATTGTAACCCCCCAGTGTACAATCAAATTCTCTCAAATTGCCACACTTGCACTTTTCTTAATCCATGATCTGAGTCAATAAACGAAACTGGTATGAATAACTCATGGTCCACATATCCTTTTGTGTGGTGTGGGTCTTTGGGAAAAATATCAGGAAAGCAATTTTTTTTCAGTGCTCATTCTTCACCTTTTGGAGAACTTCTTGTCTAAATACCTAGTGCTTTCTTGTTAGCTTCAGACCATCTGGGACCCCTACTATACTATGGTGTTGCTGTAGAAGTCAATTTCTACCAGTGTCTCATGTTCCAAACCTTCTTTGATCCACTCCTACTGACATTTATTGGTGCTACTAGACCCATTCCTTCAGGACTTTGTTAGGTAACCAAAGTTAAATTCAAACTAAGATGCTAATAGATCACCCACTTTAACACTCTTCCCAGACAGAAACTGTACACTGGAAGAGGGACTTCCAGACCTCCCCTCCAAAAAGTGCTCCCCTCTCTAATCTATCCTTGACACAATCAGAAAATGGATATTCCTCAAACAAAGGTTTAACATATTCAGCATCACTCCTTTGGCCAAGAGTAGGTAAAGAAGACAGAAGGCATCTCTTCTCCAAGTGATTTCCTCTCAGTCTACTGGAGCTCCATTACTAGGCTGGCCTGCCATTGGGATGCCAGATTATAAACTGGTTGACAATTTTATCTCAGCTCTACAGAGTCTCTTCAGTCCCCAGAAGGCACTCATTTCTTTTGTGGCATCATCTGCTTTCTGTCAATTCTTCTGGTTTATGCCTTTGGTTGACTAAGTTCTCAAAGAGGTGAGGAAGTTGAACACTCCAAGTTCAGGTCTATAAGCTGTGCAAAGCATAGTGATAACGTTATGTGTAAGGAACCTAAAAAACATGGAGGAGCAAAAGGTGGAAGAGATCACATTTTTTTGTTTATTTATTTAATTGATTGATTTAGAATATTTTCCATAGTTACAAGATTCATGTTCTTTCCCTTCCTTCCTCTCACCTCCCATAATCAATGTCCAACTCCACTGGGTTTTACATGTATCATTTATCAAGACTTATTTCCATATTGTTGATATTTGCACTAGGGTGATCATTTAGAGTCTCCATCCCCAATCATATCCCCATTGAACCATGGATCGCATTGGTTTTGAAGAGTTTTACATGCCTAAAAGAGAACTCTTTACTTATTCTTAGAGGTAACAGTGAATCACTAAAATTTATTGCATTAGAGTAGTGACACAGTCAGACTTAAAATCATTTAAATTAAATTAAATAATTAAATTAAAATAAATAATTAAATTAAATTTAAAAAAATCATTTGAGCAACTGTGTGACCAATGGGATTAGAGAAGATAGAGACTAGGAAGCCCAGTAAGTAAGCTACAGAAGTAGAGTTCAGTGAGAAGGCCCTCAACCAGGGTGTGATAGCTATGAAAGAAGGGGACTGGATATATGTGGTGAATGAGAATAAAGAGTAGAGGATGACACCAAGGTCGAATGCCTGTAAGATTGAGGGGAACTGATGGCAAGGCTCTCAAAAGTAATAAGGAAAGAAGTAGCAAGGTGGCTAAGTGGACTGATAGCCATAACCAGAGATGGGAATTCCTGGGTTAAAATCTGACCCCAGACACTTAACTGTATGACCCTGGGTAAGTCCCTTAACCCCTGCCTAGCCCTTACCACTCTTCTGCCTTGAAAAAAATACACAGTATTGATTCTAAAATGAAAGGCAAGGGTTTTAAAAAAAAGTTATAAGAAGGTTTAGAATGGAGGAAAGATAAGTTCTGTTTTGGGCATGTTGAGTTTGAGATGTCTAAAGGATATCCAGATTAAAATGCCTAAAAATATTTGTGTTATCAGTTACAGTTGGTATACTTTAACTAGTAAGAGTGATGAGTTTTCTTTTTAATAAAAAGAAAACAGATTGGGAAAGAGGAAACAAATTCTAAAGAGAAGAGCAATAAGGGCTAGCCAATGGAAGTTAAGTAACTTGCCCAGGGTCTGACGCCATTTTTTTTAAGTCACTTTCTATATGGCCTTGAGAACTTAATCCTCCAATGCCTCAGTTTCTATATTGGTAAAACTGGCATCCTAGCTCTTACTCATCTAAGAAGAATAAGGTGAGGCTAAGAGACAGCACATATTAGAAAGTCTTGAAATTTATATACTATTCAAATAACTTTGAGTGCAAATCAGTTGCTTAAGTATGTTAAATACATGTACAATGCAAACTGGAATCTTGAATAAGAAATATTCTATCTCCCTTGCAGGTAACAGAAAGCCTCTGGACACCACGGAAAATCTTTCTGACCTGTCTCTTGGCCTGCGTAATTGCTACAGTGATAGCAATGTTAATAGAGTTACTTGTTGTTTCCAATAAGAATATCCGTATCCCAGAAGCCTGCACACAAGCACCTGGAACTACTATACACACATCTGCGGGGATTAAAAATGACCCAAATATTTTAACACCGTTTACTAATCAGAAAGGAAGAGGTGATAAATGAGAAAGCGAGAGGCTGGTGGTTGAGTGCTCAAAAGTAAAGATTAATATAGGGACTCCATTTAGCTGGCTAAGGCCTATACTTTCTTAAGTGCCAGGAGCCTCAGAGAGGCTGCCTTATGGTCTGGCCTCAGTTTACCTAACTTTATCTCTGCCCACTGACTCTTGTATCATGCCTTGTGAACCAACTGTCACCCTTCCTCCATGGCCTGGGCCTCCTGCCTCCTGGTTCCCTCCCTCTGTTGCTGACTTTCCTGCTGACTACAGGGGGCACCAGAGCTTAGATTCTGTCCTGGGGATCAAAGTCTCCTGGGTGACTTCCTTCACACAGAACTGGTAGCTCTCAGGATTTAAAAGTTCATAACTCAACAAGTAAAATAGCAACTTCACAAGTTACAGCTAAAACAACTTCTATTTCTGCAACAACAAGCAACGCTCTGATTTCTAACAAATATCAAGCACCATCTCTGCCTCCATCGGAGCTTCCTAGATTTCATTTGCAACCTCATTAGTAGCCCCCACAAAGGAGTCCAGAGGCACTAGCTTTAGAACAATCCAGACCTCTTATCTCCCCCAAAACCTGAGCACAGCAATACCCTTGGCCACTGTGGGGAACACTCTAGGGGTTCTGTACAGTGCGTTCCCTCTCCCCAGCACAAAATGAAAGGGGACATCTCAACCACCCAATTTATAGAAGACATAATTACAAACTGTTTCTCCCTTATCTCTCCTCCTATCCTTTATTAATGTTAGAATTCAGTCAATTATAACTCTTTTTCCCAATTTGAAAGTTTAAAGAATAGTCTTTTAGGTCAAAGGTGTTAAAATGCATATAAATATTAACCAAGAACAAATTTTGAAACTCTTGGTACTAGAAAAGATAAGGGAATTTTGTTTGAGCTGTAAATTCCCCAGGAAAAAGCTTCCTCTCAGTTACATCTCTTGTGTGTAAAAATTAAAATTAAATCTCAATAATAAAAATATTATATTTTTGGAGATTTATTAATGATCATTAGAAATAAAGGAATAAACGGGATACAAAATAAAAACCACATGCCCATGGCTAATTAGCCAGTTCAAACCCTTGCTTACCACCACCAGACTTGCTGTCATCAAGCCAAAGAGCCCAGAACCCTCCACATCACTGTCTAACTTCCCTTGTCTACAGGAAGTACATAATGACAGGAAGTCAGTGGGCTCCTAGGAAATGTAGTTCTTTTTTAGTGTAACAGATTTTTCAATTATACATTCCCTTCTGATGATCAATTGGGGGGAGCTAGTCTCCCCAATTTGATCACTTAACATAATCAACTTTTAAATTACAGTAATCTGGGGATAAAAGGGAAAAGAACAAACCCATGATTGCTAGGTGCATTGACAAAAAGCCAGTTAGGGGGCAGTCCCCTTCGACATAAGAATATACACACAAAACAAAGGCATTCAATCCCACACAGTTCAAATCACCACATCCCAAAGTTCACTCTGGTTCATCTGGTGCAGTGTGTGGTCTGCAGAGACATCTTCATGGTGCCTTCTCTAAACAGTTCACTTTCTGGATTTGGAGAGGTAGCATGTTTCTTAACCTAAAATTACTCTCAAAAATAATTTAAACTTTGCATTTTAGAATAATAATATATTCCTCCCTGAAGAGGGTGTTGAAAAAACATGGGAATCACTTAGGGATGCATGGCTGAGTTATGAGGTATATGAATCAATTGGCAAGAGAAATCAAAAACCAATAAAAAAAATCCAAAGAAAAAATAATCTCTGGATGAAATATAGGCTATCAAGGTCTTATTGTAAAAATTTTAAGTAAAGGAAAAATAAATTTATATCAGGTCCTTGAATCAGAGCCCAATTAAAGTAATTTCTATCCCACAAGTCTATAGGACAAATGCAGTAATATTTCATTTACCCATTTGCAACCAAGACTACAGGAAATTGCCATACTATAAGAGAGGGAAAAAAAGGACTAGATTTTTGGAGGTGTCATTCCCTGGTCTGATTTTACCTTCACTCTCAGGGATAGGGGGATCCGGGATGATAGCCAAACTTCAGTACTTATCTGTGAGTATTTCACAAAAAGTGTGGATACGAGACATCCTGTGTCTTAGCATATGTCAAGTGCTGCAACCTCAAGTCTCACACTAGGTACAAGTCCTTTCATATTGGCCTAGAAGTTCATCAATCCTACCTGGATTGGATTGGTCCTTTTTGACCTTCTGCTTCTTAGCACTGTATAATGGCTCTTTTGTTCCCTTCTCCTGGAATTAGACACAATCATTAATCACAGTCCCATAACATTTATCAATAAATGGCAGGTTTTTATAGTCTAAAGCTTTGGGGTATGTATTAATATTATAACAAATATATATTTTAACTTATACTACTGAAAAATAAAAAAAAAATTTAAAGAAAATCTTCTTAATACTGGTGACATGTGCATCAAATACAAAAAGGAGAGAAAAAATAAAAAAACTGAAATACTATATTGCACATGCAAGCAAAAACAATACTAAACAAGTTTTAAAAATCAAAAATATATAGCTTACAATCACTGACACATTGTGTCAGCTAAGAAAGGTAGAATACAAAAGTTTCTCACTAAAAATGAGATCCATTTCCTTTTCAAAATTGGCCATGATCCACTAACAGTTTTCATATAAAGAACAGTGGTACAGCTTGTAATGCACATTCATGAAGTATCAAAATCCCAAAAGTTATAATAGTCTATTTAATGACAATAGCAAACAAACCCACTATCATATTTTATATGAATTTGCTATGTGACATTAAAAAAAACTTATGAATTGATGGATATTTGTTACAATTTTTTACAGATGTGGCAAATCTTTCAACCTTTGCTGAGATATTTTTTTTTAAAA
Source organism: Monodelphis domestica (assembly GCF_027887165.1). Classification (NCBI taxonomy): domain Eukaryota; kingdom Metazoa; phylum Chordata; class Mammalia; order Didelphimorphia; family Didelphidae; genus Monodelphis; species Monodelphis domestica. The sequence continues at coordinate 429,544,166 of NC_077229.1, forward strand.
ATCTATTACAGCCATCATTACAAAATGTGATAGAGTAAAAAAAAAAAAACCCAAACCTCTGTACTGTTGATGTTGGGTCTAAAAATGTCACCAAGAATCTAGATCATTCTGGTGGAAGGGCATAGTAAGATGAAAAGTTACAAATGAGAGATGCTCCCTCTTGGGATCCATCCAGGGGTACCATGCCCAGGGATAAACTTCCCAACTCCTTTGGTATGAAACTGTTATGTCTCATTCATTCACATTTTTACAAATGCAGAGGTGGGGATTAGAATAGTGATTCACTTCAGCTATTAAATGGACCCTTTACCTCTTTGTTACAAATAACTCAGAGGCAGGCAAAATGATCAGTCAGAGTTGTTGAAAAAATCTAAAAATCATGTCTGAAGACCCCTTAAAATCTATTTGAGATATTTAGTTCATAAAATATTTCAAAGATTGTTATACAATTGTAACCAGTTTTTGATGAAGTCCATCCATCATCTATGTGACAATTTACAATGTGAAAAATGGAAGAAAATTTGGGTTTTTTTATGGGCTTATTCAATAATATTTGTTCAGTAGTCACAGGAGAAAGGTAACAGATTATAACAATAGTTAAAATAAAGTAGATTAAAATGATTCAGTGTAACAGACTAGTATTGATCAAGTAAATATATGAACGTAAAACAACAAAATTAAATCTTAAAGCAGACAGTTAGCAAAATACAATAAAATACAGAGACTTTCATAAACAATTGAATCTGAAAAGGCTTAAAATTTTCACCTACAATCTCTTTAAAGTTCCTTTATCTATTCATTCAGACTCCTTTTGTCAGAGCTCTGGTATTTCCCATAGCGAGGGAGAACATGGGTTTGAGAAATCCCAAACTCGATAAATCTTAGAGACTGGGCAGGCCCAAATGGCAAAGGGTTGTAGGGAGATGAATTTCACCCCTGAATCTCAGGCAACATAAGTGGAAGGATCAGTGCACACAGGAACCATAAAACTGAGAGCTGTTTGAGATAGGTAATGCACTGCTGTTTCAAAGAGTGCTTCCAATTTTACTTCCTGTTTGGAAGAGTAACTTCCTTCCCCTCTGACTAGTGTCAGAGGTTGATAACTTGGAGCCCATCTAAGATAAAGATCTGAGTGCCCTCTGTCAAGAGGTTGATAATTCAGTCTGTTTGAGAACCAACCCAAGTGCTCTCTCTTTCCCCTTCTTTAGGCCTCTCATAGTAATATATGGTTTTTTTTCTGGCAAAGATATGTTGTTGCTGACTGTTCCATGAACTTGGATGGCACTTGAATCATTATTTTACCCTAGGTACCTATCTATACTTCTTGGAACTATTATCCTACCCTAATTCCTGGAACCATTATCTTACCCTAATTCATGAAATCCTCATCCTATACCAGGTGTTATATCTACCATCCTTGTTGCACTTAACCAAGGACTCATCTCAGCACTTTTCCAAGGACTTTTCTCAGAGGAATGCTTTCATTTTCTGTGATCTATATCTTTAAAAGTTGTTAGCAGCTTGCAATAAACTTGCACTCACCTGCTATTAGCTCAGTGAGACCCTTCTGACTCCAGCCTTTGTATCCTGTCATTTTCCCCTCACCCTTGCCTGGGGAACTCTGGTCCCAGTCCTGCCCTCTGGGGGGGTTGGTGAGTCTTACATACTAGGGGAAAAAACATGGCAAACAAGTGCAAAAGAGCAGAGATAATAAATGCAACATTTTCAGATCATAATGCAATACAAATAATAATTAGTACATGGGAAGGCAAACAAAAGATTAATTGGAGATTAAATAATATGATTCTCCAAAATTGGTTAAAGGACAAATCATAGAAACAATTAATAATTTCATTGAAGAGAATGACAATAATTAGACATCCTATCAAAATCTATTGGATGTAGCCAAAGTAGTACTTAGGGGAAAATGTACATCCTGGAGTGGTGAAATAATGTATATCGTCTTGATGGTTGTTTGGTAGAGGTGAGATATCAAGGTTTGATGGTTACTTGATAACCCATGGTGAGGAGAGGCCCTACAAACCTCCCTACACAGCTCAGTGAGATTATCTGACTCTTAGACCAGGTTTAAAAAAATAGACTGGGTTTTATTTTAACTACAGTAGCTTGATAGGAGGAATAGGAATAGGATTCCCTAATCTAGGAAATTCTAGCTAAACCTCGCCCCTTCTACAACCCCTGCAAAAGGAGTGCCTTCTTGTCTTCCACCCTGCCTAGTCACTACTGTGACTGTCTAAAAATTCCTGGCTATCTAACTACCTGACCTAATATTCCTTCCAGTGTGTGTGTGTGTGTGTGTGTGTGTGTGTGTAGTCCCTGGCAGATCTCTGTGTCCACTTTTCTAATTTCCCCACATTCTAGAACAGAGCCCATATCATTCCATGGCATGAAATATGTTCCCTCTTTGCAAACTCTCCTCTCTGCTACCTGTTTGCAAGCCATTTCTTTCCTTTCTTCAATATAGTCCACCCTTTGCACAAACCAAAACTTATTTTGACAAAAATGTTTTGGTGTCTGTTTACTAACAAACTTAATTCTCCTAATCATCTTCCTAACCTAAAGTTCTTACCCCAAATAACAAATAGCCTACACTCGGTTACCTTATCCTAATATTAACTACCTGACATGAAGGCATGAGAAGAAAGACATGGTCTACAAACAGGGGACCCAAAGATATCATTTTAGAATGTAATTTTGCTACTCTGTATAGCTCCATGCTGTTCAGTGTTGAAAATGTCTCTATCACACAGCTGGGTTTGGAAACTCTATCTCCAACCCCTGGTCTTCCAAGTCTAGCTCCTCATTTGCTTGCACTTGCTTACACTGCCAGGATTTTCTACTGCTTTTGCTTTCCATGGACTTAGTATTTTTCCCAGTTTGCTTCAGCTTTTCATGATTCAATGCTCATACTTGCTATCATTCCTTTAGATTCTTTGTTTTCTTCCTCACTGTTTACTTTTATGCTCAAACTAAGTACTGATATTGTTGTTACTTTTGTTACTATTGGTATTGCTATTTGTTCTTTTTCTGTACATTCAGTATTAACTGCAATGGTAATACTTTTCATCTCATTGTTCCTATCACTTTCCCTATTTGCCAATTCCTTTTACCATGTGATCTCATTGTCTGTGCGCTCCTGGGTAAACCTTCATAAAGCAGTTGCACCTTTTTACTTTTGCTCTGGTTTTGGGCAACCTGCCCCTGCCACTTGCAAAAATTTTGGCCTGGCACCATTCCGGATAAACTCTTGCATAGTATAGAGGTCTGGGTCTTGCTGTGATCCTTGGAAGCAATTGTGAGAGTAGCAGTTTGCTTGCTTCTGCCTTTGGTGTTGTGGATATGTTATTTGCATTGTTGTATCCATATACATTCTGCCTCCACTCATTGCCATTATAGAATCTATTGCCCCCATTTGCCTGGTTGAAGAATTGCTGTCTGAAACGACAGTCAAACATAAAGTGCTCTGGCCTGTTGCACAAGAAACAATGGGGTGGGTTGGATCTCTGCTAAGGGTGTCTATTCATTTCTGGGTTTATAAGATCTAAGTGTTGCTAGAGCCTTTACTTCCTTTATTTCACTTTCCCTTAGTTTTTTATTGGCTTCATGTAGTTGCTTTCTTAGGTCCTCAATTAAATCATTTCTCTCTTCAGCATGCTTTTCTCTGTCTATATGAAAGTTATAACAAGCATTCCTTTTCAATTCTCCCAACCCCATGCTCTCCCAGTTAGGGCAATTGGTTCTAAAGTAATTCCTCACAGGGGTACAACTATTCTTTACAAACTGCCTCTTAATGTGTGCAATATCTTGTTTTGTGAGATTGTTCATGCCAAAAAGATGTTCCCTGGACTCAACAAATCTATCAAGGAAATTTGCAGGATTTTCCCCAACTTCATGTTTGACTCTTTCAAATTTTGACCAGGTGTCAGGTCTTTTTAAATTGTCCTTCATCGCCTCAATTAAGAATTTCCTAGCCTGTTTTAAAAATCTATAAGCCTCAGCTGCATTTAATTCAAATTCCACGGCCTGCATCGGTTAAGATGTTAAATTTGGGTTCTGGACAGTTTGATCTATGAACTGCTATCATTCTTGTTTTGTGAACAATTCCTTTAGCAAAATTTCACAGTCCCCAAAATCAGGATCAAAGAGTTTTACTGCCCCTTTGAACACCTTTATCACTTTGTGTGGTTCAACATAAAAATTAGGAGTGCATCTCATGGAATCCGCAGATGTAATTGCTTGTGGGTCCTTACATGTACAGTCCCAACATTTGGTTGTACATATACTACAGCCCTCTGAGGAAACAATGTTACTTTTGCAGTATCTAGAGCTTTGCCTCTAATTCAAGCTTTGTCCTCATCACAGTACCTATACTAACAAAACAGAGAGGGAGGTGATCAATGAATTGGATTTGCAAATTAAAAAATTAGAAAGAGAACAAATTAAAACCCCCAAATAAAAACTAAATTATAAAGCCTAAAAAATTAATGCAGAAATTAATAAAATTGAAAGTGAAAGAACTATTGAATTACACTTTGAAAAAAAAAACAAAAGAGACAAAGAAAGTACTGGTTAAACTAATAAAAAACAAAATGAAGAAAACCAAATTAACAGTATCAAAGATGAAAATGGAGACCTCATCTCTAATGAAGAAGAAAGTAAGGCAATCATTAAAAACTATTTTGCCCAATTAAATGGCAGTAAATATAGCAATCTAGGTCATATGGATGAATATTTAAAAAAATATAAATTGCCTAGATTAACAGAAGAAATTGAATACCCAAATAATTCCATATTAGAAAAAGAAATTGAACAAGCCATCAAAGAACTCCCTAAGAAAAAATCCACAGATGGATTCACAAGTGAATTCTATCAAACATTTAAAGAACAACTAATCCCAATACAACACAAACTATTTGACAAAATAAATAAGAAGGAGTTCTACCAAATTCCTTTTATGACACAAATACAATACTGATTCCAAAGACAGACAGGTCAAAAACAGAGAAAGAAAACTATAGACCAATCTTCTTAATGAATATAGATGCAAAAATCTTAAATAGGATACTAGCAAAAAGACACCACTAAGTGATCACAAGGGTTATTCATTATGATCAGGTGGGATTTATACCAGGAATGCAAGGATGATTCAATATTAGGAAAACCATCCACATAATTCACCATATTAACAAGCAAACTGACAAAAATCACATGATTATCTCAATAGATGCAGAAAAAGCCTTTGGTAAAATACAATATTAATTCCTACTGAAAACACTAGAAAGTAACATAATAGAAGGATCTTTCCTAAAAATTATAAATAGTATATATTTTAAACCATCATCAAGCATCATCTGCAATGGGGATAAATTAGAAGCCTTCCCAATAAGATCAGGAGTGAAACAAGGATGCCCATTATCACCATTATTATTTAACATGGTACTAGAAAAACTAGCAGCAGCACTTAGAGAAGAAAAAGAAGATGATGGTATTAAAATAGGAAACCAAGCTATCACTCCTTGCAGATAATATGATGGCTTACTTAAAGAATCCTAGAGAATCAACTAAAAAGCTAGTGGAAATAATCAACAACTTTAGCAAAGTTGTGGGATACAAATTAAAACCACATAAGTCATCAGCATTTCTATATAATTCCAACATGTCTCAGCAGTAAAAATTGGAAAGAGAAATTCCATTAAAAATCACCAAGACAATATAAAATACTTATGAATCTATTTGGCAAGACAAATGCTGGAAATATAAGAATACAACTACAAAACACTTTCTACACAATTAAAACTAGATCTAAACAATCAGGAAAACATTAATTGCTCATGGATAGGACAAGCTAATATAATAAAAAAATCACCATCCTAACCCAAATTAATTTATGTATTGTGGAAAGGAAACAAGACTGACAGTTTGTGGGGGAAGGGCCCAACTGGGAGTGGCTGTTGGGTCTTGTGACTAGCACTTCCGTCCTGCCGGGTGGGACTTGCTTCTGGGTGTGGGAGGAGAGAGGAGCTTGATCAGCCTGTCTGGCATGGCATGCTCTTCTTGGTTCAGCTGGAAGATTCAGGCCCATTCATCTCTGAAGGTCAGACCTTGTTTCTTTCTGTATACTGCTAAGATTCTGAATTAGAACAAGAGTAGATGGGAGTGGGACAAACTCTCCGCCAGCCTCTGGGGCCTGGCCTCAGGTCTGAAACTGAGAAAAAACTCCAATCCCAACTAGTTACTAAACTTTATGTTATTTGAATTCGCAGTCAGATAAATGGACTATCACACCATATCATCCCCAAAGTTCAGGACAAGTGGAAAGATTAAATAAAGACATTAAAACATTGATAGGAAAATTTTGTGCAGAAACACACCAAAAATGGACAAACATTCTGCCATTAGTTCTGTTCCATCTTAGAGCATGACCCAGTGGAGATTTGCACATCTCTCCATTTGAGATGCTATATGGACACGCAATTTGGCAAGGAAGGACTTGTAAACCAGTTTACATTGCTATGATAGGTGGAGATTGTCAATTAACAAAATATATACAAGCTTTACAAACACGGATAGCAGAATTGCATGAAATGGGCTTGATACAACAAACAGTACCCCTGGATTACAATTTGCACAACATCAAACCAGGAGACATAGTATACCTAAAAAATTTCAATAGAAAATTGGCTACAGACATAAAATGGGCTGGACCACATGAAGTATTGCTTACTACCCCAATAGCTATAAAAGTTGCAGGGAAAGACTCATGGTTTCACTGTTCCCATGTGAAACCAGAAAAAGTTCAACACCATTATAACAGACATTGAAGATAATTAGACAAAAGAGAGGGCTGAGAAATGAAAACAAAAACTGATTAACATAAAAGGTATAATACAAAGAAATAATAGTGACACATAATGTTCGAGACAACTTTCCAGCCCAGAGGAAAAGCAACCCAGAGAAAAAGCATCCCAGAGGAAAAGCAACCCAGAGAAAAAGCAACCCAGAGAAAAAGCAACCCAGAGGAAAAGCATCCCAGAGGAAAAGCAACCCAGAGGAAAAGCATCCCAGAGGAAAAGATTTTTAAACCAGCCCAGAGGAAAAGTATCAAGAAAAGATGCTAGAGACAAGAAACAAAGAGAAAAAGCTGAAATGGACAGCTAAGACTTTGAACTTTGTAAATTTGTTTATATAAGAAGAGGACAGATGGAAAACAAAACATATGTAAGACTGAGTGTGTGCCAAGCTTTGGCACAGCTCAAAGAAGCAATTGTAACAGCTCCAGCCTTAGGTATTCTAGACTACAACACAGAATTCTATTTCTTTGTACATGAAGCAAGAGGTTTTGTTAGTTTCAAAGGTTCTGTGACTGTTTTGGTTAAGGCATTTTGTTATTTGACTATAGCCTGAGATCCATTGTCTAGACACCTGTCACTCCTAAAAAGGCTCTCAGTTGTTTCTTAGTTTTTGGAATGGTGAACTAATGTATGTCCTCTACACTTTTCTTGGAAATCTTTCTTGTCCCCTTTTCCAAGATAAATCCTAGGTATGACCCATTGTAGCTTTGCTTTGGAAACTTTGTGGCCTCTTATATAGCTCTAGGAGTTTTTTACTGTCCTGGTAACAAACTTTAGCATATGGGATGCAAGAAGAATGTCATCCACATAGTGCATGATTTTGCTTTCTTTGAACTGAATGTTCGTTCTTTAAATCTTGTTTCAAGATTTGGCAAAATGCTGTTGGGCTATTACAGAATCCCATTGGCAATCTTCCCCATGTCATCTGAGTCCCATTCCAAGTGAAAGCAAAGATTTTTTGGCTTTCCTTTGCAATTGGAATGCTAAAATAAGCACTACATAGATCAACGACAGTATAATAGCTAGATTTACTTGGAATTTCTAAAATTATTTTAGATGGGCTTGGAATGACTGCATGGGACTTTTTTTACAAAGTTATGTACTGCTCTTAAATCTTTGATCAGTCTCCACTGAACTTTTCATTCAGTCACATTTTGTTTTCTTTATGGGTATTGCTGGTGTATTATATTCTGAAATTGTTGCGATTAAAATTTTCTGATCAAACAAGCTTTGGATAATTGGGTTGATTCCATTTATGGCTTCTTTAGTTTGGTGTCCTTGGTGGTATCCCGTCTTTAACTTCTACTTTCTTTTGACTGTGGTGTTACATGGCAGATTAGTTGCGCTCAACACTGCTCTCAAAATGGCTGCTTTCCAGTCACAGGCTTTTAAAATGTATGTAGGCCCGATTTCTCTGAAACTGGTTGGAAAACCTAGCTAGCTCTGCCAAAAACTAATATTTACTGGGAGAGATGGGTGGATGTGAAGAACAGGGAACAGGGAAGGTTTGTAGCAGGGAATGGAGGAGTTGAAGGGAGAGAGGGAATATGGCTGCTAGCGAGGCAAAGGAGAGAGATGTCCCTTGCCGAGAGGCTATTTTTGAACAAAATGGGGTGTCCCAAGAAATGAGCCACTTATGATAGTCTGTGGGGATGTCTTCTCTATGGATTGATGACGAAGATGCCCCAGAGCAGGTAAACACAGACCACCTACTTGGGGGACAAGCCTTTTCCTAGACTTTGGTCTCCCAGCAGGGGTCAAATAAAGATTATTTATAGTGTTGGATGACTGAACTGAGGTTCAGCTCCCTCTATGCCCCAGAGATAGTCTACTTATCTGGCTGATATTCAAAATAGATAAATTTTGGATTGGAGAGGTATCTGGGAAAAGGGAAGAGGGATTTCCCTAGATACGGTTTGAGTCTTTCTCAGCTTTGGAGTCAAGACCAGGCCTCACAAACTGGTGGAGGATTTCTTTTATTCCTGTCTATTTTTCTAAATTTCAAAATCCTAGCAGTAGACAGCAAGCAACAACAAAGTTCTGATCTTCAGAGCTGGTTGGGCCTGTCTCTTCAGGCTGAAGAAAATGAGGAACTTCTACCCAGAGACAAAGAAAAACTCCTCCCACTTCCCACCAGGAAGGAAGTGCTAGTCAAAAGACCCAACTGTCACTCCCAATTGTCCCTTCCCCCACCAACTGTCAGTCTTGTCAATTTCTTCTCTCTAATATTCCCACTGTTGCTTGTTCCAACACAGTTCAGAACTTGTTTTAGCTTCCTTTCCACAAAATAACACAGCATCAAACTCAAGTCTGATGAAGCATGTATGTTTTGACAGTTAGGAAATGCCCCAAGGTATCTTCTAATCTTGGGTATTATGTTTAGGGATTTTTCAAAGGACTAGATCAAAGTCTCAAATGCTGTTGCCACTGAACTGGCCATTACAAAGGACAAAGTCTCAACTCCTTTGATATATCTGAGGCATGTTTCTCTTTGGAAGGAATTAGGGGTGCCTGGCTGCATAGGCAAGGCTGGAGCAGAAGGTAGAGGTTAGTAAGAGTTGAGGATACCAAAGCTTCTGTTGCTTCCCTCTGTAGTTCAATCAAGGGGTGAACCTTTCAAAGTCCAATTCTGTGGTCTTTCTTCAGTAGGCATTTCCTTGTGGCCACAAACACCCTGTTGTCAGACAGGGCTTGGCACTGAGAAACCTACACCAATCTTCTGATGTAATATTTATTTCTTGACTTCAGAAATTATGCCAGTCCAATCCTATAAAGAAAAAAGACTTTATTAGAAAATAAGGGAGTGCAATGAAAGCAGGCACCCTTTTAAGTATATTTTAAAAATCCTTAAACCTAGTATCTTGATAAAGGACTTTGTCAATTAGGGGGAAATTATCCCTACATCCCCACTCTCACACCCTCTAAATTGGCCAAGATGACAAAAAGTGGAAGTCAATGTTGGAGGGTTATGAGAAGAAAAGACAGTTAAAGATACTGAGAGGGAAATTGGGGAATGTATGAATTGGTCGAACTTGATCTACTGTGGAAATAAGTAACTTAATATAACCTAGTGATTCCCCTGCTAGGCACATATTTCAGGGTCAAGAATATAGGACTTATGCATGAAAATATTAGGTTTTTTTTCCCTTTACAGCCCAAATGTCCATCTGTATCTCCCTGCCTAGTGCCATCCCTCTTCTATTGCTCCATTTACATGCCTTCACTTGTAGCTGGTTCAGTAAATTGTACTCTTCCAGTGCTTTTTGTTAAATTACTAAGCTGTCTCCCTCCCTGGCATTAGAAATCAACATTTGATATATGTGGAACCACAGTTTATTTCTATAGATTGGCTCTTTCTCTGGAGATAGATAGCATTTTCCTTTGTAGTTGACATGAAGGACCTTATTACTCAAAATAGCCTAGTCAGAGTTGCTCATAAAAGGAGGACTGCCTTAATGCTAAGCATGGGAATACTGGGAATCATTGCTTCACCATATTTTTAAGAAGCCATCTGACTTATTCCCTGTAACAGGTAATACTTGCTGATGATTCCAGGTAGATGCTTATTATGTGCAAAAAAATACAACCTTATACACATTATTATACATTTAATATCCCCGAGTTGGGTGTTGATCAACACTTATAACATTTTCTTATAACTTATATTACTATAAAAGTATCCCAAATCCTATGTCATAAATTATACACTTACATTTTATGTATTACAATTACATTTCTACAATTCTTCAATTACAATTCTAATTCGGACCAGAACTGCCAGTTTAAGCAGGCCTACATCAGTGGAAGATGTAGCCCATAGAGCTTCAGGTATATCTGTTGGTATTTTAAAGGTTGGAGTTTTACCCATATCTTGGTTATCTAGAAAGGCTACTGGGAATAAATTTAGAAATTCTTCACATAGTTCTACTGTAATGCCAACATGTTGAGTACATATTGTGGATTTTTACACAAATGATCATCTCTTAGGTAACAGAACCTTCAGAATTATTACACAGAAGCCTGTCAGTGAAAAGGCTATTACTGTGAAATCTTTCTGCTCCCTTGCCTCTTAAAGAAACAGGGAGAGATTAAGAAAACTCTTACAATTTTAAAGGAAAAATCCTTTTATGTCAATTTTCAACTTTTATTCAAAAGCATTCTCTGCATGTCAATGTATAACCTGTCACATTGCTACAATTTCCTTTTTGGTATCGGTACTTGGTATTTTCCTCAATTTTCAGTGGAACTAGTCTATATTTATCCTTATTTTGAGCTCTTCCTGGTTAATATCATCTGCATCAAATTTGTTTTATAAGTTGGGTGACTTTTCCCCCAATTAATCCAAATGTTAGAATTATTTGATATTTAAATGTGTGATTATAAGAAGTCACTTAATCATCTGGTCCCAATGAAACAATTTAAGAGATTTTCTTTTGATTACTGCTTTTTGCTGTAACCCATAATTTTTGGCATGTTTCCTCAATCTCTTTAATGCAATTTATTGTTTCTGTGGTTCTTTATTTTTATTGCATCATGATCTGAAAGAGTATTATTTATTTTTTCTTACAGTAAATATCATTATGCTCTAGTATATGCTGAATTTATTAACAGTGCTGTGCCACCAAGAGGGTATATTTCTACTCAAATTCAGTTCTAGCCAAGTAAATCTAGCTCTCCTAATGTTTTAAAAAATGTTTTTTTTTCAATCTATAGATTATTTTCCTACTCCTTTATAAATTTTAGCACTTGGCGAATATTTAGAAATGAACTTTATACCAACCATGGTACCTTTTAACATGATTTAAATCTTTTAACTTGTTCCAAAGATCATGATTGCTCCCTTTTCCCCATTTAAATCAGCTGAAACATAAATCTATTCTCTTTTAATTCTCATTTTTAAATGTTTCTTGCACACAAAGTATTAAGTTCTGGGTTTTGATCCATTCTGCTATCCATGGAGAGTTTTTATCCCATTTACATTATAATTACTAGTTATACATTTCTCTTAATCCTTTTTCCCCCCATTGTTCATCCTTCAATTTTCAACCTAATCCCTACCTTCAGGAGTCTAGAATATTTTCAACTCCTGCCTCCTTAATTCATATACCCAAGTATCCCCTCCTTTATATCCTATCACCCCATGCCCTCTTTCTCTCAAAAACTTCTAAAAAATTAAAAACCCTTCCCCTTCTGTCCCAAGTTAGATCAGTAAGGGCTAGGCAATTGGGGACAATTGTCATGACAATTATATGACAAGGTCATATAACTGGAGAGTGTCTTTATGTCTGAATATCCACTAAGCCACCAAAATTCTCCTAACTTGTAAGTGTGGAAGAGACATGAAGGAAGAGAGAATTTTCATGTATGCAGGATAGAAAGCTGGGGACCTGATTTTCCAATCAAGGTGACAATTCCAAAACAGAATGTTGCCAGGAAAGGCAGTTGGAGTCTGGCCAGGAGTTGAACTGAGGGTCTTCTTCTCTGGGGTTTCTGATCAAGGGAGACTGGTTTCATTTGTCCTAGGTTGAAGGACCTTTGGGGTGGGGGGGATTTCTGGAATTAACCCGAGAAGAAATTAACTTTTGTTGATGCTTTTGTGTAATTGGAAGAAGAAAAAAGATTTAACAGTTGTCCTTCATCTGACTGTCTGAATCACAGTTGAGATAGGACTGACATTTTTCATAATCCTACTAATTCTCCTTATAGATTAGGGACACCACTATCCCTTTCACCTCAATCCCCATCCTGTTGTTCCCAATAAACCCCCTTACTTAAAAAAAGAAAAAGAAAGAGTTTTTCCTCATAAATCTCAGTGGGGGGGGGGAGGGAAAGGCTTCAAGAAGAGGGTGGTTAAGGGAGGTGAAGGAAGGAGGAGGATAGGTAATTTTAGGGGAATGTTCTCAGATCAGGTTCCTAAAGCTGCTTTCCTCAATAGATCTTGCAAAGAAGACTAGTAGTGCTGGGGAAGAGACTGAAAAAGTTCAAACAACTCCCTGTAGACTCTGGTCATTTCCACCTCCTCCCATCTTTATCACATAAACATAGCATGGTGTTCCATTTTCATGCATTTATGACTCTGAGATATTTAAAATGGCTATAATATATATATATATATATATATATATATATATATATATATATATACTAGGGTAAAGATGTGCAAAAATCCTTTTATAACAACCCATTTGATGCATAAGAAGATAATCTTAAGGTAGGTGTTCAAGTACCTAAGACAACATGAATAGAATGTAGCATCATTCCACAAGCAAATCCAGACAATTTCAATCTGTGTACAAGTAACAGCTAGGCCAAGAACAAACTGAATTACAAAACCTAATCACTCAGTTTCAATTTTTATCTGTCTATCCCCCCCTCCCCCAGTGATAACAAATCTATGACACAGGTGCCAAAGATGGCTGGCGGAGCACTCCCTGGGGGTACTTGGCCACCCTCCCTCCACACTCCCAGAGTTCCTTACTAGAAAGGCAGAGGGACTCAGGAGCTACTCACTTCCCCCTCTCCACTTCTCCTGAGGACATTTTTTCATATCATCTGCCCCTCTGCCCTGCAGCCAATGAGAATGCTTTCTCCCTCCTTGATGGGGATTAAAGGGTGGCCAGAGTGTACCCAGCATGCTGGGGAGGGGGGCAGGCACAGTACTCCATCCTTACAAAGTTCTCATAACTGGACTATTCTTAGTATGGGGGGAGGGTTTCAATATCAGGGTGTTCTCCATCAAGTCCTGTCATCTCACCCCACTGGTCTAGCATTTGGGGGGGATTAGAGTCCTAAAGAGGGAGTAGTCACAGTTAGTGGAATATAGAAAAGACTTCTGGAGGGGGAAGGGGGAGAGTCCTTCAAATGTAATAGTTGTAAGAGCTCCAGGTCTGACATGCCAACTGGGTTCAATTCAAACCCAAATTCTATTTACTACTTTTGAGACAATGGATTAGACACTTAAATTCCCCCTCTCCTCCATTTTCTATCAACAAAATGAGAGGACTGGACTAGATGTTTTCTGAATCCCTCCTACTTTTAGAGCTATTGATTCGTAAAGAACTGATAACTGGACCTATGATTTTAGTTCCCCCATTCTGTATAAATGGGACACAGCTACCTTTACTTTACTCCTGTTTTGAAGAGCTAGTTATTGCTAGTGTTCTCCCTCTACTCCAAAACTTCCACTGGGAAACTATAACCCAATTCCCTGATGAGTATAAAAGATTATTACATACTTATCCACCCTCAATATGCAATATACAGAAATACATGTATGCCATGTACTCACACCTAAATAAACATTCAATAAGCAGATATATATATATCTAGATTTTTAGAGTAGGAACATATTGACAAGACTGCCCTAAATGATTATAAAAACAACAATTAAGACACAAAGTGAGTATCTTCTATACTGTGTAATTCCTCAACTTATGAATTTTCTTTGTTCTTGGGAACTCCTAGTAATTGCCACCCCCCCCCAAAAAAAAACCCCACTACTTGATGAAGGTTCTTTCGGCCTATGTCACCCATTCCCTATGAACCACAGAAGCAATATTCAATGACTATTTCCTTGAAAATTTTAGTCATGGAGCAACGAATATAGAGTATACATAGTATAGAGAACATCAAAGCCCTGTAATTACCCACCCCCAAAAACCCCCATTACTTGATAAAGATTCTTTCTGCCTACATAACCCTGTTCCTTATAGAGGTGGGGAGCTTTGAGTCTTAAATGAAAAGCTTTTCTAATCAGGTATCTTTTGGAGTGTCCTAGAGAGTAAGTGAAAAATGATCTCCCCAAGCTTCATTTACACATCTGCCTTTGGCCATTGAGGCTGCCAACCTACCCTTATATTAGACTGAATCAATATTGATATTTTCACCACAAAACCAGTTCTAGATATATTAATTCTTGTTATGGCAACTAAAGCCTAAATGGCCTCATTACCTTAATAGCCAATCTCCTCCTTCTCTGGGCCTTTATAGAAACCACTCCGGGAGCAAGGGATAGGGGGGGAAAGAGCAGGAGAAACACAAGGAAAGGTGACAAAAGCGAGAAAAGAAAGCAAGACAAAAGGAAAGACTAGGAAAAGAAAGCGAAATGAACAGATGAAGAAGCAAAAACAATAGAGGAAATGACAATGTGGGGAAGCAAACAGAAAGAAGAAAATAAGGGGGACAAAAAAGAGACTGACAGAGAAATGTTCAGAAAAAGACAAGCGCTACAATCGCTGCCTATGAATACCTACCTGCTGCATTGCACCAGCTAAGAGGTTCCTCCCTCAGCCTCCATGACGGAATGACATGGAAGCTCTCTGCTCCTGCTCCTTAGCTGCATCCAGCAAACCTATCTAATCCCATTCCTGCGGGATGGCCTCTCCTCAAGTTCCAGCTTCAGCTCTTTGGGGGCACAGGAACCTCTCCTTACTCGTCTCTGCATCTCCATTTAGAAAGTGTCAGCTCTCAATAGAGCTCTGCAGCCCTGGGCACCGATATTTATAGTGCTCAGACTCCCCCTTCCAATCCCCCCCCCCAAACCCCTCCAACCCCTCCTGCGCATGCGCCTTCATGGCAAGCACATGTACAGCAGCTCCATTGGTCTATTCGAAGAATCTAACTTTCTGCCCTCCCCCCTTCACACTGGAGTTGCCCTCCGCCTACTCCTCGTGGGCTACTCCAACGTGCTTCAGCCCTCACGTGTACTTTGGCTTCCTAGAAGACTCAGTTCTACTGTGGCAGACATACAAGGTGGGAGGGGGATGGCTCTTTGAACTCTTGGCCAGGCAGGTTCAAAAAGCTGTGGAGATCTTCAGAGGAAGAGTCCAGGACACAAACAAGTTAGGAATCTCGTGTGTGTGTGTGTGTGTGTGTGTGTGTGTGTGTGTGTGTGTGTGAGTGAGCATGGCTAGGCTGGCTGCCCTTCCTGACAGCCAAGTTTGTGAGAGGGACCCTGGAATAATTTGTTTACATTTGATGCCAATTAATTAATTTTTCTTTCTTTTATTCCCTTCCTTTAAACCTTCCCTTCCCCTTAGGATCCATATTGTGTCTTGGTTCTAGGGGAGGGCCAGGCAAGAAAGGCACTTGCTCAGCTCACCTAGCCAGGAAGGGTCTGGGGCATATTTGAACCCAGGATTTCTGCCTTTGGACCTGGCTCTCAATGCACGGAGCCACCTAGCTGCTCTCACCCCAAACCTTTCTTGTGGAACCCACAAGGAGGAAGAACTTTCTTTTCAGCTTAACCCACATCTCAGACAACCTAAAATGAACAAGGAACAGTATTTCCCAGCATTTGGCAACCAAAAGGCCTTAATCCAAAAGGAAACCTTCCTGGCACTGAGAAGGGCTTCCAGCACCCTGTGGAGAGTGACCAGCTTCTAGTGAGGAAGTATCTGAGACCACACCTTGTCTCTCCTGAGCTCAGGACTGACTTTTCTAGTAGTCCTTTACAGGAAGCACACCCCATCCTTTGGTTCATTGCTTCAACTGCTTTAGTCATTCATGGCAAACAAGGATCACCCCTGATTTTCAAGGGGGAGTGTAGGGAGCCTAGGTACGAGGATGAGGACACTGACCTATAATGCCATTAGTTGAGGCAACTCCCAAGTGAAAAAAGCCTCTCTCAGTGCAGAGCAAATAAACATGTCGATGCCTAGTAGGAGTGAAAAAAGGAACCTTGGGATAAATTTTCATTTTAAAAAGTTTTAATTTAGTTTAAATGGGCATTTGATCTTAGTATGTAATAAGAGGTTGTCATTATGACTATGAAGAAACACAACTTTTGCATGGAATTTGGACTGTTTTAGACATAATATGACCTGTGGAATATATATAAAGATACCTAACTCTTTGTAGAGGCCTCAGGATAATGCCTCCCTTGGATGGGAAGGGTTTAATGATATCAAGAAACAGGGAAAGGTCTTTTAGTTATTAAAAATTAAAGAAATAAGTATGGAAAGAAACAGTTTTAAAGGCACCTAAGAGAAAGAGGACCTCATTGAAGACTGCTGTGGAGTGGCAAAACATTGTTTCATTCCGCTAATTTGCATGAATACATTTTATGACTCACAAATGCCCTCTACTAAAAGGACTCTGATTGGCGCAATTTGGAGGAAGGTAGGACTTTTTCAGTGAAAGATGATTAACTGAGTCAGGGAACTGGGCTTTTTAAGCCGCTGAAGTCATAAGAGACAACTGAGTCTAGACATTTGGGAAAAAGCTGCCTCCTTTGGCCCTGGGAGGGGGTGGGGTTAGAAGCAAGGTTTTGGCTAAGTCCTTACTGATTGGTCGAGAGAGAACAGAATCGGAGAAAGAATCAACTCCATTGGCCAAGTCTCAAAGTGTCGATGAATCTATTGCCTTTCCCAGCCCCCTGACTTTG
Organism: Monodelphis domestica; assembly: GCF_027887165.1. Classification (NCBI taxonomy): domain Eukaryota; kingdom Metazoa; phylum Chordata; class Mammalia; order Didelphimorphia; family Didelphidae; genus Monodelphis; species Monodelphis domestica. Next base: position 429,561,422 of record NC_077229.1, read on the forward strand.
GAGAAGCTGGAGGAAGCTTCTAAAAGAGCTTGATTTCTGCTGCCCTTTGAGTGATCCAGTAAAACTAGGACTTCTGCAACTTACTTTGGTATCCATGAACAAACTTAGAGATTCATTGCTGAGAGCCCTGCTCTGATTGGACAAAAGAGCATCCCGATGAGCCTAGACATCATTTTATCGTTTTGCAGTTCTCTGGTGTACAGAAGGCAGATCGCATTAAAATCTCGTTTCTAAACTTAATAAACTTCCTTTATAGTGCGATGGGCAAAATGCTATATTTTGAGAGAGATTTGCCTAGTTGAGGACCGATGAGCGTCAACAACTCAAGCATCTGCTACAACAGTTTCACGTGGTGCAGGTGGGCTTGAATTAGACAATATGTAACGTTGAATCCTGCAGCTCAAAGTGGTTATGCAAAACCCATGTGTTTTCATCCCTCCTGTGCTGCCCTGCAAATTTTGTTTCTATTTTTCACCACTTGCTGCATGAGGTTCCATATCATTAAAAAAAAAAGTATGTATTTTTACATTTATAACAGGTTTTTTTCAGTCTCAGACTGTCCGGATCCCTTTTGAAAGTTTCCTTTATTCAAATTAAATAGATTTTAGAAGGTATTGACAGAGTGTGAGCTAGGTGTATATGTATATTGCTATTTATTATGCAATTTCTCTTACATTAATATCTATAGGAATTATTTTGTTTTATTGTTAAATGATTATCTCTGAGATCTACAGATATCGTTATTGTGACTGGCTGATAGCATAGATAGAACTCTACAAAAATACTGGAGTGCTTTGCCATTTCCTTCTACATCTTATTTGACAGAGGAGGAAACTGAGGTAACAGGTTTTAAAGTGTGCAGTTAAAGAGAGTCTGGACACCCAGAAGTCCAACTTTATGCAACCAGTATTTAATTTATTACTGGCCAGGGCAAACCTTCATAATGAAAGCTGCACCAGGCTGAAATTATAATGCAGTTTTTATAGAATGCAAGATACAAAGCAAACAATGTTCATTATTAGACATAACCTTGATGGAGCACTTTTATCAACTAAAAGCTATATTGATCAGTGGCATGGAGTACAGGACTTTCCATTGTTTATCTTATCCTAGCTGGCAACACTAAGGGACTTACTTTCTCACAGAGCCTGAATTATATGTTGTTTTGGTTCTAATATGACTGACCTTCACAGGAAAGCTCAGTTCTGATTTCTACTTTCCCCAGGGAAAAACAGATTTTCGGGTCAATGACAAGGTTACCCAACTCTAATAGAGTGTCTAGGGCAAGATTTGAGCTGTGGAAGAGGAATCTTCCTGATTCCAAGCTTATTGCTTCATCCGTTGTATTCGATAGCTGCCACATATACATAATATGTATAGATATACTTGTGAAGATACATATGACAATTATATATGTGTGTGTATGTTCTGTGACATTGTACATGTCTGGGGTGTTGGAAGCAATTCTAAGTGCTCCTAAGTGCCAGGAATGTTTCATTTTGGATTAAAGCCTTTATGTTGCCAAATGGTGGGAAATACTGTTCCTTGTTCATTTTAGGTTGTCTGAGATGTGAGTTAAGCTGAAAAAAAAAAGTTCTTCCTCATTGTGGGTTTCACAAGAAAGGTTTGGGGTGAGAGGCTAGATGGCTCAGTGGATTGAGAGCCAGGTCTAAAGACAGAAATCCTGGGTTCAAAAATATGCCCACAGACTCTTCCTAGCTATGTGACCTGAGCAAGTGCCTTTCTTGCCTGGCCCTCCCCTCTCTTCTGCTTTGGAACCAAGACACAATATGGATTCTAAGGGAAAGGGAAGGTTTAAAAGAAAAAAAAAAGAAAAATTAATTAATTGACATCAAATGTAAACAAATTATTCCAGGGTTCCTCTCACAAACTTGGCTGTCAGGAAGGGCATCCAGCCTAGCCATGAAAGTCTTGTCTGCTTTCATTTCAGCCCTACTAGAAGCCAAATTGTGGAGTAATATGTAGAAACTGCTTCCCAGCCTCCTGGGAACCCCTCAATCTTGCTCCCCAATCTTTCAGCAAGAACTACTATAGTTTAGTTCCCTCATGTGTGAAGATTGGATTTAGCTATTTCCTGTTTGCAATAATGAAGATACTTAGTTTAACAAAATCAGGAATGCCTTGGGAACTCTATATTACTCCACCCTACTTAGACCTTACTTTAGGGAAAGATAAAGTTGTAATCTCCTGATTAAACAATGAAGGTACTTAGTTCTCACCTTATAGTGAAGCTAGAACTTTAAGCTAATTCTATTTTTAGATATTAATACAAAAAGGTGTTAAGTAACTATAAATGTTAAATTAATCACAAAAAACAGTCAAGTAACTTACAAAAGGTGAACTTAACAAAGAAGTTTTAAGTAACTCTAAAGATATAATCAAATCAAAGATGAGAACTAAAAGTATGGGCAGTCCTGGAGAAAAGCCTTTGATGTGATTGGTAGATGTGAAAATTTATAGGAGGAAACACAAGGGTGAAAGGTCTATATATTTGGGATTTTTGCACTCTCCGGCACCTTATTGGCAGTGGAGAGTTAGCTGAGAGCAGTGTGCTGAGCCTTCCAGCATCTTAAGTGGCTACAAGCTATTTGTCAGGTTCGGTGGTGAGTTTCTGGCTGCGTTTCCTCCTTTACTTTTCCAACTTTATCCCCTTAGAAGTCTCTAATCTTCTTCAGAGATCTAGAGGCAGGAATTTTTAACTCCCCCTGGCACAGGCCAGGCAGAAGGAATCCTATATCCTCTTCCCTCCTTCTTCTTAAATTCCTTCCCTCTAATTACCATAAATTTCCAGACTGACATGGGTATTTTATTTGTGATTTTACCCTGTGACCAATTAAATCTAGATTTTAAGTCGCAACCCTAAAATTATCTTGACACATGTTCACCCAGAGCCCCAATAAGCTCTCTCTCACACACACAGTGGAAATTCCTAACTTGTTTGTGTCCTGGACCCTTCCTCTGAATATTTCAACAGCATAACAAGTAGGATTATAGTTAGAATGGAATATAGTTATCAAAAATAATTTAAAGCTCGCATTAGGAGTATTTATTAAATTAGGAGAGGTATGTGAAAGGACCCCCATTTCAGTCAATTTCCCATAAATCCCCTATAAATGAACATGTCCCACTCCAGAAGGGCTTGAGGAGGAAACTTCCACTCAGGAAAAGGGTCTGCTCCTGGGGATGTATGTGTGGGAGGGGCCTAGAGAAGACTGGGAGAAAGCTCGATGTGCATGCAGAACTGAGGACTCCTATGGCCTTCAATGGTGATTGGGCCCGTTCCTCCCCACTGGGATGCTGTGCAGATGGAAAGTAGGGGAGGCCATCACCCTCCCAACAAGTCACTTGTATGAAGTCCCAGCGTGAAGGCGAATGTTCGCCCCTGAATTACGGGGCTTTGTTGTTCTCTCTCCTAGGTATACTCCATACTCGTTGCTCCCTGAGTGACCAGAATTTTCCTGGAAATGGTCCTGGAATATTGGTTCTGTGGCTGTAGAGATCGCTAATCCAGAATCCCTAAAATTTGGAAGGGATCTAAAACCTCACACATTTGGCGCCAAAACCAAGTAGGGATCCGCTGTTTGAACCGGCCTGGCCAAGAGCTCAGAGCCATCCCCCTCCCACCTTGGATGTGTGCCAGAGTAGAACATGGGGCTTCTGGGAAGCCAAAGTACACGTGAGGGCAGAAGCACGTTGGAGTAGGCCAGGCGTGGGCGGAGGGCAACTTCAGTGTGAAGGTGGGAGGGCAGAAAGTCAGATGCTTCGTATGGGCAAATGGAGCTGCGGTACAGCTGCTTGCCATTAAAGCGCATGTGCAGGAGGAGTTAGGGAGGGGTTGGAGGGGCGGAGTCAGAGCACTCTAAATATCGGTTTCCCACGCTCTAGAGCTGTATTGAGAACCGACACTTTCCGAATGAAGATACGGAGATGACTAAAGAGAAGTTCCTGTACCCCCAAAAAGCTGAAGCTGGAGGCTTGAAGAGAAGGGATCCCAGAATTGAGAAACAGGAGCAGGGAGCTGTGCTGGATGCAGTTGAGGAGCAGGAGCCGAGAGCTTCCACGTCATGCAGTCATGGAGGCTGAGGAAGGAGGCTCCTGGCGGGTATAAGCCACCAGGTAGGTATTCCGAGGCAGCGCTTGTAGTGCTTGCCTTTTTCTGAACATTTCCCCGTCCGCCTTTTCTTTTAGCTCCGCTTTTTTTCTTCTTAATGTTTGCTTCCCCCCTTTTTAATTTTTAAAATCATCTTTTCCCCTCCTGTTCCATTTCGCTTCCCCCCCCCCCCCCCCAGTTTTATCCTTTGCCCTGCTTTCTTTTCTGGCTTTTGTCACCTTCCCTTGTGTTTCTCCTGTCCTTCCCCCCCATCCCATTTTCCCCCAAGTTCATCCATGAATTAGATGAGAAAACTTGTGGTTTCTAAAAAGGCCTAGAATAGTGGGAGGAGGAGATTCTTTATTGAGGTAATGAGGCCATTTAGGCTTTAGTTGCTGCTGTTTGAGAATTAATATATTTAAAACTGGACTTGGGGTGAGAATATCAATTAATTGATTCAGTCTAATATGAGGATTGGCAGCCTCAGTGGCCAAAGGCAGATGTGTAAATGAAGTTTGAGATCATTTTTCACTTACTCTCTAGGTCATCCCAAAAGATACTTGATTAGAAAAGCTTTTAATTTTAAGACTCAAAAATCTCCCCACTCCCGTAAGGGAACAGGGTCACATAGGCAGAAAGAGCCTTTATCAAGTAGTGGGGTTTGGTGTGGGAGGGGGGTTACTAGGAGTTCCCAAAAACCAGAATTCATACAATACCTTTTTTATGGGTCTTAAGAATTGTTGTTTTTCTATGATTTTAGAAAAGGGGCATAGCTTCCTCAATATGTTCCTTTTCTTTAAAATTTAGATAAATATAGGAAAATGTATATTTATTAAATGTGTATTTAGTTGTAAGTACATGGCATATATGTATGTCTGTATATTGTGTACTGAGGGTGAATAAGTATGTAATGGTCTTTTGTACTCATCAGGGGAACTGGGTTATAGAGTTTCCCAGTGGAGGTTTTGGAGTAGAGTGAGAGCTCTAGCAGTTAACTAGTTCTTCACAGCAAGAGTAAGGAAAGATAGCTGTCTCCCATTGATACAGAAGAGGGGAGTCAATTCAATCATAGGTCCAGTTATCTTTCTTTTAGAATCAATAGCTCCAGAGGTAGGAATTCAGAAAACATCTAGTCCAACCCTCTCATTTTGTTGATAGAAAATGGAGGATAGGGAGAATTAAGTGTCTATAATTCATGGTCACAAAAGTAGTGAATAGAACTTGGGTTTGAATTGAACACATTTGGAATGTCAGGCCTGGAACTATTGCTCTTCCTCTAGTTTTGGAGGCTTCTTCCCCTTCCCCCTTCCAGGAGTTTTTTTTATATACTCTACTTCCTGTGACCACTCCCTCTTTAGGATTCTAACCCCTTTCCCCCTGCCCAAATGCTAGTCCAGTGGGGTGAGATGACAGGACTTGACGGAAAAGACCCTGATATTGAACTCCCCCATACTAAAAGAATAGGCCAGTGATGAGAACTTTGTAAAGATTGTGTACTATGCTTGCCCTCCTCCCCATTACCCTGGCCTCCCCTTAACCCCACACAGAGGAGGGAGAAAACATTCCCATTGGCTACAGGGGAGACGGGCAGGTAATGTGAGAAAATGTCCTCAGGAGGAGTGGAGAGGGGGAAGTGAACAGCTCCTTCCTCCTGAGTCCCTCTACCTTTCTTGTAAGGAACTCTGGGGGTGTGGAGGGAGGGTGGCCAAGTGCCCACAGAGAGTGCTCTGTATGCCATCTTTGACACCTGTGCCATAGGTTTGCCATCACTGGGATAGGCAGGTAGATATATAGAAACAGATTGATTAAGTTTTGTGATTCAGTTTCAGGGACATAGTTTGGCATAACTTATGGATCAAATGGGTTGTGTTATAAAAGGTTTTTTGTACATCTTTACCCTACATCGCCATTTTTAAGTTTAGTATTATTGCAGGGACTTGGTACAGTTTAGGACTCCTCCAGTCCAAATACCTCTGAGTCATAAATGCATGAAAATGGGAGGACTATGGAATGTTTATGTGATTAAAAATGGGAGGAGGTAGAAATGACCAAAGTCTACAGGTAATTTTTTGAACTTTTCAATCTCTTCCCCAATATGACTGCTCCTCTTTGGGAGACCTATTGAGGAAAGCAGCTCTATTCTTTAGAACTTGGTTTGAGAACATTCTCCTAAAACAGGATGCAAGCCTAAACCATTTTCAGGATGCCACTAGTTTTCAAAGACTATTTAGGAAAAGGATGATTCACCCATCCAAGTACCCTGACTTGATACATCAGCAAAGTACATGTGGATCTTTTATAATGCATTCATTGTTTTCATGTGAAAAGAGTACTACAGGCCTCAAGGACAAGACTACAGAGACAACTGGATACTATTTTCAATGACATTGAACTTCTAAACTTATATTTTTCAATACAAGGTTTGATTTTCTTTGTATATAAATGTTTGAATTATAATGAGTAAATACTCAAAAGTTAAGTGTATAAATTATGTTATAGGTTTTAGGATTTCAATTTAGAAATATACTTTTATAGAATTATAGAAAACTTAAAATAACTGAATGAAAAAGGGGTTACTAAGTGATCAACACCCACCTCAGAGGGGATATCATATCTACCTCAGGGAAGATATTTTATATATATATATATATATATATATATAATCTTGTTTTTTTAAATAGTAACTATAAATAATTGAATATAATGTGAGACTTGCATGTTCCAACATTTGACTTGCTTGCTTTCTTTCTCTCTTTACTTCTCCCTGTTTGTAATATAGAATATAAGATAGTTTTGTTTGTAAGATTCATTGGGAGAGCCTACTCTCCCAATGGATGTCAGGGGGAGATGTTAAAACAGGGAATAAGTCAGATGCCTTCTTAAACAGATCAAGGATGAAGCAATGATGCCCAGTATTGCCATGCTAGCATTAAGGCAGTCCTTCTTTTATGAGCAACTCTTGACTAAACTATTTTGAGTAATAAGGTCCTTCATGTCAACTACAAAGGAAAATGCTATCCATCTCCAGAGAGAACCAATATATAGAAGTAAACTGTGGTTCCACATATATAAAATGTTGATCTTTGTAGTATTAGAAGAATGCATTTTTGTTCTAAAAGTTGGTATCTTTCAGCTTATTATAGACTGTCTTGCGGAAGTCACTTATCTCAATCTATTCCACTGATCCTCCTTTCTCTCTCTTAGTCAGTACCATGTTGTTTTGATGACGTCTGCTTTATAGTATAGTTTGAGATCTGTACTGCAAGGTACAAGCTCTCACTTGTGGCTCCTAGTAGCTGCTAGCATGCGGCAGCGGCCACACCCCGGGCAACGGCTTCCACAAGCCGGCTAAACCTTGTGAGGGTAGCCATCAGGTCGTCGACCCCTGGTGAACCAGGGCTTTGCTCACCCAGCATGTGAAGACTGCTTAGGTGGAACAGACGGAAGAAACCAATAAGAAGGTTGAGATGGTGATGCAGCAAAGCACTGTGGAGTGCTTAGGGCATGTTGGAGCACAAAGGACAACATGGCCATCCAATTTTGATCTTTGTAATTTTAACAAAAAGCACTGGAAAGAGTGCATTTATTGGACCAGCTACACGTGAAGGTGTATAAATGAAGCAGTAGAAGAGGGATGCAATTTACAGGGTGTGAGAGTGGAAATGTGGGGAAAATAATTTTTCCCTATTTGATAATGTTTGTCAAGAAACTAGGTTTAAGGATTTTTTGGATATAGTTAAAAGTATACCTGCTTTCATTGCACTCCCTTGTTTTTCTAATATTGTCTTTTCTGTTTATAGGATTGGACTTGCATTTCTGAAGTCAAGAAATAAATATTATATCAGAAGATTGGTGTAGGTTTCCTAGTGCCAAGCCTTGTCTGACAACAGGGTAAAACAGGGTGTTTTGTATAAATTTTCTATTATCTGTGACCCTGAGGAGATGCCTACTGGAGAAAGACCACAATTGGACTTTTGAAGGTTTACCCCTTGACTGAACTACAGAGGGAAGCAACAGAGGCTTTGGTGCCCTCCACACTTGCTAACCCTCCACTACCTGCCTGTGATAACTAGGAATACTTGTTGCAATGATCAAACTGTATTATGCTCTAAAAAGAAGAGTATGTAAAATAAGTGGGAGAGATGCCAGTCTGATTGATAGATCAGCCGGAAAAGTAGCAGGGGAAGTGAGAAGAATGCTGTGAGTTCTGAGAGAGCTGACTGGAACCTTCAAGCCAACAGAGAGCAGGACTTCACTTCCAGCCTAGGAAGAAAAGAGGGAAGGTGTTTTTCTGGGAGCAGAGTATGAGAGGAAAAATCCAGAGACTTTGAAATGACAGTCTATAAACTGTAAGGATTCCATCAACAGTGGGGGGGTGGGTAATGAAAAGATTTGGAACTCTGGGGAAAGGATAAACCCAAAGAGGGACAGTTGGCTCTGCTCTCTTGACTGAGACCATCTAAGGAGAAGGTCCACTTCTCTGACTGAATCTCGATTTCAGAAACCTTTCTTTCCCTGATTCTAATCCTCCCAAATCAACAAGAGAGCAAAAGACCTGAAGAAGGAAATAGTCTATGAGAAGAACTGACACAATATCCCCCTTTTTATCCTGAACCTGGGACACATGCTGTGCTGTGCCAAAGCCAGGGTTCATTTGCTCTGAACCCCTTGGTGGCTCAGGCCACCTAACCTGAGTTACCTAACTTTGGGGGTAAGGGTTTAGCTAGATAGGAATCACTTCTTCCCTCTCTCCCTCTTGACCCCAATCTACCAGCCATTTTCAACTTTATGGCAGAATCTTCCTCAAGTTTATGTAGACTTTATAATGGACAGGCAAGGAATTACATTAAGACAGGGGCCAGGATCATAATGAATAAGAAGGCAGTTAACTTAACTTAGTACTTGACAACAGACTGGAGTCAATATTCACACAGATTCCAATCATGACTGAAATGTGCCTAGAATACATGATGAGAAAGAAAGAGAATATGGGGAAAATAACTGAAACAGTAGCTGGGATGTTGTCAAAAAGAAAAAACTTGACTGACAATACTGACATGGACATAATAAGCAGCAATAATTCAATGACAGTAGAGATACCAGACAGCACCAAATCAGAGGAAGTCTATGGGACTCACAAAATCATACCTCTTAGGGACTTTGCAAAAATGACAAAACAATTCTGGGATCCCACACACAAAGGTGCACAAGTCCTTCACAACCCAGGACTTGGAATCCCTAAAAAAGAAAATGCTTCAGTTTATCTCCAAGCCATTTAGGTGTCTCAAGAAGCTAAAAAGAGCTTTCTGGCTCTATGAACCTGATTTTAGGGATGTGGAGATTCTTGGAGAACTTTTTTACTCTACAACAACAAAAGCAGTTCGTTGCAAAGATGAGACATATTTGCAAAGGCGATACCCTTACCAGTTGGCTGGAGGAGCACGCAGATTTTTGACTTTGCCAGCCCCTGGAACATAACTTACTTTAAAAAATGCAGGGAGGATAAGCTGCAACAGAAGAAGAAAAACATCCTTCCCTGTTTATGGACCGGCTTCTTGAAAACATAGAAGCAATACTGGGTTACAGCCAAGACTCCCAGGAGTCCACAGCCCATGTCAGAAGGCAGTTTCTGTGGGGATGTAATCAGCACCTCAGAAACTTCTTTAGAAATTTTTGTCCAAAATTTGACTCACTTTCTCTAAATGAACTCAGGGATACTGTCACCTACCTCTTTGAAAGTCAGGAAGAACAGGATAGGGAAAAAGAAGAACTTAAGCAAAAGTTACATTGCATCACAGAATCCCTGAAGCAGAAAGAAATGGAGGAAGTGAAAAACCTGGCCACCATTAAAACTTTCAGTAGACAAAGCACTCAATACCAACAGGGGGCAAAGAAATACAATAGGAAGTGCTTCCTCTGTGGAAGAACCAGATGTTTGGTTCAGACCTGCCCATTGAAAGAGAAATATGAACAGGGGCACAACAGGGGTGGAAAATACCAATACTAGAACTCACAGGGTAGAGGGTACAACAAGAATTTTGGGAAATAACAAAGTGTTGAGAAATCAGAGCAGGGAGCTTTGCTGGATGCCACTAAGGAGCAGAAGCAGAGAGCTTCCATGCCATGCAGTCAAGGTGGGTACAAGCCAGCAGGTAGGTAGAGTCAGAAACAGAACTTGTAGAGCTTGGATTTTTCTGGACATTTCCCTGTCTGCCTCTTCTTCTTGCCCCACTTATTTTCTTTTCTCAGTTTATTCCCCCCTCTTTTTAGTTTCTTCAATTGTCTTTTTCCTTTATCTCTTCCATTTCTCTTTCTTTTCCTAGTCTTTCCCTTCTCCCTGCTTTCTTTTCTGACTTTTGTCACCTTCCCTTGTATTTCTCTCGCTCTTTCCACCCCCCCCTTCCCAGGCCATTCATTAATAACTTGAGAAAACTTGAGTGGTTTCTATGAAGACCCAGAGAAGAGGGAGGAGGATATTGTCTATTAAGGTAACAGGCCACTTAGGCTTTAGTTGCTGTGAAAATTAATATATTTTAAACTGCTCTTGGGGTGAGAATAAATTTGATTCAGTCTACCATAGCAGTAGGTTGGCAACCTCAGTGACCAAAGGCAGAGATCTATAAATGAAGCTTGAGGTCAATATTCACCTACTCTCTAGGACATCCCAAAAGATACCTGATTAGAAAAGCTTTTCATTTAAGACTCAAAATTCCCCACCCCCATAGGGAACAGGGTCACAGGCAGAAAGATTATCAAATAGTAGGGATTTTTTGGGGGGGTGGCAATTTCTAGGAGTTCCCCCCCCAAAAAAATTCATAAAATACCTTGTTTATGTGTCTTAAGAATTGTTGTTTTTCTATGCATTTAGAAGGGCATATATTCCTCAATTTGTTCCTTCTCTTTAAAATATAGGTAAATGCATGTAAATATATTTGTTTATTGAGTGTATTTAGGTGTGAGTACATTGCATATATGTATGTTGTGTATTGAGGGTGGATAAGTATGTAATGGTCTTTTATACTCATCAGGGGAACTGGGTTATAGAGTTTCCCAGTGGAAGTTTTGGAGTAGAGTGAGAGCTCTAGCAGTTAACTAGTTCTTCACAGCAAGAGTAAGGAAAGGTTGCTGTCTCCCATTGATACAGAATGGGGGATTTAATTTAATCATAGGTCCAGTTATCTTTCTTTAAGAATCGATAGCTCTAGAGGTAGGAGGGATTCAGAAAACATCTAGTCCAACCCTCTCATTTTGTTGATAGAAAATGGAGGATAGGGAGAATTAATTGTCTATAGTTCATGGTCACAAAAATAATAAATAGAAGTTGGGTCTGAATTGAACCCAGTTGGAATGTCAGGCCTGGAACTCTTGCTACTTCCTCTACATTTGGAGGAATCCTCCTCCAGGAGCCTTTTTTCTAGACTCCACTTCCGTGACCACTCCTTCTTTAGGATTCTAATCCCTTATCTCCACTCAAATGCTAGATCAATGGGGTGAGATGACAGGACTAAATGGAAAAGACCCTGATATTGAACCTTCCTCCATACTAAGAATAGGCCAGTGATGAAAGAACTTTGTAAAGATGGAGTGCTGTGCCTGCCCTTCTTAACATGCTGGGTACACCCTGGCCTCCCCTTAACCCAACACAGATCAGGGAGAAATCATTCCCATTGGCCAAAGGGCTGAAGGGCAGATGGTGTGAGAAAATATCCTCAGGAGAAGTGGAGAGGGGAAAGTGAGCAGTTCCTCCTGAGTCCCCCTTGCCTTTCTAGTAAGGAACTCCGGGGGTGTGGAGGGAGGGTGGCCAAGTGCCTACAAAGACAGCTCTGCATGCCATCTTTGACATCTGTGCCATAGGTTCACCATCACTGAGATAGGCAGATAGATATATAGAAACAGATTGATTAGGTTTTGTATTTCAATTTTGAGGTACATTCTTGGCATAGCTGTTACTTGTACACAGATTGAAATTGTCTGGATTTGCTTGTGGAATGATGCTACATTCTATTCACATTGTCTTATTAGGTACTTGATAACTAATAAAACTAGAGAATCTACCTTGAGGTTAACTTATTGATCAAATGGATTGTTATTTTTGCACATCTTTACCCTACATAGTCATTTTTTTAGTTTAGTATTATTGCAGGGACTTGGTACAATTTAAGACCCCTCTAGACCAAATTCCTCTGAGTCAGAAATTCATGAAAATGGAAGGACTATGGAATGTTTATGTGATAAAGATGGGAGGAGGTAGAAATTACCAGAGTCTACAGGTAATTGTTTGGACTTTTAAATCTCTTCCCCAGCACTAATACTCTTTGGGAGACTTAATGAGGAAATCATCTGTATTTTTTAGGAACCTGGTCTAAGAACATTTTCCTAAAACAAAGAATGTAAACCTAAGCCATATTCAGGATGCCACTGGTCTCCTTCAAAGGCTACTTTTGGAAAAGAATGATCTCCCCAGCCAGGTACCCTGACTTGACATGTCAGCAAAAGTACATGTGGATCATTTAATGCATCCATTGTTCGCATGTGAAAAGAGTACTATAGGCATCAAGGACAGGAGTATGGAGACAACAATATATATAATAATGTTGGGGGGGTTTTACATAGTAACTACAAATAATTGTAATTATATATAATGTGAGAATTGCATGTTGCAAGATTTGACTTACTTTTTTCCTCTTCTCCCTGTTTGTAATATAGAATTGTGGTAGAGGCGTGGAGCATGTAGCAGCTCTCTAGTCACAAGCCACAGGACAGCAGTATTTGCAAAAGAAACAGTTCCCCTCAGTTTACATTCTCTATTTCAATTAGAAATAGTATAAATCAGTTACCTTCTCTATTTCAGAATATAAGTTAGTTTTGTTTGTAAGATCCATTGGAGAGACTGCTCTCCCAATGGATCTCGGGGGATGTTAAAACAGGGAATAAGTCAGATGCCTTCTTAAACAGATCAAGGGTGAAGCAATGATGCCCAGTATTGCCATGCTAGCATTAAGGCAGTCCTCCTTTTATGAACAACTATGACTAAGCTATTTTGAGTAATAAGGTCCTTCATGTCAACTACAAAGGAAAATGCTATCTATCTCCAGAGAAAGAGCCAATCTATAGAAATAAACTGTGGTTCCACATATATCAAATGTTGATCTTCTCTAATGTAAGCGAGGGAGACAACTTTGTAATTTAACAAAAAGCACTGGAAGAGGTATTTACTGTACCGCTACAAGTAAAGGTGTGTAAATGGAGCAGTAGAAGAGGGATGCACTAGACAGGGAAATACAGATGAATATTTGGATTGTAAAGAAAACACCACCTAATATTTTGATATGTGTCTTCTATGTCCTTGACCTTAAAAATATGTGTTTAGTAGAGGAATCACTAGGGTAGAATATTAGATTAGTTATTTCCACAATAGATCACGTTTGAACAATTCACACATTCCCTGTTTGGCTAATTCACACATTCTCTATTTTCCTCAGTGTCTTTAACTGTCTTAATCTTTTCATAACCCCTCCAATATTGAATTCCATCTTTTGTCATGTCTTGGCCAATTTACAGGGTGTGAGAGTGGAAATTTGGGGGTAATAGTTTTCCCCTAATTAACAGTCTTTGTTAAGAAATTGGGTTTAAGGATTTTTTTTGTGATTTTTTTTACTTATATGTGCCTACTTTCATTGTACTCCCTTATTTTCTCATAAAGTCTTTTCTGCTTATAGGATTATACTGGCATTATTTCTGAAGTCAAGAAATAAATATTACATCAGAAGATTGGTATAGGTTTCCCAGTGCCAAGCCCTGTCTGACAACATTGTAAACCAGGTGTTTGTGACCCCAAGGAAACGCCTTCTGGAGAAAGACCACAGAATTGGACTTAGGAAGGTTCACCCCTTGACTGAACTACTACAGAGGGAAACAACAGAGGCTTTGATGGCCTCCATTCTTGCTAATCCCTACTTTTTTCTTCAGCCTTACCTATGCAGCAAGGCACCCTTAATTCCTTCCAAAGAGAAACATGCCTCAAATATATATCAAAGGAGTTGAGACTTTGTCCTTTGTAATGGCCAGTTTAGTGGCAACAGTAATTGAGACTGATCTACCTTAGAAAAATCCCTGAACATAAAGATAAGACACTCATTGGAAAATTCTGTAAAGAAACATACTTAAAATGGACAGGCATTCTATCATTAGTTCTGTTTCATCTTAGAACAAGATAAAGTTGGGATTTGCACATCTCACCATTTGAAATGCTATACGGATATGCAATTTGGCAGGGAAGAAGTTGTAAGCCAGCTTACATAGCCATGATAGGAGGAGACTCATTTAACAAAATATATTCAGGTAGTACAAAATAGGATAACAATTGCATGAAATTGGTATAATTCAACAGACAGTAAGTACAATCTACATAACATCAAACCAGGAGATAAAGTTTACATCAAAAACTAGCAGAAAAACAGCTACAGAATTAAAATGGGTTGGACCATGCGAAGTTTTGCTCACTACACCAAGTTCTGTTAAAGTTGCAGGAAAAGAGTCATGGTTCCACTATTCACATGTAAAACCTGAGAAATCTTACACCATTGCAAATGATATAGACAAAGGAAAATAGTGAAGAGAAAAGCGAAAAAGCTGCTAGAAGAGACAATGTTGCAAGCTGAAATGGACAGCTAAGACTTTGAACTTTGTAAATTTATATATATGAGGACAGAAGGGAAACAGGAACTATATGTGAGATATTGGTGCGGTGTTAGCACAAATAAAATTAACTGTGTACTAGGCTAGGGAATACATGCAATATACACATAACTTGCAAGAAAAGAGAAACATCAGGCAAAATGTAAAGAAGTGAAAACATGAAGAAAAGTAAGTATACCCATGCAACACAACACAAAAGACATAAAACAGCTAAAGTAGGTCAAACCTAGAGGTTTGGGGCTAGGCTGTAGGATTTTACAGGGGGCGACAGTTGGAGAAGACTGCAATATTCCATTTCCCCTGGGAGTGACTGCTGCTCTCTAAGGTATTGCAAAATAGAATTTTAATCAAAGTGGATACTGTTATAAGGGATTTATTAAGAGCAAACTGAAAGCAGGAAGTACTAAGGTAGAGGCAGAGAGAGAATTCCTGAACCCTGGAGAGACTGACTGACTATGGAGGGGCAGTTGGTGGAATTACTCTCTGGAGTAGGAGACTGCGAGCTTTCCTTCAAGCAAGTTTTACCTTCTGGGAAGTAGTCGAGATTGGTTTAACTCCACAGGGGGACTGTGTGAGTTAAACCATTACTCCCCTTCTTAGTGGTCTGTATCTGTGCTGTGTGTTTCTGCTGCTACTGTGATTTCTACTAGTACTCCTACCAGACTCAAGAGGACAACTATCTGAGACTTCCTTTGGCCCTTGTTCCTGTAACCTTCAAGTGTTTCCCAAATTTATAAACCAAGGGGGTAAATTTAATTAGTTTTAGTTACCTAGATTTGTAGGTAGTGAAATTATCAGATAGTGGGTTTAGCAATTTGATTTGGAGTATAAGATAAGATTATCCTGATTCCCTTCCCTTCCTCCCTTCTCCTAAAATAGATGGTTACTTTTGTTATGTTTATAGTTTCTACCCATTATTTTAATATAACTATTTCAGTTGGTGATTTAAGAAGGACAAGCCTAGACTATAAAAACTATATAGGAAGTGACAGTTGAAAACCTGCAGGATTCCATTTTTCCCTTGGGAGCAACTGAGTGCTGTCCAAGGTGCTACAACATCGAATTTTGACTGATTGACACAAGTGGGGAATTTAACATTTAAAGAGCCAGTTTAAGGGGACCAAAAAAGCATATGTGCTAATAGGAATTTGTTTTCCTTTCTCTTTTTCTGTTCTCTTGGTGATTCTTGTGGTACTCAAAAGTGGATACTAATACCACTTATTCTATACTGTATTACAAAATATTACATAGATACAGCATCATGACAGGAGACATAATAAATGTTATTTTATTATTTCTCTATGATTGTTTCCTGTACATCCCCTATGGGATTTTTACATTATTTCCAGAATTCTGTTACATACTATTGGGCTATGATTGGATGGAATCACGTATGTGTATAACAATCAGAACTATTTGTTCATATTTGCCTCTTGTGGGTTTGTGTTGGCGCTATGTAAATGTAGAAATCTGTTTTTTGCAATTGTAAATAAAATGAGGGCAATAGTACAAAAGCTGACCAGAGGTTCAGAAATGAAATAAACATTATTTTTAATGCAAGCAAAATTTTAAGCTTCGAAACAAAGTACTAAGGATGGAATGATACAAAATAATGGTGTTGGATATGGTTTACAGGAAAATTATATGGTTAATGTAAATGACAAATGTTAAAATTTAATAAATATAATAATAAATAATAAAATTTAATTAAAAAATTAAATTAGAAAAAGAGAATGCAGAATTAAATAAGACCCAAGTTAATCTGTTTCCTCTGAGGGATATCCCATTAATTTCTCAGGATGGAGTATTTCAAATTAAGACCCATAAGCTAGTCACTTCAGAAGTAGAAACAATCAAGCATCAGACCCTTCTCTTTTTTGATGATCCAATAAGGTTATAAAAGAATTCCAGAAGGCAATTAAAATCTTTGACCCAGACTACACTGATTTTTTTTTTCTTTTTGATGGAGGAATTGCTCACTAAGAGAGAAATGAATTTATTGAGGTGACCAGAAATAATCTACCTTTGACCCCATAGCTAGAAAAAGTGGAGGAAGGCACAGGAAGTGATGGAAAAGAAAGTGTCTTTAAAAGGGAGTTACAACTTCCTGTGGGGATTTTGACTTCTGGGAGTTCTGGAGTTCTTCATGCTTGGGACTTCTGACTGCTCTCATTCTTTGGAGTTCTGAGTTCAAGTTGGAGGCTGGAGAAGAATCTGCTGACTGGACCTGAGACCTTTCCTGGTGAGACTGTTCATAAATCTCTCCCTTTGGACTTACAGTGAGTGAAAAGAGCTGACTCCTTTCCTGGATTTTTTGAAGAAATTAGGCTCAGGAGAGACCTATCCTCTTGAGAGAGGCTCCCTGCATCCCTAGGTCCTTGGTTCAAAAGTCAAGGCCTCTTCAGCTAAGGACTAAACTTCTCTGCCTGGGTTGAGCCAGGGGTCGGAGCAAAATACTCAAAGCTTAGGCTAGACATCTTACCCTATCCTCTCTCTGATTTCCTACTTTACTCTTAGTATATTTTGTAAATAAAATTTCTGGAATTTCATAAAATTCCTGGTGGCCCTATTCTTGAATAATCCAGTTCAACCTTTTTATAAACCCTGCTTTTCTCCCCCTTATAAAAGCCAGGGATAATGAGATCAAAGAAATAAAAGCAGTGGCAGCACTTAGATCTGTGCAACCAAATAATACATACCAAGAGAAAGGAGATCAGAAATTCCAAGATGTTTTTTTTTTTTATGTAGTCATGTAGGGCATTTAAGAGAATACAGATACAGATGAGTTTTCTAGACAAATCAATAGGAATAATGGGTACAATAGGCAATATAATAATGGAGAAATAATAATTGGAATAATAATTATTAAAGAAGGAATAATGGTAATAATTGTCCAAATGCTTGCTGTCAGGGAGCTCAAGCACCTTATTTGAACACAATGCAAATGTGGGTAAAATCTGGAGTGAGATCTAACTATAGCCAAGTGGTTAGTGGACATGAGGGTGATCAGAACAAAGGGGCATGTTCAATTTTTAAGAAGGTGTACCCGGAGTTCTCAAGTATTTGAAGAATCAAAGGAAAATGGATTGAAAATAAATGGTATTGAATGTAATGGAGATAAGGTTAATGACTGTAAATAATGTGATTGAAACAAAAGATAATTAGTGTTAATTGTGAGGGGAAAATTGTAATGTAAAATTAGTTGAAAATTCTAATGATTGTGAAATAATTTAAAATAGTGAAGGATGTAAATTAGATAAAAATAATATGGTTGTAAATGAGAACAATGATACCAAGGTTGAGGTCATAAGGACCAATGGAGAGTAGTGAAAAAATATGATAAAGGTATTAAAAATGTGAAATCCTGGGAATATCATGCAATTCAAGCAGATGTAAGTTTGGATGGACAGGAAATGACTGAGATTTCTACTAATATTACTTGTTAGCACTGGTGCTAGAAACATTTCAACCAACAAATAATACAGGACCACATGTGTCTGTAACTATTGGATACCTGATTTATGACCTTCTGATTGATACTGGAGCCAGTAAATCAGTTTTGCAAAGTTTTACTGAGAATTGTAGAGCTGTTGGTACAATGGAAGTAATAGGTTCTACTGGTAAACTGCAGAGACTAGCAAAATTACAACCAAAAATGATTACTTTAGGTCCACTGTTTGAGGAACATGCATTTCTGTGTATGCTAGAATGTCCAATGAGTCTTTTAGAAAGAGATTTATTATATAAATTGAGGGCAACAATCCAAAGTAATGGAACTGGTGATATCTCATGACATCTACCAGAAGAATCTCTGAAAGCTTTTCTATTGCTATTCTTAGATTCAGTCAGTACAGAGGGTGACTTAGGTTCAATCTACCTAATACCTGAGAATATCCCTAAGGATCTTTGGTCAAAGTCTTCCACAGATAAAGGTTTATTGAAATCAGCTACTCCAGTCAGGGTAAAGACTAAGGAAGAACCAGTTCCTAGTGTACCTCAATATCCCTTGACTAAAGAAGCAATTGAGGGTATAAGACCCATCATTGAATCCCTAATCCAACAAGGGATCATAATACCTTGCTTCTCAGAATTTTATATTCCTATTCTTCCAATTAAAAAGCCAAAGTTGGATGAGAATGGCAAACCTGTATTTCATTTTATCCAGGATTTAAGAGCAGTCGGTTATGTAATCAAAACATATCCTGTTGTATCAAGTCCAGCTGCTATAATTTCTTCCATTACAAGTCAGGCAAGATATTTAACTGGGGTAAATTTGTGCTCAGCTTTTTTCTCAATTCATGAGAATTCTCAAAAGATCTTTGCTTTTACCTGGGAGAAAACCCAATGGACATGGACTCGTTTACCCAGGGATTCACCAGTTCCCTAAGCCAATTCTCCCAAATTTTAAATAGAGATCTAAAAACCATAACATTCAAGGAAAGTAAAATAGTGCATTTTTGTTGATGATATTCTTGCATCCCAAGAGTCAAAGTGTGTTTCAGAGATAGCAAGATTCTTTTGATAGAATTATATAAATGTGAGCATAAAATCTCCAAGGCAAAATTACAGTGGGTTTTGCCTCCAGTGCAATATCTTAGATTTCTATTATCAGAGGGTTCCAGAAGTATCACACAGAAAAGAATAGCAGACATCCAGAAACTGAGTGCTCCTAAGATGAAAAAGAAACTCAGAACTGTTCTTGGAACAAATGGTTTCTGTAGGCAATACCTGGGTATAGTGAATTAACAAAGTGTTTAACAGACTTAACCAGGAATACAGAACCAAGATCTCTGAAACTAATACCTGAACATCTGCAATCCTTATGTAAACTTAAAGAAGCCATTTTGTCTGCCCCAGCTTTGAGTATCCCAGACTATATAAAGCCATTTCAACTGTTTGTCAATGAAACAAAAGGTATTGCTTCTGATGTCTTGACACAGACTTTAGGACAAAGTTATCATCCAATTGGATATTATAGTTGTCAACTTGACCCAATAGCTGCAGGTATTGTACCTGCTTAAGGGGAGTAGCTACTGCTGCTGTGTTAGTCCAGAAGTCAGCAGATTTAGTTTTGTGATGTCTGTTGACTGTAGATTGTTCACATTAGAAGCACTAATGAGGAAGTTTAGTACTCAAGTTTATTCAGATCAATGAATTTCTAAGTATGAAATTATTCTCCTAGGTAGTAAGAACATTCAGTTGAGGAGATATAATATATTAAATCCAGCTACACTTCTTCCTGATTTGCCAAAGAACAGTGAACCATTGCATGAATGTGTAGAAGTAGTAGATCTAGTGGAAAGACTCCGATTGAAAATCCAGACTTGGTATTATTCACATATGGTTCTTCATATTTGTGTGATGGAATCCAATGTACTGGTGCTGCAGTGGTCACAGAATTTGAGACACTGTGGTATGGCTCATTACCTAGTAACCTTAGTGCTCAAGGAACAGAGTTGGTGCATTGAAGCAAACCTGTCTTCTAGCTGATGGTAAAAGTGCTAATGTTTATACAGACTCGGCACACTTTTTCAGTATGCCATACAACAGGAAAGATCTGGAAACAATGAGGTTTTATTACTGCATCAGGAAAACCAATTGCACATGCAGAAATAATAACTGAGTTGTTAGATGGTATCAAAAAACCTAAATAGCTAGTGGTGATCCATTGCAGAAGTCATACTTGTGACAGAGATTCAGTTTCTAAAGGATATCATAGAGCTGATATAACTGCTAAGTATTGTGAATCTTGAAATTTCTCAGACTTGTGAATGTTAAAAAATTCCCCATTGGGACTATTCCCCATTTTAAACAGTGAAGCTACTTAGATCTAAAATGTTAGAACTCTACTTATATCAGAAATGTGAAGACCTCTACTGCACCCGTACTTAAGCCTGCTTTAGGGGAGAAAACTCCTTGCTGAACAATGAAAAATACTTAAACCCATACTTAAGCCTTGCCTATTTTTAGAACTAATACAAAGGGGTGCTAAGTACCTATAAAGGTCAGGCAACTTGTGAACTTACAAGGAACAAAGAGGTGAGAACTTACTCAGAGATTTTAGTCTACTCAGGTGTGGATTACTCAAAAGTTTAGTCTACTCAGGTGTGAATTCAGAATGGGCTGTCCTTTGAAAAATGTCTACTGTGATTGGTAGATGGAAGAATTTAGGGGAGGTGACATAGGAGAAAATGCCCTTTAAAAGGAGACGAAAAGCTCTCTCTAGAACAGTCAGCTGGGAAGGGCTGCCTTGAAGGGTCTCTCTCGAGACTCTCTCGGGGACATTTCAGAGAGAGGCATTGAACTGGTGGAAGTCAGCTGAGATGGAGCTGTCCTAGTGTCACTAGAATCCTTGCTTGGACAGATCTTGTGGTGAATGATTAAAGACTGATCCCTCTCTTCCTAGGCTGGCTCATGCCGGCCTAGGCTGGTATAGCCCTTTTCTCATTATTTCCTTTTTTTCTCTCTCTCTCTCTTTCTTAATTCCACATTTGTATTAATTAAAATCTCTATAAAACCCAGCTGACTTGGGTTTATTGAATAATTGGGAATTTTCCCCTGGCGACCACCTTATATTTAATTTAAAACAAGACACTGTCTTGAAACATATTTTCTGCAGTCACAATTTACTCATTAACTCTTTATCTACAACAATTTAATTCTTCAACTATTTTAAAAATTACAGTATGCAGCCTGGAATGCTCAAGTATGTGTAATGAATTTGTCAACTATTGAATCTGATGATTTAGAAAGAGTTTATGTAGAATCAGAAATTCAGAAGTGGAAGGAGAAATTTGGAGCAAGGAAAGAACATGGAATATGGGTTACAGACACTGGAAAACCTCTGTTACCAAAACATTTACATAACTATTTGTGTCAAGCCATTCATGGAAAAGGTCATTTTGGTACTCAAGTTGTAGAAGATTCTGTAAAAAGGCAAAAGGTAGCACCTGGAATAAGTATTGTTGCAAATAATATCTGTAGTAGTTATTCTGTTTGCCAAAAACTCAATCAAGTGCATTCAGAAATAAAGGTTTAGATGCTAGACCTTTGGCACACTGTCCATTTGAGAGTTTGCAAATAGATTATATAAGCATGCCAAAAGCTGGAAGAAAGAAGTTTTATCTTCTAATTGTAGATAGATTAACAAAGTGGCCTGGAGCTTTTCCATCTAATATTAATATAGCTGGATTTGTGGTGAAAGTATTACTTAAGGAAATTATTCCTAGGTTTGGTATACCAATTCCCATAGATTCTGATAAGGGATCTCATTTTACACAAGATATTCTGAAAAGAGTCTATGAGAATCTAGAAACAATACCCAAATATCATGTTCCTTATCACCCACAAATTTCAGGTCAAGTGGAACATGTAAATAGGGAACTCAAGACTATGGTGGGGAAGATCTGTGCTGAAATTCATCTGAAATCACCAGATATTCTTCCCATAGCTTTGTTTTACCTACATATAAGACCAAGAGCATATTTACATATTTTCATCTTATGAACTGCTCTTTAGACATGCTCCATTGCAGGCAAAAACTTGTAAGGATGTTTATACCTCTCTCCTAGGAAGAGATTGCTTCATATTTAAGTGCATTACAACAATGGCTTAGAGAATTGCATAATATGGGAGTACTGATCCAATCTGGTCCATTGGATTAGTCTTTTTCATAATTTTCAACCAGGTGATATGGGGTATGTGAAACATTTTGCAAAAACATCAGCAACACAAGAGAGTTGAGTAGGTCCTTATAGAATTGTATTCATTTCACCATCTTCAGTGAAAGTATTAGGGAGTGATTCATGGTATCATTATTCATATATTAAATTAACTCATGGAATTGATAATGAAAATGTAGAACTTGTTGAAGAAGAAAAAGAAGAAGAGTTCGTGAAAAGCTGAGATTCATCAGTCAAATAGCGTCTACAATCAAACAGATCAGTAAGAAGAGGACTATTCCAGTGGAAGAGGACATTTGGATGGAAGAGGACGTTGCTATTGAAGAGGAGGAATCAGAAAATTGGTAGATGTTGTACAAAGACTGAGACTGATATATATATATATCAGTCTCATATATATATATATATATATATATTTGGGGACCTTGTGTAGATAAGCAATAGCATGGATTTGCAACTCTGCAAAATGTAAATCTTATATAATTATATTATTAGTTCCATAAGGTAGACAAATAGAAAGGTCAAAAGATATTTCTATCTGACATCAGGATTAGGGAACAATGTATACTATTGTATCATATGTGCATAAACTCGGAATAGTGTAAGGATTGAGGTACAGGGGATAAGGAAGGGTTTCTAATAAGGACTGGAGGAGGTGAAGGGACAGATAGAATATTAACTGGTGAGGTAAAAGAAGAGGTATCCATAGGGCCTGAGAGACGATCTTTGTAATTTCCCTCACACTCAATGCACAAGAGAGGTACCCCACTGGAATGTTAGGCTAAGGATGACAGGACCAGTGTCTTTGAGTGAACTTCTGGGAAATAAAGGAGTATACTTTTTCAAGGCTTGACTGGTTTTTGAAACCACAGAAGTCCCCCTTGTCTGGCAGGCAGACTCAGTCTTGGCTTTAGTTGTTAGCCAAGGCTAAATGGCTAGCCTATCCCACCATATTCTCTTTTTGTGTTCCTCCTTTAATTTGAATCTAACTGCAAGTTTCTATTTAAAAAGTGGTTTAATAATTCTAGTAATAGAAAGGGGATAGGGTTGTGGGAATAGGAGACCTTAGAGGGTTTCTTTGTTTCTTCTTCAGCTGAGCCAAAATGAAAGATTTGATAAAAAAAAATAATTAAGGTGAAACAGTGGTCATTGCCCCTTTGCAGGAATCTCAATATCAATCACTTATATGCCACTTTTGTGCAAAAAAGGATCACACAATGATAAACTGTAGGAACTGTATACAATTAGAAATAATTTTAGAAATAATAACATCAGAAATTACAACTTTAGAAATAAAAATTATATAAATAATCATCCAAAACAGGCACCTGATTACACACCAAAATACTCAACAATAATACATACAAAGTGGAGCTGATCCATGCTATAATAATAATGAGAATGTCCATCAGCCTAGAGTAGCCAAAAGAAATACCCAAAGATCTTTATGAAGGTGCTGAGTGGAAGGGGGAAGACACTTCAATCAGAGGGTACAATCTTTGATTACCCAGACCCTGATGTCTTAATGCCAGTTATCCCTATCCATTCTCACACCTCATAGTGATGAACCTCATGTAACCCTGAAATTTTGAAATACTTATGATTGTCTCTTCAACACACGGGTCTCCAGATCTGTATTGATGAATACACCTGATTCTGATTGTAATTGCATTAGCTCACTAAGTGTAGTAGGGGTATCAGGGCCAATCCTAAAAGTCCCAGAGCTTTCCCCTCAGATGGTGTCTGTAGGACCCTTAGCAGTGGAACATTCTTTCCTTCTAATGCCTAGCTCCCTTATAAATCTTCTGGGGAGAGATCTTTTATGCAAGCTTTAAGCCACAATAACTTGCTCTCCAGATGGCTCTATGACATTAGAATTTCCTGGGGAATCCTTGAATTTACTCCATATATTTTCTTTCAGGCAGTTAGGAGATGAAGGAACACATTTTTTTAAAATCCCAACTGATATACCTGAATCTCTCAGGACAACATCATCTTCTGATGTTGGTCTCCTTAAATCAGCTACTCTTATTCAAATTAGGAAAAAAATGAGCCCACTTCTTCCATTCCTTAGTACCCACTATCAAAAGAAGCAATTGAGGGAAGTACTCCAGTGATAAAATAATTAATTGAGCCAGAAATAATAATTCCATGCAAATCTGAATATAATACACCCATCCTACTTGGAAAAAAAGCCAAAATTAGGGCCCGATGGAAAAACCTATCTATAGATTCATCCAGGATTTAAGGGCTATAAATAATCATGTTATAAAAAGACATCTTCTGGTTTCAACCCTAAACTCAATTCTCTAATATTCCTAGTACAGTTACATACTTTACTGTGCCATACAGTCTTCTTTATACCGATTCATCAGAATTCCAGGCATATATTTGCCCTCACTTGGAAAGGTTCACAGTAGGCCTAGGTTCGTCTGCCCCAGGAGTTTGTGGACAGCCATACAGTGTTCTCAGAATTTTTGAGTGAAGATACAGATATTGTTAAATTTGAGCATAGCCATTTAATTCAATATATGGATGATTTGTTCTTGGCCTCACCAAATGTCACAGTGTATCCAGAGGATAACAAACATCTCCTGTTTGATCTGCATAAGAGACCACAAGGTCTCAAAGGAAAAAGTTCAGTGTTGTCTCCCCAAAGTGAAATATTTAGGGTTCATTTTAACTTTTGGTTCCTGTTCTATTTCTCCTAAATGCATTGAAGATATTCAAAAATTGAGCATACCTTCCACTAAGAAAGACTTGAGGGCAATTCTAGGAACAACAGGGTTTTGTAGGTAGTGGAAACCATGCTATGAGGAAATCATTAAGTCCCTTATAGTACTAACAAAAAATTCTGTCCCTGAACTGCTTAAATTAGAGGAGAAACACCTGTCAACTCTCTCAAAATTCAAACAGGCTATCTTCTCTGCCCCTGCTCTAGGCATCCCAAATAATGACAAACCATTTACTTTGTATGTACACAAATGGAGAGGTGTAGCTTCATGTGTTTTAACTAATACTTTGGGACCTGCTCAGCACCCACTTGCTTATTATTCTGCCCAGCTGGGTTCAGTAGCTTCAGGAGCACCACCATGTCTTAGAGGCATAGCTGCCACAGCCTTGCTAGTTTCTAAATCTGCTCTTTTAGTATTGGGATGCACTTTAACCATAATGTGCCCACATCAAGTCAAAGTATTGTCACTAAGACAAAAAACATAGGCATATTCTGATCAGAGAATTACAAAGTATAAGGTAAACTTGTTGAATAATGAAAATTTTACATTAAAACACAGTGCAGGTCTAAATCCTTCAACCTTGTTCATGATTTACCAGTTTCAGAAGAATCTTTGCAGAGTTGTGAATCTTTAGTGACCATGGCTGAAAAATCTTGAAATGATTTACTGGACACTCCTTTAAATAGTCCAGACCTAGTATTATTTACTGATAGTTCTTCTTTCATAAGGGATAGCATATGCTACACTGGAGCTGCTGTAGTCACAGAATTTGCCACTTTGCATTCAGCTTCACTGCCCTCCAATATAAGTTCTCAAGATATAGAACTGTGAATTTTGGATTTTCTCCATTTTGCTTAGTCTTAGAATTCTAGCAACCAGGAATGTATACACCCTTACTTAAGGATTAAATGTTGAGAAGGATGGCCTATGACTGACATGTGATAGCAAGTGACAAATAAAAAACAACTGACAGACCCCCTGGACTGTCCTAAGTCAAGCTTAAGCTACCATTGGTACATGTGAGATGCAGGAAGTGATGTAAAGAACTGTCTATATATTTTGCATCACTTCCCTGTTCTTGCTCTCACTCTCCCCATCTCAGAGAGGTTGGGCTCTCTCTCTTCCTGAGATGTTGGGCTCTGTCAGCATTGGGAGTTTGTGGTGGTATTCTTAGCATTCTTGGTGAGTGGTTTAGACTGATTCCTCTTTTCCTTCACTCCCTAAAGAGCTATCCTCCTAGGAGGCCCCTCATCTTGGAGGAGGCCTTGTGGCTCTAAACCAATCTAGATTGAGAAGGCCCCTTGGCCTAGACCTCTGAACTCCTTTCTGGCTTGCCAGAGCAGTTCAATTCCCTTCTCTCTCTCTCTCTCTCTTTTTCTTTTCTTCCCTCTATTGTAATTAAACCACCATAAAAATCCCAAAATGACTTGAGTATTTTATTGGGATTGAATTTTAATCCCTGGTGATCACTAGTATAATATATTTAGTCAACAAACCTAATTTGACCCCTTATAGAACTGATAGCTCTAAAACATGACTATATAATTGCCAAACATAAGAAAGTAACTATTTACACAGGCTATAGATATGCATTTGGAATATGTCATGCAGTGGGCATGCTTTGGCTTCAAAGGCGATGTTTAACATCAGCTGGAAAATGTATAGCAAATGCAGAAATTATTAAGGAAGTTCTTTCTGCCCTTCAGCTCCCTGAAGCCCTCACTGAAATTCATTGTTCTGCCCATAAATGGGGCACTGACCCTGTCTCCAGGAGGAATGACCTGGCAGATAAAACTGCAAAGCTAGTAGCTTTAGAAGGACCTGAGTTAATTTTAACATTGACAAATACTGATGACTTAAATCTATCTCTTTCTTATAATGAAAAGGAAGTGCAAAAATGGGAGCAAAAATTTAAGAACAAAAGATAAATAGAGTATGGGTATCATGTGAAGGAAAACTCCTGCTCCTGGGGAGTTTTTATCACCAAATTTGCTACTCCACTAACAAAAATGGTCATTTTGGTACCCAGGGTATTGTGGACTCTGTTAAAAGAGTATAGATATCCCATGGAATAATTATCATAGTCTCTAACATATGTACACCCCACCATACCTGGCAAGAATTCAATCAGCATGCCTTTCATGGCAAAGCTTTTGCTGGGTGTCCTCTGGCTTACACACCTTTTGAACACTTGCAAATTGACTTTATCATGATACCAAAAGCTAGACAGTATAAAATTTGTCTGGTCATAGTAGATCAGCTGACCAGATGGTCTCAAGCATTTCCTACTGCTTCAGCAACAGTGGCTTTTGTTGCCAAGGTTCTTTTAAAAAGAGATTATTCCTTGCTTTGGCCTGCCAGCATTCATTGATTCAGATAGAGGAACTCATTTTACTGATTTTATCCTGATCAGATTTAGTCATATTTGGGGATAACTCCCAAATTCCATGTACCATAACATCCCCAGAGCTCAGGCCATGTTGAAAGAATGACTAGAGAACTTAAATTTATGATTGAAAAATTGTGCACCGAGACTCATTTAAAATGGCCTGAAATTCTCTCTCTGGCCCTGTTTTAACTTAGAAGCAGACCCAGAGGAGATCTACACAGCTTACCATTTGAGATACCTTTTGGACATCTTCCTATACAAGCTAAGCCTTTCTCTCCTACATATACATCATTACAAGGGGGAGATAGTTCTATTGGCCCATATATATATATGGGATTTGCAGACTAAATTGCAAGATCTCCATGAATCTGGAGCTGCTGTAAAAGCAAGTCCTATAGAATTCTAGCTCCATGACTTGCACCCAGGTAACAAAGTTTACATAAAGAACTTCTGGCATACTGAGTCAACCCAGCCTGCCTATGACAGTCTTTTACAAGTCTTGTTAACCACTACTACAGCTATTAAAATTGGAGAAAAGATAACAAATAACTATATCCTATGATATTTTACTGACTGTTTACTTTGAGTTTTAATTCTGTTTATATATATATATATATATATATATATATATATATATATATATATATATATACTATATACACACATATATACTACTGTTACTCTATGTCATTTTTAGCTATTGTATTTTTGCTATTGAATATGTATTCTGTTGCAGTGTATTTGTACAATCCTATACTTGAACCTGAGAAAATTGTTTTATAAAAGTCCATAAACTAGTTGCACAAAATTTGTATTAGTAACCTTTGAGTAAGATGATATGCTGTGAATTTTGAGAATTTTTGTTCTTTTCTTGAATGTGCATTGCCTGTTGTACTACTGTTTTATAAAGCTGTTACTTTGTAAAAATCATTTGCACTCACACTATGGATCATAGCTAAATTAAAAGGGAAATGGACCCCATTTTTGGGGGTGAGAATCCTTTGTAGTCTACCTCTCCTTGGCTGACACAGTGTGTCACTGATTGTAAGCTATATGTTTTTTTCATTTTTAAAACATTTTTATTATTGTTTTTGCTTGCATGTGCAATATAGTATTTGAGTTTTTCCTTTTTTTTTCTTTCTCCCATTTTTTGTATCTTGAAGCACATGTCAGCAGTATTGATTTTGCAATAGTATAAGTTTAAAATGTTCATTAGCCCTAAATATAAATGCATACCCAAAAGCTATAGACTATGGAAACCTGCCACTGATTGTTTAAATATTATGGGAATTTGCTTGCTGAATATGTCTGATTCCAAGCAAAGGGATCAGAAAGGAGCACAAACTTCACCTGCACAGTGCCAAGGGAGCACAGATTTAAACTGCATTGTGCCAAATGAGCACACCAATCAAAGAGACAAACCAATCCTGGTAGGATTGATGAGATTCTGATCCAATACAAGAGAACTTGAACCTTGTGTGAGACTCAAGATTCTGGCTCTTTGACATATATTAGACCCAGGGCTCTTTGTACAACACTGGTTGTACCACACTTTCTATCAAGTACCTAACATTGGCTGTTCTGGTTCCCCTATCCTTGAGAAACAAGGAAAGATCAGACCAGGGAATGATATTTCCCATCTGCTTCAAAATTATAGTCCCTTTTCTGTCTTTCATACTGTAGGAATTTACTATAGTCCTGGCTACTGAGTGGGTAAGTACATAATTGCTGTTACAGGCTTATTGGACATAAATCACCTTAATCAGGTCCTGATTCAAGAACCTGTCATAATGTCATTTTTTTCCTTACTTAGGATTTTTACATATAAGACTTAGATATTTTATATTTCATCCACTAGTTATTTTTTTTCTCTTTTATTTGGATTTTTGTGATGTTTATGATTTCTTTTTTGCCAAATAATGCATATACCTCATAACTCATCCATGTATTCCTGTGTGATCTCTGTGTTTGTCAATATCCTCTTCAGGGAGGAATGTGTATTATCCTATTTTGCAAACTTTAATTTCTTTTGAAAGTGATTTTCAAATAAAAGACTTTCTAACTCCCCAAATCCAGAAAAGGGAACTGATTCCAGAAGGTGCCATGAAGATGCCTGCAGAGAACACACGCTGCTCCAAAAGATCCTGAGTAAAGTTTTGGATGTGCTTAATTGAACTTTCGGGGATTGAATGTATTTGTTTTGAATGTACACTTTTGTGCCAAAGGGGACTGCCCCATAATTGGTTCTGTTCTTTTTCTCTTTATTTCCCTCTTATCCCCAAATTATTGTAATTCTCCTATGAAACTGCAATGCAATATGTATCTTTAGTTTAAAATCCTTAGAATTATAAGTTGGTTATGATTCCTTCAGCCTCCTCTCTTGTAGACTTCTGTCCTCTGGCAGGCTCCTCCTTTGGTATCAGCCAGCTTTGTTGCTGCTGCAAGAGAAAACTAAGAGAAATCCATAAACACATTCTTTAACAGGACTTGATCAACTCCCTATATGCTCACTCACTACAAAGATTATCCATGCTGCTAACTTTAAATCTGCAATCCTATCTTATTATTTCTAGTAATGTCTTTTCCACAAAATTATAAACAGGTAATTTACATGCTTAATCAGAAAGATTGCCTTA
Source organism: Monodelphis domestica (assembly GCF_027887165.1). Lineage (NCBI taxonomy): Eukaryota > Metazoa > Chordata > Mammalia > Didelphimorphia > Didelphidae > Monodelphis > Monodelphis domestica. The sequence continues at coordinate 429,591,673 of NC_077229.1, forward strand.
CTTTACCAAAATATAAAAACTCTACAAACTATAGAAGTATAAAAGCAGAAACAAAATCCATATCACAGGTTACTCAGTACTTTGTAAATCTGGAAGTGGCTCTACCTCCTCTTTGTGGCCAAAAATTAAAATATTTTGTTTAGCACCAAGTAATATTCTAACTAGATATTCTATAACCCCAAAATCCAAGACCACATTAAATGATTGCATGGCAATTTCAGCTTCAAAACCATTTTTAAAGTCAAATTTTAAGTCTCAATATTGAAATGAACTCCAAAAATTCTCACGATTAAAAATGCTTCTAATTTTCCTTAATTTAAAAAGGTCATACACACTGCACACACACCCCTTTGGGGAGGTTGAGATGCTAAGGATTTTGCAACTGTTTTCATTCACCTTTAACTACTTAACAACCATAACCCTGCTTAAATAGCTTAGGCTTTTTACTTCTATTAACTAGTATGAAAAAAATAATGTTGCAACTGAGACAGCTAATGTAAAGTCTGTAGATAAAAATTTTTGTTAAAATAATTCTCCTGATTTGACTGAGTTGGAGTCTTAAATTAGGTTTTGAGTACACATTTCATTTTCCTAAGTATTTATTCTTTGGCAATAAGGACTCATTTACCATTGAACTTCTGCCTAAATCTATAGGTGAATGGATTAGCTTTCCTAGTCACAAAGGTTCTCTTCTTATCTCCCTGTTTCCTGCCTTGAGGCTTCAAAATGTATAAACTTTACTGGTACTAGAGAGCAATTCAGTGTTCTATCTGAACTTTGTTTATTAAAAATGTTGCTTAAACTGCTTGACTACAGGGGTGGAGGTGATAGGACTGAAGAGAGACTAAATGAACACTCTAATGCAAATACCAACAACATGGAAATGAGTTAGAAACAGGAACACATGTGATAACCAGTGGAATCGTGTGTCGGCTATGGGAGAGGGAAGGGTGGTGGGAGGAGGGGGGGAGGAAAAGAAAATGATCTTTGTTTCCAGTGAATAATGTTTGGAAATAACCAAATAAAATAATGTTTAAAAAAATGTTGCTTAGAATCTACTATTTATGGGCAAAGCTTCCCCCTGTAGGCACTGATATTTTGCCAGCTTTTCCTTATGACCTAAACTCTTCCTTTTAAGAAAGGGAACCTCTTTGAGTTTGCTTACTCATTCATAATGGCTAAAAATTACTATCTGCCTTCAGGATTCCCATATTCTACGCCTTGCCTTCCTGAGGCTCCTTTCATCATATAGAAAATTTGCTATTAACAGAAGAAAAAGTGGGAAGTAACTTAAAATGAGAGAGAATTGGCAATGATCAGCAGTCACCTATAGAACTTGACATTACCTCTGCCTTTCCATTCACCCTTGTGACTGGATCAATAACCAATTTCCTCCATAGCATTTCTTTTCCAAATTGGGGAGACTGGTCTCCCAACAGATCCCAGAAGGAAATGTGTGTGTGTGTTTTTTTTTTTTTAATTTTACTCTGGGGATTATATCCCCCAGTATTCTTTACTCTTCCCAGGATTCCCTTTTCTTACTTCCTGGCATGGGTTGGGCTATAAATGGGCTGACTCCATGTCAGGAGGAGTCTTTGCTGGGGCTTGAGTAGGCAGGCTGCTGGGGCTCTGACTCTTGTCTCTGCTCCCACTCCTTTCTCTCTCTCTTACCCCTTATTCTTACCATTAAAATAATATCCAACAAAGGATCATCTGACCTTTGCTTAACTATCTTCAAAGAGGAAATCTATGACTTCTCTAGATAGTCCTTTCTACTTCTGAATAGCAATAATTGTTAGGATCTAGTTTTATTTTATTTTACTTCTATGGCAAGCCTAAATGTATCTGTTTGCAATTCCTGTCCTTTGGTTCTGGTTTGCCCCCTTTGGGACTACATAGAACAATCCAGGGATGTGTTGGTGTCATTTTGTAAGAACTGATTTTTAATTTTTCAGGGTGAGCATTTATAACATGGAAATTGGCAAATACTATAAAACAGGGTTTGATTTCTCATTTTGCTTATGGTCTAGACATAAAAAAGTGATGAAAAAATGTTAATAATGCTGAATAAACTTAAAAGTGGGTTACAAGCACTTAAAAAATCCAAGTCATTAAATATTTTCAAACACACCACTATTTCCCTTTTCCACATGATAATCCACTAGAAGACAAATACCATGTCTTCTCCAGTCTCTCTCTGTTCTCTCAAATAAACCATCCTGGTTACTTGGTTCTTAATATTCCCTGATTTATGAGACTTGCCTTATGACTACTTCACTTAAAAGTGCCAAAGCTATTCCAGGTGAGAGTGGGGCCAGATCAACAGCAGAGACCATCCTCTAACACTTCTGGGACATTTTCTGATTCCCCCAGGCAGTGATATGGTATACTGAAATAATATGTTGGTTTACTGAGGTTTATTTTAAACCTTCAGTACCTCTCAGTGAAGTAAGGCTGACAGCCTCATTCATTGGGACCAGTTCACTATAAGGTCTCCAAGACAGTGTAGATGCAAACAGGAAATAGGGATTTATTTTATAATAAACAAAGGAATTTGAAAGCCACATGAGGGTACATCAATAGATGATAATGCACAAAGACAATAGTCATTCTCGGCCTCCCAGAGACTCCTACTAAACAAAGGAATAGGAAGGGAGGATTAAGGAACAGGAGTTCTCTAACTAATAAAATCTCACTAGTCTCTCCCTTCTAAATTTCCCTCACAGGAAATGCTTCATTTTCTTGATGTTCCCTTAGCCCTGGCCTATCTCTGGCTAAGAGTCCCAAATGTTACTATCTACCTGAATCTAATTAATCCTCCCAGGTTGGTTTATAAGATGAAACAGTCTATAGATGGCCAAGAACTGAAATCCTGATAACTGAGTCCAACCCAGTGTAAAGATTAAAATTTAGGGGAGACGGGGAGACTGAGGCATCTGAGGCAGGTAGAAATTAGTTTCTCTCTGCAAGAAGTATTATATTTTTTAGAGGTTTATTAAAGGTTAAATATTAAAGAATATACAAGTAAGAAACATGTGCCTAGGCCAGAGGCCTAGACAAAATAACCTCACATCACGCAAGAGATGCGCCTGCTCCAAAACGGAAGTCCAAAAAATGCCAAGAGAGAGGGAGCCCGCCTCAAAAGCCTTTGAATCAGCTTAAATACCTTCTCGATCTCGGCCCAGGTGAGATTACAAGGCATTCTGGGGAAGTGGAGCAAAGGCTCGTGGGGATTGTAGTCCTGTATTCGAGTCTATTTTTTACAATTTCCCCGTATGATCATTATTGGAAAAATTAATTTTTCCCCAAAAGGATCATAAAAACATAATAAACTTAAAAGATTACAATAGTGTGAGGATAAGAGAAAAAAGAATAAAACCAATAATTGCTGAACACATTGACAAAAAGCCGTTAGGGGGCAGTCCCCTTTGGCATAAAAATATACATACAAATAAATGTTCAATCAACCACACCCAAAGTTCAATTTTGTGCAACTTGTGGTCTGGAGGCTTCTTCATGGTGGCTTCTCCAACAGTTCAGTTCTGGATTCAGAGAGGTGGCATCTTCTTTACCTAAAATTCTTTTCAAAAGGAATTTAAACTTTGCAATTTAAATAATGATTTTTTTTTTACATTCTCCCGTTTTGTGGGTGATTGAAAGATTCAGAATCAGTTAGGGATGCATGGCTGAGGTATGAGGTATATCTTGGCAAGAGATATTAAAAAGACATTAGAAAATCCAAAAGAAAAGAAAAATTTCGGGATGAAAATATAGACTATCAAAGTCTTATGTGTAAAAATTCCAAGTAGAAGAAAAATAAACCTATAACAGGTCCTTCAATCAGGGCCCAATCAAAATGATCTAAGTAATGATGCATTTACCCAGTCAGTGCCAGGACTACAGAAAGGTACCACACTATGAGAGGCAGAAAAGGGGACCAGATTATAGGAGCCAAGGTTTTGGGGATACTCGTCTATGAGTATCTTCAGGGTGAGTGTGGATACAAGGAAAGCCTATGTCTTAACACATGTTAAACATAGTAACCTCGAGTCTTCACACTAGGTTCAAGACCTTTGTATTGGCCTAAAAGTGCATCAATCCATCCTAGATTGGCCTTTCTTTGGCCCTATGAAATGGCTCTTGTGTGTAGCTCTTGTCCTGGAATCAGACAGAATCATTAAGCAAAGTCCCATAATTTATTTAAATAATTAGTGGCATCATTTTTATAGTCACAAGCCTTTTAGGGCATGTATTAGCAAATGTATCTTAAACTTAAAAATCAAAAGGTTAAAGAAAATCTTAATACTGGTGACATGTGCTTCAAATATAAAAAGGAGAGAAAAAATAATAAAAAAACTGAAAAAGTATATTGCACATGCAAGAAAAATATAATAATAAAAGAGCTTTAAAAATTCAAAAATATAAAATCAAATCATTTGAGGTATTTAGCACATTAAAATTCCAAAGGTTGTTAATACAATTATAACCAGTTCTGAAGTCCATCCATCCTCAGCAAAATAGAAAAAAGCTGTTTTTTCATATATGGGCTTATTCACAATAATATTTGTTCAACACAGTTATAGGGGAAAAACAACAGAATTTCAAAAACTCAGTACTTTCAAAATAAATTCAATCAACCTTCAGTTCAAGCAGAATAATATTGAATCCAGTAATATATGAACTTAAAATCACAAAGTTAAACCATAACAAAAAATGCAATAGAATACAGAGATTTTTTTATAAACCATTGGAGTCTGAAATGCCTTAGAATATAGCCTTTAGTCTCTTCAAAGTTCCTTGGTTTTTGTTTGTTTGTTTGTTTGTTTGTTTTTAATTATCCATTTAAATGTCTATTGTCCAAAGGTAGAGTAGTAAAGGCTAGGCTATGGGGTTCAAGGGATCTGTCCAGGGCCCCATAGCTGGGAAGCATCGGAGGCCAGATTTTAACTAGAGACCTCCCGTCTCTGGGCCTGGCTTCCAGTTCGCTGGGTCACCCATTTTCCTCCCCAAAGTTAAAGTTGAATCTTTGGGCTGAGTCTGCTCCCAGACAGGCAGGTAAAATCAATGAAATTGCCAGAAGAGTCAAAAATCCTTTTAAACCCATTGCTTTTTAGGTTTTTGTTTGAAAAGTCTGTTTCTTCACTCTAGTCTTTTCTCTCTTTCTCCTCTCTGATAACCCTGTGGCCAATACCCCCATCCACGTGGAGGCTTAGCCTAAGGGAAAATTACCCAGTCTCCTTTCCCTCTCTTTTCTCCCTTCCACCCACGTGGCCAATACTGTTACCAGCTGGTCGCAATGAGTCCTGAGTGATCTGCTCCAAGGATCTGGGTGATGAGCCAACTGGGGTTGTGCTCGAGGGTCTGGGGCACAGAAATAGGCAGGCAGCGGGCCGGTGAGAGGCCAGGAGCAGGAGAGGCAGTGGGGGTGGGCAAGGCCGGGACCAGGTACCAGGTGAGGACGATCAGGGCTGCAGGCTGCAGGCAGGAAGCGGTGGGGCCGAGCCAGGTGGGGTGGGCATCAGGTCCAGAGCCTGTAGCAGCTTTGTGAGGGTAGAAAACCTTGGCCAGAGGGATATGGCTCAAAAAAATTTTTTTTTCTAGGTACTAGATATTAAAAGTTGAACTAAAGATCAGAAAAGAATTCAGAAGATTGAGGGTTTTTTTTGTCCCATCTGGGTCGCCAAACTGTAAAGATTAAAATTTAGGGGAGACGGGGAGACTGAGGCATCTGAGGCAGGTAGAAATTAGTTTCTCTCTGCAAGAAGTATTATATTTTTTAGAGGTTTATTAAAGGTTAAATATTAAAGAATATACAAGTAAGAAACATGTGCCTAGGCCAGAGGCCTAGACAAAATAACCTCACATCACGCAAGAGATGCGCCTGCTCCAAAACGGAAGTCCAAAAAATGCCAAGAGAGAGGGAGCCCGCCTCAAAAGCCTTTGAATCAGCTTAAATACCTTCTCGATCTCGGCCCAGGTGAGATTACAAGGCATTCTGGGGAAGTGGAGCAAAGGCTCGTGGGGATTGTAGTCCTGTATTCGAGTCTATTTTTTACACCAGCTAGACCAGGCACTGAGCTTGGCCTCAGGCCTCCAGACCAGCACTGCCTCTTGCTCAGATCAGGCTCATTATTGCATAGATCTTCTTCAGATTAATCTTCTCAGTAAGGAAGATACTACTCAGCAGATAGGAACACTTTATTTCCACTTCACTGTAGCTTTTATTCAGGCAGGAACTACAGAGATCATCTTATCTCTCCTCGGCTCTGGGGACAGACAAGAAGCCAAAGTATCCACTCACCTCCAGGGACAGGAAGCTAAGAGCATTCAAGAGCAGTTGATTCCCCTTCAAATCCTCCCTATGATTTCCAGAATCCATTGTCATTCAGTTCCTGGCATGTGGCTAGATCTTCTCCTGGGAAACTCTTTCCTTACTTATATTTCAACTCATTTCTCTCTCTCCTTCCCACAATCCTCCCTTTTGAGCAAAGATAAAATCTTTTGTGGAAAAAATATTTTTCTTTTGCTTACTAATAAAACTACAAATTCCCCTTATTGTAAACCCACTCTAGTATACTTACTCAAAATAACAAACAACCTACACTTACTTAACTTATCCTAGTCCTTAACACTATCTTATGCTAAGGAATTTAAAACAGGGAAAGAAAGGAAAAGGGGATTTACAATAAACAGTTACAAAGATCAAAACAAAATGCAAACATCTGTAAAAACAAAACAAGTAAGAATAAATTCCAAAATACAAATACAAAATGTGAATTATAAAAGAATGTGAGAAAAAATACAGATGCAAAATCTTTTCCAAAACCAATTGTCAAAAAATTAAACTATGATGCTAAGCTAATACACAACAATCTTATCTAAAAATATTATAACAATGTATCAAAATTTTAAAAAAGAAAAATAAAAAAACACAATGTAGCATAAGTTTTTACAAAAAATAAAATCTGTCTAAAAAACTTATGTGAAATGCATTTAAATCTATAAATTGAACAATTTAAAACAAAACTTTTCTTTATGCTAAAATCCTATTACTATTACAGAAAACAAACTTTTTCTATACAGAACATGAAAATTGAGTATCCTATCCTAAGATTCTAAATTTTGTAGCATTTTAAACTATTCACACATCTAATTACATAAGCTTTACATATATGTAGATATATTTACACAAATGTACATTATATATATACACATATGTACAGATTTTTAAAAAAAACTTTTGTACTATAGCAACTATGGTCAATGAAATATATAAGATATATAGAAATATCTATAAAATATACAGAATATACATAAACATATACAAAACATATACAGGTATATATATATATACACTCACTATATTACAAATTATGTTATCTCAAACTATTGTACACATTTTTACATGTTACATACATGAATATTTACATATATGTGTGTAATGCATATCACCACCCTTTTGTGACTCCTAAAACATTAATCTCTAAACAGACCTACTTGTTACTTAAACCAAATATCTCAAATCAGACCTTTCATTTAGGTAAGATCTTATTGAAATTAATGTGTATAGATATTCTACTATCATAGTAAACAATGCATAACCTATACATTTATGTAAATGAATAACTACTTCTTACAAATCTTAAAGCAGTTTGTGAGTAATGTATCCTAATTTGCATATGTTACATGTAACCATTCTTACAAAAACCTCCAGAATCCCTTCTTGTCATAATGTCTGTTGTCTCTCTTCTATCTTCATTCTTCTTTGGTAGTATTATGTAGTGTTACATGTCATTAAAGTAGAAATGTGCAATGCTACAATGACACAGAATCTCACAGTTATTGGTCCATCAACCATCTTCTTCCATGTATGCTTCTTGTGGTATGCAAGGAGGAGTTCCACCTTTAGTCCTCACCCTAACTCCTGTTGCTGATTTAAGTAACCCCATATCTATAGAAGACACAGTTCATAAGTCTTTTGGTATGTTATCTGATATAGGGGAAATTGATCCTGTGCCCCCCATTGCCTCCACTGAATCTAAAAACAGCATTGGAAATACTTTCAAAGATCCCTCTGGCAGATGTAATATGTCTACAAAGGGTGTGCACTAGATGGTTTCTCTTAATTTGCATAATAGATCCCTAGGGAGGAGATTCATTGGGCAATTGGGCATCAACAAAAAAAGAGGGTTCTACAGACAGAGGACCTAAAGATACCATCTTTGGCTGTAGTTTTTTTCACTCTCTGTGGTTTTTCCAGTAGTTCCTATTACTTCCATGGACCCTTGTGATAGAGGCTGGCATTAGAGAAAAAGTGCCAGACTGAAGAGTATATAAAATTGATCACCTCGATGGGGAAGGGGCCGCAGGAGTGAATTCCTGAGGAGAGAAGACTCTGGTGAGGAGAGAAGTGAGGGTCTCTCCATCTTGAGATGTTGAAGAGAGAAGGTGAATAAAGACTTTTTCCTGAGGGTTACCCACTTTTCCTGCTGGTGACTGGAAATCTTTCCCCCCAACACTTCCCAATCGAAGAGACTTTCTGAAAAGAAACCTGAACAGAACTTTACCTCAGCTCCTGTTGCCCAGGGGTGAATCAACCTGACTTTCTCTCAGGGGGGCTCAGGCTGCCAAGGCCTGACTTCCCCCCAAACTTGAGGAAGGAGTAAAAGGGTTTAGCTAGAGACAGGGACCCCCTTTTCTCACTTCCCTTTTCCCATTCTTCCCTGCCCATTATTTCCTTTTGTAGTACCTGATTGGGTTAACATTAAAAAGTTATCTGTTCCCCAAACTGAGTGTGAGTGAATGGATCAAGGGGAGACCTTTTTGGTCTCAAGTAGTGGAGGGGGAAAAGAGGGTCAAGAGTGTATTTGGGAGAACAGCTTTGGCTAAGAAGGGAAGGTAGAAGGGGGAAAATCTTCAATACCCCCTCTCCTCTCTCTGAGCCAACCCGTTACATCTGCTATCTTCCCTGAACACCGCTTTGTAAAAGGGGGGGGGGTTCTCTTTCTTTCTCCCTCTCCATACTTCAGGGCCCAAGCCTCCCCTCTAGATTACATCCCTTCCCTCTCTTTTTATTTTTTTAAAACACCCTACAGATTTGCAATCATTAGGGGATACTCACAAGACAGACTTGCACCTGTATCTACCAGTAGATTATAAATATGTTCCCCCACGTTTAATGATATGTGTGGCTCTGTGCTATTCAGTGGTGAATGTGTCTCAATTATTGGTGTCAACACAGATGGATCTGGGAATTTGATCTCTAATACCTGTTCATCATATCCCACCTCCCTCTTACCTTTCACTTCACTGCACTGCCAGGAGTTTGTACTGCTGTTGTTTCCCCAGGATTTAGTAATTCCCCCATAACTTCCTTCAGCTTCTGTTTCTGCTCTATTGCTCCCACTTGCTAGTACTACTTTTGAATTTATGTTTTCTTCTTCAGAGCTTTCCATTGCTTCATTGCTCTCACTAGCTGTTGCTATTGTATTGATCTGTTGTTCCTTACACTCTGCACTCATTCTGTTGTTTTCCATTTGTATATCATTGGTCCTATCATTTTATCTAATGGGTATTTCCTGTTGCCTATTGTTTTCTAGTATTGTGCTTTTCTGGGCACACCTTCATAATGCACAGGTGAAGTGAGGTAAACTAAGTCATTGACCAGAAAAATTTGTTTTTACCTGGGAAAGTAGAAGTCAGAAATGAGTTTTTCTGTGAAGGTCAGTCAGCTCAGAATAGTTAGAATCCATGAGAAAATAAATCCCTCAGTGCCAGCAGCTGGGATAAGATACAAGGAATGTCTTGTACCTATGCCACTGACCAATTTAGCTTCTTGACAATAAGGCCGCTTGCTCCATCAAGGTTATGTCTCATAATGAACATTGTTTGCTTTGTATCTTGCACCCTATAAAAACTGCATTGTAACTTCATTCCAGTGCAACTTTCACGAGGAAGGTTGCCCTGACCAATTAAGTATGTATTACTAAAAAATAATATTGGTTCCATTAATTGAAATTTTGGGTGTCCAGACCCACTTTATAAAGTGCACCACTTCAGATGGAGGCCCCCCAGGGAGATCTCAAGGCCCTGGACTGGGAGGTAAGGACCTCAGAGAGGGCTGCTGTGAGAGTGAGTGAGTATATGTGTGTGTGTGCGCGCAAGTGCCTGAGTGTGCTTGAGTGGGGGAGAGATCTCTAGGCTCGTAGCATATGTCTAAATGGCTGGGGTTGTAACCCAAATCATATGTGGGCAGCTTTTGCTAAGCTGGAACCTGTGAAAGAGTCTCAAACCCTTATCCCCTTTGGGGGTGTTTCCCAGTGCAGATTTGGAGAGTATGCATTTTCTAACTCCCTCAAGAAATGGGATCAGAAATCCAAGGAAGTGAATGGTGCCTTCTCAGGGGCCCGCCCCCTGGTTCTGATATTTGAGATCCCAGACAAATTTTTATAAGTGTTAGAACCATTGTTCTGGTAATTTGTGATGCTCTAGAGCTATGGTTTGGTTTGCCTTAAGGTTAATCTGGAGTGTATTGTATTGCTCTTAAGGGTATCTGAGAGTGCTGTTTTCACTCCCTAGGTTTTGGTACCTGGGAGGTCTGGTTCTGTTTCTGATCTCAGAGCTCCAAAGGTCTTGTACCCAGGAGTGCTGGTATCGCCCTAGGAGATCTGTTTTTCACTCTAGTGGTCTGTTCTGTTCTGGAAATCTGGATCCAGTCAAGGCTAGTGGGCTGCCAGATGTGGCACTAAGCCCAGAGCCCTGGTTCCAAGAACAGACTTCTCTTGGAATCACAGGGAACCCTTTTGGGTTTACAGGTATGTGAGTGTGTGATTGATTGTGTGTCTTGGACATTTCTATTGCGTCTTTGTCTTTGTGTTGTTTGTTATAATGGGAGAAACTGTGCCTGCTCTAACAGCAAGCTTCCAAGCAAATACCTGTTTGATGATTTTGTCTTCTTTCTTCCTTGGATGGGCCCCCAAGGGAGAAAAAGGAGAAAAATTCAGAGCAGAAAAATGGAGATTTTACTCCACAATTTGAGGTAATTTTTCAGTTAAAATTTTGTTTTTTATTAAGGGTTGATGTATGCAACTCACTAATGATTTTGATATGGTACAATGCAATTTCATTTATTGTGGTAACTGTCAGTTAAATGTGAAATGTTAGCCAGATTTATTGAGCACAAAAACTCATGGTTAGAGGTTTGTTTTGTTAAACCTTGCAATGCATAATGGTTTCAGTGAATTTGAGAATTGTCTAAATGTGATTAATAGCCAACCTGATGTAGAGAGGGAATGTTCTAGCTACTTTGTAGATGTTAAAGTCATTCAGAAAAAAGCTATAATATTGTTGAAAAGAACTTATTCTAGAATTAAACTTGGGATTTTTCAAATAATACATTATGTTAATGTATGTACTGTGTGAATTTCAAAACTATTCGACCCTAATCAGACCATTCTTTAGAAGATCTGATTTAGCTATTTCCTGATCAATAACAATAGAGATACTTGGAATAACAGAATCAGGTCTTGGAAACTACATTTCTCCTCCCTTCTTAGTTTAACAAGATTAGGAAGGTCTACATCAAACTCAAAATTTAATTATCTGAGAAAATGGCCTTCAACAGACATGTGCAAAAAAAGGACAGACCTCTGGGCTGTCCTAAGTTAAGCTTGAACCACCATTGGCACATGTGAGATGCAGGAAGTGAGGTAGAGAATAGCCTCTGGAGTTCTCATGACTTCCTGTGGAGAGGGCTAGAGCGGTTCGATCCTGAAGCTTGAGCTTGGTGGAGCCCTGCAGACAGGTTTCCTTCAGACAGGTCACATGAGTGATAAGAACCGACCCCTTTCTCTGCCTTGGCTCTCCAGGGCCTTAAACTCTCACTTTGGCTCAGCCTGAGCCAGTGTGGTTTTTGAATTAAACTCCTTTCCTTCTCTTCCTCTAATATTTTCTTCCTCCTGTTGTAATTAAATCACCACAAAATTTGGCAACTGACTTGGATACTTTATTATTTGAGATTTCCCTTGGTGACCACTTAAATTTAGATTTTTTCAGTCTCAACCATAATTTCACCTTTTACAACTGTCAGAACCAGCAATAAGTGATCATATGACACACAAGAAGTTTTTGTTTGAAGTGGATTGATCTGTGCATGGGATTTTATACAGGAACTAAGAATTTGGTATATTGCAAAAGAAGGGATTTTTTTAAAACATTGTCATATTTGACTAAGAATATCTGAATGAATTTAAGATCTAGAGATCAACATGTATTCAGACACAAATTGCCAGAAAGTAATGAGGGAATACAAAATATGTGTGCATTTGTACTATAAAGTAAATTAAGTTTTCCACCTGAATAGATTAAGTATATATGATATGCTAACCATATGCCCTTAACAAGAAAAAAATTGACCAGCCTTGAAATCAAGAAGGGTTTTTTTTTTTAAGTATGGTAGCTTTCCTCTACTTGCAATAATGGTAAAGAGGAGAAGGCAGAAAAAATAAGAGTAATTAAAAATAAAATAAACAAATACTAGGGTGAATTATAGTATGATTTAGACATCAAAAATTATAAATTGGAATAATGTTGATGGAATTTAATCAGGTATGTAGTAATGTTTTGAGGTAAAAGAAAACTGAACTGGAGATTGTATTCTGCTTTAAACAGAGAGTTGAAAGGAGTCAGGGTAAATACTTTGGACTTTAGTTTGTTTAAATAATGAAAGATTGCTAAAGGACTTAATCAAAGTTATTTGGAAGTGTGGAGTTCAAACTAAACTCTACTGAGAGTAAATTATTATGAAGGGTTTGATACGTTCAAATATTGTGGTAAGCCCACTCTTTAATGAGGGATAAGTGACAAGTTTGTTAAGTAATAAAAACCTAAATCAAATCAAGCAGCCTTAGGATGAATTGCTTACAAGCTATTAACCCCTTCCTCAAACACAGGAGGAAGAAAGAAGTACTTATAATTGTTTCAAATTGATACTCGGGGACTAAAATAGCAAAACAATGAATGTGTATGACCCCCCCCCCAAGATGACAACTACTGTGGGATAGAATTTAAAGACAAGTATATTTTAATTATATATTTCAGAAGTTTTAAGGAGATGTTCAAAAGATAAAGTTGCCAGCATGTCCTACCAAATGGCTTGCTTGAAGCTATAGGATCTTAATGCAAACATTCCAGGTCCCAAATAATAAGATAAGTTAAGTAATATGTAATTGATGAGTTACTTCACATGGACTTTGGTAATATAACTTGAAAGACCCCCAGATGTTAGTTGAAGTTTTGATTAATTATTGACCTGTACAGTGGCTAAGGGACAGGCAGGATTTTGAAAATTGTTTATGTGGTTGCTCACAATTTTATGACTGTGCTGTGAATTGATGCTAATATGGCCTAAAATTTGTAACTGATGAGCACTATGCTAAAGATACAGTGTTTCAATGATATAATCCTTTATGTAAGGATTCTTCAGAGTTTTTGATTAGCACATGCAGGGATACCAAATGGAATGTTATTTTTATGATTGTAAAAAGCAACTCAGAGAAGGTACAGATGTATGTTGAATATGGAAGTAGAGGGATTTTGCTAGGAGGTCCATAAAGCTTGAATACACAGATCTGTAGAGAGAGAGGAAATAGGAAAGAGAGAGAGGAAGGTGAAAACGTGAAAGAAAATGGATAGATGTTTTGCTCTTATAATTGTATCACTGACCTAGGGATAATTTCTAAAAATAATGTATGTGGTGTTGGTAAATCACAAATGATTCTGAAATTTCTCTGGAAATTTATGCTAAAGAGATTCCTGTATGGCCTTGTCTTAGTCTAAAGAGATGGCCTGGTCCAGGAGATGATCCAAACTGATTTATATTTACTATTTATATTTATTATTTTGCTACTCAATTCAGCACTCTTGTTCCTTATTGCCAAAATATGTAAGAATAACTGAGTGATCAGCCTTTGTTTGAAGGTATGAAAATTTGTTTCTGGACTGTTGATAAGGAGAATTTCTCTGAGCTATAATGGGTAAGACTTGTCTTTTAAGGAAAAAGAAGGCTTCTGGGATCTAATGGTGACAAAGTACACAAAGGACAGAGAAAGTCCTGGGATGGTTATTGAGGCAATTCAAAGTTCACCTTGGACTGGACCTTTTCTAACCATCTAGGCTGTTAATCTTTCATTGACACAATAATGACATGAACCAGTGACAGCTTTGGCCTGTATGTGAAGTCCCCCACACTTGGGATGTGAGGACATGTTTTCCCTGTCTGCCTTCTCTTTAGTGAAAAGTTCCCATAATCAGCACATAATGCAAATTGTAGAAATAAAAGTTTCCATTTCCCCAAACTACCTATTAGTTTAATAATTGAAAATTATCAAATTGTTAGGGAACATACTTTGAGAACTAGGTAGAGTTGTATGTGTAGCCCTGATTTACCACCATTAAAGTTTGGATTTTGTGCTTGGAAAATAAATAACCCAAAGCTTTCTGGATTTCCTTCAGGATATAGGGTGTATTAGAGGGTTGGTTTGGGTATAATGGAGAAAAAGTAGATGATAAATGCCCATAAGGTAGAAGGAGGGTGAGATGGATTCCCCCTTCAGTCTTCTTCAAATATGTCTCTCCACTAACTCTACCTTTACTCCCTTCTAATAACTGATTTAATGGGTGAACCTCTTCCCTTGGGTAAGAGAGAGAAATCAGCTCTCTCCCTCTTCCAATATGACAAAGAAGTCAATTTAGGATAACTGACAACTTTATTCTAACAAATTGTGATTAGGGGTAAGATAAGCAAGATGTCTGCAGATTGGAATTTATAGGAAAGAAGGTGAAGGGAGTCCCTGTCTGTCTAAAATATCTTTTTCCCTCCCTCCAAAGTTGAGAGACTCAGGCTTGCCAGCCTGGTTTCTAAGAGGTTTAGGGTTTGTGACCCCTGGTCTATCACAGCAGCGCCAATGTCCAGACCCAGGGTGTCGCAGGAGCTGTATGAGATGTTATGCTGTTCTTCTCAGGTTCTGCCACAATTCTTGGTATTTTGGGAGAAATGGTGGTTAGGTTCAATGAGGCATTTGAATAGCTCAAGAGAGAAATCTCTGATCATCATCATTCCGTCACCTTGGCTGTCCCAAGATAGAGCATCCTGGGAAGTGGAGCAAGGACTTCTGGGGGTTGGAATCCTAGGTTCAAGTCTCCATTTTTACACTGGTCAGAGTAGATCAGTCCTGAAGCATTTCCTACTGCTTGAGTCACAGTGGCTTTTGTTGCCAAAGTGTTTTTTTAAAAAAAACAACATATTTTTTATTTCATTAATTAGAAACATTATTTCTTGGTTACAAAAATCATTTTCTATTCCTCCCTCCCCTCTCCACACCCCTCCCATAGTTGATGTGCAATTTCACTGGTTAATACATGTGCCCTTGATCAGAACCCACTTCCATGTTGTTGGTGTTTGCACTAGGATGTTCATTTAGAGTCTACATCTCCAGTCATATCCCCCTCCACCCATGTAGTCAAGCAATTGTTTTTCTTCAGTGTTTCTACTCCCACAGTTTTTCCTCTGAATGTGGATAGTGTTCTTTCTCATAGATCCCTCCAAGTTGTTCAGGATCACTGCATTGCCACTAATGGAGAAGTCCATTACATTCGATTGTACCACACACAGTGTATCAATCTCAGTATATAATGTTCTCCTGGTTCTGCCCCTTTCACTCTGCATCACTTCCTGGAGGTTGTTCTAGTTCCCATGGAATTCCTCCACTTTATTATTCCTTTGAGCACAATAGTATTCCATCACCAACACATACCACAATTTGTTCAGCCATTCCCCAATTGAAGGGTATCCCCTCATTTTCCAACTTTTTGCCACCACAAAGAGTGCAGCTATGAATATTCTTGTGCCTCTATTTTTCTTTATTATCTCTTTGGGGTACAAACCTAGCAGTGCTATGGCTGGATCAAAGGTCAGACAGTCTTTTAGTGCCCTTTGGGCATAGTTCCAAATTGCCCTCCAGAAATGTTGGATCAATTCACAACTCCACTAGGAAGGAATTAATGTCCCTACTTTGCCACATCCCCTCCAGCACTCATTACTTTCCATTGCTGTCATGTTAGCCAATCTGCTAGGTGTGAGGTGGTACCTGAGAGTTGCTGTGATTTGCATCTCTCTGATTATACAAGATTTAGAACACTTTTTCATTAGCTTATTAATGGTTTTGATTTCTTTGACTGAAAATTTCCTATTCATGTCCCTTGCCCATTTATCAATTGGAGAATGGCTTAATTTTTTGTACAATTGATTTAGCTCTTTGTAAATTTGAGTAATTAAACCTTTGTCAGAAGTTTTTGTTATAAAGAGTGTTTCCCAATTTGTTATTCCCCTTCTAATTTTGTTTACATTTGGTTTTGTTTGTACAAAACCTTTTTAATTTGATGTAATCAAAATTATTGATTTGTCATATTTTGTGACACTTTCTAAGTCTTGCTTGGTTTTAAAATATTTCCCTTCCCAAAGGTCTGACATGTATACTATTCTGTGTTCACATAGTTTACTTATAGTTTCCTTCTTTATGTTCAAGTCATTCACCCATTCTGAGTTTATCTTGGTGTAGGGTGAGAGGTGTTGATCCAAGCCTTGTCTCTCCCACACTGTCTTCCAATTTTCCCAGCAGTTTTTATCAAATAGAGAATTTCTGTCCTAATAGCTGGGATCGTTGGGCTTGTCATAGACTGTCTTGCTGAGTTCACTTACCCCAAGGCTATTCCACTGATCCTCCTTTCTGTGTCTTAGCCAGTACCTAATTGTTTTGATGACCACTGCTTTATAGTATAGTTTGAGATCTGGGACTGCAAGGCCATCATCCTTTGCATTTTTTTTTCATGATTTCCCTGGATATCTTTGATCTTTTTTTTTTTTCAAATGAACTTTGTTATGGTTTTTTCTAATTCAGTAAAAAAGTTTTTAGAAGTTCGATGGGTATGGCACTAAATAAATAGATAAGTTTGGGTAGGATGGTCATTTTTATTATGTTAGATTGTCCTACCCATGAGCAGTTAATATTTTTCCCATTGCTCAGATCTAGTTTTAGTTGTGTGGAACGTGTTTTGTAGTTGTGTTCATATAGATCCTGTGTTTGTCTTGGCAGATAGATTCCTAAGTATTTTATATTGCCTAAGGTGATTTTCAATGGGATTTCTCTTTCTAATTCCTGCTGCTGAAATGTGTTGGAGATATATAGAAATCCTAATGACTTATGTGGGTTTATTTTGTATCCTGCAACTTTGCTAAAGTTGTTGATTATTTCCACTAGCTTTTTAGTTGATTCTCTAGGATTCTTTAAGTAGACCATCATATCATCAGCAAAGAGTGATAACTTGGTCTCTTCATTGCTTATTTTAATACCTTCAATTTCTTTTTCTTCTCTAATCGCTACAGCTAGTTTTTCTAGTACAATGTTAAATAATAAAGGTGATAATGGGCATCCTTGTTTCACTCCTAATCTAATTGGAAATGCATCTAGTTTATCCCCATTGGAGATGATGTTGGCTGATGGCTTTAGATAGATACTGCTTATTATTTTTAGGAAAGACCCTTCTATTCCTATACTTTCTAGTGTTTTCAATAGGAATAAGTGCTATATTTTGTCAAAGGCTTTTTCTGTGTCTATTGATATGATCATGTGATTTTTGTTGGTTTGCTTGTTGATATGGTCAATTATGTGGAGGGTTTTCTTGATATTGAACCATCTTTGCATTCCTGGTATAAATCCTACCTGATCATAGTGAATAACTGTCCTGATCACATGCTGGAGTTTTTTTGCTAGTATCCTATTTAAGATTTTTGCATCTATGTTCACTAAGGAGGTTGGTTTGTAGTTTTCCTTCTCCATTTTTGACCTGCCTGGCTTTGGAATCAGTACCATATTTGTATCATAAAAGGAATTTGGTAGAACTCCCTCTTTCCTTATTATGTCAAATAGTTTGTGTAGTATTGGGATTAGCTGTTCTTTGACTGTTTGATAAAATTCACTTGTGAATCCATCAGGCCCTGGAGATTTTTTCTTGGGGATTTCTTTGATGGCCTGCTCAATTTCTTTTTCTGATATGGGATTATTTAAAAATTCTCTTTCTTCTGTTAATCTGGGCAGTTTGTATTTTTGTAAATATTCATTCATATCACTTAGATTGGCATATTTATTGCCATATAATTGGGCAAAATAGTTTTTATGATTGCCTTAATTTCCTCTTCATTGGAGGTAAGCTCTCCCTTTTCATCTATGATACTGTTAATTTGGTTTTCTTCTTTCTTTTTTTTCTTAGATTGACCAGTACTTTGTCTATTTTATTTGTTTTGTTTTTTCAAAATACAGCTTCTAATCTTATTTATTAGTTCAATAGTTCTATCACTTTTGATTTTAATTTCTCTCTTCATTTTTAGGATCTCTAATTTAGTTTTCTTCTGGAGATTTTTAATGTGTTTGCTTTCAAGTTTTTTGATTTGCATGTCCAATTCATTGACCTCTGCCCTCCCTAATATTTTAATATATGAACTCAAGGATATAAATTTTCCCCTGAATACTGCTTTGGCTGCATCCTGTAGAGTTTGAATGAATGTCTCATCATTGTCATTTTTTCTTTGATGAAATTATTAATTGTTTCTATGATTTGTTCTCTAGCTAACCCATTTTGCAGAATCATATTATTTAATTTCCAATTATTTTTTGATTTGACTCTCCATGTACCCTTACTGATCATTTTTATTGCCCTTTAATCTGAAAATGTTGCATTTATTATTTCTGCTTTTCTGCATTTGTTTGCCATGTTTTTATGCCCTAGTATATGGTCAATCTTTGTGAATGTACCATGTGCTCCTGAAAAGAAGGCATATTCCTTTTTGTCCCTATTTATTTTTCTCCATTCTATTAACTCTATTTTTTCTAAGATTTCATTCACATATTTTACCTCTTTCTTATTTATTTTTTGATATGATTTATCTAAATTTGATAGTGGTAAGTTCAGGTCTCCCACTAATATAGTTTTACTATCTATTTCCTTCTTCAATTCTGCTTATTTCTCCTTTAGAAATTTGGATGCTATACCATTTGGTGCATACATGTTAATTATGTATATTTCCTCATTGTCTATACTCCCTTCTATCAGGAAGTATTTACCTTCCCTATACCTTTTAATCAGGTCTATTTTTACCTTGGCTTTGTCAGATATCATGATTGCAACTCCTGCTTCCTTTCTATCAGTTGAAGCCCAATATGTCTTGCTCCAAGTTTTAATTCTGACTTTGTTAGTATCTACCCACCTTAGGTGTGTTTCTTGTAGACAACTTATGATAGGACTTTGGATTCTAATCCACTCTCCTATTCGTCTATGTTTTATGGTTGAGTTCATCCCATTCACGTTCAAAGTTATGATTGTCACTTTTGAATTCCCTAGAATTTTTATATCCTCTCCTAGTTCTAACCTTTCTTCTTTTGCTATATCCTTTGAAACCAGTGGTTTACTTTTAATCAATCCCCTTATTAGTTTGAAAAGAAACCAGGTTTCCCTGCCATGGCCTTGAGCCACCCCCCAGGAAGCTTCAGTTTTCTGTTTGTTTGATAACAAGAAGTTATCATTTGATGTACAACAACAGTATGTCCTAAATACTTACATTTTTCAAAATTCTAACCTTATTCTCAAATGCCTTAATTTATCACTTCATGGTATCCAGATCTAAGGAGGAATTAATTTAGGAAGGAAATAATGTCTCTACTCTATAGAAATGATTTGTAATTAGCATCATTTCCTATAGAAGGCTTTCCAAAAAACTTCCTGTGAAGCAAAAATTAAAAGATAACATGATATTCGGGATTTCAAATATGAAATAATTGACATTCCAATGGCTTCTATTCAGTTGAAAGCATTATCAAAATAATTATATAGAAAATCATCATGTATCTATCTACTTTATACTCTGGATTGATTACACTCAGAGGCCAGTGTAAAATAATCAATGCAATTACACTTATTTCTACAATTTCTAAACCTATTCCTTACATATCAAATCTTAAGCCTATTTTATATTAAGGTCTGTTCTATATATGGTGAAAATTTATCACACCAGTGCAGAAGGCCAAGCTAAATAGGTTTGTTAGGAGGAGGCCAGACTCCCAATAAAGCTGGTTGTTGGTCAAATCAAGAGCAGAGACCTCCAAGCCTCAGGAAATAGCTTTTTTTTTTTTTTAACCCAAGAACTCTGACTGCAGTGACAGAAAATACAGCCAGAATGAAAATAGCATGGATGCAAAACCTTTCACATGGGCATCTTCTTAATGACACAAGTGCTGATCCATCAGGAAAGTAAAAGAAGATCACTATGGGTGGTAACTTTGCAATACTCAGTCAGGGTCTTGGGGTTTTTACTGATGATTATAGTGGAATGTGTAAGGGGTGTATGGGGGTGCTCAGGGAGTAGTATCTCTGGTATGGAGGGCTTGTTGTGCCCTCTTAGGGCAGCTCTCCAACCTCTGACCCTCACCTGACACCCAGCTCTCACTTGTGGCTCCCAGTAGCTGCTAGAATGTGGCAGCGGCAACACCCTGGGCAATGACCTGCTAAACCTTGTGAGGGTAGCCATTGGGTTGTAGACCCCTGGTGAACTAAGGCTTTGCTCATCCAGCATGTGAAGACTGCTTCAGCTGAACAGATGGAAGAAACCAATAAGAAGGTTCAACGGCTGAGAGGGCGATGTAGCAAAGCACTGTGGAGTGCTTAGGGCATGTTGGAGCACAAAAGACAACACGGCCATCCAATGCAGCTGAGGAAGTGTCCAGGTGTAAAGATTTTTTGAGCCAATGGACCCAGGCTTCCAACGCCAAGAGAGTGAGACTGTCTCTGAGCAGGACATTATTGGCCACAGTGACCTAACTCACGCCTTATTAGACCACATTCCTTTCCAAGTCACATCTTGGACTAGTCTCCTCCTCTTTGATTTTGTGATTATCAATTCAACCAATGTTAATACCTATGCCATGTCACGTATTCATTAATTACCTCCCACTCCACATTCCTAAACTCTGAAATAAAAGGTTGGGGACAAGTGCAAGCCTCACTCTTGGCTTCCAGCTTGCTCCTCTTCCTTAAATTAATGTTTCTAATGAATTGTCATCTGCTAATGAGAAGATTAAGTACTTTTTAAAAGTGATTTTAATGTAAGAAATTTGCTGCCTCCCAGAATCCAAAAAGTGAACTCATTGCAGAAGATACCATAAAGATGTCTGCAAAGACCACATGCTACTCCAAGACATCCCGAGCAAGTCTTTTGATGTGCAGTTGAATTTTGGGGAGTTAAATGCATTTGTTTTGTCAAATGCATATATTTCATATAATGTGCAAATGAGGACTGCCCCCCTAGTTGACTTTGTTCTATTTCTCATTTCTTTTTAAGTTATTATATATTCCCCTTAACAAAAAAAAAAAACTCTCTTAAGTTTGGTTATGTTTGTAGGATCCCTATGCTGGGGAACTATAATCCCCATCATTCTCTACCACTTAAATATATATGCTGGAACTACATTCTGCAATATGCCTTGCACCTACTAGGGTTTCCTCCCCCTACTTCCTGACATGAGATTGGTTTTATAAGTGGGCTAATCCCATGCTAGGGAGGGACCTCCTCCCCCTACATCTTGGCAGTGGATTAGCCTACAAATGGACCAATCCCACACAACAGGGGCAGCTGTGGATCAGAACTTAGAGACGGTTCAGGGAAGTGGAACAGGAGAAGACCTAGTTCATGGTGAAGGTGTTTTTTTGTTTTCACTTTATTAAATATCCTTCCCCATATTTTTGGAGTCTTTTTCCCCCATCTTACACCACAGTCATTGGTCTCCACATTTTTCTCTTCAAGGTCTTTTGATATATAAACTGAAATCCTCAATGGTCACATTAGGCCATTTGGGGCAGTTTGGACCACTTTGCGGCAGTTATTTACAAACTGTCTTAATTTGCCTGACATCTCAACAGGTTTTGACAGTCGGGAAGTGCCAAAGTATGTGCTCATCTTCGGTATCATTTTTATAAAGTTTAGGGATTTTTCTGAGGACTAGATCAAAGTCTCAAATGCTGTTGCCACTGAACTGGACATTACACCAGCCATTACAAAGGACAAAGTCTCAACTCCTTTGATATATCTGAGGCATGTTTCTCTGTGGAAGGAATTATGGGTGCCTGGCTGCATAGGCAAGGCTGGAGCAGAAGGTAGAGGTTAGTAAGAGTTTAAGGCACCAAAGCTTCTGTTGCTTCCCTCTGTACTTCAATCAAGGGGTGAACCTTCCTAAGTCCAATTCTGTGGCCTTTCTCCAGTAGGTGTTTCCTTGTGGCCACAAACACTGACAGGGCTTGGCAGTGGGAAACCTACACCAATCTTTTGATGCAATATTTATTTCTTGACTTCAGAAATGATGCCAGTCTATTCAAATAAACAGAAAAGACTATATTAGAAAATAAGGGAGTGCAATGAAAGTAGGCACCCTTTTAAGTATATCCAAAAAAATTCCTTAAACCTAGTTTCTTGATAAAGGACTTTGTCAATTAGGGAAAAAATATCCCCACTCTCACACCCCCTAAATTGGCCAAGATGACAAAAGGTGGAACAATTACCCAACCTAATTACTCCTGTTCCATCTTTGGCACAGGTGCCAAAGATTATATGCACAGCTCTCTGGGGGCAGTTGGCCACCCTCCCTCCCCACCCCAATCCCCCTAGATTTCCTTACTAGAAAGGCAGAGGGACTCAGGAGCTACTTACTTTCCCCTCTCCACTTCTCCTGAGGACATTTTCTCACATCATCTGCTCCTCTGCCCTGAAACCAATGGAAAAGTTTTCTCCTTCCTCTATGTGGGGTTAAGGGAAGGCTAGGGTGTACCCAGCATATTGGGGAGGGGGAAGGCCCAGTATTCCATCTTTGCAAAGTTCTCATCATTGGCCTATTCTTAGTACGGGTAGGGTGTTCAATATCAGGGTCTTTTTCCATCAAGTCCCATCATCTCACCCCATTGGTCTAGCATTTAGGGGGTGATTAGAATCCTAAAGAGGGAGTAGTCACAGAATTTGATTCTACATTTTCTCACTATTTTGCTCAAACTATGACACAAATTGGGATCTGGATTCATACCTACCTATTCTAGGAGTAATCATAGCTATTCTTGGGGTAATCTTGCCTAGGTCCCATTAACACCAGAGCTTTAGTTTCTAAATAAGGTCCCTGCCAAGGTGGTTACAACACATTTTATTTGTCCTAGCATAGAAGGGAGAATCCAGTCTCTCCCTAAAGAACAGCTTTTGATGATCAATTTTTTAAATACTAAACAGCCTAGTACATAGTGCCAAAACAAAACTGGCAATTATATGGCACCTGACAACCAGATAAATAGGTAGCAACTAGTTTGTTAGCATGGCAGAATAAAGCCAAGATCAGTAGTGGGAGTTATCTACCCCACACCTAAACTGCCTGAGACCAATGCTTACCAAGATTCAACAATCATTTTACACTCCCTCGTAATCCTCTTTCTTCCAACCAAGTTTTTAGTCCCCTTTAGATTATGGCCCAAGCCCTAGTGCATTACCATGTCAGATTCAGGGTAAAGAGAGTGGGAAGCAGTTTTGATGTTTTTTTTAATTTTTAAATTTGCCAAGTTTTATAAAAACATAATTCAATGTATTCATTGTCAAAGTTTTAGAACTTGGAACTGCTAGGGGCCCCAACAGTGTTAGCTGGAAAGAAGTCCAAGACACCTGGTAGGGCAAGAAAAAAAGTTGATAAAACTTTTTGGTCATTTTTTCCTTTCCTTTCTTTTTTTCTTTTCTTTCTTTTTTTCTTATCTTTCTTTTTTTCTTCTTTTCTTTCTTTCTTTCTTTCTTTCTTTCTTTCTTTCTTTCTTTCTTTCTTTCTTTCTTTCTTTCTTTCCTTTTTTTTTTTTTTTTTGGTTAGGGAAGTTAAGCAAATAAGTCTGTTCCTTCACCAGATCCTTAAAAGAATTTTCTTCTTTGTAGGTTCATCTTCCTCTGAATCCGCTAGAAGCACCAAGACCCATGACCATTCCATCTTTCTCTTTGCATTAGGGAGCCCCAGAAAGAGTCAACACTGCCCATTAAAGATAGCAGGAGAGAAGCTTCTCAGGCCCAAAGATTATTGGTGGGGGGAGGTAGAGCAAGGCAATCAAGTCCTCCTTTGTGCAGTCAAGCTTATTTTTGTTTGAGCATTAGAGAAAGAAAAAAGGCAAAAGCAAAAAAAAAAATCACCTCAGTTGCTTCTACCTCCTGCACTCACACCAAAATCCTGGACAAAAAGTCCCTCACAGTGTGGGATTGGTCCACATATAGACCAATTCCATGCCAGGACAGAAGAACCTTGGGAGGTACAAAATTTTAAAACACAGCATCAAACTCAAGTCTCATGAACCATGAATGTGACAGTCAGTATCACAAAGTTATCTTCTCAACTTGGGTTTCTTTTTTAGGAAGTTTGGGGATTTTTCAAACGACTAGATATCAAAGTCTCAAATGTTGCTGTCACTGAACTGGCCATTACAAAGGACAAAGTCTCAACTCCTTTGATATATCTGAGGCATGTTTCTCTGTGGAAGGAATTAAGAGTTCCTGGCTGCATAGGCAAGGCTGGAGCATAACAGAGAATTAGCAAGTGGAGGGCACCAAAGCCTATTGCTCCCCTCTGTAGTTCAGTCAAGGAGTGACTTGTCCAATCATGGTCTTTCTCCAGTAGGCGATTCCTTGGGGTCACAGATAACAGAAAATTCAAACACCGGTTTACCCTGTTGTCAGACAAGGCTTGGCACTGGGAAATCCACACCAATCATCTGATGTAATATTTATTTCTTGACTTCAGAAATGATGCCAGTCCAATTCTATGAACAGAAAAGACAATAGAAAATAAGGGAGAGCAACGAAAGCAGGCACACTTTTAAGTATATCCAAAGAAATTCTTAAGCACAGTTTCCTAACAAAGACTGCCAATTAGGTAAAATATATTATCCCCACATTCCCACTCTCACACCCTGTAAATCAGGGAAGATGATAAAAGATGGAAGTCAACATTGAAAGAGTTATGAGAAGACAGTTAAAGACACTGACAGGGACATCAGGAATGTGTGAATTGGTCAAACTTGTTCTATTGTGGAAATTACTAACCAAATAACGTAACCTAGTCATTCCCCTGTTAAGACATATATTTCAAGGTCAAGAACATAAAAGACTTGTGTATCAAAATATTAAGGATTTTTTTCCTTTACAGGCCAAATATCCATCTGTATCTCCCTGCCTAGTGTATGCCTCTTCTACTTCTCATTTACACACCTTCACTTGTAGCTGGTCCAATAAATGCCTCTTCCAGTGCTTTTTGTTAAATTACAAAGTTATCTCTCTCCCTTGCATTAGAGAAGATCAATACTTTATATGAGGAACCACATAGTTCTTACTTCAATATATTGGTTCTCTCTGGAGATAGATAGCATTTTCCTTTATAGCTGACATGGACCTTATTACCCAAAATAGCTTAGTCAGAGTAGTTCATGAATAGAGGACTGCCTTAATGCTAGCATGGCTTGCTTCACCCTTTATCTTTTTAAGAAGGCATGTGACTTATTCCATCTTAACAAAGTCCCCCTGAGATCCATTCAGAGAACAGTCTCCCCAAAGGATCTTACAAAACTCTTCTATCCTATATTAGAAACTGAAGTAGAGAAAGTAAGTAAAATCTTTCAACATGCCAAGTCGCACATTGTATAAACAATTCCCTGTACACTGGTCATTTCCACCTCTTCCCACCTTTATCAAATATTTCATAGTCCTCCCCATTTTCATGCATTTATGACTTGGAAGTATTTGGTCTGGAGGAATCCTAGATTGTACATTTACACTAAACTAAAAAAAAAATGGCTATGTCGGGTAAAGATGTACAAAAATAACGACCCATTTGATCAATAAGTTAGCCTTAAGGTAGATGCTCTAGCTTTATTGTAGTTAGCAAGTATCTAAGACAATGTGAATAGAATGTAGCATATCATTCCACAAGCAAATCCAGACAATTTTAATCTGTGTACAAGTAACAGCTATGCCAAGAATGTACCTCACACTGAATTACAAAACCTAATCAATCTGTTTCTATATCCCAGTAATGGTGAACTTATGGCACAGGTGTCAAAGATGGCATGCAGAGCTCTCTCTGTGGGCACTTGGCCACCCTCCCTCCCCACCCCCAGAGTTCCTTACTAGAAAGGCAGAGGGACTCAGGAGAAACTGCTCACTTCCCCCTCTCCACTTCTCCTGAGGAATTTTCTGATATCATCTGCCCCTCTTACCTGTAGCCAATGGCAATGATTTCTCCCTGATCTGTGTGGGGTTAAGGGGAGACCAGGATATACCTGGCATGTTGGGGATAGGGGAAGGCATAATATGCCATCTTTGCTAAGCTCTTTCATCACTGGCCTATTCTTAGTATGGAGGGGATTCAATATCAGGGGCTTTTCCATCAAGTCCTGTCATCTCACCCCATTGGTCTAGCATTTGGGCAGGGGGAAAGGGGTTAGAATCCTAAATAGAGAGGTCAGGAAGTGGAATCTAGAAAAAAAGACTCCTGCAATGGGAAGGGAGGTCCTCTATACATGGAGGATGTAGCAAGAGGTCCGGGCCTGACATTCCAACTGGGTTCAATTCAAACCCAAGTTCTATTCACTACTTTTGTGACCATGAATTATAGACACTTAATTCTCTCTATCCTCCATTTGTTATCAACAAAATGAGAGGGTTGGACTAGATGTTTTCTGAATTCCTACCTCTGCTCAGGAATTCTTTTGTCCTTTGGACTGAAGATTTAGAAATGCAATAATAAATAACATGACCATGAGTCTGGCATATGAATACATAAGATACAATATCAATACATCAATCATACTTCCAAGATGCTAATATGCCTTGTATGCTACAAATAATATATCCAAAGTAGAGTTTGTCCACTCTATAATCAGAGTTAGAATGCCCTTCAGCCTAGGGGAGCCCAAGGAAATGACAAAAGATCTTTATGAAAGTGACAGGGTGGGGATGGGGAGGAGGGAAGAAATCTGGAATCAGAGGTTCCAATTTTTCATTTCCCAGACCCTAATGTCTTAATGCCAGTTATTACTGGCTACTGCACACCCCGCCCCCATAGTGATGAATCTCATGTAACCCTGAATGTTGGAAATACTTACGATTGTCTCTTGGACATGGAGGTCTCCAGATCTGTATTGATGAATACACTTGATTCTGATTGTAATTCCATTGGCTCACTAAAGGTAGTGGGGATATCAGGGTCACCCCTAAAGGTCCCAAAGCTTCCCCCTTGGATGGTGTCTGTAGGCTACTTAGCAGTGGAACATTCTTTCCTTCTAATGCCTAGCTCTCCTGGGGATAGATCGTTTATAGAAGCTTAAAGCCATAATAACTTGCTCTCCAAAAGGCACGATGTCACTAGAATTGCCTGAGGAATCCTTGAATTTGCTCCCTGTGCTTCTTTTAGGCATTCAGGTGATGACACAATCCATTTTTATTATATAGAAAATCATCATGCATCTATCTACTTTATACTCTGGATTGATAAATGTGCATAAATCCTAGCTGATATCCCTGAATCTCCCAGGACATCATCTTCTGATGTTGGTCTCCTTAAATCAGCTGTTTTGTTCAAAGTATTGTTACTAAGACAAAAAAACATAGGCATATTCTGATCAGAGAATTACAAAGTATAAGGTAAACTTGTTGAATAATGAAAATTTTACATTAAAACACAGTGCAGGTCTAAATCCTTCAACCTTGTTCATGATTTACCAGTTTCAGGAGAATCTTTGCAGAGTTGTGAATCTTTAGTGACCATGGCTGAAAAATCTTGAAATGATTTACTGGACACTCCTTTAAATAGTCCAGACCTAGTATTATTTACTGATAGTTCTTCTTTCATAAGGGATAGCATATGATACACAGGAGCTGCTGTAGTCACAGAATTTGCCACTCTGTGGTCAGCTTCACTGCCCTCCAATATAGGTGCTCAAGGTGCAGAATGGATAGCTCTAAAACATTCCTGTATAATTGCCAAATATAGGAAGGCAAAGATTTACACAGTCTATAGATATGCATTTGCAATATGTCATGCAGTGGGCATGCTTTGGCTTTAATGCGGATTTTTAATATTAGCTGGAAAATGTATAGAAAATGCAGAAATTATTAATGAAGTTCATTCTGCCCTTCAGCCCCCTGAAGCCCTATTTCTAGTTTATTGCTCTGTACATACAGGTGGAACTGACCCTGTCTCCAAGAGGAATGACCTGGCAGATAACGTTGCAAAGCTAGTGGCCTTAGAAGGGCTTTAATTATTTTTGTTTGAAAATTGTATTTAACTAGTCAATTTAGAACATTATTACTTGGTTACAAGAATCATATTCTTTCTCTCCCCTCTCCCCATCCCTTCCTGTACCCGACATGAAATTCCACTGGGTTTTACATGTGTCCTTGGTCAAAACCTATTTTCATCTTGTTGAAATGATCATCACTACGATGATCATTTAGAATCTCCATCCCTAATCATATCCCCCTCGACCCATGTAATCAAGCAATTGTTTTTCCTCTGTTTTTCTGCTCCCACCGTTTTTCCTCTGAATATGGATAGTGTTCTTTCTCGTAAATCCCTCCAAGTTGTTTGAGATCACTGCATTACCACTAATGGAGAAGTACATTACATTTGATTGTACCACAGTGTATCAGTTTCTGTGTATAATGTTCTCCTGGCTCTGATCCATCAGTTCCTGGAGGTCATTTCAGTTCACATGGAATTCCTCCAGTTCATTATTCCTTTGAGCACAATAGTATTCCATCACCAACAGATACCAGAATTTGTTCATCCATTCCCCAATTGGAGGGCATCCCCTCATTTTCCAATTTTTTGCCACCACAAAGAGCGTAGCTATGAATATTCTTGTACAGATCTTTTTTCTTATTGGGGCACAAACCCAGCAGTGCTATGGCTGGATCAAAGGGCATACAGTTGTTTAGCGCCCTTTGGGCATAGTTCCAAATTGCCCTCCAGAATGGTTGGATCAATTTACAACTCTACCAGCAATGCATTAATGTCCCAACATTGCCACATCCCCTCCAACATTCATTACTTTCCTTTGCTGTCATGTTAGCCAATCTGCTAGGTGTGAGGTGATACCTCAGAGTTAGTTTGATTTGCATTTCTCTGATTATTAGAGATTTAGAGTACTTTTTTATGTACTTATTGATAGTTTTGATTTCTTTAACTGAAAATTTCCTATTCATGTCCTTTATCCATTTATCAATTGGGGAATGGCCTGAATTTTTGTACAATTGATTTAGCTCTTTATAAATCTGAGTAATTAGAACTTTGTCAGACATTTTTGTTGTGAAGATTTTTTTTACCAGTTTGTTGTTTCCCTTCTAATATTGGTTGCATTATTTTTTGTTTGTACAAACCCTTTTCAATTTAATGTAATCCAAATTATTTATTTTAAATTTTTTGTCATTTTTTCTAACTCTTGCTTGGTCTTAAAATCTTTCCTTTCCAAAAGATCTGACATGTATACTATTCTGTGTTCACCTAATTTACCTATAATTCCTCCTTTATATTCAAGTTATTCACCCATTCTGAGTTTATCTTGGTGTAGAGGGTAAGATGTTGATCCAAACACAATCTCTCCCATACTGTCTCCTAATTTTCCCAGCAATTTTTATCAAAGAATGGATTTTTGTCCCAAAAGCTGGTATCTTTCAGCTTATTATAGACTGTCTTGCTGAGGTCACTTACCTCAATCTATTCCACTGATTGTAGGGGGGCTGGCCCGCAGCCCTCTGATGAAAGGAAAGATAGAAGGTTGACCTTGGGGGAAGGGTTGGAGCCAAGGAGATGGATAAGAAGGGGGCAGACACCCATGCAATATTTATAATAACCGAGGTCCACAGAATAAGCTCAGCTACTTAGGTTTCACTAGGACATGAAACAGTTAAATAACTTTAAACTAACATACAGGAGTAAGCAATGAGCATGGAGACTAGCTGAAAGAAAATCCACAATCCCTTACAGCCTGGGCTGCAGGTACAGATCGGTCCGGCTTGAGGAGAGGAGATCAAGAAAGAAATCACCAGTCCCTTAGAGCTGGTACTCTAAGCACGGACCATTTGAGGATAGGAGATTAAGGAAGAAAGGTCTTTCAGAGAGAGATAGAGAGAGAGAGAGGAAGTTAAAGTTGAGCTTGGCCAGAGGCCAAGCTCCAGGAAAGACAGAGAGAGGTGAGGGGTCATAAGGTAAGGGGTAAGGGGATGACTTTCTGTGGATGCTCCTATTTATTGTCATTGAGATGCAAATGTACACAAACATATTGATGACTACACAGTGGATTGCCATTGGTTCAATTGTAAAATTACGACAAGGTATAAGTGTGGTTTGTCTCAGCCAGATGAGCACAAAGAAACCTGATTTCCCACCTAAACCTGGCGGACGCTGGGATCAAGGGTCAACGACTTTACTTGCCATGCGCAAGACTGAGCATGCGCTCTCCTAAGACAATCTTTACATTTTAACTATTTCCCTTGACCATAGATAAGTGTGGACTGCTACACTGATCCTCCTTTCTGTCTCTTAGCCAGTACCATATTGTTTTGATGATCACTGCTTTATAATATAGTTTGAGATCTGGTACTGCAAGGTGATACAAAGTTTTCTTTTTCCTTTTACCATTTCCCTTTGTGCACTTTATGCTTGTGCCCTCATATTTCCTCCCTGAGGTACCTCCCAAATTTATCTTTTTTTTTTCACTAGATAATTCTAGAGCCTTGCATCATGTGGCGTAATGCTTATTTCTCACTAAAACTTCTGAATAATGGGGGTTTTCTCCAGAATCTATTGCTTCTTCCATGGATTTCAGGTCTGGGGTCTCCTGTTCTCTAAGTCTTTAGTGAGAGCAACACTGCTTGCTATTAGAGTCTTGTCTCCCATAGTTTTTGTTATCATATACTTTTCCCTGATAATATGCATTTTGATCTTTCCCATCTCTCTTATTTTGGCCTTTTTCACAGCATCGGGCAGTTTCTTACTATGTGTCCCTGACAAGAACATAAAAAAACAAGTCCTGGTATCTCTTTGCACCCTCTGTTGACTTTGGGGTATCTGTATATACTGTGTAGTTTGTCTGTTAAATGTCTTAATTGTAGCCAGGTTTTTAACCTCCTCTAATTCTTTCTGCCTTAATATTTCAGAGGTTTCTTGGAACTTTGTCTTTAAATCATCCCTTTCTTTTTCTTGATCTACTTTGTTATCATGAAGATAGGTGTCAGTGTCTCTAAGTCCATTAAGTGAGATGGTGTCAAACTTAGGATAATAATTCCTGAAGAAATCCCTCAAGTGCTTATCACAGCCTTTGAGAAATTGTCTCCTCACGTGTGCATCTGATTCTCTTGAATTAGGGTTAAAACCTAACAGTCCCTCAGTTTTTTTCAATAAGACTATCAATAAATGCACTTGGGTGTTCATTTTTTCCTTAGGATAATCTGTCAAATTTTCTCCATGCATTGAGTCTTTCTGACAATTGCTTCCTTCCTTACAATAGGTCCTCATGGCATTTTCTTATATAAGCCATTGATCTTAGATTAGAAAAATCCAGATCCTCAAAAACTTCTGGCCAGCTCATGAGTGAAGAATCTTTTCTAGTTTGCTCAATAAAATTTTTATGTTCCTGGGGTATAAAAAGTTCAGATAAAAGAGTTTCTACATCCTCAAAATCTGGTTCATAAAGGCTAAATACTCTCTTTAGTTGTATGATTGAGAGATGAGGCTCTAATAAAAATTTAGGCATACGGTTACATAAAGATTCTAAGTCATGTGTGGTGAATGACTTATGAACCTTTGCATGTAAGATGCCAGAGTTACCAGTGACATTAGCTATATCACGCAAAGACACAATCTTTTGAGCCTTTGATGCATTTGCAAGATTGTTAGCAGATGCATTAATTGATGCCTGTATGTTATTGGCAAGGTAATTTCCCCCTACTGCACCTAATGGTGTCCCAGTATTAGTATTAGTCACTATAT
The DNA here is from genome assembly GCF_027887165.1 of Monodelphis domestica. Classification (NCBI taxonomy): domain Eukaryota; kingdom Metazoa; phylum Chordata; class Mammalia; order Didelphimorphia; family Didelphidae; genus Monodelphis; species Monodelphis domestica. The sequence continues at coordinate 429,623,823 of NC_077229.1, forward strand.
CATCCTAATTAGTCATCCTGTCACGTCCCCAATCTCCTCGTTGGTACCCTTCCCCATGCCGCATTTTCTCTGCATGTAATCCTGGCATATCTCAGTTATAATAGGGATCTGACCAAGCAATGTCTCTAATCTACTATCAATGACTAGAGCATGTACAGTTTTCTTTGAAAAGATCAGGTTGGCACCAGCTTTGATATTCTTTAAGATGTTAGTCACTGCCAAGAACACAGCATAGACTTGGGGTATGATTTGCCAGAGGTAATTTACATCTAGTTAATTCATTGGCAACTGTGTCCATCCCATAGTCATATTGGTTAATGTCCCCAAAACATTGTCTATCATCCCTGCCACTGTATTATAAATGATACTGTAGCCCCAATAAATGGCAATTATTCCTAGCACAGAAGACCAAACTATTAGTTGTAACATGTTTCCCATTAGATCTTTTATAGGCTCTAACTGCCAGGAGTTAACAGTTAGAAAATGGTTGATTTCCCCACAAGCTTTGCTTCTAGCTAGATAGGATCCAAGATGGCTAGATCCTATCACTGACAGCCCTATTATAGCTTCCCTTTTACAGTAGCCTCTCTTCCTCAGTTTTGTAACTGACCAGAGTGGCAGTTGGTAACTGACTTGTTCTCCCCCCACAGAGTCAGTGACAGAGGCTGCTGGCCTCAGGAGTTGTAATTGACAACTTCACAACTGACAGTTGGTGACAGTTAGTCACTAAAGGTTTTTTTTTTTTTAATAAATGGGGTCCTTTTAAATGCGGGGTGCCATATATTTTTAAAAAAATTAAAAAGAGGGAAGGGATGTACCCTGATGGAAGTATGTACCCAAGGTAGGTTTGGACTTTTGGAATGAGAGGGGGAAAGAGAGGAGAACTCCATTATCAAAGCAGGGTTCAGGGGAGACAGAAGATGTAATGGGTTGACTCAGCGAGAGGAGAGGGGGTTTGAAGATTTTCTCCTTAGTTAAAGCTACTCTCCCCAATTCCACTTATCCCTTTCATCCCCACTCCACTACTCGAGACCAAAAAGTCTCCACTCGATCCATTCATTCACACTCAGCTTGGGGAACAGATAACTTTTAATGTTAACTCAATCAATAATGGGCAGGGAAGAATGGGAAAAGGAATGTGGGAATGCGGGTTCCCTATCTCTATCTAAACCCTTTCCCTCCCTCCTCGAGTTTGGGGAAAACTCAGGCCTTGGCAGCCAAGTCTTGGCATTTATGCATGCATATATCTATGTACCTATTTATGTCTTGTCATTTCATCCTATACAGTTTGTCACTGTTCCCTCTGAGTGTAATTCTTCTAGCTGCTCAGGTGATAGCAACAGTTTTTAAGAGTTATCAATGACCTCTTTTCTTATAGTGATACATAACATTTTAACTTATTGAGTCTCTTAAAAAAAGGATTTTTAATTGTTTCATTTTGTTTTTTCTTTTTCCCCTCTTTTTTAATTACCTTTTGATGATTCTCTTGAGTTCTGTGCTTGGGAATCAAATTTTCTGTTCATGTCTGGTCTTTTCTTTATGAATGCTTGGAATTCTTCTATTTTGTTAAATGACCATACGTTCCCCTGTAAGAATATAGTCAGTTTTGCTGGGTAGTTGATTCTTGGTTGTAGACCTGGTTCCCTTGCTTTCCGGAATATCATATTCCATGCCTTTTGGTCCTTCAGTGTGGATGCAGCCAGATCCTGAGTTATTCTCACTGTGTTTCCATGGTATCTGAATGTCTTCTTATTGACAGCTTGTAATATTTTTTCTTTGGTCTGATAGTTCTTGAGTTTGGCTATAACATTCCTGGGTATTGTCAGTTAGGGATTAAGTACAGGAGGTGAGTAGTATCTCTGGTATGGAGGGCTTGTTGTGCCCTCCTAGAGCAGCTCTCCAGCCTCTGACCCCCACCTGACACCCAGCTCTCACTTGTGGCTCCCGGTAGCTGCTAGCATGCGGCAGCGGCGACACCCCGGGCAACGGCTTCGACAGGCCGGCTAAACCCTGTGAGGGTAGCCATCGGGTCATCGACCCCTGGTGAACTAAGGCTTTGCTCATCCAGCATGTGAAGACTGCTTCAGCTGAACAGACGGAAGAAACCAATAGGAAGGTTCAATGGCTGAGAGGGCGATGCAGCAAAGCACTGTGGAGTGCTTAGGGCGTGTTGGAGCACAAAAGACAACACGGCCATCCAATGCAGCTGAGAAAGTCTCCAGGTGTAACGACTTTTCGTGCCATTGGACCCAGGCTTCCAACGCCGAGAGAGTGGGACTGTCTCTGTGCATCAACTTTTCCATTTAAATCTCCTTCACACACAAGTGTCTTTGTGCACACTCATCTACATCACAGATGAAAGCGCCGAGAGACTACTACTACAGGAGGTGATCTGTGGATTCTTTCAATCTCCACTTTTCTCTCTTGTTCTAGAATAGTGGGGAAGTTTTTTTGGATAATTTCCTGTAGTATGATGTCCAGGCTTTTTCTTTTGTCATTATATTGTAGACCAAAGATTCTTAAGTTGTCTCTCCTGGAACGATTTTCTAAATCTTCTGTTTTGTGACTGAAATGCTTCATATTTTCCTCAATTTTTTATTCTTTTGATTTTGTTTTCTAGTGTCCTGTTGCCTTGTGAAGTCACTTAATTGTAGTGGTTGCATTCTGGTTCTAAAAGACTGTATTTCATCCCTGACTTTTTGGTCATATTTCTTCTTTTGGTCTGATTTTCTTTCAAGGTCATCTTTCATTCTCTTTACTGCATCTCTCATCTCCTTTGCCTCATCTCTCATCCTCTTTACCTCATCTTTCATCTACTTTGCCTCATCTTTCATCTTCTTTACCTCATTTTCATGTGCAAAAAGGACAGACCTCTGGGTGGTCCTAGGTCAAGCTAGAGCCACCATTGGCACATGTGAGACACAGGAAATGGGGTAGAGGACAGCCTCAGGAGTTCTCAGGACTTCCTGTGAGGAGGGAGAGAGTCAGTTGGAGGCTGGTGCTTGGAGTTGGAGGAGCCCCTGGACTGTTTTCTCCAGTTTGGTCACGTGAGTGATAGGGACTGATCTCATTCCTTGCCTTGGCTATGCAGGGCCTTGGGCACCCTTTGGCTCAGCCTGAGAAGAGTGGGTATTTTAAGCCCTGTTTCCTTCTCTCCTCTTTCTCTCTCTCCCTCTCCCTCTAATACTTTCTTCCTCTTGTTTGTAATTAAAACACCATAAAAAAGGTTGGCAGCTGACTTGAGTTTTCATTTAGGAATTACATAGCTGAATTCCGTGGTGACCTTAAATTAATATATATCAGTCTTTTAAAGTGATTTCGATATCACAGTTTGGATCCCAGGACTGAACCTGTAGATTTCTGAATCATTAATGCTGTGGCTGCCACTGATAGGAGACATGGGATCATGCCTCTGTAAAATTTAAAATTAAATCTTAATAGTAAAATATTATATTTTAGGAAGTTTATTAAATGATTATTAGAAATCAAGGAATAAAGAGGATTCAAAATAAAAACCACATGCTCATGGCTGGTTAGCCATTTTCAAAATCCCCAGTCACCACCATCACAACTGGCTGCATGTCAAAAGAAGAGAGCAAGAGCCTCAAGTCCCACTGACTTTATCCTCTGTCTACAGGAAGTACATAATGACAGAAAGTCAGTGGGCTCTTGGGAAATGTAGTTCTTTTCTTAAGGTAACAGATTTTCAATTATACATTCCCCCCCCCCCCCCCCGAGACCCACGGAAGACTAGTCTCTCCAGTGGATCTTGTAAACATACCAACGTTGAAATTACAAAAATTTAAGCATAAGAGGAAAAGAGAACACTACCAATGATTGCTAGGCTCATTGACAAAATGGAGTTAGGGGACAATCCCCTTTGTCATCAGAGTATACATGCAAAACAAATGCATTCAAATCTACACAGTTCAAATTATCGCATCCCAAAGTTTACTCTGGATCTTCTGGTGCAGCATGTTGTCTGTGTAGGCATCTTCATGGTGCCTTCTCCACAAACAGTTTACTTTCTGGATTTGGAAAGGTATCATCTTTCTTAACCTAAAATTACTCTCACAAAGAATTTAAATTTTGCAATTTGGAATAATGATACATTCCCTCCTGAAGAGGGTGTTGAAAAACACAGGGATCATTTAGGAATGCATGGCAGAGTTATGAGGTGTATGAATCAATTGGCAAGAGAAATCAAAAATATCCAAAAATCCAAATAAAAGAAATAGATAACTTCTGGATGAAATATAGACTATCAAAGCCTTATGTATAAAAATTCTAAGAACAGGTCCTAGAACCAGGACTCAATTTAATAAATTTCTAACAGACCCTTGAATTAGGGTACAATTAAAGTCATTTCTATCCCACAAGTCTGTAGGACAAAATGGAGTAATATTTCCCTTACCCATTTGCAGCCAAGACTACAGGAAATTGTCACACTATGAAAGACAGAATAGGGACTAGATTATAGGAGCCAGGTAGGAGCTGATTTTGAGATACTTGGCATAATGAGGGACAAGGAAGACTTGCCTTTGACATATGTCAAAATAACCGCAACCTCAAACCCTAAAACAATTCAAGTCCTCGGAGGTCTTGGTTTGAAATTTCATCAATCCCATTGGAACTGGTTAGTCTCTTTGACTTTGTGCTCGATTGGCACTATGCAGTTTAACTTTGAGCTTCTTTGGTACTGTGCAATGGCTCTTTTTGTAGTCTCGTGTCCTGAAATCAGACAGAACCATTAAGCAAAGTCCCATAATTTTTTTAAACAATCAATGGCATCATTTTTATAGTCTAAAGCTTTTTGGGTATGTTTTGACATTAGGGCAAATGTATCTTGAAGTTATATTACTGCAAAATCAAAAAAATTTAAAGAAAATCTTCTTAATACTGGTGACATGTGTTTCAAATACAAAAAGGAAAGAAAAATAAAACTGAAATAGTATATTGTGCATTCAGGCAAAAACAATAATAAAGATGTTTTTCAAATAAAAAATATATAGCGTATAATCATTGACACACTGTCAGCTAAGGAAAGGTAGAAAACAAAGATTTTTCACCAAAAAAATGAGATTCATTTCCTTTTTCAAACCTGGCCATGATCCACAGTGAGTGCAAAGCAATATGTATCTTCACAAAGTAATTCTCCCAATCCAATCTAGATCTGACACTTAACTTATAGAGATAGAAAAAGAGGAAATGTTTCTCCCACCCCTTTGGGGACAGTGGTGGTTAGGGGGAAAGGCTTTATATTTTTAGATATCTGTATTCTTTTAGTTGGGTAAGTCTGACTTGTTGCACTACAACACTGATTGTGTTCAGATCAACTCATTCATCTAATAGAAGTAAGTTATGCACAAGTTTAGTTATAAAGAAAACACTGATTATATGACTTCAGGTCAGAAAAACCTGGAGACACATCAAGTAAGAAATAAGTAAAGAAAAAAGGTTAGTAAAATGTCAGGCTCCTGGCAATATAGCAATTTTACACTTAATAACTCAGAAACCAAATTCTGTGACCACTAGGAAGAAATGTGAAAAGTAAAACTATATGGAGCTTTAGCAATAGCTAGATTATTATCTTTAAAAAGGAAGGAATAATACCAGTAGAGTAAAATGAATAAACATGAGTTCCTGCATGGAATACAGTGTTACTTACTGTGGACAATATAATAAGACAAAATGTGGCATTACAGTGAATTTACAAAGTGGTGGGTATGAGTACTCCAGATATGCGCAATATCACAGAATACACATACACACATATAATTGTCATGTATGTATATTTACCAGTCTATGCATGCAAATTATGTATAGATACTTACTAGTCAGGTAACACTAGGCAAGTTGCTTAACCCAGTTAGCCTCAGTTTCCTCCTCTGTAAAATAAAATGTAGAAGGAAATGGAAAACCACTCCAGTATTTTTGTAGAGATTTCTATATATGCTATCTCACAATAATGACATTTGTAGATCTCAAAGATAACCATTTACTTAAATTTTTTTACTTAACACAATAAGACAAAATAAATCCTATAGATATTAATATAAGAGAAATTGTATAATAAATAGCACTATACATATAAACCTAGTTTACACTCTCTCAATACCTTCTAAAATCTGCTATTTAATCAGAATAAAGGAAACTTTCAAAAGGGATCTGGACAGTCTGGGACTGAAAAGAAGCTGTTATAAAAGTAAAAATACATACTTTTTTTTAAATGATATGGAATCTCAAGCAGCAAGTGGTGAAAATTAGAAACAAAATTTGTAGGGCAGGACAGGAGTGATGAAAACACATGGGTTTAGCATAACCATTTTGAGCTGCAGGATTCAATGTTACATATTGTCTAATTCAAGCCCACCTGCACCATGTGAAACTGTTGTAGCTGATGCTTGAGTTGTTGATGCTCATCGGTCCTCAACTAAGCACATCTCTCTCTAAACATACCATCACGCTATAAAGGGAGTTAGAAAGCAAGAGATTTTAATGGGATCTACCTTCTCTACACCAGAGAACTGCAAAACGGATCAAATGATGTCTAGGCTCTGCAGTCCAAACTAGCCACTTACACATTCATTGGGATGCTCTCTTGTCCAATCAGAGCAGGGCTCTCAGCAATGGATTTCTAAGTTTGTTCATGGATACCAAAGTAAGTTGCAGAAGCCCTAGTTTTACTCGATTGCTCAAAGGGCAGCAGAAATCAAGCTCTTTTAGAAGCTTCCTCCAGCTTCTCCAAAGCCAGGGGGCTGGGAAAGGCAATAGATTCATCGACACTTTGAGTCTTGGCCAATGGAGTCGATTCTTTCTCCGATTCTGTTCTCTGTCGACCAATCAGTAAGGACTTAGCCAAAACCTTGCTTCTAACCCCACCCCCTCCCAGGGCCAAAGGAGGCAGTTTTTTCAGCCCTCCTGCTGTGTTTCCCCCTTTTCCCCAAATATCTAGTCTCAGTTGTCTTTTATGACTTGAGCAGCTTAAAAAGCCCAGTTCCCTGACTCAGTTAACCATCTTTCACTGAAAAAGTCCTACCTTCCTCCAAATTGCGCCAATCAGAGTCCTTTTAGTAGCGGGCATTTGTGAGTCATAAAATGCATTCATGCAAATTAGCGGAATGAAACAATGTTTTGCCACTCCACAGCAGTCTTCAATGAGGTCCTCTTTCTCTTAGGTGCCTTTAAAACTGTGTTTCTTTCCATACTTATTTCTTTAATTTTTAATAACTAAAAGACCTTTCCCTGATTCTTGATATTATTAAACCCTTCCCATCCAAGGGAGACATTATCCTGAGGCCTCTACAAAGAGTTAGGCATTTTTATATTTATTCCACAGGTTATATTCTGTCTAAAACAGTCCAAATTCCATGCAAAAGCTGTGTTTCTTCATAGTCATAATGGCAACCTCTTATTACATACTAAGATCAAATGCCCATTTAAACTAAATTAAAACTTTTTAAAATGAAATTTTATCCCAAGGTTCCTTTTTTCACTCCTACTAGGCATCAATATGTTTATTTGCTCTGCACTGAGAGAGGCTTTTTTCACCTGGGAGTTGCCTCAACTAAAGGCATTATAGGTCAGTGTCCTCATCCTCGTTCCTAGGCTCCCTACACTCCCCCTTGAAAATCAGGGGTGATCCTTGTTTGCCATGAATGACTAAAGCAGTTGAAGCAATGAACCAAAGGATGGGGTGTGCTTCCTGTAAAGGACTACTAGAAAAGTCAGTCCTGAGCTCAGGAGAGACAAGGTGTGGTCTCAGGTACTTCCTCACTAGAAGCTGGTCACTCTCCACAGGGTGCTGGAAGCCCTTCTCAGTGTCAGGAAGGTTTCCTTTTGGATTAAGGCCCTTTGGTTGCCAAATGCTGGAAATACTGTTCCTTGTTCATTTTAGGTTGTCTGAGATGTGGGTTAAGCTGAAAAGAAAGTTCTTCCTCCTTGTGGGTTCCACAAGAAAGGTTTGGGGTGAGAGCAGCTAGGTGGCTCAGTGCATTGAGAGCCAGGTCCAAAGGCAGAAATCCTGGGTTCAAATATGCCCCAGACCCTTCCTGGCTAGGTGAGCTGAGCAAGTGCCTTTCTTGCCTGGCTCTCCCCTCTCTTCTGCTTTGGAACCAAGACACAATATGGATTCTAAGGGGGAAGGGAAGGTTTAAAGGAAGGGAATAAAAGAAAGAAAAATTAATTAATTGGCATCAAATGTAAACAGATTATTCCAGTGTCCCTCTCACAAACTTGGCTGTCAGGAAGGGCATCCAGCCTAGCCATGAAAGTCTTGTGTGCTTCCATTTCATCCCTACCAGAAGCCCAATTGTGGAGTAATCTGTCGAAACTGCTTCCCAGCTTCGTGGGAACCCCTCGATCTTGCTCCCCAATCTTTCATCAAGAACTACTAGTCTAGTTCTCTCATGTGTACCCAGAGCCCCAATGAGCTCCCACACACTGGAGATTCTGAACTTGTTTGTGTCCTGGACTCTTCCTCTGAAGATCTCCACAGCATAACAGGTAGGATTATAGTTAGGATGGAATATAGTTATCAAGAATAATTTAAAGCTCGCATTAGTGGTATGTGAAAGGACCCCGATATCAGTCAATTTCCCATAAATCCCCTATAAATGAACATGTCCCACTCCAGAAGGGCTTGAGGAGGAAACTTCCACTCAGGAAAAGGGTCTGCTCCTGGGGATGTGTGTGTGGGAGGGGCCTAGAGAAGACTGGGAGAAAGCTCGATGTGCAGAATTGAGGACTCCTATGGCCTTCAATGGTGATTGGGCCCGTTCCTCCCCACTGGGATGCTGTGCAGATGGAAAGTAGGGGAGGCCATCACCCTCCCAACAAGTAACTTGTATGAAGTCCCAGCGTGAAGGCGAATGTTCGCCCCTGAATTACGGGGCTTTGTTGTTCCCTCTCCTAGGTACACTCCACACTCGTTGCTCCCTGAGTGACCAGAATTTTCCTGGAAATGGTCCTGGAATATTGGTTCTGTGGCTGTAGAAATCGCTAATCCAGAATCCCTAAAATTTGGAAGGGATCTAAAACCTCACACATTTGGCGCCAAAACCAAGTAGGGATCTGCTGTTTGAACCGGCCTGGCCAAGAGCTCAGAGCCATATCCCCCTCCCACCTTGGATGTGTGCCAGAGTAGAACGTGGGGCTTCTGGGAAGCCAAAGTACACGTGAGGGCAGAAGCACGTTGGAGTAGGCCAGGCGTGGGCGGAGGGCAACTTCAGTGTGAAGGTGGGAGGGCAGAAAGTCAGATGCTTCGTATAGGCAAATGGAGCTGCTGTACAGGTGTTTGCCATGAAGGCGCATGCGCAGAAGGGGTTGGAGGGGTTTTGGGGGAGTTTTGAGGGGGGGGGGGAAATCTGTGCACTATAAATATCGGTGCCCAGCGCTGCAGAGCTCTATTGAGAGCTGACACTTTCTGAATGCAGACGCGGAGGCAACTAAGGAGAGGTTCCTGTTCCCGAAAAGAGCTGAAGCTGGATCTTGAAGAGAGGCCATCGCGCAGAAAGGAGAGCAGGGAGCTCTGCAGGATGCATTTGAGGAGCCTGAGTAGGAGCCCAGAGCTTCCAGGTTCTGCGGTCATACTGGAGGAAGGAGCCTCCTGGTTGGTATGAGGCAGCAGGTAAGTATTCCGAGGCAGCGCTTTGTAGTGCTTGTCTTTTTCTGAACATTTCCTTGTCTGCCTTTAATTTTAGCCCCGCTTATTTTCTTCTTTCTGTTTGCTTCCACCCCAACCTCTCTCCCCCGCCTCTGTCCCCCTTTTTAGTTTCTAAAATTGTCTTTGCTCCTTCATCTGTTCCATTTCACTTTCTTTTTCTAGTCTTTCCCTTCGCCCTGCTTTCCTTTCCGTCATTTTTCAGCTACCTTTCTATGTGTCTTCTGCTCCTGCTCTGGCTTTAGGCCCCCCCCCTCCCCCAGTTCATTCAATAACACGAGAGATCTTGAGTGGTTTCTAAAAAGGCCCAGAGAAGAGGGAAGAGATTGTCTATTGAGGTAATCAAGGCCATTTAGGCTTTAGTTGTCATATAAGAATTAATATATTTAAAACTGGTTTTGGGGTGAGAATATAAATTCATTGATTCAGTGTAATATAAAGGTTGGCAGCCTCAATGGCTAAAGGCAGATGTGTAAATGAAGCTTGGGGAGATCATTTTTCACTTACTCTCTAGGTCACCCCAAAAGATACCAGATTAGAAAAGCTTTTCATTTTAAGACTCAAAAATCTCCCCACCCCCATAAGGGAACAGGGTCACATAGGCAGAAAGAGCCTTTATCAAGTAGTAGGATTGGGGGCGGGGATAACTAGGGGTTCCCAAAAACAAGATTCATAAAATACCTCTTTTATGTTTCTTAAAAATTATTGTTTTTCTATGATTTTGGAAGGGCATAGCTCCCTCAATATATTCCCTTTCTTCAAAATCTAGATAAATGTAGGAAGATATGTTTGTTAAATATGTATTTATTTGTAAGTACATAGCATCTAAGTATGTCTGTATATTGTGTACTGATGGTGGATAAGTATGTAATGGTCTTTTATACTCGTCAGGGGAACTGGGTTATAGAGTTTCCTAGTGGAGGTTTTGGAGTAGAGGGAGAACTCTAGCAGTTAACTAGTTCTTCACAGCAAGAATAAAGAAAGGTAGCTGTCTCCCATTGATACAGAAGAGGGGAGTCAATTCAATCATAGGTCCAGTTATCTTTATTTTAGAATCAATAGCTCTAGAGGTAGGAATTCAGAAAACATCTAGTCCAACCCTCTCATTTTGTTGATAGAAAATGGAGGATAGGGAGAATTAAGTGTCTATAATTCATGGTCACAAAAGTAGTGAATAGAACTTGGGTTTGAATTGAACCCAGTTGGAATGTCAGGCCTGGACCTCTTGATACATCCTCCACATATAGAGGACCCCCCTTCTCCTTCCAGGAGTTTTCTATATTCTACTTCTGTGACCACTCCCTCTTTAGGATTCTAACCCCTTTCCCCCTGCCCAATGGTGTGAGATGATGGGAATTGATAGGAAATTGTTTTTGAATCCCTGATATTGAATCCTCTCCATACTAAGAATAGGCCAGTGATGAAAGCTTTGTAAAGATGGAGTGTTGTGCCTTCCCCTATCCCCAACATGCTGGTTATATCCTGCTCCTCCCCTTAACCCCACACAGGAGGGAGAAAACATTTCTACTGGCTGTAGGGCAGAGGGGCAGATGATGTGAGAAAATGTCCTTATGAGAAGTGGAGAGGGGAAAGTGAGCAGCTCCGGTTGGGGAGGGAGGGTGGCCAAGTGCCCACAGAGAGAGCTCTCCATGCCATCTTTGACACTTGTGCCATAAGTTCACCATTACTGGGATATAGAAACAGATTGATTAGGTTTTGTAATTCAGTTTGAGGTACATCCTTGGCATAGCTGTTATTTGTACATAGATTGAAATTGACTGGATTTGCTTGTGGAATGATGCCAGATTCTATATGCATTCTCTTGGGTAATTGCCAACTATAATAAAGCTAGTGCTGCATCTACCTTAAGGCTAAATTATTGATTAAATGGATTGTTATTTTTGCACATCTTTACCCTACATAGACATTTTTTGTTTTTAGTTTAGTGTAAATGTAGGGACTTGGTACAATCTAGGATTCCTCCAGACCAAATACTTCCAAGTCATAAATGCATGAAAATGGTGAGGACTATGAAATGTTTGATAAAGGTGGGAGGAGGTAGGAATGACCAGTGTACAGGGAATTGTTTATACAATCTGCGACTTGACATGTTGAAAGATTTTACTTACTTTCTCTACTTCAGTTTCTAATATAGGATAGAAGAGTTTTGTAAGATCCTTTGGGGAGACTGTTCTCTGAATGGATCTCAGGGGGACTTTGTTAAGATGGAATAAGTCACATGCCTTCTTAAAAAGATAAAGGGGGAAGCAAGCCATGCTAGCATTAAGGCAGTTCTCTATTCATGAACTACTCTGACTAAGCTATTTTGGGTAATAAGATCCATGTCAGCTATAAAGGAAAATGGTGTCTATCTCCAGAGAGAACCAATATATTGAATTAAGAACTGTGTGGTTCCTCATATTAAGTATTGATCTTCGCTAATGCAAGGGAGGGAGATAACTTTGTAATTTAACAAAAAGCACTGGAAGAGGCATTTATTGGACCAGCTACAAGTGAAGGTGTGTAAATGAGAAGTAGAAGAGGCATACACTAGGCAGGGAGATACAGATGGATATTTGGCCTGTAAAGGAAAAAATCCTTAATATTTTGATACACAAGTCTTTTATGTTCTTGACCTTGAAATATATGTCTAACAAGGGAATAATGACTAGGTTAGATTATTTGGTTAGTAATTTCCACAATAGAACAAGTTTGACCAATTCACACATTCCTGATTTCCCTGTCAGTGTCTTTAACTGTCTTCTCATAATTCTTTAAATGTTGACTTCCATCTTTTGTCATCTTCCCTGATTTACAGGGTGAGAGTGGGAATGTGGGGATAATACATTTTACCTAATTGACAGTCTTTGTCAAGGAAACTGTTTAAGAATTTCTTTGGATATACTTAAAAGTGTGCCTGCTTTCATTGCTCTCCCTTATTTTCTATTGTCTTTTCTGTTCATAGAATTGGACTGGCATCATTTCTGAAGTCAAGAAATAAATGTTACATCAAATGATTGGTGTGGATTTCCCAGTGCCAAGCCTTGTCTTACAATAGGGTAAAATGGTGTTTAGTTTAAATTGTCTGTTATCTGTGACCCCAAGGAATCGCCTACTGGAGAAAGACCACGATTGGACAAGTCACCCCTTACTGAACTACAGAGGGGAGCAACAGGCTTTGGTGCCCTCCACTTGCTAATTCTCTGTTATGCTCCAGCCTTGCCTATGCAGCCAGGAACTCTTTAATTCCTTCCACAGAGAAACATGCCTCAGATATATCAAAGGAGTTGAGACTTTGTCCTTTGTAATGGCCAGTTCAGTGACAGCAACATTTGAGACTTTGATATCTAGTCGTTTGAAAAATCCCCAAACTTCCTAAAAAAGAAACCCAAGTTGAGAAGATAACTTTGTGGCATTGACTGTCACATTCATGGTTCATGAGACTTGAGTTTGATGCTGTGTTTTAAAATTTTGTACCTCCCAAGGTTCTTCTGTCCTGGCATGGAATTGGTCTATATGTGGACCAATCCCACACTGGGAGGGGCTTTTTGTCCAGGATTTTGGTATGAGTGCAGGAGGTTGCAGGAGCTCAGGTGATTTTTTTTTTCCCCTCTATAATGCTCAAACAAAAATAAGCTTGACTGCACAAAGGAGGACTTGATTGCCTTGCTCTACCTCCCTCCACCAATAATCTTTGGACCTGAAAAGCTTCTCTCCTGTCTTCAATGGGGAAGTATTGGCTCTTTCTGGGGCTCCCTAATGCAAAGAGGAAGATGGAATGGACATGGTTCTTGGTGCTTCCAGTGGATTCAGAGGAAGATCAACCTACAAAGAAGAAAACTGTCCTTTGAGGATCTGGTGAAGGAACAGACTTATTTGCTTAGCTTCCCTAACCAAAAAAAAAAAGAAAAAGAAAAAATGACCAAAAAAGTTTTTATCAACTTTTTTTCTTGTCCTACCAGGTGTCTTGGACTTCTTTCCAGCTAACACTGCTGGGTCCCCTAGCAGTTCCAAGTTTTGAGACACCATTTCTTAAGACTTGGTAAATTTAAAAATAAAAAACCATCAAAACTGCTTCCCACTAGAGAAGGGATATGCCTCAGATATACCAGAGGAGTAGACTGGATAAGACTGGCTTTATCAGATCATTCCACAAACTGAAATTGGTTCTTGATCCTGAATTGAGAAAGTACTTGTTAGTTGATTTTTTTTTTGCCATGACCATGCCCCAAGGAAGGGGTTCTGTATTCATTCAGGGAAAGACTTCATTGCTCAAGTCCCTGAAGACATTTGCCTCTTCTACAGAATTCATTTCCTTGAAAAATTGAATAAAACTTTTCTGTTTAAAAAGTGCTTGGATTTTATTTGGGAGGAGGGTGGTGTAGGAAAGAGTGCCTGCCTGTGTACAAGGAAAAGACTGGTATTCAATTGATCACTTTCGTGTAAAAATTCCAAGCATGTAGTTATGTCATACAGTGTAGTAGCATCTTATGAAATATGTGATCGAAGTTAAATGAATTTTGAAGCAAAAGATTGTCTTTGGGACTGAAGCTAACTACAAAGTAGCTTCTTGGAGTCTGAGAGGGCGGAGCCACATTCTTTGTTTTATCTAAAAATAAGGATTCCTTGATAATAAATGCCACCACCCCTTTGGCTTTTAGAAAAGCCCCATTTGGATGGCCTGCCTTTTAGCCTGATTGTGGTCTAAATCCTCTACTTGGGCTCAGGTAAAGGGCATCAAGGAATATAAATTGACTAAAAGGACAGGAAGCGGGAAGTCTTGTCTTATCTAGAACCAAGGGCTTGGAAAGGCCCAAATCCTGGCTCTGGAATGAACCAGCTTGTTCTCTGGAGGCAGTTGAAAGCTAGCTGGATACATGTGGCTTGTGCTTCTTTCTCTGGTCTGATTTTTTTATATTTAGTAAATCACAAAATTATGATAGGATCTCCAGAGATTTTTAATCTTAAAATTAATGAAGCAATAAACATTCTCTTTACCCTGAATCTGACATGGTATTGCACCAGGACTTGGGCCATCACCTAAAGGACTAAAACAGGGTTGGAAGAAAGGATTAAGAGGGAGTGCAAAATGATTGTTGCATCTTGGTAAGCATTGGCCTCAGGCAGTATAGGTGCGGGGTAGATAACTCCTACTACTGATCTTGGCTTTATTCTGCCATGCTAACATTAGTTGCTACCTATTTATCTGGCTGTCAGGTGCCATCTAATGGCCAGTTTTGTTTTGGCACTGCCTACTAGTCTGTTTAGTGATTTAAAAATTGTCATCATCAAAAGCTGTTCTTTAGGGAGAGGCTGGATTCTCTCTTCTATGCTGGGGCAAATAAAATGTGTTGTAACCACCTTGGCAGGGACCTTGTTTAGAAACTAGAGCTCTGATATTAATGGAACTTAGCCAAGATTATCCCTAGAATAGCTAAGATTACTCCTAGAAAAGGTAGGTATGAATCCAGATCCCGATTTGTGTCATAGTTTGAGCAAAATAGTTAAAAAACGTAGAATCAAATTGTCTATTATAAACCACACCAAGGGGCTCTATAACAGTGATGAGAGCAGCTTCTCTGGTTTTGATATGAGAACAGGCATGATGGGAGTAGAGGTTGGTTAGTTAACATTTATTTCATTCACAA
Source organism: Monodelphis domestica (assembly GCF_027887165.1). Classification (NCBI taxonomy): domain Eukaryota; kingdom Metazoa; phylum Chordata; class Mammalia; order Didelphimorphia; family Didelphidae; genus Monodelphis; species Monodelphis domestica. The sequence goes on from NC_077229.1 coordinate 429,639,132, forward strand.
AGTCACCAGGATAGGATTCAATAGAAGACAATAGAAAAGGCTATTAGAAAAACCAGTGGCCATATAAGGCCAATGGCAGTGATTAAAACTTCGTTTGAAACTAAAAGGTAAATATCAAGAAAGATTATCAAGGTATGACCCAAGCTATGGACTTAAGAGCTGTGACTGCTGTGTTAGCACTAGAGTTAAGAGATGTCATGAAAGGAACTAATATTGGTGTTACTGGATTTACCTGGAGTGGTTGTTGCTTTGGTTTCAAATGCAGCAAATACTTCTACTTGGGTGCCCCTCAATTTTCATTATGTGCCTTAAAAAAGGTATTGGAAATTGGTAGTAGTGGAAGTAGATGTAGGAATAAAAACAGTTGTGGGAAGAATTTTTAGAATAGAACTTGAAATAGCAGTTCTACTGATTAGGCTAGTGAAATCTTGTTCTATCATATATCACTGGATGTCTCTGTGATGCATCTGCTGTGGGTGCAAAAATGGTGGCAGCTAAGGGGAGAAATCATTGGAAAACATGGCTATTTCCAGGGCAAGTGGAGTCATCAGAGTTCTATAAAGTCACTACTAGTAGAGGTTTTAGTAGAAACTGTACCAGAGGTGATATCGGTGTTAAAGCACTAGGAGTTGATCTCTAGATCTAATTGTATAAAGGTTCTATTGGCTTGCATGGCTTCCTTCAAGTTCAACTAAAATGTTTTTTTCTACTGGAAACTTTTACCAAACCCTCTTAATTCTAGTCTCCTGTATTATTTACCATTTTGTTATATAGCTTGTTTTTACTTATTTGTTTGTTTGCTTATTATTCGCTCCCCCCTCCCCCCATTAGATTGCAAGTTTGTTGAGGGCAGACTTTTTTATCCTTTTGTGAATTCCCAGTGCCTACAACATAGGAGGAACTTAATGTTCGTTGACTGACAGTAGCTGTGTTGGAAACTTTTGGGGGTAGAAATTACCAAGTTGCAGTTGTTGCTTTATTAAAGAGAAGGAAGCATAAGTATATAAAGGCATCTGCCGTGGTATCAGTTGTCTATGTTGGCATTATTAGTAATAGGTATAGTAAAAGAAACTAATGCCACTGGTGCTGGCTTTTTCTTTTGTGGGTCTGGCTTTTCAGATTAGACCTGGTGGTTTTGAGACTACCGTGACAATCTACCCTTAAGGGAGGCTGCAAAATTTTACAGAACACACTAATAGAAAAATACTGATGTTTTCCAAAGGTTAGTAGAGGTGTGTGCCTCAAATGATATTTTGTCTACACCAGATTGCTTTTATCCCTGATAACCTCAAAAATATTTTGCCCTGACCCTAATCCCTGATAGGGGAATCAGCCAACTCTAGGGGGACACCCCAAATCAGAATATAAGAACCCCACTCTCAGCAGTGCTCCCCAACTCAGAACCACCTTCTATGCTTTATAATAATTCTGTGAACATGTATGTCTAAGTTAGGTCCCATTCTTCTCACCCCTAACATTTCTCCTTAAGTTGCAATAAAACTTTGCCTTGAACGGATGCCCCTTGTTTTACACATCAGTTTTACCCTCTGAACTCATTAAGTTTTCCCTGATCTGTGTCCATGTTAGTACAGCAACAAGACTGAACATCAAATACTGCCTAATACTTAGTTGTGTGATCCTGGACAAATCATTTAACCTGTTTGACTTGGTTTCTACAGATAGAAAATGGATATTACAGCACCCACCTCTCAGGGTGGTAAGGATGAAATGAGATCTTGAGCCCTTAGCACAGGGCCTGGCCTAGAGCAGGTTCTTCAGACTTGTTTCTCTCCCTCACTCTGTCCCAGTTGAATCTCTTTCCCTTCTTTCATTAGAGTCCTCATCAGCACTCCAGGGAACAGTGATGAGGCGCTCTGGTCAGCATCACTAGGTGTATCCATGGTGGCTGATGTGGGGGTTGGAGAGAGGGTGGGGAATCCAGGAGAGAAGTCTTCAGGCCAAGATTCAGCAGCATTTCCTGTACTTGTGGTTGCTGGTTACACATTCATTGTGACTAGGAAAATTACTCTTTTGTAAGGTAGAGATTTCAACAGAAACTGCCCCAGAAGGAGCAGCCATCTTGACCCTAATGCTGGGAGGATGTGCAAATGTGATAATGGGGAATCAACACAGTTGTGGTAAAATAGTTTTTTTCTATTAAGTTTTTTTAATTAAAAAAAATTTCCCTGATTCATGTTTCCTTCTTATCCCTTCCCCTCCCAGAGTTGATAATCAATTCCCCTGGGTTATACATGTATTATCTCTCAATACATGTTTCCATATTATTCTTTTTTATAAGAGAATCATCTTAAAACCCAAACCTCAAATCAGATACCCAAATAAACAAGTGATAAGATATTTTCATCTGCATTTCTACTAATAGTTCTTTTAGCATTCTTTTTCATAAGTCTTTCAGAATTGTCCTGGATCATTGTATTGCTGGGAGTACCAAAGTCTGTCACATTTGATTGTTCCACAATAAATAGTTTAGTTACTGTGTATAATGTTCTCCTGGTTCTGTTTATTTCACTCTGTATAAGTTCATGTAGGTCTTTCTAATTCCTTATAGCACAATAATATTCCATCATCATCATATACCACAATTTGTTCAGCCATTCTCCAATTGAGGGAAATCCCTTTAGTTTTTTTAAGATTTCACTCTTTATATTGAAGTCATTTACTCATTTTGAATTTATCTTGGTATAGGGTGTGAGATGTTGATCTAAACCTTCTTTCAAATCTGCTGATCTGGAATTGGGATGCCTTCTGACCATAATGTGCTCACACGAGGTCGAGGCATTGTTATTAAGACATATGACACAGGCATTTACTGACCAAAGGATTACCAGGTATGAGATAACCTTATTGAACAATGAACATATCACACTAAAATGCTGTGGAGTTCTTAATCCTGTTACCTTTCTTCTTGATTTGCCAAGTTCCAGAGAACCTTTACATGATAGTACATCTTTAGTGTCCATTGTTTATAAACCTTGTAATGATTTACTAGACACCCCTTTGAATAATTCAGATTTAATATCATTTACAGATGGTTCTTCATTTATGAGGGATGGTGTGTGCTATACAGGAGCTGTGGTAGTTACCACATTTGATACTCTGTGGTCAGCTTGCTTACCCTTAAATGTAAGCTCACAGGGTGCAGAACTCACAGATTTGAAACATGCCTGTATCATTGTAAAGGACAAAAGAGTCACAATTTACACAGATTCCCTCTACGCCTTTGGCATATGTCACACTGTTGGCATGCTATGGCTTCAGAGGGGATTCTTAGCGTCAGTTGGTAAATGTATTGCCAATGCAAACCTTATTACTGAACTTCTTCCTGCCATCCAGTTCCCTGAAGCCATAGCTGCTGTTTACTGCTCTGCACACACAGGTGTCCAGGGGAAATAGCCAAGCAGATATCACAGCAAAACTAGCAGCATTAGAAGGCCCTGAATTAATTATGCCACTGAAAATTACTGATAATTTGGATCTATCCCTTTCTTATAATGACAAGGAAGTGAAAAAATGGAAGCATAGATTTAAAGCAAGATTAATGGAGTATGGGTATCATCAGATGGCAAACCCTTGCTCCCTATAGCTTTCTATAACCAGATTTGTCACTTCATTCATAAACATGGTCATTTTGGCACCCAAGGCATTATAGACTCTGTTAAAAGAGTTTGGATAGCTCTTGGAATAACTACAATTGCCTCCAAAGTTTTTATAGCTTGTCCTACCTGCCAGGCCTTTAATCAACATGCCTTTAGAGGAAAAGCCTTTGGTGGATGTCTTCTTGCTTACACAACATTTGAGCATCTATAAATTGACTTTATCTCTATGTCAAAAGCTGGACAGTATAAATTTTGTCTGGTCATAGTCAATCAACCAGATGGCCTGAAGAATTTCCTATGGCTCATGTCACAGTAGCTTTTGTTGCTAAAATCCTTTTGAAAGAAATTATTCCTCATTTTGGCCTGCCAGCACATATTGATTCAGATAAAGTAACTCATTTTACTGATTCAGTCTTATCTCTAATGAATTCATTTTTGGGAATAACTCCTAAATTTCATACACCATATCAACCCCAGAGTTTTGGCCAAGTTGAATGAATGAATAAAGAACTTAAAACCATGATTGGCAAATTGTACACAGAAACTCATTTAAAATGGCCTGAAATTCTACCTCTGGCCCTATTTTATCTCAGAAGCAGACCCAGAGGTGATTTGCACATCTCACCATTTGAGATGTTATTTGGACATCCACCTATTCATGCACAACCATTTGTTAGGAGGGGATACATTCATTACTATATATATCAGACAATTATAAACAAAATTGAGAGAAGTCCACAACTCTGGAGCTGCTGTTCAAGCAAGCCCAATAGGCTTCCTGCTTCATGATTTAAACCCAGGTGACAGTGTGTACATAAAGAATTTCAAATATACTGGGTTGACTGAACCTGCTTATGATGCAGCCATAAAAATCAGAGAGAGGAACTCATGGATTCATTGTAGTTATATAAAATGAGTTCTTTCTGGTGATGTTGAATAATTGCTTGCACTGATTGTGTTTGACTATTGATTGTGATTAGACTTCTTTATTGCTGGATTTGTATTATTTTGTTGCACTTTATTTGGTTGATCTTGTATTTGCACAAATTGCCTTGTAGGGCAACACATGTACTACCTCAAAGAAGAACATCAGGATTAGTGACCTATATTGACCTGATGTGCCTTTTGTAACATTTTGTGCCTTCTCTATTTTTTTTTTTGTATTTTCTTCAATGTATTATTGCTTTATTTACCTTATTTGAACTCACACTGCAAATCGTGGTAAGTCAAAGAGGACATGAATCTTATTTTTTGAAAACTAGCCTTTATATGTTACCTCTGTAATTATGAAATATACACATTTTAACATTTTGTTTTCTTCCTACAGGTGTCATACAGTATTTGTTTTTTTTCTTCTTTTCCCATTTTTTGCCTTGAAACATGTCACTACTATTGAAAAAGGTTTGTTTTAACTGTTTTACTTTTTGCAATAGAATAACCCAAGATGTCCGTTTACCTAACATATAAAAGCATACCCCAAAAGGCTTTGGACTATGACAACCTGCCAGTAGTTATATAAATATTCTGAGACTTTTGCTTAATGACTATGTCTAATCAAAGGAGAAATGGACTACAAAGGAGCACCGAACTTGACTTGCAAAGTGCCAAATGAGCACAGAATGGTAAAAGAAACCAAGCCAATTCTATGGGGATTGATGACATTATGCACAAAAAGCACAATGACTTGATCATGTGTGAGCCTCAAGGTTGCAGTTGTTTTACATGTGTTAAATGCAGGAGTTCCTTGTACCATACCCTATATCAAGCACATAACATTGATTGTTCTTGCTCCATTATCCCGAAAAAGAAAAGAAAAGGGTTGAATCAGGGAATTCTATTTCTCATTTGTCTCAAGTTCTAGTTTCTTTTTCTATTTTCTCTTATGATGTGACAACTTACTGTAGTCTAGACTGCTAAATCGGGTTAGTGAATGATTGCTGTTGTACACTTATGGGACATGGATTGCTATAAGAACCTGTTATTTGTGAATTTTTTTTTCTCTTTTTCCTTCTTCCCAGAATTTTTTCAAGTTTTCTTTTTATATTTTATATTTCACTCAGTGGTTATTTTAAAAATTTCTTTGACTTCTTTGATGTTTTTGATACTTGATTCATATGCCTTATGACTCAACCATGTATTCATGTGTAATTCCTATGTGTATCCCTATATCGTCTTCAGGAGGAATGTATTATTATTTTCCTCGGGGGGGGGGGCTATGTTATGTTGTGAACTCTGACTTGAATTTGAGCCCAATTTAAAACAAGAGACTACCTCCCAGAATCTAGAAGGTGCAGTGGAGATGCCTACAGAGACCACATGCTGCACCAGAATATCCAGAGTGAACTTTGAGATATGGTGAATTTGAACTTGGGGGGGGGGGGGTTGAAATGCTTTTGTTTTGAGTGTATATTCTTATGCCAAAGGGGATTGCCTCCTAATTGGCTTTTTTGTCAATGAACCTATTTTTGGTTTTGTTCCTTTCCCTTTTTATTTTCCTCTTATCCCCAAATTATTGTAATTTCCCTTTAAAAATTATAAAATTTGTATATACCTCTAGTTCAAGCTATAAATTAGTATGTTTCCATGATCCACTAGGTAGACTGGTCTTCCAAAGGATCACAGGGGATATGTATTGAGTTGAATCCTGAACCCTGGTGCCTACAATCCTCACAATTCCCCTTTCCCTTTCCTGGATGGGCATTATTATGTTCTTTTCACCTGCACGTGCTCTCTCTCCCTCTCTGGCTTAGACCGGCGTGGAGGAAGGGAGCAGCCTTTTCTTTCTCTAGTGCCACTTGCATTTTTGCTCTAAGTTTTTTAAATGAATAATATTAAAATAATACTTGGAGTATTGAATGTTAATTTTAATCTTTACAATATTCAGTGTTATGATTACTAATTGTGTATTTCCATTCATCATATTATTCCTTTAAATCCTGCTCTATTCACTTTCTCTCTGTTCTTCCTCACCAGTATTTTGCTTTTTGTCCCTCCTCCCCATTTCCCCCTCCTTTCAAGTACCTCCCTCTTTCCTTGTCTTATTCCCCTTTTACTTCTCTATGAGTTAAGATGGAATTCTATTCCTTACTGAGTAGGGTAAGATAGAATTCTATACCCCACTGAATATATTTGCCTTACCCTCTCTGAACCCTTTTAAATGAGTTAATTTTAAGCATTTCCCATAAACATCCCTAATCTCCCTTCCCTGTAATGTTTTTTCATGCTTCTTTATGTTATATAATTTACCCCCATTCTTTCTCTCTTTCCTTTTCTTTTATTGCAATCCTCTTTTTCACCCCTTAATTTTTTTACGTATTATATCATATATATATCTTATCATACATCATCAAATACATCATATCATCATAATCAGCTTACTTTCCCACCCTCTTTCTAAGTATATTCCTTCTATCTGTTCTACTGCTAAGAGTAATGTTTGATAATTACATATATCCTCTTTCCATGTAGACATATAAATATTTTGACCTTAATGAGCCCTTAAATTTTTTTCTCTCATTTACCTTTTTTGGACTTCTCTTGTGTCTCATATTTGGACTTCAAAAAACATTTTTTAGATCTGGCTTATTCCTTAGGAAATCTTGGAAATCTATCTTATTAAATAAACATTTTTTTTTCTCCTGAGAGAATATACTCAGTTTTGCTGGACAGGTGACTCTGGGTTATAAACCCAAATCTTTTGCCTTCCTGAATATCATATTCCATGTCTTTTATCCTTTAATGTAGAAGCTGCTAGGTCCTGTGTGATCCTGATTGTAACTCCATGGTATTTGAATGGCTTCTTTCTGGCTGTTTAAAGTATTTTTTCCTTGGATTGATGGCTCTTAAATTTAGCTATTACATTCCTGGAAGTTGTCAATTGAGTATTTCTTTCTGGAGGAAATCTGTGAATTCTTTCCATTTCAATTTTATTTTCTTGTTCAAGGATCTCTACCTTTGATAATTTCTTATAATATGATGTCCAAGATTTTTTCTTCATCATGGCTTTTAAGTAATCCAGTAATTCTCAAATTGTCTCTCCTTTATCTACTTTCTAGGTCTTTTGTTTTATCAACAAGATATTTCATGTTTTCCTCTGTTTGTTTTTTTATTCCTTTGATTCTGCTTTATTGTTTCTTGATTTTTCATGAAATCATTCATTTCTAGATGGTTAATTTTGATTTTTAAGATCTGATTTTCCTCTGTTGGTTTTTGGTTCTCTTTTTTTCAGTTGACCGATTTCTTCTTGCATCACTTTCCTTTCTTCTTGCATCATTTTCCTTTCTCCTTGCATCACTTTCATTTCTCTTCTGCACTTTTCCTCTCTGCCTCTCCTAATTAGTTTTTGAAGTCTTTTTTGAGCTCTTCCAGACTCTGTGTCCAATTCATATTTTTCTTTTGAGCTTTGCATGTGTTTCCTTTGCTTTTTCTGTCCCTTTCTATGTCCATACCTTGGTCTTTGACTTCATAAAAATTCTTTAGAGTCAAGAGCTTTTTTGTTTGTTTGTTTGATCATTTTCCTATATAATTATAGGTAGGTTCTGTTTTCTGGGAAGTTGAGGTACCCTCTTAAACTTCACTCCTTCCTTGATGCTATTTTCAGCTTATTTTCTGAGTTGTTGCTAGTTTACCAGATGGTCTGAGGGCTGAGATCTCTGAGAGCGCCTTCCCCATGCTGATTCAATTGACCCTTGAGAGGCTGATAGCTTAAAGGCATTCCTCAGGCTTGGGTGTAAGCTTTTGAGCTCAGTCTGAACTTGATTATGACAGGGGCTGATCAAATTCTAACCCCAGACTTGGGCTCAAGTTTTTGGTCTCAAGGTGTTCTTGACTCAATCAGGCACATCCTTGATGGCCCTCTACTGAAGTTCCACCCTTAGTTTTGGGCAAAAAGATCCTGGGGAGGCCTCCCCCAAGAACTGTGTCCTCACCCCAAACCATGGATTATGTCCTTACCTCAAGCCCAGACTGGGATTCCTGGCTTCACTCTGGGCCCACACAGATCAGCCCACTTTGGCCCAGATTGACCTGGACTAGGACTCCAGTTTTCTCCACCATTTCAAGGGATGTGAGTTGCTTTGGACCACTCTTTGCCCAGGCAGGATCTCAGGGTCTTACTGTTAGTTAAGGCTTATGTTCAGAACCTGTGATAGCAGATGTGGGATGGGGGTGAGGTAGGGGTTGTGGTTTGCTCTTGGCTTGCTCTTTACTCACTGCTATGCCTCCTGCTAGCTCTGCTCCCCTCTCACCTCAATTTCCCAGATGGTCTCTGCCTACCTTTTGGGTTTTTTTCCTTGAAGGTTGTTACACTCTGTCTCCTTGTTGGTTCTTTCACTCCTGTGTTCATTTTGTGATGATATTTTAGCCTTGGGTTTGGAGAGGATTTTTATGGTGAAATAGAGCATCTGCTTGTACTTCTAACATCCTTCTCTGTGATTCTGGGTAAATGACTTTGTATTAAAAAAACAACAACAACTAATATTACCCTTGGATACCACATCCCTCTCTTGAAGGAGGTCAAGACTTTGTTGGTGGAGGTGGTTTTGTGCTCTTTTCTTAGCAAATTACTTTACAGTAGTTACAGTTTTCTTCATATTTTTCAGTGTACTTTCTTGTAATGACAATTAAATTTCTTAAGGAAATAATGAAATTATCTATTTCTTATCTTTTATCCATTCCTATTTGTGGTATCAATGACTTGTTTGAATAGATCATGTTTAAGCTACTGTAATCACATGCCATACTCTTTTACCTTTATCCTTTTGTTCAGTGTTTAACCTTTGATCCAACTGGTTCATGGCCACAAAGTTTGTAGACAATTGATTCAGAAATTAATCTCATTTCAACAACTCATCATCATTTTCTTTCTAATAATCCACAGATAATTATATTTAAAATATTATGAATTACCATTCTCAATATATTTATGGCATTTTCTGGAAGAAAGTACTTGTGATATAGAGGCAAGAGACTTCTCTATTTTTCTATTTCTTTTTTTTTCTATTTTTTTCTTAATTCTGAACCATATTTTGCTACATTTTTTCATTATCTTTTCTTTTCTTTTTTTTAAACTTTTACCTTCCATCTTGGAATCAATACTGTGTATTGGTTCCAAGGCAGAGGAATGATAAGGGCTAGGCAATGGGGGTTAAGTGACTTGCCCAGGGTCACACAGCTGGGAAGTGTCTGAGGCCAGATTTGAACCTAAGACCTCCCATCTCTAGGCCTGGCTCTCAGTCCATTGAGCCACAAAGTTGCCCCTTCACCATCTTTTCTTATATGAATCTTCGCATTGAAGTCACTAATTATACTGTGATTTGATTTAGAGTCAAAGAATATCTTGTCAAATTCTTAACATAATTTCTCTATCTTTTCATTATCTGCCATAGATATTGACATATGCCACAACTATTTTCAAAGTTATCTTTTTCTTATTCTCATTATGACAATACCAGATGTTCAAATGTTCCTTGAATTTGTTTCTTGTTACTAAGTGCACAAAAATTCCTTTGTATGCCTTTCCAAAGAGAACTTATGAACCAGACTTCTGTTCAGCTACAGAGTTATTTTGTCCTCTTATTTACTTTTTTTTTTTGCAAGACTTGCTGACATGAATTTATGAGGTAAAGATTGAAATACAAAATAGTCATTTTAAAAGATTATTTTTTCTCTATTTCTTCGTAAATGAGAGGTATTTTGAAAATGAAAAGTTTTTAAAACTGGAACAAGTTTTTTTATCTTATTTTCTGCCCTCCAAATTCCAAATTCCATCTATAGTTGATGGGAAATTAGTGAAAGGAAAGAACATGCATAAAACACATCTAAAAGTTGAACTAAGATCAATGCTCATCATTCAGGGGAAAACCACTTAAAATTCATTAATTGTTTTTACTTTTATATTTCTCCTTTTAAACATTATTACTTAAGAAAATCCTCTAGACTTCATTTCTATCTCAAATAAAAGTGGTCATAGAATTATACATCTCAGGGTTGGGAGGGACCTCAAAAACCATTTACCCCCACAATATCCTGGACAAGTAGTCAATCATCCAGACTTTACTTTATGACTTTTAGTTGTAGGAGAACAGGCATACTTCACCTTATGTGTGCTGGTAAATACCTAACAAATGTCTGTCCAGAAAAGAAACTGTGGTACATGAAGATATTAACATTTTCTTAATCACCTGTTACACTTTAAATAATCAACAAAACAGTAAATTAAGGTCTGCTTTGTAGCATTTGCTAATTTTTTAGTTTTGTGATATGGAAATCACTTTAAAAGACTGATATATATTAATTTAAGGTTGCCAAGAAATTCAGCTATGTAATTCCTAAATGAAAATTCAAGTCAGCAGTCAACCTTTTTATGGTGTTTTAATTACAAATAGGAGGAAGAAAAGTATTAGAGGGGGAGAGAGAGAAGAGAGAGAGAGAGAGAGAGAGAGAGAGAGAGAGAGAGAGAGAGAGAGAGAGAGAGAGAGAGAGAGAGAGAGAGAGAGAGAGAGACAAAGGGGAGGAAAGGAAATAGGGCTTAAATACCCACTCTGCTTAGGCTGAGCCAAAGGCCCAAGGTCTTGGATAGCTGAGGCAAAGAAAAGAGATTAGTCCCTATCACTCACGTGACCAAAATGGAGAAACAGTCTGTGGGCTCCTCCACTCCAAGCACCAGGCTCCAACCACCTTTTCCCCTCCACACAGGAAGTCCTCAGAACTCCTGAGGTGTCCTCTATCTCACTTCCTGTCTCTCACATGTGCCAATGGTGCCTCTAGCTTAACCCAGGACTGCCAGAGGTCTGTCCTTCTTGCACATGTCTGTTGAAGGCCATATTCTCAAATAATTAAATCTTGAGTTTTGCTGCAGCCCTTCCTGATCTTGTTACCCTGAGTAGGGTGGAGATTGTAGTTTCCAAGACCTGATTTTGTTATTCCAAGCATCTCTATTGTTATTGATCAGGAAACAGCTAAATCCCATCTTCTAAAGAATGGTCTGAATAGGGTTGAGTAATTTTGAAATTCACAGTTTTAAAGGTTCACCCTCAAATTTGAACAACAGACACTTAAGATCTGGTCTGAGCTGGCTCCAGCCCACCCCTGATTATACCCCTAAAGTTACTAAACTGTATATAACTGTGAAATTTTTATTAGTCTTATGTCTCAGGGATGTCAAGGGTAAAGAGAAAGAATTCATGTTTATCAGTCTATCTATCTCTCTATTTATATCTATAAGAATACTTATAGCAGCACTTTGTGTAATAGCAAAGAACTAGAAACATTAAAATAGATGTCCATCAATTGGGGATGGCTGGACAAATTGAATTATAGGAATGAATTGAAATACTTTTGTGCCATAAAAATGAGGAAAATGAAGGATTGTAACAGTCCACACATGTGTGAGAAAAGCTTGGTCAGACCTGCGCATGGCAGTAAAGGTATTGACCTTTGATCTCAGCATTCTTAACATTCTGGTGTGAATCCAGGTTTCTTTGTTTTCACCTGGTTAAGGTAATCCATGCCTGGAACTTGTTGTAATTTACATTTGAACCAATGGCAATCCACTGTGTGCTATTGCATATGCGTTACTATTTCTTACATCATTATCCTAATAAATATGGAGAAGCCAGAAAATGCCCCTTCTTATCTTTCTTTTCCCTTACCTGGAACTTGGCCCCAGGCCAGGAACTGCTCCTTTGAAGCCCCTTTGTTCTTTGTAAAGATCTACATTCTTTAATCTTTCCTTCCTTCTCTCCTGACCTCAAGGCAGTGTAATCTGCAATTGGAGCCACAAGCTCTAAATCTGTTAGAGGTTACTCTTATAACTGATCTCTATCCTCATTCCTGATTCAGGTATTGTTGATTATTTTTATCTTTCTGCATTGTATCCCTGCAAAGAAAGATAACAAGAGCTTTTCTGTGTGGCTTCTCAATATTATCTGATCTGTGTAAGTGTCTGCTTTAATTTCTTTAAACATCCCTCTGGCTTCTTTCTTCTCAAATTATAATCAGGTAAATATTCCCTTTTATGTAGCGACTGCTGGTCAGCTCCCTACAAGGATTCAGAGAAACAAGGGAAGACTTTTAAAAGCTAAAGAAGAGTGAGACAGTCACAAGTTCTATTTATACAATACACTTCACATTATTAGAGTCAGTCATAATTCTGTAAGACTGTAAATTGCAGAAAAGGTACTAATATTAAATGGTAGAGGAAATGCTCACACAAATGACCATTTTCTCTCTCTCTCTTTGTCCCTCTCTCCATCTCTCTGTTTCTCTGTCTCTGTCTCCCTCTCTCCCTCTTGTGTCTCTGCCTTTGCCTATCTCTCTCTGTCCCTATCTCTTCCTCCCTCCCCTCCCTTAACTCTTATTCCTCTTTCATCTCATGTTATGTGTGTATAAATATATGTAAACACATACACACACACACACACACACACACACACACACACACACCTCAACTCCACAAGAGGCTTCCTTTCAATCTGACATTGACCCATCAATGACTTTTCTTTGGGCTCAAATAGTCATTCAGTTTGAATGATTAGGTTATTTCTAGTCAATGTCTTTCCATCTTTTCTTCTGGGGTCTTATGAAAGGCTTTCTTGAATTCTTTGTAGAAATCTCGGTAGTCTCCCTAACACTTCTCTGATCTTGTAAACCTGTTGAAAAGTCTGGCATTCCCTGTTCTTGATGAAGACATTCTGACTCTCTGTGATCATAGCTCCTTTTCCTTTCTTGTGTCATGCACTGCACTGATGATGATCTAGACAAATGGCCACATTCCATATGCTTCACAGACCTGGAGTAAATATTATTTTCCTGATCAAAAAGAAGAGGGGGAAAATCAACTTTTTCCAGTTCTCTATGTTATCCAAAGGGTCAATTTTTTGCTTCACTAGTTCTTTCTCATAGACAATTCATGTACTTTTAAACATATAAGATTATAGTCTACCTATAGATTATAATCAGTCACCCAAAGTTAATAAAATTGAAGGAAATTCATACTTTTTGCATTTGCCTGACCTGAATGTACTGATTACTGTCTCTGCTGCAACAGAGGCATATGAATAGAATTACTTAAATTAATTGCATGTTTATTTTCTTACAAAATAATCCAATTCTGTTTTTCTAAGATTCCTATTAATGAGCCAGTCATTCAATCTCAAAAGAAATTCACTAGATTTACTACACAGAATTTTCAAATAATCAAGTGAATCTGAAGGTCTTACATGGAAAACCAACCAACACTCAATTTCTCAATTGATGGTCATATAGAATTCAGTTTTGGTTTGTTCATAGAGGCAGTGAGTTTTAGAGAAAAAAGTAAATATTTATATATTTATAAATAATTTGCATGTGTCTGAATGTGTTTTTAACCTATTGGTTTTTCAAGTAGTAATGTTACAAATCCTATAATTAGACTTAAGGAGCAAATTTAGATTCCTAACAGATGCACATGGCTGACTTATTGAATCTCCAATTCAGTTCACCAAACAATTCAATAAGCAACAGATATGGGCATTGTGTGAAGGCTTTGGACCTCCATGTGATCTTCCTAACCATTCTACATTAGTCCAGGTAGATGGTCATATAAAACAAAAAAGGAATCATAATAGGAATGAAGTGAAGTGAAAGTATGGTGTAGTGGAGATCAGAAGAGAGCAATTGCCAAGGTAATTTGGCTTTCACACACTTTTGACCTTGAAGTATATTGACAGAATCCATAAATCCTGGTTAAAGGAGAAATGAAGGATAAGATTTAGATGTGTGTGGAATATTCCCAGGTTAAAGGGAAATTAGGCAAAATAGAAGAAATTAAATCTACTTTATTATATAAAAATAATCACATATGGAAGCTATGTTACATATACATGATTTCAGATTTAATAGTTTAGAAGAAAAATTATAAGAGCATCCCAATTTCCTATTAGAACTCCTAGTCATATCACATGGAACCCAAGTGTGCCATGGATACCTTGAAGGAACTACTAGAAAATGTATTCAAAACATTTATGTTCTAGTCCTTAGATCATTAAATAACTTCTGACGTTAGACAACTCACTTAAGCCTTTATGTTCCTGAGTTTTCTTATCTGTAAAACGGGATGATAATAATACTTATTTACTTTTCTCAGGGCTGTTAGGGGAGGTCAAATGACAATTCATATGTAAACATTTTTGAAGTGTTATAATATCTGTATACATGTAAATCACTATTATTATGAAATGGCAGGAAGAGTGCTGATGTACTAGCACCAGGCCTGAAGGCAGATAGAACAGAACTTTGCAGTGGATCCTGGTTCCTTGGATTGGAGGGATTCAGAGACACTAATGATTTCCTTTCTTCCTTCTAGCAACACCTTCCTCCCTCAAGTACCCACATCTATTTTGTACATGATCCCATCTACTCAGACCTTCCATAAAGCAATGGCATTTGTAAAGTATGACTGTAGGCTCTATTCTGTAAGCCATCTATACCTGCTTTCTGTTCTGAAGGCCAACTTCTCTCTGCAAGGTATGAAGATGGGATTACTTCTCCCCTGCCCATTTTTAGATTTAATCACCAGAAGTGTATACTTCCCACTTACACTTGAATGGGGGAGGTCTGGGACTCATGTGTGTGATAGTGGGTGATGAATCAGAAGAGATGACTGCCCCCTTGGGAGTCCTAAGCAAAGCTTTAGCTGTAATTGGTACACATAAAATGGAAGGAAGGCACAGGAAGTGACGAAAAGGAATGGTCTTTAAAAATGCCAAGAACTTCCTGTGAAGGGATCTTTCTCCTTGAACTTGATTTTTTTTTTAACCTTTACCTTCCATCATGGAATCAATTGATTCCAAGGCAGAAGAGTCTAGACAATGGGGGTTAAGTGACTTGACCAGGGTCACACAGCTAGGAAGTATCTGAGGTCAGATTTGAACCTAGGGTCTCTTGTCTCTAGGCCTAGTTCTCAATCCACTGAGTTACCCAGCTGCCTCCTGAACTTGATCTTGAAGGAGCTTCAGTGTGGGACCTCAGATGACTCTTAGATTTCTCCCTTTGAACTATCACATGGGTGAGTGAAAAAGACTGACTCCTTTCCTGGATTTTCTGAAGGAACTAGCCTCAGGAGAGGCTTCCCCTCTTGAGAGAGGCTTTGTGTCTGAAATCCTTGCTTTTATTCATCTCCTGGGTTCTCAGCTCAAGGCTGAGGACCCTCTGGCTGAGGCCCCTCCGGCTGAGGACTTATTAGCCCTGCCTGTTTGAGCCAGGGGCCAGAGTGAAATACTTAGTGTTAGGTTAGATATCTCACCCCATCCTCTCTTGGATTTTCTTACTTTCACTCTTTCTATGTTTTAGAAATAAGTTGCTAAAAAATAATTTGTAATTTAATTAAATTCCTGGCGACCCCACTCTGATAAATTTAGTCCAACCACTTCTAATTTTACACCTAACATTCTGCCCCTTACAAAGGTGGGCCCCTACAGGTCTGTTCTTAGTAAATGGTTGAGCTGAAATGTTGGCAGAGATGGTCCACCACAAAGCTCTGAGTCACTGATGAGGCACAAAGTTCCATCTCTAAGGCTCAAGGCAACCATTCATTATAACGTAAGTGTACAAAGTCTCCTGATACTACTGTATTTTGAAAAATGACTTCATGAGGATTTCCAGGCCTATTCTGTGCCTGGATGAACAAGGAAATGTTTGCATGGATGCTTAGGAGTGGCTTGTTTGATTCTGTAGGTTTCTATTTGAGGTTTGGAACTCTCATCTTTTCCACCTACTTTTCTCCTCCCTCCAAAGCCATAAGGTTGGGCATAGATATTCTACCACCTTTAAGGGCTGGGGAAGGATCTAAGAACACAGAAGGCAGCTTTATATTTTATCTGTATTGATTTAAGGGCTAGAATTTTTGGTGCCAAGGGCACTGGGTATATGCTTCCATCTTCCAAGTGGCCTGCTGTTCTGATTGATTCTGGATTCCTGAAATTCTCCTTCTAAGGAACAAAGCTTTCCATATATCTCTAGGGGGGGAAATCCAATTCAATTTGGTGAGGCTTTTATTAAGCACCTCCTATATGTCAGGTGCTGTACTGAGTACCAAGAATTAAAATAAAACAATCCTATGGAATCAAAAAGTTTGCTTTCTCCCGATGGGGAGGTGAGGGAACAAGAAAGGAACTGAGATGAATGAAAAAAAAAATCCATTTACACACAGCAAACACAAAGCAGAGCAGCTGAGTGGTTACAGTGGACCTGGAATCAGAAAGAACAGAATTCAAATCCATTCTCAGACACTAGCTGTATGACTCTGGGCCAGTTATTTCCCTCTGCCTCAGTTTCCTCATCTGTAAAATAAGCTAGAGAAGGAAATGACAAATCACTCTAGTATCTTGTCCAAGAAAACCCCATGGACACTTGTTGTACCAGGTCACAATGAGCTGGATGCAACTGAACGTCTGAACAACAACCACCACCAAAAGAATAGCTTCAGGGAGGAAGATCCAGAAACTGGAGAGAGCAGCAAAGGCCTTGTGTGAGAGGAAGCTTATGAGCTGAGCCACAAAGGGAGCTGGGTATTCCAAGAAGCCAAACTTAAGAGGGAGAGAATTGCATGCTAGGAGGACATAGAGTGGACCAAAGCAGAGTTGGAAAGTCATGTAGAGGGGATCACAAAGAGGCCAGTTTGTCTGAACAGAGGTAGAATTAGTTTAAAGGGAGGTTTAAAGTTTAATTAGTTAATTAGTTTAAAGGTTAGTCAGGCTGGAGAGAAAAGTTGTAGCCAGATTGTGAAGGGTTTACAGTATCAAGCAGAGGGTTTTATAGCATATCCTAGGAGCCAGAAGAAACCACTTAGCCTTTTGGCATGCCAAGACTTTGCTTTAGTCATATCAAATATGGCAGCTTGGTGAAGGACAAATTGGAGAGGAAGAAGCTGGATCTAGGAAGACCAATTAGGAAGCTTTTATAAGAATTTGGGAGAGAAACTTTAATTTTCTGTAAGGTAGAAATAATCTTTTTGCCCAGAGAAGGTCATATTAAGGGGGAGAACGAGCTGATCACTTGGATAAATTGTTGATATCAGCTGGGATGAAAAAGGGTGGAGAAGCTTTGCTCCCTTCACCATTTTGCATAGGCTGGACCTGTTTACCTTGGGTGCTGTAATGTCCCCTGATCTTTAGAACAATGGGCAGCAAAGGCCAACCCTGTGAGCCATGAAGTGTTGCACCTGGCTGGCTTAGCTTACCTTGGATCACTTCACTTTGACAAAGCCTGTGCCTCAAGCTTAGAATTCGTCATGCCTATCTTCCGCATCCACAGGCCAGATTCTTGATTTCTGCATTTTTTTATGATGAGTGTCTCTCACCACCTCCTCCCTCACCTGTGTATTATGGAAAGGGTCTTTCATTAGAGCCCCGGGCAGAGGAGTTTTGTTTTTCCCTCCTTGCCCCCATATTTAGTCAGTTGTGTTGGTGAAAGAGAGGAGCCACCGTGCCCTGGGGGGAATATCCCCAGATAGAAACAGGGACGAGATCATGCAGCGGGTTACAGATTGCTATAGCACATGGATTTTCAGAGCTGTGTCCCCCCTTTCTGGACGGAGAAGAGACCAGGATGGGAACAGCATCTACTTTTTAGGTCTGCAGACCTAGAGAAAAAGAAGTGCTTCAGTCTCTGACCTCAGGCCCATCATAGCCACAGAATTAGACGCAGGTACAGACTCCGGGGTGCGTTGGGAATGAATGTCTGACAGACCTTTAATATACCCAGGAAGCACCATTTCTGTGCAATTTGCACCAAGCAGGACTGGTAGCAACAGAGTAAAAAATACTAATTTTTAAAAACATAACAAAACTTCTTTGGCTCGTTATTTTTGGACAAGTCGTCATGTTAAACTCAAATCCCAACATGTCATGCCTCGGCAACTGAAAAACAAAACAAAACAAACATAAAGCCACCTAAAATCACACGCTGTGAAGAGAGAGCCTTTTTTTTCCTTTCTGACTTAGGCAGCTCCAAGGCGGAAGGGTGGTAGGGAGGAGGCAGTTGGGATTAAACAATTTGCAGTGGTCACACAGCTAGGAAGTGTCTGAGGCCACATTAGAATGCATGACTTCCCATCTCTAAGCAGGGTACCCTTTCCACTGAACCACCTAGTTGCTCCTCCTTAATACTTCTTAAAGGGCCCATTTCTAAATGGCCTGGACCATGATCCAATTTCATAATAATTGGTGAGGCATGCCCCTATTTAAAGTTTTATGTATGTTATCCACTCAATCCTGGCAACAACCTTGTGTGATATGCATTCTTATCCCCATTTTATAGGTGAGGGGCTAAAATAATGAGTAAATGGCTTGAGCAGGGTCACTGAGCTGGTTAGGGGCAGAATTCAGACCAGCATCTCTCTCTCACCACCCCTTGCTGGTCCTGGCCGAAGATGTGCTAGTCAACGGGGGAGATGGAGTTGCCTGTGCTCACGGCCAGTGTCTTTCTAGTAGCCTCACCTTCTTCCCTTACAGTATCCTGGTGGATACTAACACACCTGCTACTGTTTAACGCACTATCTTTCTGAGTGCAACTCCTGGCCTACTTTGTGTGGCAGCCACACAAGAGCAACAGACAGGGGCTAAAGGCAGATAGAAACATACCATTCTTTACTTTATTTCCTTCATGAATTCTTCCTGGGCATAGCAATATGTACTTGCTTCACAACATGACAAACTGGGAAATATGTATTTTACGATGATATATGTACAACCTCTATCATACTACCTGCTTTCTTGGGGAGAAGTGGAAAGGAAGGAGAACAAACATCTATTGAATTGAAGAAAAAAAGAATTTAATGAGTATGGAGAGTCTCTGGGGGAAGTAAGATGGCGGAATTGATGGGGGATTGGACCTGGAGTCAGAAAGAGCAGAATTAAAATCTGGGTTCTGATAGTTACTAGATGTGTGACCAAAGGCAAGTTACTTAACCTTTCTTTGCCTTAGTTTCTCCTTCTGTAAAATAAGGATAATAATAGCACCCATTTCTCAGGGTTTTTTTTTTTTTGTGGGGATCAAATGAAATATTTGTAAAGCACTCAGCACGGTGCCTGACACATCATGGGAACTATGCAATTATTAGCCTTTATTATTAGTATTATTATTGGTGAATTGGGTTCCATAGTAGCTCTGTACTTTCTCTCTATCGCTCTCTTTTCTCTTGTTCAGCTGTTGCTTAAGAAAGCTGTTCCTTCCATATCCTAAGGCCAGATTTGGCTACCAGCATGGAAGAAGGCAGTGCCTACTAACTGGTACTAATAAGAACTGAAGTTTATATGGCAATTATCTTCCATTTCCATATCATTTCCTACATAATTTTTCCTTTATGGACTTTGTATTCTCTCCTAATCAATTGATTGCTCCTTAATCTCCTTTGCTGGCAACCAAGTGATGCAGTTCATAGAGTGCTGGGTCTGGAGTTAGGAAGACTCATTAAGGTTTGCTTAATAAAGATAGAAATTCACTAAGAAAGAAAATTTACTGTTTCTTTTATTGTTGTGTGCTTCAAATACTATTGTAAAGATAAAGCCCTTGATCATTGATTTTCTCCATTTAAAAATTTTGGGTTGTATGATAGTTTGATAGATTCATGACCTATTTGCCAATTAAGAATATTCTTTTTTTTTTAAACATTGTTTTATTTGGTCATTTCCAAACATTATTCATTGGAAACAAAGATCATTTTCTTTTCTTCCCCCCCCCCCACCTCTCCCATAGCCGATGCGTGATTCCACTGGGTATCACATGTGTTCTTGATTCGAACCCATTTCCGTGTTGTTGGTATTTGCATTAGAGTGTTTATTTAGTGTCTCTCCTCTGTCATATTCCCTCAACCCCTGTAGTCAAGCAGTTTCTTTTCTTTGGTGTTTTTACTCCCACAGTTTATCCTCTGCTTGTGGATAGTGTTTTTTAGATCCCTGCAGATTGTTCAGGGACATTGCATTGACACTAATGGAGAAGTCCATTACCTTCGATTGTACCACAGTGTATCAGTCTCTGTGTACAATGTTCTCCTGGTTCTGCTCCTCTCACTCTGCATCACTTCCTGGAGGTTGTTCCAGACTCCATGGAATTCCTCCACTTTATTATTCCTTTGAGGACAATAGTATTCCATCACCAACATATACCACAATTTGTTCAGCCTTTCCCCAATTGAAGGGCATCCCCTCGTTTTCCAGTTTTTGGCCACCACAAAGAGCGTAGCTATGAATATTCTTGTATAAGTCTTTTTCCTTATTATCTCTTTGGGGTACAAACCCAGCAGTGCTATAGCTGGATCAAAGGGCAGACAGTCTTTTATCGCCCTTTGGGCATAGTTCCAAATTGTCCTCCAGAACAATTAAGAATATTCTTATGGAATCTTTAATCAAAAAATTCACTGCAAAGTGTAGTTAAAACAAGAACCTCCTGTGTTTTTTGTTGATGGATTATTTAAAAGTTTTACTCCATAAAAATGAAACATTTCCTCATCTGTAAAATGAACTGGAATAAGAAATAGCAAACCACTCTAGTATTTTTTGCCAAGAAACTCCAAAATGGGGGCACAAAGTGTCATTAAACAACAACAAGCATACTGTGCTTCCTAAATGTTAATCTATATTATCTTTGGCCTTTTCTCTTTGCTTCTCTCCTACATTCTTTCTTTTTGGTGATCTCAGGGCCTCATATGGGTTTAATGGGTTTAATTATTTCTATGCTGATGACTCCCATAACTTTTTCTTGCCTATTTCTGAAATGTGGCTCTTCATATATTTCTTACGGGATATTTTGAACTAGATATCCTGTAGGCACCCTTTCTCCAAAACCCATCTCTCTCTGTTAGGGGTACCACCACCTTGTAATTTACCTATTTTTGTAACAACACCATCAAATGTAGAATGGCCTGTCATAGGAGGCTGGATTTTCTCTCACTGGAGAACTTCAAGTGAAAGGTAGGTAAGTACTCTCTGAGGATGCTGTGAAGCTGATTTCTATTTAGGGATGGGTTGGACCAGATGACCTGAAGTCTCATCTATTCCAGAGATTCCTCAAAGCTTAGTAAAAAGGATGTGTGTATTAAAAAAGCACTGGGCATGTAGTCCCAACCTTGGTTGGAATATGTTGTAAGTGAGATAAAGGATATATTGATGATGACTCTTCTCAAATCTTGACTTCTAATTCTCTAGGCCAAATTATATACAGATTTTTCTATCCATTTCCTTTCCATAATAGGTAAAGAGAATCAGATAAATTTAGCCATTTAAATTTAGACAAAAACAAATTATTTTTTGTCCACATCATAACCTGTAATCCATGTCTAAAGGAATCACCATTGCAACATATCCAACAAGGGGTCATCTAACTTTTACTTAATTACCTTCAAAGAGGAAATCCATGACCTTACTAGATAGTCTTTTCCACTTCTGAATGGCAATAATTGTTAGGATCTAGTTTTATTTTATTTTTGTCAAGTCTAAATTTATCTGTTTGCAATTCCTGTCCTTTGGTCCTGAGACTACATAGAACAATTCAGGGATGTGTTGGTGTCATTTTGTAAGAACTAATTTTTAATTTTTTGGGATGTACATTTATACCATGGAAATTGAGAAATACTATAAAGCAGGGTTTGATTTCTCATTTTGCTGATGGTCTAGACATAAAATGATGAAGAAAATGTTAATAATGCAAAATAAACTTAAAAGTAGGTTACAAGTACTTAAAAAAGCCAAGTTGTTAAATGCTTAAAAACATACCAATATTTCCCTTTTCCACATGATAGCCCACTAGAGACAAATACCATGTCTTCCCCAATCTCTGTTCTCTCAATTAAACCATCCTGGTTACTCAACTCTGAATATCCCCTGGTTTATGAAACTTGACTTATGGCTACTTCACTTAAAAGTGCCAGAGCTATTCTAGGTGAGAGCTGGTCCAGATGAACAGCAGAGATTATCCTCCAACACTTCTGGGGAATTTTCTGATTCCCCCAGGCAGTGATATGGTATACCTACCTTTTTAGCTATGTCATAGAAGTTCTGTCAAGACCAGGTGTCTTTTTGCTTACGTTAGAACCAGGAACAATTCAGATAAGTAATAAAAAGACATTTGGAGGAAAAGAGGATTTTGATCATTTGATCTGGAAAGGGTCTTATAGGTTATCTTTCTCATTTTGCAAATTAGGAAACTGACGCCCAGATAAGTTACACAAGTAGAAACTCCAAAGCCTTGGCCTTCACTTACATCACAAGTGACTAGACTTTTTTTTTTTTTTTTGGTGGGGGGAATGAAGAGATTAGGGTTTGAGGGAAAACAACTTGCATATCTAAGGCAAGTATCTCAAACTGCAACTAGAGCAAAAAAGCACAAAAGTCACACAAAGTGAGATGGGGAGAAGGAAGACAAGGCACCCCAAGGCTCCAGGTTGAGGCTATCTTCAGATTAGGAGAAGAAACCTGGTCAGTAGAGGAGCTTCCCAAAGTTCTTTTCTGGTAGTTTCTTTTTTCACTAATGATTCTTTTTTTTTCCCATTTGAATAAGTTTATTTAGTCAATTTTGAATATTATTCCTTGGTTACCATAATCACATTATTTCCCTCCCTCCTCTCCACCCACTCTTCCCGCAGCCGACATGCAATTTCATTGGGTATTACTTGTGTCCTTGATCAGAACCTATTTCCATGTTGTTGCTTACACTGGGATGTTCATTTAGAGTCTACATCCCCAACCATATCTCTTCGACCCATGTATTCAAGCAGTTGTTTTTCTTCGGTGTTTCTACCCCCACAGTGTTTCCTCTGAATGTGGATAGTGATTTTTCTCTTGGTTCCTCCAGGTTGTTCAGAGTCATTGCATTGCCACTAATAGAGAAGTCCATTACATTCTATTGTACCACAGTGTATCAGTCTCTCTGTACAATGTTCTCCTGGTTCTGCTCCTCTCGCTCTGCATCACTTCCTGGAGGTTGTTCCAGTTCCCATGGAATTCCTCCACTTTATTATTCCTTTTAGCACAATAGTATTCCATCACCAACATATACCACAATTTGTTCAGCCATTCCCCAATTGAAGGGCATCCCCTCATTTTCCATTTTTTTTTTGCCTCCACAAAGAGCGCAGCTATGAATATTCTTGTACACGTCTTTTTCCTTATTATCACTTTGGGGAACAAACCCAGCAGTGCTATGGCTGGATCGAAGGGCAGACAGTCTTTTAGCGCCCTTTGGGCATAGTTCCAAATTGCCCTCCAGAATGGCTGGATCAGTTCACAACTCCACCAGCAATGAATTAATGGCCCAACTTTGCCACATCCCCTCCAACATTCATTACTTTCCTTTGCTGTCATGTTAGCCAATCTGCTAGGTATGAGGTGATACCTCAGAGATGTTTTAATTTGCATTTTTCTGATTATAAGAGATTTATAGCACTTTTTCATGTGTTTATTAATAGTTTTGATTTCTTTAACTGAAAATTGCCTATTCATGTCCCTTGCCCATTTATCAATTGGAGAATGGCTTGATTTTTTTGGTACAATTGATTCAGCTCTTTATAAATTTGAGTAATTAGACCTTTGTCAGAGGTTTTTGTAATGAAGATTGTTTCCCAATTTGTTGTTTCCCTTCTAATTTTGGATGAATTCATTTTGTTTGTACAAAACTGTTTTAATTTGATGTAATCAAAATTATTGATTTTACATTTTGTGATTTTTTTCTAGCTCTTGCTTGGTTTTAAAGTCTTTCCTTTCCCAAAGATCTGACAAGTATACTATGCTGTGTTTGCCTAATTTGCTTATAGTTTCCTTCTTTATATTCAGGTCATTCACCCTTCTGAGTTTATCTTGGTGTAGGATGTGAGATGTTGATCCAAACCTAATCTCTCCCACACTGTCTTCCAATTTTCCCAGCAGTTTTTATTAAAAAGTAGGTTTTGGTCCCCAAAACTGGGATTTTTGGGTTTGTCATAGACTGTCTTGCTGAGGTCATTTACCCCAAGTCTATTCCACTGATCCTCTTTTCTGTCTCTTAGCCAGTACCAAATTGTTTTGATGACTACTGCTTTATATACCACTGCTTTGAGATCTGGGACTATAAGTGCTCCTTCCTTTACATTTTTTTTCATGATTTCCCTGGATATCCTTGATCTTTTGTTCTTCCAAATGAACTTCGTTATGGTTTTTCTAATTCAGTAAAAAAGTTTTTTGGTAGTTCAATGGGTATGGCACTAAATAAGTAAATTAATTTGGGTAAGATTGTAATTTTTATTATGTTGGCTCATCCCACCCATGAGCAATCAATGTTTTTCCAATTGTTTAGATCTAGTTTTAATTGTGTGGAGAGTGTTTTGTAGTTGTGTTTGTATAGTTCCTGTGTTTGTCTCCTCAGATAGATTCCTAAGTATTTTAGTTTGTCTAGGGTGATTTTAAATGGAATTTCTCTTTCTAATTCTTGGTGCTGAAATGGGTTGGAGATATATAGAAATGCTGATGATTTATGCGGGTTTATTTTGTATCCTGCAATTTTGCTAAAATTGTTGATTGTTTCAACTAGCTTTTTGGTTGATTCTCTAGGATTCTTTAAGTAACCATCATATCATTCGCAAAGAGTGATAGCTTGGTCTCCTCATTGCCAGTTTTAATACCTTCAATTTCTTTTTCTTCTCTAATTGCTACTGCTAATGTTTCTAATACAATGTTAAATAATAGAGGTGATAATGGGCATCCTTGTTTCACTTCTGATCTTATTGGGAAGGCTTCTAGTTTATGCCCATTGCAGATGATATTTGCTGATGGTTTCAGAAATATACTGTATATTATTTTTAGGAAAGGCCCTTCTATTCCAATTCTTCCTAGTGTTTTCAATAGGAATGGGTGTTGTATTTTATCAAAGACTTTTTCTGCATCTATTGAGATAATCATGTGATTTTTGTCGGTTTGCTTGTTAATATGGGGTATTCAAGGAGGGGTAGTATCCCTGGTATGGAGGGCTTGTCGTGCCCTCTTAGGGCAGCTCTCCAACCTCTGACCCTCACCTGACACCCAGCTCTCACTTGTGGCTCCTAGTAGCTGCTAGCATGCAGCAGTGGCCACACCCCGGGCAATGGCTTCGACAGGCCGGCTAAACCTTGTGAGGGTAGCCATCGGGTCATAGACCCCTGGTGAACCAGGGCTTTGCTCACCCAGCATGTGAAGACTACTTCGGCTGAACAGACAGAAGAAACCAATAAGAAGGTTCAACGGCTGAGATGGCGACGCAGCAAAGCACTGTGGAGTGCTTAGGGCATGTTGGAGCACAAAAGACAACACGGCCATCCAATGCAGCTGAGGAAGTCTCCAGATGTAATGACTTTTCGTGCCACTGGACTCAGGCTTCCAATGCCGAGAGAGTGGGACTGTCTCTATGCATCGACTTTTCCACTTAAATCTTCATGCACAACTGTCTTTGTGCACACAAAAACACACAAAGACAATTGTCATCCTCGGTTACCGAGAGACTACTACTACTACTTTCCTAATATTGAACCATCCTTGCATTCCTGGTATTAATCGTACCAGGTCATAGTAGATAACCCTTGTGATCACTTGCTGGAGTCTTTTTGCTAGTATCCTATTTAAGATTTTTGCATCTATATTCATTAAGGAGATTGGTCTATAATTTTCTTTCTCTGTTTTTGACCTGCCTGGCTTTAGGATCAGTACCATGTTTGTGTCGTAAATTGAATTTGGTAGAACTCCTTCTTTGCTCATTCTGTCAAATAGTTTGTATAATATTGGGATTAGTTGTTCTTTGAATGTTTGATAGAATTCATTTGTGAATCCATCTGGAACTGGGGATTTTTTCTTAGGGAGTTCTTTGATGGCTTGTTCAATTCCTTTTTCTGTTATGGGGTTGTTTAGGTAATTTATTTCTTCCTCTTAGTCTAGACAATTTATATTTTTGTAAGTATTCATCCATATCACCTAGATTGCCATATTTGTTGCCATATAATTGGACATAGTAGTTTTTAATGATTGCCTTAATTTCCTCTTCATTTGAGGTGAGTTCTCCTTGTTCATCTTGGATGCTGCCAATTTGGTTTTCTTCTTTCCTTCCTTTTTAAAATTAGACTGACTAGTACTTTGTCTATTTTGTTTGTTTTTTCAAAGTACCAGCTTCTAATCTTATTTATTAAATCAATAGTTTTTTTACTTTCAATTTCATTAATTTCTCCTTTGATTTTTTTATCTCTAATTTAGTCTTCATCTGAAGATTTTTAATTTGTTCTCTTTCTAATTCTTTAATTTGCATGACCAATTCATTGACCTCTGCCCTTCTTAATTTGTTAATATATGAACCTAAGGATATACATTTTTCCCTGAGTACTGCTTTGGCTGCATCCCATAGGTTTTGAAAGGATGTCTCATAATTGTCATTTTCTTCAATGAAGTTATTAATTGTTTTTACAATTTGTTCTTTAACCGGTTTGGAGAATCGTATTGTTTAATTTCAAATTAATTTTTGATTTACCTCTCCATGTACCCTTACTAATTATTATTTTCATTGCATTGTGATCTGAGAAGGTTGTATTTATTATTTCTGCTCTTTTGCACTGGTTTGCAATGTTTTTATGCCCTAATACATGGTCAATTTTTGTGAATGTACCGTGTTCTGCTGACTAGAAGGTATATTCCTTTTTATCCCTATTTATTTTTCTCCACATGTCTACTAACTCCAATTTTTCTAATATTTCATTCATTTCTCTTACCTCTTTCTTATTTATTTTTTGGTTTGATTTATCTAGTTCGGATGGAGGAAGGTTCAGGTCTCCCACTAGTATAGTTTTTCTAGCTATTTCATCCTTGAGTTCCACTAGTTTCTCCTTTAGGAATTTGGATGCTATGCCATTTGATGCATACATGTTGAGTATGGATATTTCCTCATTGTCTATACTGCCTTTCATCAGGATGTAATTACCTTCCCTATCTCTTTTAACTAGATTTATTTTTACTTCAGCTTTGTCAGATATCATGATTGCGACTCCTGCCTTCTTTTTATCAGTTGATGCCTAATAGATTTGTCTACATCCTCTTACTTTCACCTTATGTATATCTACCTTCCTCATGTGTGTTTCTTGTAGAAAGCATATGGTGAAGTTTTGGATTCTAATCCATTCTGCTATTCACTTGCTTTTTATGGGTGAGTTCATTACATTCAAATTCAGAGTTGTGATTACTAGCTGTGTATTTCCTAGCATTTTGATTTCTACTCCTGGTCCTGCCTTTTCTTCTTTCACTATTTCCTTCTACAACAATTTTTGTTTTTAATCAGTTCCCCTAGTTCCCACCCTTATTTTATTTCCCTTTCTACCCCCTCACTTTTTATTCTCCCCTTATTTTCCCTGTAGTCTTTCTAAAATTTCCCCCCCTCCCTCCCTTGTACTGCTTCCCTCCCCACCAGTCCATTTATTACCCTTCTACTCCCCTAAAAGGCACAAATCTATTCTCTGCCCCAATGGATTAGATTATTCTTCTATGTTTGGGTCAGTTTCAAAGTATGTAAAAGTTGAGTATATCTTATCTTCAACCTCTTTACCCTTCCAATGTATTGATGTTCTCCCCTCTCCCGCCATAAGCTTCTTTGTGACATATAAATTTACCCCCATTTGTTTCTTTTCCCATTTCTTTTAATATTAACCTCTTTTTAAGCTGTAGTTGTATAAATATTTATATATACACATGTATATGTATTTATGCATGCATATATCTATATACCTATTTATGTCTTGTCCTTTCATTCTATACAGTTTGTCACTGTTCCTTCTAAGTGTAATTCTTCTAGCTGCCCAGGTGATAACAACAGTTTTTAAGAGTTACCAATGACCTCTTTTCTTATAGGGATACATATCATTTTAACTTATCGAGTCTCTTAAAAATGTTTTTTTATTTTGTTTTCCTTTTTTCCCTCTTTTTGAAATACCTTTTGATGATTCTCTTGAGTTTTGTGCTTGGACATCAAATTTTCTGTTCAGGTCTGGTCTTTTCTTTGCAAATTCTTGGAATTCTTCTATTTTGTTGAATGACCATACTTACCCCTGAATGAATATAGTCAGTTTTGCTGAGTAGTTGATTCTTGGTTGTAGAGCTAGTTCCCTTGCTTTCCAGAATATCATATTCCATACGTTTCAGTCCTTCAGTGTAGATGCAGCCAGATCCTGTGTTATCCTCACTGTGGTTCCATGTTATCTGAATGACTTCTTCTTGGCAGATTGTAATATCTTTTCTTTAGTCTGATAGTTCTTGAATTTGGTGATCTGTGGATTTTTTCAATCTCTACTTTTCCCTCTTGTTCTAGAATTTCAGGGCAGTTTTCTTGTATAATTTCCTGTAGTACTGTGTCCAGGTTTTTTCTTTTGTCATGGTCTTCTTGGTAGACCAATGATTCTTAAATTGTCTCTTCTTGAATGATTTTCTAAATCCTCTGTTTTGTGAATGAGATGCTTCATATTTTCCTCAATTTTTTCATTCTTTTGGTTTTGTTTTATAGTGTCCTCATGCCTTGTGAGGTCACTTAATTCTAGTTGTTGTATTCCAGTTGTATTAGTAGTTGTGGTTCTTAAAGACTGGATTTCATCCCTGGTTTTTTGGTCATCCTTCTCCTTCTGGTCTGATTTTCTTTGGAGGCCATCTTTCATCCTCCTTACCTCGTCTTTCATCTCCTTTGCCTCATCTTTCATCTTCTTTGCCTCATCTTTCATCTCCTTTGCTTCATTTTCCTGCTGGTTGATTTTGGCTTTTAAGACACTATTTCCTCATTTTAGTTCAAGTGCCTCTGTTTTCAGATGACTTACCTTAGTTTGTAAGTTCTTTTCCCAATTGTCTTCAGCCTCTCTTAATTGTGTTTTGAATTGCATTTTGAGTTCTTTCACAGCCTGTATCTAATTCGCTGTGATTTCTGATTTATTGTTTGCTGATCTCCCCACTCTCCCCGTTCCATTCGCTGTATAGAAGTTGTCTATTGTAATTTCTTCCTTCTTTTTCTGTTGTTTGCTCAAATTCACCCCTTCTTTGCTCCCTGTATTTGTCTGTGCTTTTGCTCCTCTCATTTGGGGGGGGGGCTTCTGTCAGTCTCCCCTCTTAGAGCTTTAACAGAAGATCTCTCGGTGCAGTCTCTGGGGGAGGGTTGTTGGGGGTTTGAGCCTCCCTGTCCTATGGAGGCTTTTTATTGGATTAAAGTCCAGCAGTCAATGAGGGAGGGGTGTGGAGCCTGGGCTTCCCTGAGTTCTGAAGACTTTTGAGGGGGTTAAGTTCAGCTGAGTTGGTCTGGGTGTGCTCTGAGGCCAAAACCTCCTGGAGGGCTGAAGCAAATATGGAGGATTTCCACAGTTCTGGCCAGGCTGCCAGCTCTATGCTCCCTCTCTAGCTCCTTCCCCACCATCTGTGTTCGAAGCTCTGAGCTTGGTACAACCCTGCCCGCTGGGTACACCCTCTATGCCAGCACCTTTTCCCACCCAGAGGTTCCTGCTGCTGCTGGAGGCTGAGCTTCCCTGTCCTCTGGGGGCTTTTTATTGGATTAAAGTCCAGCAGTCAATGAGGGAGGGGTGTGGAGCCTGGGCTTCCCTGAGTTCTGAAGACTTTTGAGGGGGTTAAGTTCAGCTGAGTTGGTCTGGGTGTGCTCTGAGGCCAAAACCTCCTGGAAGGCTGGAGCAAATATGGAGGATCTCCACACCTCTGACCTGGCTGCCAGCTCTATGCTCCCTCTCTAGCTCTTTCTCCACCATCTGTGTTCAATGCTCTGACCCTGGCACAGCCCTGCCTACAAGGTACGTCCTCCAGACCAGAACCTTTGCACACCCAGAGGTTCCCTCTGCTGCTGGGCACTCAGCACTCTGGGTGTGGGGGGAGGGGTCCTGGGACCTTCCTTCTGCCTTCCCCTCAAACCTGAGTGTTCTCAGATTCCGGCTTTTTTTGGGGGGGTGTACCTTTTGAATTGAGTCCAGCGTGAGTGTTCCTTGGCTCTGTCTTGTTGTTAGGTTTGATTTTCAGTCGCCTAGGAGCATTAAGTTTGTGATCGGTAAGGAAGGGTATTCAGAGGTCTGAACTTCTGCTCCTTCTAGGCCACCATCTAGGCCACCTCTTCACTAATGATTCTTGCCAACACAATATATTAAGTTATATCATTTTGTGGGATTGTAAATGTTATTGGTAGCTTCTAATAAATGCATCACTCAGGGGCAAACCCCTAATTGTCCTGCCCTAGGTTCCCCAAATTTAGGGTACCTGTGAGATTCTGCTTTTCCTCTCCTCTACCACACACTCTCAGACATGAGTGGTCATCTGCTCCTACAAAATTCCTGCCCTGTCTCCTTCAAAGCTTCCATATTAGTCAACACATGGTCCAAAATAGCAGTGTCCTTTTTTTTTGAAGGATCTAATGACCATGAATATCTGCCACAAATACAGTAGCTTTTCTGCTTATAGCAGAGATAGATCTCTGGGATAAGTCAGGGAGATATCAGATTTCGTTTTTGCTTATATCAGGTTGACAAAGCTGACTCAGTACCTCAGTTGGAAAGAGCCAGTCATTACTCCCTGCTTTCCTGGACCATGACTGGATGATCTTTCACAGCTGACATTATCATTCCTTGGAGCCCAAGAACCTGCTCCCTCTAAAGTGGGCCCAGCTCACCTTCCACCCTCACCCCCTAGAAAGAGGCTCATCCCTAATAGGTGGCATCAGAAGTGCAGGCTTTTCTTCTCTTCAAGTAGCTGTGGCCAATGTGCATTTCACTGGCAAGGCTTTAGAGTCCCTGAAGAAGGATGTGAAGGCTGAGACCCTTTAGTCTGGGAGGTTTTCCATGAATTGCCTTCCTTTGCATCATCATCGTTCCATTTGTATTGTCATTGTGTGGTAGATGTTCACAGAAGGGCATCCACCAGTTACATAAAATCAATGCTAAGGGTACTAAGGTCAACATCTATTTATGACAGGGCACTTACAATATGGGCTGCTGTGTACCATTCTGGGCATCATGGGTCATTGATTTGGAGCTAGAGGGAAGGTTGAAGGTCATCCTTAAGTGCTTTGTGTTAGAGGTGGGGCACACAATGAAGACTGTGTTTACTACTTAACTTAATCCATTCCTGTTTTGACACATGAGAATTTGTTGTGCATGAATCAACTCCCTTGTTTTCCAAGGATTGGAATATAAAAAGTAGCCTACATCCTCAAAACCCTTCTTGGAACTGAACTACTGACATTAGTGGCCTGAGAATGGACAAGGAATATAGGAAATACGCTTTGAAGACTGAGCAAACAGAAATTCAGCCAGTGAGTACTTGATGCACCAATTTAATCTCTTGCCAGTGTTTGAGAGCCTTTTCTAATATTTTTCCTGGCATGTAGTTAATGCAGTATTTTGTACCCATCAGTATAATAGATAAATAGTCTTAATTAAGGAGAAGCCTATTTATTGACTTTCCAATTACCACTAATTTATTAAAAGACTATTTTTACTGGGTATAATCTC
The DNA here is from genome assembly GCF_027887165.1 of Monodelphis domestica. NCBI lineage: Eukaryota > Metazoa > Chordata > Mammalia > Didelphimorphia > Didelphidae > Monodelphis > Monodelphis domestica. The sequence continues at coordinate 429,671,241 of NC_077229.1, forward strand.
TCATTGCTATAATAGACATTATCTCAAAAAGGTATAGTAGCCATTTCTGTATAATAATTTAATTATAATTATTACAGTAAAATTATATATATATATATGTATATATCCATATTATGATCAGTGAGCAAATAGTACATATTGTATAGTGGGCCACAGTACCAATATTCATTGGTCCCAGCTGTAGGATTTTAGAATATAGTATTTACATTGATCAAAATTAAGAATTTTTTTGGTTCTTCCTTAGAAAGTTAGGTCCATTCTGGACATTTCCCTGAGTCTAAGAAGATAAAAAGGGGGAAATTAGCCAGTGATGACGCATCTAGCATGTGCCAGGTACTATGTTAAATACTTTTTACAAATTTTACCTTAGTTGATCCTCACAACAAGCCAACTTACAACAAAGGTAAAAACTAAAAAAAGACCTCTTTTGCTTTGTTTCCACTTTTCTCTTTGGCTTACAGATAAAAATCAGACTCCTTGTATGTTTCATGAGTTGTACAACCAGGTATTATTAAGTCAATCCTGCATCTTTCCAGAAATGTTTTAATCCAGCACAGTATAAGAGCTGTAGTGAACAACTCAAAAGGCAGAGGAAACTTCATGGAGATGGTGTTTCCCTATGGGGAAAATCCTCTTAGAAGGTTAGCTGAAAGCATCATATTAGCCAAGTAGGTGAAGTTGGGGCAGCTAAGTGGTATAGTAGACAGAGTACCAGTGCTGGAGTCAGGAAGGCTCATCTCCCTGAGTTCAAATCTGACTTCAGACATTTATTTTCTGTGACCCTGGACAAGTCACTTAGCCTCATTTGCCTCAGTTTCCTCATCTGTCAAATGAACTGGAGAAGTAAATGGAAGACCACTCCTGTATCCTTGCCAGGAAAATCTCAAATGGTGTCATGAAGAATCACACTTGACTGAAAAAGGATCGAACAACAGTGAAGAAGAAACAAGAAACCTGATTCCAAAAAGCATGAGAGGTGATGATATGTAAGGATAATTGGTTATAACATTTTTCCTGATATAAGTGAGTCATTTGGAAGGTGGTATCTAGGACTCTCTATTTAATGCCAAAATACTTGGGTAAAACATCTATTATTGAGTCGGTAATTTTTTACATTTTCTTTTAGTTCTGCCCTAGATGATATATGTGACTGACTGACTTAGAGTTTGACTTTGACTAAGAAAATTTTAAAACAAAGGTTGGGGAACATTTTCCTCCTTCATTTATTAAGCTGTTGAGGACAACTGATGCACAGGAGGGGAAATCCAGAGCCACAGAGAAAAGTAACGTAATTTAGATATCTTACTGCACAGACAAATAATAATTGTTCAATTCACCTTTTTAAGTTAGCAAAAGGTAACAAAATTAATATGTAAAAACTAATTTAACAAGTGTCAGCTCTGATATCCAAAGGGTTCAGTAACCACCACGATTTCATTGGTGAACAGTCTCTCCCATCTCTACAAATCACAAATAAGTCACTTGCCTCCTTGAAGTTATGTGATTTTGTGAATTTTTTAAGGGAAAACTAAACAAATTCATTGCCTAGCGACTAACCTAATCCCTTTCACTCACCTAATAGAGATAGTCTAGTACCCTGTGCCTCATGTCTGCTAGGATCTGACAGACTTGGGCTTCTTCTCCAGGAACAAGTAATCAAGGAAGGGTTTAGAAGGAAAAGGACCTAGTATATATATATATATATATATATATATAATGTATATGTATATATTATAACATGTTATGTATATATGCTTATTTATAGTTTTATGTTAAATTTTAGTGCTTATATCATGTGATAATATTCTTTTAAAACTTATTCATTCATTTAAAAAAATTTGAGGTCTTAAATTTTTCCCTCCCCTCTTCCTTCCATCATCCATTGAGAAGGCAAGAAATATAATATCAATTATACTGTAAAATCCTGCAGAATTATTTCCATATTAGCCATTTTGCAAGAAAAATAAAGTTTAAAAAAGTACCCTTCATCTCTTGGAAGGCAGTATTTTTTCATCATTAATTCTTTGGTATGTGAATTATTTGGAATAACTGAATCATTGTCTTGATTGGAGTAGCTAAGACTTTTGCAGTAGAGAATCTGATAAAGATAACAAATAAATAAAGATAACAAAGTAGGTTTTCTATTATGTCCATCTTAAGAATGGGGGAGGGGGAAAGAAGCTAAGAAAGTAGAAGGAACATATTTGAGGGAGAAAGAGAAGGGAGAGCAAAAAACACAATGATGGAGAAGAAAAGAAAGAGGGACTTGGAAGAAAAAAGCTGGAAGAGCCCCAATAGATTTGGAAGTTAGGGTAAGTCAGAAGGCACACAATGCCCTTCAGTTGGTCTGAGGGCTTTAGCATTTTTGGTAGTCATATGTTGTTATTCTGTGCTATTAACCTTTGTTTGCACCTCCTCAAATTAAATCTTCAAGGCTTCACCCTCCATGAAGTAACTAGAGTAGCATGGAAATTCTTCTCTAAGCTCTCCATGAGATCACTACCAATATAGCTCCTAAAGGGCTTTATCTGGATTATACCCTGAGCACTGGTTCTCTATTAATGGTATAAACAAAATCTATAATCCATAATCTTCCTCCTTTGGGAAAAGTCCATTTTTAAAGGGATGAGAAACATCTGAAAAAAAACTAGCGCAGTGTATAAAATATAAATTTCTACATTTATTTTCTTCAGAAACTGAATAATAGCTGACATTTAGCAGTGGTCTTAACACACAAGTACATGATTGCTTCGTGCCATGTACCATGGAAGTGCTGGGGATATAAAGACAAAATCAAAGCAATTCCTGCTTTCTAGGAACTTATATTCTTTTCAGAGGAAACCGTATTCACACAAATAAGTAAATGGTAAATATGTGCAAATGGAATGTAAAATATTTAAAATAATTATTCATATTAATAATGTTAAATATTATTTTGGAGGGAGGTATTAGCATACAATGATCGAGTTGAGGTCTGAAGGAATTTGAGGATTCAGTAGAAGGAGGAAGTCACTCTAGGCAAGGAAGATAGCTTAGGCAAAGTCACAGAAGCACATCAGCGTGTTAAGTGTTAGGAGCAGCATGTTTCCGGTTTGACTGGAGCTTAGACTGGGAGAACAGCGTATATGTTAAGCCTATAAAGGATCATAAGGGGATTTAAAAAGCAAAATAAAGGAATTCAGTTTTTATCCTAAAAAGAAGATGGTGCCACTGGAGTTATGGGCAGAGGAGTGATGTGGTCAGACTTGTGCTTTAGAACTATCAATATGGTACCTCTGTGGGAAAGGATTAGGGAAGAAGGGGAGTTAGGACAGAGAGGTCAATCAGGAGACTATTGCAATAGTCTAGGAAAGAGGATGTGAACTGTTTGTGGACTAAGTGGAGAGAAGGGGGCATGTGTGAGAGATGCTGTAGAGGTAGAAAAGGCAAAATGTGGTCACATTGTATGGAGGACCTGAAGGAGAATGAAGAGTCAAGAATTATGAGGATATTACTGTATTAGCCCGAAGATAGTGCCATTCCAAGTGTTTTGAAGGATAATTCAGAAAACACCTATTTTATTTTCTCCTTTTAAATTAAAATTTTCTCTTAACGTGTGAATGATTCAGGCACTTTATATATGAAGTTTTTTCAAGGTTCTGAAAACAAGTTAAAGAAGTTTTAATGCCAACACTTTTATTAAATATGTATTACTTTTATCGATACTTGTGAGAAACTGCCTTCCAATATTTAATCATGTTCTCCTTCCTCTTCTATTTCCTCATCTCCCCAAGTGGAAACATCATTGGAGTCATCCCCGTCACCCTCTTCTTCCCACAAAACACCATCTTCACTACCATTCATAGTGTATGATATACAACATTTAAAAAATCAAAACACAATGACTCGGTGGAGATTTTGTCCCAAGCGATTTTGATCCAGTTCCCTAACACATTGACCGATGGTTTCTTTCTGTTTCCTGAAGGAGTAAATTCATGGTTTCTGGTCAACATCCACTCATCATATTCTTTCCTCAAATGATTTTTGAATGGCTTATTAATTACTACATCTAATACTTGTAATTGTGACGTCATTCCTCCCAGAATAACAACTAGGTCTGTGCACATTTCAGTAACTCTCCTCTTCATGTTTTCGGTCAGGTGACTCTTGAATGCATAGAGTACAAGCATTCCTCTCCGATGCAGTAATGCAGCCACATAACTACCTCATACTCCAAGCATTACAGTCTTTCTAGTTTTCTCATTTCCAGTCATTTTAATCAACACTGATTGGGCACCTTTACTATTAATGATGACATTTGATGGAATATCAAAATAAACAGATGTTTGGTCAGCATTTCCCATCTGCCCCAGGAGACAGCCATGATTTTTATGGATGCTTTTTATAATACACAACTTATGATTTCAAAGCAGGAAGTGCTCAAATATTGTGCGAATGTGACTTTCAAAGGTACATATTGGGGAAAAAAAGTCACACTATATTAGGGCTAATATGGTAATCTATGTGATGGAATAATGGTGGTGCTGGGCAGGTAGGTGGCGCCATAGTGCATAAAGTGCTCTTCATGAGTTCAAATCTAGCTTCAGACACTTACTAGCTATGTCACCCTAGTCAAGTCATTTAACTGTTTGTCTTAGTTTCCTCATCTGTAAAATTAACTAGAAGAGGAAATGGCAAACCACTCCAGTATCTTTGCTAAGAAAACCCCAAATGGGATCACAGCGAGTCAGACATGACACAACAAGTCTAGTGGTGTTGAACTAAGTGTATGAAAACCCCAGATAAACATTAGAAAAAAATAATGATGGTGTCTTTGAGTAAATTAGAAAAGATAGGAAGTGGAATGCATTTTAGACAAAACTAATGAATTCTATTCTGGATATGTTGAGTTGGAGGTATCTATGGACTGTCCAAATGAAAATGTCCATTAGGAAAATGGTAAATTAGAAATAGATCTCAGAAGAGAAACTGGATGTAGTCCTGGCTATGTAGACCTGGGAGATATTCAAATGGAAATGATAACCAAACCCATTAGAATCACTGATATCACTGAGAAAGAGTGTTTGTAAAGAAAGTAGAGAAGAGGATCAGGACTGAGACTTGGAAAATACCAGCAGTTAGGAGGCAGGATAGGGATGATGAGTGAGGAAAATATACTGATAAGAAGTTATCCCACTGGTGGGGAAACCAGGGACAATTTCATGAAAACTTGGAATAGAGAGTATCTAGAATATGAGGGTATTCAACAGTGTCAAATAGTGAGTAAAGATCAATAGTGAAGATTAGGAAAAAGTCATCATATCTGACAATTTAGAAAAGAGTTTGAATTGAGTGATGATTGCAAAGAATGGAGAAACAAGTAAGAAGATGAGAAGTAGAGGTAATGAATGCAGAAAGCCTTTTGATGTTTTTGGCTGAAAAAGGGAGAGATATATAGGCTGATAGCTTGAATGAATTAGATCTATCGAAGATTTTTAGGGATGAGAAGACTAGAGAATGTTTCCAGATAATAGAGGAGTCAGTAGAAAGGGAGAATTTTAAAATTAGAAAAAGTGAGGCTGATAGTAGGGGCAATTGGAAAAGACAAGAGGGGATTGAATCAAGAAAACATGTAGAGGTTTTGACTTTAGTGAAGAGGACTGTGGCTTCTTCTTCAGGGCTGGAATAAAGAGAGAATACAGAGTGATGTCAGAAGGCTGTAAGATGAGGAGAAGAAGAGGTGATATAGTGAATGACAACAGTGTAGATAGTTTTTTTCCTAGGAGTTTGGCTGTGAAAGAGGAGGATATCTTGGGGGAAATAGTAAGGTCAAGCAAAGTTTTTTTAAAACTCTGAGTATGGTGTAGTCATCAGGGCTAAGGGAAAGAACAAGTAGAAAAATTATAGACTATAAGAAAAATTATAGAATCTATAGTAATTATCTGAGAATGTGACCATTTATCTACAATAGTTAGCAATCCTACTCACTCATGCATATTGTGTGGGTTGAAGGAGGAAGTAACAAAAACCAGACTTCAATGCTAAACTATGTTCCATAAGTGTCAAATATAATAACTATTGATTTGTTCTTGCATTCAGTGTTTATTGAATAGCAGGATGGTGCCAGATGCTGATGGCATGAGGTTTGGAGTGAAAAGACCATGGCTCAGACTTTGGCTCTAACATTTAGTAGCTGTGTAACCCTGAGCAAGTCACTGAAGTGCTCTAAGCCTCAGTTTTCTCATCTATAAAGTAGGAATGATAATACTTTACTTACCTCACTGGGTGATTTGGGGGGATAGTACTAGACAAAACTCACACTGCTTTAGAAATGTGAATTGTAGAGGGAATGGAGCCATGCTACTTTTCTCAATCATAAAGCTAAAGAAACATGAAAATTAGCTTGTGTACCTTTTAGACCACATGAAACACTAATGACTCAAACCCAGAAATATTTTCCATTTTCACTCTTATTTTTATGTCATTCAACTTGTTTTAAGGTAATCCTTTTCCTTCAACTTTGAATTCTTAAATATTGCTTAATCAGGTTAAAATCATGGTGGGGACCAAGTGGATCACCACACCTATTCTGAACCTTTGAGGCCCAAAAGAGAATTGAGTCATTGTTTGCAGGTAGAATTTAGTAAAAAAAAGTCTTGGATCTTGTTAAGACTTAGAAGCCAAGCAATTAGCTTACTTCCTCCTTATTATACCATATGACTTCCTTCTGAGTTAAGGTTAGAAAAGTTAGGAGGAACAATGTATAGCAGGGAGGGGGAACAATAGTAACTTCCTTATTGACTTCACTCCCAAACACTGAGCACCCTATTGCTAGAGTACTCAAAAGTTGCTACATCAACAGGGGACTCCAATAATCTGTCCTGTGGGAGCTTCCCATTGTGCCCTGGAATAAGTACAGTTTTTGAAGGCTACCTTAAAGTTTGCCCTCTAACTGGCCCCAAGCCATGCCTGACTTCAACTCTATACTCTGCTTTTTCCAAGATACTATTTTAGTAGACCATTCTTCATCTTCATCTGTCCACCTTCATAGCTTTGTCTAGACCTTGAATCTTTTAGAGACTGAGTGCCCAAACTGCAACCCTCACACCTCATGTGACCTCCCCTCCTTTACCCTAGAAAAGGGAGAAAGGAAGCACTTTAATTGGACTTCTGGGGAGAGGGGAGGGTGATGGGAGAAATGTCCTCAGGTGCTTCTGGAGAGGGGGAAGGAAGCAGCCACCTCTGGCACACTCTGGCACACAAGCCATAGGTTTGCCAACACAGGTCTTGGCTGTCCCATATGGGACAGTATGGGATACTTCTCTTATCTCTCTTCTCCTTTTAACTCCTTTTAACTGTAGCTAAGTTATTCATCCTCCAGTATTTTCTGCTTCATGTCACTTATTCTTTAGCTCTATCCACTTCTCTCCCTTAATTCTCTTTTAAATATTTTGTTTACTGCATCTGTTTATTTCTGTGGATTATATGCCAGTTTCTTTGCATATCATATTAGAATTTAAGTTCTTTGTGGGGAGGGACATATTCTCAAGGCACTCTACATTATTCTCTGAAGACTGAAATTTTATCTAGTTATATTTTATTATTTTACATAGATTCATGATGTAATGATTCAGGAATAGATTGCCTTTAAAATTTTCATTTTTATTATAAAATCTTGTTGAATCTACTCATGTTGTAAGACAATGTGGAGGGAGTGAGAGAGGAAGAAATGGGGGTTGGAGGGGGAGAGAGAGAGACAGAGAGTGAAAAAGAGAGAGAGATAGAAAGAGACAGAGAGAGAAGGATGAAGGGAGAGAGAGGGAGAGAAAGAGAAAGAGAGAGAGAGAGAGAAATAAAGATAGACTTCAGGTATTTCTCTAGTTGTTTCACACAATTATATAATGTACACAATTTGCATCCTTTCACTCATTCTTTTCTTTTTATGGACTTATTTTATGATTTAGAATGAAATGTCCATGGCAATGTGCTCTCTGTCTTCAGAGAATAAGAAGTGAAAGAACCTAATTCTTCTTGAAATTAAACTTATTTAATTAAAGAATTTCAGCTTAATTCAAGGTGACTCAGAGTTTGTTCTTTTAGAAGATTTATAGGGATAACAGGATTATTGTAGTTTAGATGTTCAACTTTTTTTGAACTCTAGTTCTGTTGAACAATTTTCAATTGTTTTTTCTTTGCACAGGTACTCTTGGACTCATGTGGCTGTGGTGCCCACAGTTCATCATGGGCTTTTCCACTGTCTGATTGTAGATGTGATGGTAAAGGTTCCAGGACAGTGGTTATCTATCCCAAACCAAGAATCCTTGATCACTCAGAATGCCAAAAGAAAGAATTATTGCATCAACAGGTAATGTCTTGGGCAATGTATTCTCCATGTAGTTGGTGTGTGATTCATGAGGACTGTGTTCTCACGTAGACAATATTCTTAGTTGTATATTCCATAAGAAACTAAATAAATTGGTGAATATCAAGAGAAAAGTGATCAAAATGATGAAGTCATTGTAAGATAATATAATATGAGGGTCGTTGGAAGAAACTGATTTGTGGCCCACAGAACAGAAGGCTTAGGATAGCTGTTTCCAAGTTTTAGAGGGGATATCATGTGGAAAAGGGATTAGATTAGCTCTGCTTTGCTCTAAAAGACAGCACTAGAAGATTAGACAGAAGGTACAAGTGAGACAAATTTCAGTTCAGTGTAATGGAAAATTTCCTAATAAACTGCTCCAGAAGTCCCCAGTATGTATATGAATTCCAGACTTCTAAGAGCATCCTAGACTTATTATTTCTCAGTTTTGGATATCTAAATGCCATTTATCTCTCTCAAAAGTTGGGACACTGATCAGCTGGGGGTAACTAGTTAGCAAGCCAGAGTCTTAGAACTTTTATTCTTAATTAGTGAAAACATTTTGGCAAATGTTTTCACTCTGGTCCATCTTTTATGATTTAATAGAGCAATGGGAAGATTCAAGCCTTGCCTATAACAGACTGGATGTCTGAGCCTGGGCAAGTCATTTAACATCCCAGTGCCCTCCAGGCAATTCTATAAGTCAATTTGCCTAGAAAGTACACTCTAAATTCGGGTCTCAGGTTACTATCCCATCACCCCTACTTAGTTAGGTCTGGGAAGTCCTTAGTGATGTGAAAGATGCCATAAAAGCAACACCTTGCTTCGTTTCTGGGACCAAACATGACTGAGGATATCATGACTGCATGCCACTCAGACAATATCCATACAATAGAATTTACACCTGCTACAACTGAGACAGTATCTTCCGTCGCTTCTAGTTCAACAACTTCTTTGGCTACATCCATGACAGGACCCACACCCTGACCTCCAGTCATAGAGGAGGGATTATTCCCTACGTGTGCATTTAAATGGAAGAATCTCCTCCCCTTCAGTTCTGCAGCTGAGCTAGGGCTTGTGATTCCCTACGCTAGGACTAGCCCCCATGTGTTCTTTTGATCACTGAAGTTCTGCCCTGAGTAGAAAGAATTGGAAGCTCTTCCTGGCGCCCCACAGTAAGATACTTTAGATAGTGATGGCAGGTGGGGATGGATCCAGTCTAGTAGTCCAATTGCTAACACCTCACTTAGAAAATTTAGGTAAAAAATCACAGGAAATGAAACACTGTACACGTCTATCCTGACATCATTTAAGAAAGTTTGGTTTCCCCAAATGAAATGTTTCTTTATACTGGATTCTCTTCTACTACTCCATGAAATCTGGGTTTTTTGTTGTTGTTGTCTTTGTTTAGTCCACAGTGATCGGAAATTCCCTAGGGTTCAGAATAAAATATAGAAAAGCAACAAAAAGGGCTTATCAAAGTACTCCGATGTGAAGTATGTACATGGTATCTCGTTATGTTCTTGCCAGATGAGTTTGGCCATTTTTTCCCTTGCTCTCCTGATCTTGATTTGCAGTCCTTTTTTTCCCAAATGATGTTGGATTCATTGCTAATCCGAGTGAAAGCTAAAAGGGAGCATAGAGGTTATCTGCTACAGTCACTGCATTACAAAGGAACAAAGTCAGACCTAGAAAGTTCAAGTGACATGACTAAGGTCCTAGAGGTCATTAAGTGAGTGAGCTCAGGATTCCAGCTGCAGTAGAAAAGGAAACAACTGTATTGTGTGGGAATTAGGGCCTCCCACATCTTACTTAGGCTTGTGAGAATCCCCACTTCTTTTTGTCTCACAGGACACACACACCAGCAAGACTGAGTTCACAGAAATAGACTCTTACCACATGGGAATAATCAGACTCTCAGGATTCTGTGCAAAATCTTTTTGAGGGAAAATGTACTTCCTCTATTCACTAATAAAGTTATTAAGTCCCTTTACAAGGTCGTTTTTCCATGTATACAAGCACTCACTCGCAATGACACTTTTAGAACTTAAACATAACTATTTATTTTGCAACTATGCAAAAGAAATATTATTGATGGTCGTTCAGTCATTTTAGTTGGGTCCAACTCTTTGTGACCGCATTTGGGATTTTCTTGGCACAGAAACTGGAGTAGTTTATTATTTCTTTCTCATTTTACAGATGAGGAAATTGAGACATAATTAAACAACTTGCCTTGGGTGACACAGCTAATAAGTGTCTGAAGCCAGATTTGAACTTATGTAGATGACTCTTCCTGATTCCAAGCCCAAAATTCTATTCTGTCTGCAAACACACAGGTTTTGAGGTGTTTTTTAAAATTTGTTTGTTTGTTTGTTTGTTTTTGTATCTCATTTGCTTGGGCAATAAGTGCTGTTAAGTTTAGGTGACTTGCACTGGGTCATAAAGCTAGAAAGTATCCAAGGCAGGGTTTGAATTCAGATCTTCCTGACCTCAAGTCCAGCCCTTTATCAGTTGAAACACTTAGCTACCATAGTACAGGAATATGCTGTAATAGGGAACAAAGTTGTCCTAGAGGGATGTGAGATGATACAACCCACCTAGAAACTCCCTGGGGCCAGTAAAGCACAAAAGACTTGGCTTATAAAAAACAAAGTTTATTTTATAAAGGGAGTAAGGGAAACTAGTAGGTAAGACCCTAACACTCTTAAACCTATGCTCTACCCAACTTCTAAGTCGCCTGTGAAAGGAGAGCCTTCTTTTTCTTCTCTGGGTCCTGCCTCTGGCTCCCTGTTCTTACCTAAAAAAACCCCACATGTTATCTGTCTCTAACCTGATCTTCCCACTAGTGATTAACAAAAAGGGAAAAACCTGGGTTTGGCTGCACTAAGAACCCAAAATCCCCAATGAAAATCTTTGGATTACCTTAGCCCAAGAGGATTTCTGGCCAATGGATTACTGGCAGATGATCTCTGTCCTCAGGGAAAATGGCTCTCTCCAAAGTAGATTCTCTACCAAGCAGTCAATAATTTCTCTATGAAATTATGGCTATCTAGGGAAAATCTCTCAGAGCAAAACCTCCTTCCAGCTTGGTAAAAATCCAGGCAGAGAGCAAAATCTCCTTCCAGCTCGGTGAAAATTCCAGAAAGAAGTCAGTTATTGCCAGATCAAACTCCCACAATTCCTCTCTCCTTCCCAGAATCCTCTCCCAGGGCTTGTATGGAAATTCCTTTCTTTTAGCTAATCTCTAAAATCACTCTATCCCTAATTTATATTCCTACAATGCTTTTCACGAATCCTTTTGCCCCTCCCAAGACCAAGGTACCCTTCAGAACAACTCAGATTGGAGCTCCCTTCCCCTCTCCCTGCCCAGGTCTCTTCCTGATTCACACCTTTGGAATGGGAATCCTTCCTGAGGAGCCCTCCCCTACCCCCCTTCTTTCCCCAGGCTTCAGCACTGGCTCTCTTAATCCCCACAGAGAACACAGGGACCAATGACCCAGCAGGACAAGCCACTGATTTACCATCCTTCTGGCTCCTGTGGCCAGTAGTAAACGCTACCTTTGCCTCCTCTTAGGCAGTTACGTTTTTCTTTCCTCATTTTCCCCTACATTGTCCCAAAATCTGTTGTGTTTCGGTGGAGTGGAAAGATTTCTGGTTTGGGAGTCATAAAACCAGAGTTTAAATATTGGCTCTGAGGGGGCAGCTGGGTGGCTCAGTGGATTGAGAGTCAGGTCTAGAGAGGGGAGATCCAGGGTTCAAAACTGACCTCAGATATTTCATAGCTACATGATGGTTGGGTAAGTCACTAACCCCCATTGCCTAGCCTTTACCGCTCCAGAAGCCTTAGAACCAAAATACTGTAAAGATTTAAATTTAGGGAAACAGGCAGGTAGGAATTAGTTTCTCTCTACAAGGAGTATATTTTTATGAGGTTTATTAAAGATTAAGGATTAAAGAAAATAAAGGATAAGAAAACACGTGCCTAGGCCAGAGAGGCCTAGACAAGATAATCTCACATCATGGAAGAGACTCGTCTACTCCAAAACGGAAGTCCAAAAGACCCCTCAGTAGGCGGAGAACTCCTTTAAATAATCATTTGTGTTCTCGTGCCCAGGCCAGAATTCAGTGTGATTACAAAGCACTCTGGGGAAGTGGAGCAAAGGATTCTGGGGATTGGTGTCCTGGATCGGGTCTATTTTTACAATACACTATTGATTCCAAAATGGAAGGTAAGAGTTAAAAAAAAATACTGGCTCTGCCACTTATTATCTGAGTGACCTTGAACAAGTTACTTGACCCATTCACGTTTCCTCATGAAGGGCTTAAATTCGGTGACTCTCACAATCTCTTCCTTGAAGTCACTGACTTGTGTCACTAAATTTATGATCATATTATAGCTTAAATGAGAGGCTTCATGTCCCAACTCTCCTTCTCTCTGGCTCTCTCTCTCCTCCTGGGTTGTGGGTTAGGAGCCAAGCAGACTATAAAAGAATAGATTAATTTATTAGCCTGTCAGGAGACAAGTGTGGAACATAGAGGAAGAATATATGTTGCTAGTTATTTCTAATGTAATTTAGTTTTGGTTTAGCTAAATACCAAACTTCTAGTGTTTCGATTTCCTCCACTTTCAGTGGCGGATATTGTGGCCAACACGCTGAAAAGAATCCATTAGGTCCAAGTTGCCTCTTGCTCCTCTGTGCTGTCTGTTGGATAAGCATAATGTCTAGAATGTTGGGTCTGGAGTCAGGAAGACTTGGGTGTAAATCCAGGGTGGGCATTAACTAGCTGTGTGACCTTGGGAAAATCACCTAACCTCTGTTTGCCTCAGTTTCCTCATTTGTAAAATGGGAATAATAATAGCATCTGTTTCCCAAGGTTGTGGTGAGGATCAAAGGAGATATTTGGAAAGTGTTTATTAGCACAGTACCCAGCCCATAGTCAGTGCTATATAGATGCTAGCTATTATTTTTATTATTAACAAATCCCAAGTCAGCAGTGTAATGTTTGCTTGTTATGCATGAACCAAAGAAATCTCTATATTGTTTGTCTTTATAGCAAGGAGCTGGCAGTACATTACCATACATTAATCCTCAATCACATATAATTCTATCTGCTCTATAAATTGGAGACCCCCACTCTGTGCAATTCTTTTTACACTGAATCCTAGAAACTTCCCCTTGAAATCCTAGCTGCTCCCTCTGACCTGCTTCCTCCCTTCTAATGTGCATAGACATGGCTATAGTTGAACCTCGGAAGTTTGCTCACCTTTCTTGTACCTAAGACATTATTAACTCTTAAATGCTAAATGCTTACTAAATAAAAGACAAAAGCAGGAATAATTCAGCATGATAGTTTACCCATAAACTGAGGTCACACTCTCTTAACCAATGCAGTGTCGGTGGGACAAATGAATAGAGAAACCCATGCTTCTGGGGCAACTTGTGACCCCACAATAAGCATTAGAAACAGTGTGTGCCACTTGCTTATTTTCTGAGCTTCTTTGTTCTCCTGCTGGCCAAACTCACTTTTCTGCTATTCTCTTGCAGCAGAAGCATTTGCTAAATTCTTTGGCTAACAGAAGTTTTAAGCCTACAGATCTTTTCAGAAAGACTTCTTTGAGTAGGCACTGAGTGTGAAAAGCACTTCCCTTCAATCTTGGATTCTGTAAATCTGTTCAGATTTGCTCCTCTCATAGGAAGTCTATAGCTTTGAGATTTTCCTTCTTGAATTACAGAAGAAAATAAAGAACAAGGTAGTCAAGATTCTAAAGGGAGGAAAGGGTTCCCCTTCCTTAACTACATATATAGAGCATGTTACAAAGCAAGGTTTCTGTTTTCCAGTTTTTAACCATCGAGTATAGGATGCTACCTTGTCCAATCAAATACCAGTATCAAAGCTTTTCTCCAATCAGGTCAGACTCCCTTCATCCAGTGAAGAGCCAACCTATTCCTAAGCATCTAGTATCAGCTGACACTGGGTGAAAAGCAGTTCCTTTCAATCGGGAAACTACAAATCTATTCAGATTTACTTCCCTTGCATGAACCAGTTTCCTTCTTTAATTACTGAAGGAACTAAAGGACAGGGAAAGGTTCCCTTTCACTAACTAACTAACTAACTAACTAACTAACTAACTAACTAACTAACTAACTAACTAACTAACTAACTATATGATGTTACAAAGCAAGGTTTCTATTTTCCAGTTTTTAACCACCGAGTTTAGGATGCTACGTTGTCCAATGAAAAACCAGTACCAAAGCTTTCCTCCAATCAGGCCAGACCCCTTCATCCTGGGAAGAGCCTGCCTATCGCTAAGCAGCTGGTATCAGCTGATACTTTCAATGAAAAACATTTCCTTTGGGTCCTGGAATTTGCCAAACTATTCAGATTTGCATACAATCCCTTTTGAGAGGGATTTCCCTTTTGAGTTATAGATAGAACTACAGAGCATCCCCACTTTTCATTGTAGATAACACTAGAGAGTAAGCTTTCCTTTTTCCAATATTTTTTTATCCTGGCGCATAGGATAGTACCTTTTCCAATCAACTACCAGTATCAAATTTTGCTCCAATCACGTCATATCTTTTCATTAAATGAAGAATCAGCCTGTCTCTAAGAACCTAGTATTAGACCTTTCTGGGAAAGGCAGTTTCCTACAATCCTGGAAATTGGCAAAACTTGTTTCTCTATAGAAAACCTATAGCTTTGAGAAGATTTTCCCCTGTTGAGCTCTAAGTGAAATAATGGATAAGAATTAATTAAGCCTTTGGGGACTTTCTTCTCTCCTTAACTGTAAACATTGCTAGAGATCGAGCTGTTCTTTTCTCACCCACTCTAAAAGCGTAGCATGCTCACTTATCCAATCAAGTATCTGTCAAATTTTGCTCCAATTAGGTCAGATCTTTGCATCCAAGGAACAATCATTTGGTTTTAACTAACACTCTTTCAGTGAAAAGCAGTTCCTTCCAGTCCTGGGATCGGCAAAAAGTATTCAGACTTGTTTCCAATAGGTTTTAGGAGGATTTCTCCAACTTCCCCTCTCCTCTTACCCCCCCCCCCCTTCCCCCAATTCTTTTAAACGGCGGAGGAAAACAAATGACTGCTTCTGGGGGTGGGGGTGGGGCGGCATTTTCCCATTAACAAGTGCTAAAGTCCTCAACCAGGTCTTATCCTTCAGCCCAGCGGATTGCTTTTTTCAGTCAAATTGCAGTATCCATGTTTTGCTTCTAAGGATCTGTTCATCAAGTGAAAAGCCTGCCCTATTCCTAAGTAGTTAGTATTAGCTGAAAGTTTCAATGAAAAGAGGTTTCCTACAATTCTGGAATATGCAAAACTATTCAGGTTTACTTCCCTAAAGGAAGCAGCTTCTTGAACTGTAGAGGGGAATAAAGAACAACATAGTCAATGTCGGAGGGGAGGGGAGGTAATTCCCTCTTTCTTACCTGTAGATGGCGCTCAAAAGCAAGGCTTCTTTTCCCCAATCAGCTTTTATCCTAGACTGTAGGCTATTACCCCTTCGAATCACTTAGCAGTATCAAAATCTTCCTCCAATCAGGTCAAATGTCTTCATCAAGAACAAAGCCAGCCTATCCTTGAGCAGTTCTTTTTAGATGAGATTCTATGAATGAAAAGCAGTTCTTTTCAGTCCCGGAATCCGCAAAACTATTTAAATTTACTTCTTATAGGCTTTGAGTGGAATGTCCCCTGTTGAAATATAGACTGAAGGAAGAAAGGGCTTCCCTTCTCTTAACTGTAGATTGTGTAAAATGGGATGCTGCCTTCTCCAATCAATTTTCAGTATCAAAGTTTTCCTCCAATCAGATCGTTTCCCTCTTCAAAAGCATAGCCTACTTATCACCAGTTAAGTTAGTATCAGCTCTGCCACGTGTCTATTCCCTTTTCTACTTTAAATCTCTTTATTTCTCATCTTTTATCAGTTTGGGGGGGTCTGATTTTTTTATAAGCAGCATCAGTTTCTTTCACTGGTTTTTGTGACTCTCTTCAGCTGGCTTTGAAAACCTTTGCTTCTCATCAACTTTCTTGCATAAATGGAGGGACACTTCTTTTAAGTAGAGAAAAACAAAACCTAGTTTTCCGCCAGTTTTGATTGAAAAAAAAAATAGTCTCTATACAGTTACCACATTTCCCCTAAGCCATTCTTTGATTCAGCTTTTTTCAACAATAGATTCTAAAATCATGAAAGCAATTTTATTCAAATTAGCTTCTGGGAAATGAAGTTCTGTGGTGTGCTCTCTTCAATATCAATCAATACAATTGCCTTTGAGATGCTTTCACTCTTAGCACTTTTACCTGAGGGGTTGTTTTCTTTCAGGTCTTGAGAACTACTTGTGTTTCTTCTAAAGCTATTTCTCTTTCTCTTTAATACAAATGTTCTTTTCCTGCTCTTTTCTGTAAATTAATGCCCCTATTAATCCTAGGTTTCTCTCTGATTCCATCTATCTGGTGCTCACTGAAATCCTATCTCTCTCCTAAAGCCATATCTGGCATCCTCTCCAATAAGTCACTAGTTTTCTGACAATGACAGAAACACAAAGTCAGAAGGAGGATTTGGAGAAGTTTTTACTCTCTGTTGTCCCATTGAGGCCTTTCCCTCAGCAGTCACCTTTCTTCTTTGAAGGATCACTCCAGTCTGTCTAAATTCTTGATGCTCTATCCCATGAATCTTCAGTGCAGTATTTGGGATATTGATCTGGTAGCTATGTTGTCCTTACTGATGTGAATACTCTAAATTAAAGCCCCAAATAGAATTGTCCAATTCCTTGATTGAGAAGACTAGCAGGTCCAGAGCAATCAGTCCTGGACAAAGCATGACAGCAAGTAAAAGTAAAGGCCTGACCAAAGTCATTGGATTCTATGGCTGGTCTGTTTTTCTTCTCTTTTAACCTTAAATCTTACTCTATTGTTTTCCCTCCTCTCCTCAGAACCGAAAGAAAAGCAAACCCCACTTATCAGATATAAATAATGAAACAAAACGAATCCTCATATTGGGGGTTTGAAGATGACTACCTCACTCTGCACCTTGAGTTCACGACTTCTCTGTGAGACTATGAAAAACAAGTTCCATCAATTGAACTTTGGAAACCTGGTTGGTCATTGTAATGATCAGAGTTCTCGAGTCTTTCTAGATTCTTTGCCTTTGAAATTTTATAAATTGGCCCCCCTGATTCTGCTTACTTTACTCTTCATTAATTCATGTAAGTCTTTATAAGTTTGTTTGCAACTTTCTAGTCATTTTTATAGCACAATAATATTCTATTAAATTCAAATGCCATAATTTATTTAGTTGTCTGTATTGATAGACACTCCCTTAGTTGACAATTTTTTGACTCATCAAAAATGACTACTATAAACATTTTGGTACATAAGGAATCCTTGTCCTCTTTCTGTGATCTCTTTGGAGTATAACCCTAGCAGTGGTATCACTGGGCCAAAAGATATGCACTGTTTAGTTACTTTGCGGACGTAGTTCCACATTACCTTGCTATTCCTTATATTCTTGATGAAGTCAATTCCCAGTTACAATTTTAAGCACATCATATCCTTTAAAATTTTCATTTTATTGACAACTTTTGTTTTTATATCATTTTCATTTGTAGCTACATCCCTTCCTCACTCTTATCTAGAGAGCTATCATTTGTGACAAAGATTTAAAAAGAGAAAAAAATTGATTCTGATAATACATGAAATATTCTAGTCATGCCCTCCAGTTCTGCAAAGAAAGGAGAAAGTTTCATAAGATTACAGATCTAGCACTGGAAACCATAAAATCTGACTGCGTTGTTTTGCAGATGAAGAACCTGGGGCAACGAGAAGGAGAAGTCCCATGGCTAGTGTCTGGAGTCACTATTCTAACTCGTGTCTTTTTGCCTCTAAGTCTACTTTTCTGTCTACTCTGCCACCCAGAAACTGGTGTTAGGACAGTGACCCTTGTTGGCCACAATCATAAAACTGTATATTTTTTCCATATGTACAGAAAGGCAATGTGGTCCAGTGGACTAGAGAGCTGGCACTGAAACCAAGAAAGACTTGGGTTCAAGTCTCTGAATGTATGACCATGAATTTCAGAGAAGATGAAAGCCTACATTGATAGAAGGAGTTTCCTGATCTGGGTGTTTCCTAGACCAAAGAAATCACAGGTCCAGTTCCTATCCCTTTCAAACATTTACACCCTCTCTTAGTAATGTTGTTATTCAGTAAGTCATCTCATTCATCACTAATTATGTTGCTATGCAGAAACTGCAACTTAAAATGTTTAAGATGCTAAATGTTGAGACTGATTCATATAATACATATAGATGTCCCAAATGGCTTAGAGCACTTTAAAGACTGTTAAAGCTGCACTAAGACTTTTTGGGACATCCTGTATTATGAAAGATGGCAAGAGGAAATATTGTATGATAGATAGCTCTTAAAATGTCATGTTTAGCTTTCCCTCCTTGAAGATCTTATAATCCAGTGGGGGAAAAACAAAGAGATACAAATCTCTCTCTCCTTTGATATCTAAATCTACCTAAGCAGCTAGGTGGCAAAATGGAGAGAGTGGTGGGTCTGGGGTTCAGCCTAAGACACCTACTCTCTGTGTGACCCTGGGCAAGTCATATAACCTGTGTCTAACTTAGATTTCTCAACCGTAAAATGGGGATAATAATAGAATCTTCTTTTAAAAAATTTTATTCATTTATTTGATTACTTTAGAATATTTTTCCATGGTTATATGATTCATGTTCTTTTTTTCTCTTTCCTCCTCCCCCCTCCCCCAATAACTGACACATAATTCCACTAGGTATTACATGTGTCATTGTTCAAGACCTATTTCCATATTATTAATATTTGCACTAGGATGATTGCTTAGAGTCTACATCCCCAGTCATATCCCCATCGAACCATGTGATCAAGGAAATGTCTTTCTTCTGTGTTTCTGCTCCCACAGTTCTTCCTTTGGATGTGGATAGTGTTCTTTCTCATAAGTCCCTCAGAATTGTCCTGGATCATTGCATTGCTGCTAATAGAGAAATCCATTACATTCAATTGAATAGCACCTATCTTGCAGGGCTATTGTGAGGATCAAATGAGATAATATTTATAAAGTGCCAAGCTCAGTGCTTGGCACATAGGAAGTAACATGCATATGCTAGCCTAATAAGGATGCCGTGCAAAAAATGTAAGAATTAATGTCTTTTTTTTCTTTCTCTTATGGGACAGAAGCACTCCATCAAGCAGAGTGGAGCAGAGTTTAGCCCCAGAAGCAGCAGCATGGCAACCCTTGGGCCTGTAGGCTAGCATGGGATGGCACCGTATTATATCATATTTATTATACTAGAGGAGGGCAGAATCAGGCTCCAGCATAAGGGAGACATAATCAAGGCTCAGGAATGCCAGGACTTGGGCTGTGGAAACATCTCCTCCATATCTCAAGCAGTTGAAGAATGCAAGGGTAAAACCTAGTAGCTGTGGAAGCTGGGAGTCCACCTACCTTGTGGGGAGCAGCTGGGCAGATGTGAGTGCCAGCAGAAGCATAGGCAATGACAAAGGCAGGACTCATGTAGCCCCTTGCTTACTATAAGGGAGACTTGATTGGCTCTCCCTGCATGGCTACTGATAGGACACCCAGTGGTCATTAGGCAATTCTTTCTTAGGGAGGGCTTGGAGGACCAAGGTTATTGCTTGTGATTGCTAAGAGGAAGCAAAAATGTCTAACCAACCTCTGTTTCAAAAGAGGAACCAGAGGCCCTTAGTGGGACAAAGATTTGTTACTGAACATACATTGGGGGATTGCCCCCAATCCATGAGGCCTCAGGGAGGGGAGGGTTGCTGGTTGGCAGGTTAGAGAACTCTAAATGGGTAATGGTACAGGAAAGTTCTTGGTATTGGTCTTGGCACTAAGCAGGCTACATGAAATAGTAACCCTATTTTTCTCTAAAAGATTTTTTAAAAATGAATAAAATGAAATAAAAAAATTTACTAGAGATGATCTTAAGGTCATTTGATGACCTGGAAGATGTTCCTGGCACCATGTTTTGCTCATGGTCACCTCTTTATGTGAAGAGACACACGGTGGATGACAAAGATTTGGCATCATCTCTCACATGGACCTGATTATTTAGATTCTAGCTATAGGTTTTCAGAAGGGAAGAGGTAATGCCTAGAATTTCTAATCTTCATTTCCCCACATTCAGTTCCTCTTTGAGGGGTATATTGTATTATTTTGTTTTGTTTTTGCTGTCTTTTAGTTTTTTCCCTCATTTAATGCTGTTTTTATCAGGTTTCTTGCATCTTGTGGACAGAGTAGTCTGGTAATAGCCTTAAAGACATTTCAGTGACAGATGGATGCTTAGAACAGAGTTTCTGCATCTTTTTTTGAAATTTGTGCTTATTTAGGTGGATTTGTGAAGGATCAGTCATATTTTCCTTGAGATGGTAAAATGACTTGGATTTTAATTTTTGTAATGAATGTACTTTGGCCATCCCATTCTAAAGGTGTAGTCCACAATGGGAAATGATTATTATTTGGCTTAATCCATTCCTGGATTTATGCATCATAGCTATCAACATTAATTATTACCAGCATTTCCCTGTCTACGCACAGCTATAAAAGGCATTAGACAAAATGGCAAATATTTCTGAGCCCAGGTTTGTGATATTAGTGGTTCCAGGATGGAAGGAAAATACAGAAAACATCCTTTGACTTCTGAGCGACTTGAAATCCAGACAGTGAGTAGCAGCAGCAAAGATTCTATAGTTTATAAAGCCTGATATGTATTTTCAATCATTTAAAAGCTAACATTCTGAATGGGAAATCTGTATTCATCTTAATAATTTATTCTGCATTTGTATAGTGAGATGGAAAGAGGATTCCTAAGATTCCTTTTTCCAAGTCTAATATTTGGATTCTTTTAACTGCTTATGAGAAAAGGATATAAGATTTCAGAGGGGGATAATATATAGATGGTTTGTTAAGTCTCTGTATGTCCCTGGATGGCTAATGCAAGAATCAATTTTAATATCCAGGGTGGAAAATCTTTAAACAGTTATTTTGTTTTTGGGAAAAAATTCAAGTTCTTTCTTGTATTAGTCTCTAAGCAAAAGTCATTTTCACTTAGAAGTCATAACTTGTATAATTTATTATGATATCACAGCCATGAAATTGAGAATGTCAGAGAAAGAGCAGACATTTGGAGTGAGAGGACTTACAATCCTACCTCTGACAGTTCACACCAATGTGATCTTAGGCATGTCCCTTAACCTTTCTAGGCTCCAGTGGCCTCATTTGTAAAATGAGGAGGCTGGAAATCATCTCTTGAGTTCCCTTCCAACTAGATCATCAACCCTATGTCTACACTGCAAAAACAAAGATATATTTGACAATACATTATAAGATTCAATGATCATTTTATTTCCAAATTAAATTTATTTTCAGTTTAGAATAACAATGCCTATTTGAAAAGAGAAGTGAAATGTCTCTGTCACGAGTTTTCTCCAATAGGAGCAGTAGCTTAGAGATTTCTGCAAATTCCATACTCACCACACAAGCCTGATGCCAAGGAGGGAAAGTCACCGTTGGGGGAACAAGTTGCATTCCCAAAAGGCTCAATAGGAAAGAAAAACAGCTTGTTGTACTTTAGAAGTTCCCCAGCAGGTGGCTTCCAAACTCTTTCGGACACTGAGAATCTCTCTGCTTTGGCTTCTTTAGGATCAGGGAAAAGTATGGAAAAGTAGGCTTTGAATATCTGAGTTCTTCCAAATTTCATCTGGTAGATTTGATTTTCCAAGTTCATCAGCCTCTGGCAAGTTAAAAACAAATGAAGTTTAGTAAGAAAATAAATACTCCAGGGAGGTCAGCAAAGGTGCCTAATAAGGGGATTGGGTGGACTGAGTTGTTCAGTAATTGGGCAGTATAATGATCTGACATTAAATCCTCACTGTGCTATTATTTGTATAATTGTGGGCAACCTTGTGGCCTCAATTTTGCCTTGTGTGGATAAGGGGGTTGGTACCTTCTGCTTCAGAATGTATGATTTTATGTAAAACTTTGATTTATTCAGTTCATTTTGTATAAAAATCACGAAAATGATCAGTTCAATTTTTTGACTGTCTTCCTTATTTTGTTTTTCTGATTATTCATGACCCATATGCCCTATATTTTGAAAGGAAACATCATAATGAACGAGTTTAGTATACAATTGTTCAAGATAGCATCAGTGAGGCAGTTTTTAAAAGTAGGAAGGGCCATTTATGGATGGGAAACAAATGCATTAGTTTTTGTGTTTTTACCCTGTAGTCCTTCCCCCATTCCCCCTTCCCAACTCTCCTCTTCCCAGGGAACTAGGTTATCAGGCAAGAATAACAGGCCCTTTGTTCATTGACCAGAACAGAAGAAGGACCAAACAAGAGCCATATTCTGAGATGGCGCCCATAATGGTAACAAATACACCGACTATTTCCAGCTTCTTCTCCTAGGCAGGTTTTCAGTGGGAAGACCTTCTGGAATACCTTCTTTGTTCTGGACTCCATTTTTCATCTCAAACCTACCCTTCTAGTTTGCATGCAGAACAATTATCCTCTTTATCTAGGGATGGATATGTTCTCATTATAGTCCAAAGAATAGTTTACTTTTATTTTTCTTTAGCAGTAATAATGGCAAAATCTTAGGTGTAATTTAAAATTATTATTATAGTTGATATAATGATTTCTTTCTGTACTAAAAATAGGTATGCTACTGGTAAAAGAAGACCATGTCTTAATTCTTTTCATAACAAGGATAAAATAAAATATAATAATAATAATTTTATTATGATGACTAGGCTATACCTGGGTCTATGCTTAAGTTATTTTATCATCAGCATTATTATTATTATTATTCATGAAAATTGACAAATATTTATGTCACACTACCAAGCTGTCAACATGCTTTATACACATTTTCCTTTCATCTTCATATGGAACATTTAAGGTAAGTACTTTTATTTTTATTATAATTTTTTTACAATTTTTTTTACAATTTTATTACAATTTTTATTACAATTCTACAATTACAATAATACAATATACAATTATTACAATTCCAAGTTTATAGATGCAGAAACTGAGTCTAAGAGAAGGTTAAAGGAATTGGCCAAGGTCCTACAGCCAGTAGGTTCTTGAAACAGTAAATGAACATAGATAGGTCTTCCTGACTCCAAGTTGATTACATCAGAAGTATCAAACTCCGACCCGCTGCCCACAGGTCCTGCAATGGCCAAACATTTCTATCTGAGATGGACACCACAGCACTATATCCTATCAAATGTGAGCTGCAAGATTATTGGCTTTCTGGGGGTCTGCTTATGGTGGTGTTTTCTCTTTTCAGGCCCTCCCGAATCCCAGTGGACAAGCACCTGTTCAGTCACAAGGAGCGTGTCACCCACAACATCATGGTCATAGTGACATTGACTACAGACCAGCCGTTGTTTGTACCAACCCAGGCGTTCCTGAGCATTCGACATTCTCCACTATGGAGTGCCATCAGGTAGGGTCTTGGGCAGCACTGTTTCCTTAGGTGGTTGGGATGCATCCCCAACTATCCAGGCGCTCTTGATTCATTCCTTTAAAGGCCACACTTACTGCATACAGAAGGGATGAAGGCATGTGAGACTTTATACCAAGATCGAGTAGCTAAGGGTGCATGACCCAGTCTTTTCTTAGTGCAAGCAGGATTCCCAGGCATTCCCTCCTTCCCTGAAACCTCTTTTCCTAACACAGAGTGCTGGGCAAGTCTGACTTGCCATCCTATCTGGGTTGTCCATCGATGTGAAGGAAGATGCTGAATGAAGGGAGAAGAGCCCAATAACTCTATTACCTAGGCTATGCCTGGGTCTATGCTAAAGTTCCTTTTCACGCCTCTTGGATAAAATGCAATCTCTTACATCAGACTTCTTGTTGGGCATTACTCTTCTTTGCTCATCCTCTGTTCCTATCAAACTGGCTCATGGCTGTTCCCTGTTTGGGATGTGACATTTCTGGACTCTCTGTACCCACCAGCCTGGAATACATTCTCTACCTCCAGCTGCCTCATAGACTCTCTAATTTCCTTCAAAGTCCAGCTCATGAACCATTTCATGAAGAGAACCTTCCTTGATTTTGCCAAAGATGAGCATTTTCTCTTTCTTAAAATGACTCTGCATATCATTGTGGGCAGTTTGTATTTATTTAGCTGTCTACAAGGTTGTATCAGTCCCTCAGATGGAACTTCTTTGAGTCTAGGGGCTGATTCATTTTTGTCTTTGTATACACATTGTTGTGCACAGGACCTAGCATATAATAGGTGCTTTGTAAATGCTTAAGTTGTTGAATGTTTTTTTGAATTAAACTATGTCCTCTTGAGTTATACCATCATCTTTGAGATGACATTTTAATTCTTCTAACCTTTATTTTCTTCAGTATGGACCAAACTCCACAATTTCTCATGATTTCTTTCTGTACTCAAAATAGGTATGTTTCTGGTAAAAGAATGTCTTAATTCTTTTCTTAATTACAAGGATAGAACCTCTTATTTCTTTATGTTTGTATTAATCAAATAAACCCTTACCTTCCATCTTGGAATTAATATTATGTATTGATTACAAGCAGAATAATGGAAAGGGTTAGGCAATCAGGGTTAAGTGACTTGCTCACGGTCACACAGCTAGCAGGGGCCTGAAGTCATATTTGAACCCAGATCTCCCATCTCTAAGTTTGTCTCTCAATCTACTGAGTCATCTAGTTGCCCCAAGTCTCCATTTTAGTTGTAATAAATCATAGAATTTCAAACATATTTCTCATGCAAGTGTTATTATATTTTTAAATTAAAATTTTAATTAATTCTATATTATACTCTTATTTTTATTATTAAATTATGAAATGATATTTATTCTTGAATGCCCTGGGTTAGATCACCTGAGAATTTTCATACCAGGATGGGTTCAGGAGCATAATTGGACTTCTGGCTCTTCTGCCCCACCCCTAGGTTCTTCCAGGCCATCCCTAGTCTCTAGGTGTTCCACCCATCATCAGATCTTCTCAGTAGCATGAGTCATCACATGATCCAATCTAGTCAACTGGGGTGAAGGTTGTATACATTTGTCCTAAAGGGCATCTCAACAGATCTCACTACCTCTGTGATGATGAGAACAACACAATCTTAGAAAAAAAAGATTTTAGGTCCCATCTAGTCCAGTGTGGTTCAGCAAGAAGAGAGATAAACTTATAGCCATGGGACCTGAGTACTTATTTGGACTCTGTCACTTGGTACCCCCATGATCTTGGGCAAGCTCCCTCTGAACCTCAGTGACCTCAACTGCAAAATGAATAGGTCAGAGTAGAAAGCTTCTAAGGTCCCTTATAGCCCTAGCCCTGAGATCAATATCCCTAATGAGTGGTTATTCATCCCCCACTTGAAGACTTCTAATGATGGTGAACTGTCCATCATTGTCTCCTAAAGCTGCTCTTTCCATTTTTGGACAGCTCTAATTAGAGATTTTTTTTTTTGCTTTATACTATGCTGAAATCTGTTTTGCCCTCTGAGATTAGAAACTAGTCTAAATCTTCTTCTACATGAGAATCTTTTAGATACTTGAATATAATTGTCATGTCCCGTCTCAGTCTTATGTATGGAATGATTCTCACTATCTTGGTCATCCTCTTCCAGAAAAGTCTCAGGTCTTCTATACTCTTAGAACCTATGGTTTCTTCTATGTGCGTTGTCTCTCCACCAACATAAATTGAGGCACTTCTATAGTGTAGGAGAAAACCTTTGTGAGTTGCTGTGGAAGAAAAACTAATCATCCTGTGGTTAACTGGGTGATAAGTCTCTCTGAGCTTTGCTATGATTATCCTCAGAAAGTGGTCTGACAGTCTTTCCAGCTTAGTAGGACCTCAAGAACTTGTATTCTGTCCCGCTATCCTTGAAGAACCCAGGGTCATCTTTATGCCAATTCCAACCATCAAAGTTACTTGCAAATGCTCCTCCAAGAATAGGGTGGCCCAAAAAGGACAGCTACCTGCATTGTTTTAGACTCTGTGTCTCTCAGTACCACATAGAAAAGGATTCTTTTTTTTTTAATTTATCACATGCTTTTTTCATATTGATCCTTTAGTCCATTGAAATTTCTGGACCTTTTTGCATAAATTGTTGTCTAGTGAGATCACTCCTCTCCTCTGTTATACTTGAGCAGTTAGTTTTTTGCACTCAGCTCTATATCCTTACATTTTTTCTTTCTTACATTTCTTCATCTTCTTAGATTTAGGCCCTCATTGTATCCTGCTAAAATTCAATTAATTTCAACCAAAATTGATCAATATTCTACTATATAGAAGGCAGTATGTTGAGTGCTGAAATTAGAAAAAAATGAAAAATGGCAGGCACTGCCATCAAGGACCTGATAATGTAATCACAGGCAATGGCCTGTTATTATATGAACTATAACATGATTATGTGCAAATAGTTTCATGTAATGTAGAATAGGATGGGATAATATAGTAATAAATAATATAGTCATGGAGAGATCCAGACAAAATATTCTAGAAAATTCCAAGGCAGGGAACACTTTCAATTACAGTGAAGTAGAGGGTTTGAGGGAGGATGTCAACTCCCTGAGTTGAACTTAGAGGAAACAGAATGGCTGAAAAGAGGAAGAAGTACCTTCTAGGCATGTGAGACAGCCTATGTAAATTCATGGAGCATGGAGAGAGCATATTGACTTGGGAAAACAGATAACATTTTGTTTGCCCATGTACAGTATATAAAGGATATCAGTGTGAAACGAGGCTATACTGAGACACATTGTGAGCCTGGCTGAGAAGTTTATACTTTATATGAGAATTCATAGAGAGTGACCAAAGAGAATTTTTTTTCAATCCTGACTATTACCTAATGAGTTATCTATTCCTTCCACTTTTGTTTCTTTTGCAAATTTGATAAATGTACTATTTGTGCTTAACTTTATTTAAAAAATTATCATTATTTTATTCCAGTAACAAATTTACACGTAAGTTTTCCATGGTTATGTGATTCATGTTGTTTCTCTCTCTTCTTCCTTTCCCACTCCTGGAGTTGACAAGCAATTACACTGGGTTATACATTTAACTTGAATTATTGATAAAATATTAAAGAAAAGAGGATCCTGGAAATTCCACTGAAACTTCCCTATAGAAGAGTAGACTCATAATAGGCTAACCAATTTACTTTCTTTCCTTGCAGGGCAGCAAGTACCAGTGGTCACTATGGAAAATATTTTTGGTTTGTCTTTTGGCCTGTGTAATTACAACAACAATAGGAGTTTTGATACTGAGCCTGGTGAGGAGTGATCGTGATAATAATCCCAAAATTGTCATTCACGTCCCATCAAGTCCCACAACTACATCAAAGACCATAACTGAAACCCTTGCCACAGTGGCAAATACCACCCCTACTACAGCCTCCACCATGTCTGACACAACCACAACAGGTACATCAAATACTATCTCCATAACAACAACATCTACTACTCCCCTACCCCCATCTGAGACCATTGCGGCCACTACTCCGATTGTTTCTGAGGCTCCTGTGGACATCATGACCACTAGTGCTGGGACCACAAAGAGCACCACCGCCACAACAAGTGCATCAACAGTATCCATAAGTACAAGTGAGACTACCGTAACTACTACAGCACCTGCTGACACTACTACAGGTGCTGCCACAGCTCCCCTTTTATGACATTAGGGTTATCTAGAGGTAGTTGGGTGCCACAGTGGACAGAGCACGGAGGCTGAAGTCAGGAAGACTTGAATTCAAATCCATCCTCAGACATTTAGTAGCTATGTGTTATGAGGGAAAGATCTGGGACCAGCACACAGATTTACTCAGTCACAGTAAATGGAAGGTGTAATTTATTTCCAGAGAGAAAGGGGGCAGGGTTGAAGGGTAAGGGGAATCCCTGTCATTAATTCACTAGCTACAAAACCTAGATCTAAATCTCCTCGTGGAGGGTCTTCAAAGATTTAATAGACTACATTTAGCACCCTCTCCTCTCTAATCTTTAAACCCAGTCTTGTTCTAAATAACGGGCACTAAACCCCTCTCTTGGTTATTACTAGAGGTGATGGCCTGTGACACATTTGACAGGGCCCAGGGTAGGTCTCAGATCCAAATGGACCCAGACCTTGGCTTACTGACAGAGCAGGATCACAGAGTTCTTCTCCCGAGGAAACACAGCAATGGGATAATAACACCAACAGCAAGCAGGATAGGAAAGCAGGATAGGATCAGCAACCTCAGGACAGACAGACAGACAGCTGCACTCCCCAGGTTGCATCCAGAGAGACACAGCCAACCCCCCTGAGTTCCAGCATCACCCTTCCTTGCAGCATTCCAGAATCTTTCTCAGCAGGTCTCGTGCATCTTTCCTCTGCAAGCTTCATTCTCCTACTAAACTTATCTTTTCCTCATGACATATGTGACATGAACAAGTCACTTAACCTCTGTCTGCCTCAATTCCTCAACTATAAAATGCCAACAATGCCAGCACCCATGTCCTAGGAGTGTTGTGAGCCCATATTTGTAAAGTGCTTAGCACAAGCCTGGCTCGTATGAGGATCTTTAATAAATCATTGTTTTCTTCTCTCTTCCTCAGCTACTCCTGGGAACACAAAGAGTACCACAACGCCAACCAGCACCACGATGGTTCCTGTAAGCACCACAGTAGCTACAACTTCAATGGCTACAACTGGCCCCACAGGTAGATCTGAGGCCTCTGCCATTACAACCCTACGAGGCAACACACCAACCACCAGGATGCCACGTGCCTTCTAAAACCAATATAGCCTCTGTAACCATTAATATGTTTGGGCCTCATAGCCACCACCACTATCACAGCTGCAACTGTGAGGAATAATTTTGTACTTGTTATAGTAGGGACTAAAGTCCCTAATCAGTGTCATGGAAATTTGTTTTAGCTCACTGTTCTTATGTAATATGGACTTTCCTTCCTTCCTTCCTTCCTTCCTTCCTTCCTTCCTTCCTTCCTTCCTTCCTTCCTTCCTTCCTTCCTTCCTTCCTTCCTTCCTTCCTTCCTTCCTTCCTTCCTTCCTTCCTTCCTTCCTTCCTTCCTTCCTTCCTTCCTTCCTTCCTTCCTTCCTTCCTTCCTTCCTTCCTTCTTTCCTTCCTTCCTTCCTTCCTTCCTTCCTTCCTTCCTTCCGTCCTTCCTCCCTTCCTCCCTTCCTTCCTCCCTTCCTCCCTTCCTTCCTCCCTTCCTCCCTTCCTCCCTTTCTTCCTTTTTTCCTTCCTTCCTTCCTTCCTTTCTTCCTTTTCTCCCTCCCTTCTTTCCTTCCTCCCATTCTTTTTTTCCCCTTTCAGATGGGGAGAGAATGCTTGATAATTAGAAAAATTAAGTAAAAACACAGTTTTGATCATGTTGCTCTTCTGATCAAACAACAACAATAACAACAATAACAATAACACCAGCAATGATAGCAACAACCCACAACTATACTAGGGATCAACCACTACCATTACCAATGCCATCACCATAGCTCTACTATATGCCACAATAGCCAATATAAGATAGGCCATTCACATGGTGTGAATGAAGGATAAAAATAAAATGGATTTTCCTTTGTTCCCCTAGTCCTCTTGATGTCAGGAGAAATCTGAGAAAAATACTGAGAGTATGTTGAGTAGACAACCCCTGCTGCAAACATCTTATGTGGATTTGTACTGGCAATCTGAATTTTTGAAGGACACATCCATAGGAATGAAATAATATATTGTATGTTTCCTTTTATTTATTCTTTTTTTATAGAAATTATTATTAGACATATTTTTAAACAATAAAACATCAGTGCGTTTTGGATGCTGTTGTGCAAAAAAGAGTAAGAGTTTCTGAATTCCTTGTTGAAATTCTTGAGAGTATAAAGCTATACTTATATTTATCCCTTCTGTTATAATGATATTTGGGTACAATAACAGCTAACATTTGCATCTTTACAAAAGGATTTTATCATTTAAAATGATCTTCATATGCACTGTTACAAAGAGCTTTATATAAATGCATGTATACTATTCTAAATAAAATTATTCTTTTCCCTTCAAAATACTCCATTAGTGAAGTGCTGAATGGATATATATGCTTATTACTTCAAGTATCTTAAGTTTCATTGGTGTGAATATTCTGTTCAGAGACATGGACTCTAACCCTTCTACAAATGAGTTAGATGGTCTTTGAGAGATGTTACATCTGGACAACTCATCACTTTGCAACTAACCATATGCTAAGCATCTTTGTACGTTGTTTGACTGTTGAACAACACACATAAGCTGCCTCCAGACTTATACCGGAAGCCTTCTTAGCTTGGTCATACCTGGCAGACTTATATTTTGCTAGCATAGCCTTTGATGAACCCATCATCATTCCCCAACACAGCCTCAGAGTAGGGCTCTGGGGGAGGTCAGAAGTTTTGTAAATTGTACTTTTTTAATAACGACTTCTGAATATTGATACTCAGGTTAATAGCTAACCACATATAGTCAACTTTTCATAAGAGAACTGTTAAGGGTAGTATCTAAGAGCTGGAACATGCCATATATAATTATATGCTATTAAATTATTAACATGGTGTTAAAGAGGCCAGAGTTTTCAATTAACTGGAGGTCTGAGGTATAGGCATAAGCAAAAACCAGGTTCAGGGACGGTCCTCTAGGAAAAGAAAATCAAAATGACAATTCAACTCCCCAAACAATATCCAGCCTTTTCCCTCCTGTCTTGGTGTGTTTCCATGCCGGGTGTGGTAGGGGTGGGGATAGCTGAAGTGTCCCCCCACTCCAGGAACTCTGCACATGACCTTCAGGGGATGGATGGTCCTGGGGAGGGTCTCTAGAGCTGGAATGAGAAACTGAGAGCTTCTAGAAGGAGAAAGAGGGACTTTGGGAGGGAGAACAAGAGCTCATGGTGTAGCAGTTACTAGAATGTGAATTTGCTATAAGATGTGGACTGGTAGAATCTGCTGGCTGTCAGAAGAATGGTTAAAATGGATACTTATTTTTTCCTGATCTTCCTATTTAGTGCTTTCTTCCTCGAATTATCTTGTATTTACTTATCTTTTTATCCACATTGTTCCTCCTGCCCCACAAAAAGTTGGAAACTCCTTGAGGAGATGAGTAACAGAGCAGATATTGGAACCCTGGACCTCAGACTTGTATCCAGTGTTTCCTGCTCAAGTTCCAACAACTGGGTGGTGAATTCAAAGTGTGGTAGTTTGGAAAATACACATTTCTACTTCATAAAAGCTGAACAGGGTCCTATTTTGGAGGATCTTAGGGGAGGCTTCCACAGGCCATGGGAGGTCACAGCATGTTCCAGCTATCACTGTAGATTCAGGAAATATGTTCAGACTCCTGAAACTAACGTCTATCTCACTTTTCTTCCCTCCAAAGAAATATTAACATCCTTGAATTTTATCAAGCTGCGTAATATCACTAACATACCAATTTGTAAGTAGATGAAATACTTAAGGAAGAGTGTGGGCATCTTGGAAAGCAAGCTTGGAATAATACACACACACACACACACACACACACACACACAAGGTCCAGTTTATGCCCTTTGATCTAGTGATCATTAGGGAATAGTCTTATGTGTACAAGATCTCTGTAGCAGCTCTCTTTGTAGTGCTAAAAAACTGGACATTAAGTGAATATCCCACAGTTGAGGGAATGCAGAACACACACACACACACACACACAAACACACATTCATGCACACAATGGATAACTATTTTGCTATAAGGAATGAGGAAATATATGATTTCAAAATGACATGGAAAGATTCATATGAACTGATGCAGAGTGATGTAAGCAAAACTAGAAAAACAATTTACATCCCAACATCAATATAAAAAAACCCACAAATTTGGAGACTTACAAACTGATGAAAAATGAAATGAGCAGAACAAGTAGAACAATCCATATAATAATTACAGTGCCATAAACCACAGAAATACTTTGAAAGTTGTAAGAGCTATGATCAATGACTATGACCACAATTCTGAGGACCACTGATGAAGTGTGTTATACATCTACTGACAGAGAGGTGAAGGATCCAGAGTACAGAATGTGACACTCTTAGGAGGATTTAGAGAAACTCTCAAGTCAGAAAAAAAACCTCTGAGTGTTTGTATATATTTTTTGAACATGGCCAATGAGTTAATTTATTTTGTTTGATTATGCATACTTGTTAAAAAGAGTTTATTTTTTCAATGAGGTGATGAGGAAGGGGCAGGAAATTGATTTCTGTTCATTCAAATATAAATATTTAATAAAAAATAAAGCCTTTTTTTTTAAAAAAAAAGGGAAGACTATGTTGATATGGATTTTAAGTAAAAGACTTAAATCCTGGTCTTGTCACTTCCTAAATTTGTGACCTTGGACAAGTCACTTAATCTCCTTGGGTATCATTTTCCTCATCTGTAAAATGAAGAGTTTGGACTAGATGGTTTCTAAGGTCCCTTTTAGATCTAGTTGTATGATCTTTTTGTTATAAAATATTTGACACCATGATAGATTCCCTGTTCTGCACGTAAGAAACACCCCCTGAGTTCTTAAATATTTTCTTTGTCTCCTCTCAGTTTTGATTTGTTTTTCTCTTCTGAGTGGAGTTCACCTTCCTGGATTTATGGGATTTGCGTCCTATCAAGCAGCTTCAGGAGTTTTTCATTATTTCTGTTGATTCAGGTCTGAGACACAACACTTTTGTGGGAGTCTGTAACAATTGGGTGGTGGTTGTAACACATGGCAGTTCAGAAAATGAATGGCTTGTGACTCAGTTTTGATTTGCCACAATTACTGTCTTTCCCTAGGTGTTTTTACCTCTCCTGATGTTAGTATGTTTACTAGGGCTGAGCCCTTTTAGGGAATTAAAGCTTATTAAAAGATGCCTTCTTCTTTCTTAGGAGGATTTAGAGAAACTCTTGAGTAGAAAAAAACAAACAAACCTCTGAGTGTTTGTAACTCAAACTATCCCCTTCACCTGTACTTCTCTATACTCTCTTGATGCTGACCTCATTAGGGAGAGCATCCGTGTTGGGAGCTAATCTATATTTAAACTCTACTCATATTTTAAGAAGGATGGTGGGCTCAGGGAGGTTTAGGAGTGTAACGTATGCATAATCGAGGAAAACAAATTCCCTCATTGACTGTGTTTAGAAAAAATCTCATTCTGCATCCTGAATCCATCGAGAGATGGATAGCCTACTTCATCACTGTCCTCAGGAAGCACGAATGACTGTTGTGTTGTCGATAATTCTTAAAACTTTCAAAGTCGTTTCTCCTTACATTATTATTGTTATTGTACGAATTGTATTGTTAACTCTTCCTCTTGTCACAGTTATGGTTAGGTTCTGAAATAGCATCAGAAAACAAGCAACTGTGCGTGTTTTGGCAGCACATATATTCAAATCGGAAGGATACCGGTATTAGCATGGCCCCGGCGCCATGAGCAAGGGTGACACGCAAATTCCTGAAGCATTCCATATTTTTTGACTGAACACGTTACCTGAGTATCTCAAATTAAAGGATCCTATTTGTGCTCCCAAATAATAAAATAAATAACTGCTATAAGACTTATGTGGCCAGAGAAAAAAAGCAGCCAGTATCAAAGAGTACAACCAAGAGTTTAAATCCAGAATCCTTGACCCCACACTAGCAAGAACAAATATACTAAGTATAGAACACTAGGCAAGGAACTAGGGGAAGTGCAAAGTCCAAATAAAACATGGTTTTTGCCTTCATGCAGATTATTGTCTGTCATAAGAGGTCAACACAGATAAAGCTCAATATTTCATCAGTGAATAAAACCAAATTAAAGCAAAGAACTAGCTGAAGTTTGAGAGTAAATCACCAACTGGGAAGCCCCCAAAAGGTTTCATGAAGAAGAGAACTTTAAAGAAGAGGAAATGAATAGGTGAAGTGAGGAAGGTAAGGCTTTAGGAAATAACCAGAGTAAAAGGAATGGAGGGAGGAAAATGCATTATACAGTGATTGTTTGGAGTAGGAGTGAATTAGGTTACCCAGTTTAGCTGAGGCATAGAGTACATGGAGGAGAATAATGTGAAATAAGTGAGGAAAGATACTAGCTCGGTATGGATTTTGAGTTCTAAGGAAAGGACTTTGAATTTTACTCAGTTACCAAAATGGAACTACCAAAGCTTTCTGAGCAATCAGATCTGAAAGATTGTTCCAACTGTGGTATGATGTATGGTCATGCACTAAAGTGAGGAGAGAGAAGGAAGGCAAGAACACATGCTAGTAGGCTATTGCAAAAGTCCAGTCAGGTGGTGCTGAGGACCTATCTGTGTAGGCTGGTGGGAGTGGGAATAGAGAAGAGAATGGATTTCAGAATTACTGCCAAGATGGACTTGGTTTGTAGTCAATTATTAGACCTGAAAGGTGAAAATAATAAGGTCAAAGAGGGAGTTGGCTTTGTTAAGAGATATATGATCAGTTTGGGATATGTTGAGTCTGAGGCACAGTAGCATCTCTAGAAAGAGTTGTCTGAAGGCATTTGGAGATGCAGACTTGAACCTACAAAGGGAGTCAGGAAAAATAGATTTGGAAGTCATCTGCCTAGGATTATCCAATCTTCTTTTCATAGTACTGGAGCTGGGAGAGACCCCAGACATTGTCTAAGGAACAAGGAATATTCTGCTTCCCTATCTTCTAATTTTACAGATGTGGAAATTGAGTTCCATAGAGTTAACTAATTTGCCCAAGGTCACATAGGTAGTAAGTTTCAAAGATGAGACAAATTCTATTCACATAATGTTTGAAGCAGGATTTGAATTCAAATTTTCAAAACTTCAAATCTCACATTCTATCCAATGCACTTAAATCTAGGAAAGCACTGATTCTCATTTCCAATTTATACCAGATTCCAAGTTCTCCACCTCAGTCTGAGCCATGATCTCATTTCTATATTTTCTGTTTCCTAATCAGAACAGATCTCTGAAATGATGATTGGTCAATAAAGCAGTGAGTGAGCTTTCCTTCACCTGTTCACAGGAAAGTACCAGTAGGGCACTAAAGAAACTCAAGCTACATTTCCTAGAACTCCTGGACTCAGATACATCAGATATTTAGGGTCAAGCAGGGTCTGGTTGAGTATAGGTTTATAGTCACTTGGGAGCTTTATTTTATTTTATTTTTATGTATTATTCATTTTAATTGCTCCTGTGCTAAATAACAAGAAAGAAAGAAAGAAAGAAAGAAAGAAAGAAAGAAAGAAAGAAAGAAAGAAAGAAAGAAAGAAAGAAAGAAAGAAAGAAAGAAAGGAAGGAAGGAAGGAAGGAAGGAAGGAAGGAAGGAAGGAAGGAAGGAAGGAAGAAAGGAAGAAAGGAAGGAAGGAAGGAAGAAAGGAAGGAAGAAAGGAAGGAAGGAAAAAGGAAAGAAAGAAAGAAAGGAAGAAAGGAAGAAAAAGAAAGAAAGGAAGGAAGGAGAGACAGAAGGAGGGAGGAGAGAGAGAAGGGAGGGGAAGGAGAGAAGGAAAGAAAAAAGAAAGAAAGAAAGAAAGAAAGAAGAAAGGAAGGAAGGAAGGAAGGGAAGTATGGAGGGAGGGAGGGAGGGAAGGAAGACGAGGAACAAGGAAAGGAATGTGTGGATTCTGTAATACAAAAAAGAGAGTACAGAATAGAAGGAAGTTGTCAACAGTTTGAAAAGCTATAGAGAGGTTTCAAAGGATGAGAACTGGAAAATCATCACTTAATTTGATGATTATTAAGTCAGAGGATCATAGATCTGAAAGAAAATTTAGAGATCATCTAGGTTGAGGGGGGAAAAACCCAAAATACTCTGAGTGCATTTAGCAGAACCAGATTAAAATGTAATTGGGAAACATGTAACAAAAATAAAATAAAATAAAACAAATCATGTTGATAATGTGTTAATATGTGAGGAGCCTAATGGAGGAAAGTACACCCCATAGACTTAGCTGAGCCAGAAGTGGCTGCCCATCTTTCAGAAACTTTAGTCTACTTCCTGACACTAGTTGGAGAAGATGCAAGCACATCCCAGTAGAGGACACCACAGCATGGGGAAACTGGGTGGAGTGTCCTAAAGATGTTTTGTTATTTTAAGGTCCCTGTTTCTCTTTGAGTTTGATATTACTGATCTAATTAAGCCTCCTCCATGTAGCAGTAAGGAAATTGAGACCCTGAGAGGTGACCTGACCAAGTTCATACAAGTAGTAATTGGCAAGACTGGCTTTCAAACTCAGGTCTTCTCCAAATTTAGCACTCTTTCTGCTGAACTCCAAGTACAGCTGAGAGTAGTTTTGGGAGTTATTTGGGAGAGCAGTTTCAGTTAAGAAATAGTTAAAGACCAGATTGCAAAGGGGTGAGGAGACAGTATGTAGTGGGTATGTGGAGTCATTAGATTACAGATGACTTCCAAGAAATTCAGCAGTACAATAAAAGAAGAAGAAAAAGAAATCAAAGGAATGAAAGGCAATGAGGAAACTAAACTATCACTCTTTGGAGATGATATGATTGTATACTTGAAGAATCCTAGAAAATCACTATAAAGCTAGTGGAGATAATAACTTCAGCAAAGTTGCAGGATACAAAATAAATCCACATAAATCATTAGCATTTCTGTATATTTCCAACAAAAATCAGTAACAAGAGTTAGAAAGAGAAACTCCATTAAAATCAGTCTAGATAATATAAAATATCTGGGAATCTATCTGCCAAGACAAACAGGAATTATATGAACACACTTACAAAATACTTTTTACACAAATAAAACTAGATCTAAACAATTGGGAAAACATTAACTGCTTATGGGTAGGGTGAGCCAATATAATAAAAATGACAATCCTACCTAAATTAATTTACTTATTCAGTGTCATACCTATCAAACTACCAAGAAACTTTTTATAAAACTAGAAAAAATAATAAAATTCATCTGGAAGAATAAAAGATAAAGAATATCAAGGTAACTAATGAAAAAAAAAATGTGATGGATTGTGGCCTAGCAACAGATCTTAAACTGTACTATAAAGCAGTGATGATCAAAACAATATGGTACTGGCTAAGAGATAGAAGTGGAATAGACTTGGGGTAAATGATCTCAGCAAGCTGGTATATGAGAAACCCAAAGATTTCAGCTTTTGGGATAAGAACTCACTATTTGACATAAACTGAGGAGAAAACTGGAAAACAGTAAGGTAAAAAAATTAGATTTAGATCAACATCTCACACCCTATAGCAGCTTTGATGAAGATTTTCAAGTTCAGGTGCCCAAACTGCAACTTCAAGCTGCCTGTGAGCCCCCTCATACCCACATTACTCCAGAGAGTGGAGGGAGAAAGTGATTGCTTTGTTCAGCTAGACAGAGGGGCAGAGCATATAAAAAATGTCCTCGGGTACTAGGAAGGAGGGAACAGCAGCTCCCCAACTGCTGGCTCTGCACACATGCCACACCTTTGCCAATGCTGTGCTATACCAAGATAAGTTCAGAAAGGGTATATGACTTAAACATAAAGAGTGATATTATAAATAATTTAGGTGAATAGTTTACCTACAGATTTATAGAGATGGGAAGAATTTAAGAGCAAACAACAGATAGAGAATATTATAAGTTATAAAATGAATAATGATTATATCAAATTAAAAAGATTTTGTATAAACAAATCAATGCAACTAAGATTGGAAGGGAAGCAACAAACTGGGGAAATTTTTTAATAAATTTATCTGATAAAAGTCTTATTTCTCAAATATATAAATAACTAAGTCAAATTTATAAGAAACCAAGACATCCCCCAATTGACAAATGGGCAAGGGATATGAATAAGAAATTTTCAGAGGATGAAATCAAAGCTATCAATGATCATATGAAAAAAAATGTTCTAAATCTCTCCTGATTAAAGACATGCAAATCAAGACAACTCTGATGTAATACCTAACACCTAGCAGTTTGGCCAATATGACAGTAAAGGAAAATAAAAAATGTTGGAGGAGATGTGGCAAAATTGAGACTCTAATACATTGCTGGTAGAGTTGTGAATTGGTCCAACAATTCTGGAAGGCAATTTGGAATTATGTCCAAAGGATTTTAAAAGAATACATACTTTTTGAGTTAGCAATACCACTAGGTCTGTATCCCAAAGAGATAAAAAATGGATATAGATTTTTTGTACAAAATTATTTATAGTTGTGTCTTTTTGTGATGGCAAACAATTGGAAACTAAAGGGATTTCCCTCAATTGGGGAATGGCTGAACAAATTGTGGCATCTGATGGTGATGGAATATTATTGTGCTATAAGGAATGATGAACTGGATGATTTCCTAACGAACTGGAAAGACCTCCATCAACTGGTGCAGAGTAAAATAAGTAGAACCAAGAGAACATTATGTGCAGTAATTGAAATATTGTGAGACAATCAAGTGTGATAGTTTTTGCTACTAACAGCAATACAACAATCCAGGACAATTCTGAGGGACTTATGAAAAGAATGCTACCCACATTTAGAGAAAGAGCTGTGGGAGTATAAATGTAGAAGAAAACATGATTTATCACTTGTTTATTTGGGCTTGATTTGTGATTTTTGGTCTTATAAGATTATTCTCTTACAAAAATGAATAATATGGGAACAGGTTTTGAGTGATAATACATGTATAACATAGTGGAATTGTTTGTCAACTCCAGGAGGGGGAAGGGAAGAAAGGAAGGGGACAACATGAATCATGTAACCTTGGAAAACTTATGTGTAATTGTTACTGGAACAAAATAAAGAAAATATAAAAGGAAAGAAATTCAGCAGTAAAGAGGAGGCAAAAGGGGATGGGCTGAAGCAGAATGACATAGTTGGGCTAAGGAAAGGTTGATTTCACATATTTTTAATGTTTTACTTACTGAAGGATATAGGAGAACCTGGAGCATGTTGGTTAAAGAGACATAAAAAATGACTGCAACCGAAGTGAGTGTTTCCAGACAGAAGAATATTAGATCAGGGTGAAGTATTATTAGCTGTATTGTGGAGTTAGGTGGAGAAGGTATAGGGGAAGATGTCCCAGGGACGGGCACCACAACAAGGGGAACCTGGATGGGGTGTCCTGAAGACATTTTTTTTGAGGGAATAGGCATAGGATGGCAGTGGACTTTGAGGATGGAGCTTGTGTCTTCTGAGAGAAAATATTCCCTGGATGTTGGCACCTGGAACAAAGTTTTTACTGTGTAGATAAGGACTAGATGTTGGATTCATATAAACCATATTAGCCATATCTCTGCAATAAAGACCCTGAGAATTCACTCAGTTTGGTCATGCTGTGTAGAAAAGTATTATCTCGATAGTCTTCTGTTTTCTTCTTCTTAATTTAAATTTTTAAAAATTTAATATTTCTTATTAAATTTAAATATTTAAATCCCATCTCCATTACTTAGTGCCTATGTGATCTATGATAAATCACAATTTCCTTGAGCCTCACTTTCCTTATCTGTTAAATGAAGGACTGAGATTAGATGATATCTGGAGTATATTCTAGTTCTATTTCAATGATCCTATAGATTCCCCCATTCCTTACTTACTTGTATTATGAAATCATATCTTCCTAATTACAAGAAATTTTTCCTCTTATTTTTATTGATAGCTTTTGTTTATACATCCTCTTTATTCCCAAATATGTCATTTTGATCTCCCACTTGGTGGGTTATGCCTTGTAACAAAGATTTTTAAGAAGAGTGAAGGGAAAGTCATTGAGGAAAATAAAACAATGCTCAATTGTCACGACTGACAGTAGAGACAAATTTTCATATCTTTGGTGTTTGGTTTTGTTGTTACTTATGTTTACATCATTGTAGCCATTATGTATATGTTTTCTGATTATCTATACTTTTACTCTGTATCAGTTTCTTAATAATCCTTCAGTTTCATCTGTATCTTAATTCTTCCTATTTGAATATCTTATGAAGAAATAATATTTTCTTTGAATTGTCTGTCAATTTTATTTTTTTATTCTTGAGTTAATAGATCTAAACAATCATTTTCAAAGATTTAGTTTATTAAAACTTGACTCTCCATTAAAACTTTGTTGACCGGTCAGTCAACATATTCATTACTAATTATAGTGTTATGTAGAAATTGCCACTTTAAAGGTGTGACATATTAATTCTTGGACTAATGCAAATTAGCAACGTGCATATGATGTTATATAATAAGAAAAGCAGATTCATAATTGGAATTGAAATGCCATTTG
The DNA here is from genome assembly GCF_027887165.1 of Monodelphis domestica. Classification (NCBI taxonomy): domain Eukaryota; kingdom Metazoa; phylum Chordata; class Mammalia; order Didelphimorphia; family Didelphidae; genus Monodelphis; species Monodelphis domestica. Next base: position 429,711,836 of record NC_077229.1, read on the forward strand.
TGGCTTCTCTTGAAAATAGTTTCTACTCTTTAGATTTTTCTAATCTAGTGAAGGAGAATATCCATATGTTGACATTGTATAGACTTGTCTTAAGTGTTTTTTAAAGATAAAAACTATGTAAAGTTGGATTATAATAAATTATTTTTAATAGGAAAAATAATTTTAATCATTTCTATTATTAATATTATTAATTGTGTAATTAATTATTAGTGTGATTTATTAAAATATCAATTAAGTTATCAATAAGGTTAGGGACTAGACCTGTGATTTCACTGATATAGGAAACTCCTAGCTGAGGAAAATCTCTTATCAATGCAGGTTGAATTCTCCATGATTAAGAGTGTACTCTTTAAGCAGTAATTTTCTAGATGAAAGACTGCATTAGAAGATAGGGAAGTTGGTTGTAGGCTTTTTTAGTAGGTTGGACAGGAAAAGTGTTTTTAGAAATATATCAAGCTGTGGGATCCAGGGCATGTCACATAATCCCTATTCCCAACCCTTTTGTTTTGGAACCAATACACAGTACTGATTCTAAGACAGAAGGTAAGGATTTAAAAAAAAAAGAAAGAAAGAAAGATAGAAATCAAAGCCTACTTGAAGTACCTGAGATGGAAAGATTAACAAAAACTAGAGGTCACTCAAAGGCTTATACTTTGTATTAGTGATTGCTGTTAAATATTCAACAAAGGCAAAGAGATATTTTCGTGGATTAATAATTGAAGCTGAGTGGAGCTCTCTTATTTCCATGTTCCTTCCCTTTCAGCTCCAATTCTGGGGTCACCTCTTGCACGAAGACTTCCCTGATTCCTAGTTGGCAGTGAGATCTTCCTGCTCAAATTTCTCTGAGCAATTATTAAAAAAAATTCTTCTCACTGATCACATGCTGACTTGCATTAGAGATATTTGGGAACCTACCTTATATCTTCTGCTAGAGGGTAAATTCAGTAAGGGCAGGATTGTACTTAAGGTGTGTAGCTCTAGCATCTGATCTACTTTTTTTCATAACAGGATATTAATAAATATTGGGTTGAATTGAACTTGATTATTGAAACTTTGCCACCCTTTCTCAGCAGAGTTGGTAGTTGGTCAACACATTCATCACTCATTACGTTGCTATGCAGAAACTGCCACTTAAAATATTTAAGATATTAACTGCTTAGACTAATTTAGATAACATATGTATATTATTCAAAAGGAAAACATCATACATGGATAATTATTAAATAGTCATGAAATACCATATCTGGCTTCACCTAAACATGGTTCCTGGTCTTGAGGATTTTCTAATTCATTGGGAAAGACAAACCAATATAGTGCTTCTGCTCTCATAGGGTTATTGTAAAGAAAGCTTTAAAAAAAGCATACCCATGACATAATGAAGAACAAAACAAGTAGAACCAAGAGAACACTGTACGCAGCAATGGCAATATTGTTTGAAGAATAACTGTGAATGTCTACCTCTAGAAAAATAAATAGAAGTATGCATGATAAGACTATATATATATATATATATATATATATATATATATATATAAGACTATATATATGTTCCATAGGAAGGTACTATTTCACTATATATAACCCCAAATGAGGGGTGGAGAGGGAGGGAACTTAAAATGTAACAATAAAGAAATTAAGAAAAAGCAAAAGCATATCTATTTATAAGAAGCAGAATTCAAGAAGTTCTTATAATTCTTATAGTAGAGAAAGTACCAGACTTAAAGGGAGGAAAACCTGGGTTTGCATCCCACTGTAGACACTTGCTAGCTCAGTGACCTCAAGCAAATCACTTTATCTCTTGATCTCAGTCTTCTCATCCAAAAATGGGGATATTTCATAGGATTATTAAATGAGGACATATACTTCACAGATTTCTTGTAGAGATCAAATGAGATAATTAGTCAAAGTTCTTTGTAAACACCAAAGCACTATGTAAATATCATCTATTTTTATTATCTTTATTAGTATTTTCTGTTTAGTAGGCTTTAAAAGTTCAGTCACATTTCCCATTTGATTTTGGGTTGCTCTGGGTTTTAATTTTGCACACACGCTCTAAATGTCCTGTTCTGAAGGTGTAGCTCACAACGGGAAATAATTATTATTCAGCTTAATCCACCCCTGAACAGATGTATCATAGCTAACTTAACTTCAATTATGTCCAATATTTCCCAATCTGCAGGCGGGTATAAAAGGAACTGAACTAAATGGCAAATATTCCTGGACCCAGATTTTTCATATTGATGGCCACAGAATGGAAGGGAAATACAGGAAATATCCTGCAGACATCGAACAACCCGAAGCCCCGGCAGTGAGTAGAAGCAGCAATGATTCCATGTCTTGCAATACCTGATACCTGAGTTTCCAACTTTGATGAAAAAGCTAACATTCTAAATGAGAAATCTATATTGATTACAATTATTTGTACTGCTGTGTAGTATAATAGCGAAAGTATTGAAGTGAGCACTAGAAGGGTTCTAGTCTCAGTTCTGCTGCTGACCAGCCGTTGTGTGTGGGGTCGAATTCCTTAATCTCACATGAGCTTTTCTCTATAATGAGTTGAGTTAGGGCAAAAGAATCTCTAAAGTCCTGTACAACTCTAACATTTTATTACTCCATAAACTAAATGCTGGGAAAAGATGTGCTATTTCCGAACAGGTCAACCAAATGGTTTGTAAAGTCTCATGCATCATTAATTGGTAAATCCTTGGTAAGTTTTTATAGGTTCAAGAAGGAAACAGGCTTTTATACAATGGGATCATTTAGAGAAAGTTCATTTCAGCTATTTTTTGCCCAACTCTGGTAAAAGCTATGTCCATACATATGACTTGGGATGTCATGTATGAGAGCCAGAATGGATTTAGAAGATAGAGAAACAGTCTCAGAACCAGGAAAGGCTGAATTCAAGCCTTGCTTCTGATTCATACTGATTGAGGGTCTCTGGATCCATCACTCAACATTATCAATGCTCCAGGCAGCTCTCTAAGATTATAAATTGCAGAAAAAGATACTGTTCCACATTATTAGAAGCAATTCTTCCTCTGGAATTTTCCCATGACCCCGAGATCACATATGCAACCCTCATTCCCATCATGGCTCTATAACTGAAAATATCTGAACAAATAGTGCTTGATTACAGTAATAAGGATATATTCATCCATGTTGTGAGAACTATTAGTTAAATGACAAATTAAATAAATGTCTTTGGAAAATGTTTCCCCCTTTGGAAAGCAGCAGTTTAGATCCATCATTACAAATTAAACATTGGTCACATAGGAGAGATGGTGAGGAGGGAAAGTCACCTTGGAGAACACCTAGAATTCCAAAAAGGCTCTAAGAGAGTTGATATTAAAGGAAAATAGGCTGTATTGTGGGGTTTCCCCAGTAGGTCATTGGCTTGCTTTCATCCTCTTTCTGCCTTTGGGACTCTATGATTTGGTTTCTTAGAATAATCCTATATTCAATAGATCACGGAGGCTTTAGAAAACTAGGCTGCAATCCAGAGGAACTTATAAGAAAGAATGCTATCCACATGCAGAGAAAGAAATGGGGGAGCAGAAACACAGAAGAAAAACATATGATCAATCACATGGTTCAATGGGGATATGATTGGGGATTTGACTTTAAATGATCATTCTGTTGCAAAAATAATAATATGGAAATAGGTTTTGAACAATGATACATGTATAACCCAGTGGAATGGCTCATCAGCTCAGGGAGGGAGAAGGAAAGAGAAGAGAGAAAGAATATGAATCATGTAACCATGGAAAAATAGTCTAAATTAATTAATTAATTTAAAACTAGTCTGATGAGTTAATTTGAGTTTTTATAGATGTTTAGATGTTTTTCCAAGTTTCAACATCCTCAGGCAGATTGAAGGGAATTGAAGTTTAGTAATGAAACCAACACCTTAGGGAGGTCAGCCAAGAGTAAGGATAATGGATGGACTGAGATATTGGATTATTTAATAATAGAAAAGGAGAGCACCTGGATCCCAATCCTCATCATGATCCTTACTACTTGTGTAACCATAGTTGAAGAATACAACTTCTGACCCTTAGTTTCTTCTTTTTTAAAATGAGGAATCTGGACTAGTATGAGAAATTTTTCTGGTCATCAGAGAATTAAAAAACAATAAAAAACATGCAAGCTATCATGGTTCTATTTTGCTGAATATTTTCTGATTCTTTTCCATTGATTATGAAAATCCTAACTTTTTTGGGGGGGTTGAATATCCTTTTGTATCTTACATTAAATGAATCAGGTATATAACTAGTTCCTATTTGATAGGGAGTATTATTCTCAAAATATGGAAAGAATGGTTTCTGCCACAGCCCTTTTTCAGAATCCATTGTAGCATTGTAGTGGGTCTCTGTCAGAGATATGTAATGCATCGTTCATTGGTGGACCAGGGAAAAATAATTCAAAGAGTAACTCCATTCCAAACGTTCGCACAAGCTATTTGTGTCCAATCTACAGCAGAATGGTTTGGACTCGTACTTATCTGATTAGCCACAGTTGGATATACTGTACTTTGATCCTGACACAGTAATGTTGTCTTGGTCCTATTTGAATACAAAGAACAACAACCAACCATGAGGCATCACAGAATATGGCTTAGGGATTGGTAATATGTCCCCTGACCACTTCCAGTTCCCTCTTTTTGATGGACCTACTGTACCCTGGAGCCTACTCTCTTAAATATGCTAAACCTATAGAATAATTATGCCCTAGATCTTTGCTGCAATCCAAACGTTGTTTTTCTTAAATGTATCTCTGGTAGGAATAATGCCAAAATCTGTTTTTCAGGATTCCAAAAGTAGCATTGTTAAAAATAAAACATTAATTAGTATTTAGAGGTTTTCAAAGAACTGGAGTTGAAAAAGGGTTAAATGACATGTCTAGGACCATACAGGCTGTAAATGACTATTTCAGGATCTGAACAAAGATCTTGAATAACTCCAGCACCCTATCTTCTAAAACATGACAATACCTCCACGATTATTGGATTCCTGGGAAGCTGATAATGTTGTTTTCTTTTTATAGTCCTTCTCAAATTCCAATGACCCTACAGCTTGCCGCCCATCCTGTGTATTTCACTCACTACATCGGGGCCACAGAGATGCAGAAATTAGACCATCAGTTATCTGTACCAACCCAGAAGTTCTTGGGCATTCAGCACCCTCAGCAACAGGATTTCTGTGCCATCAGGTAAAATTGGGCAACATTATTTCCTAAAGGGTGTTTTGGGTGTTCAGAATTAGATTATCCTGAGGCTGTACTTATCTCATCTTGACACCAGGAATGAAAACTTGTGTGAATGTGTACTACTATATTGAGTACTTGTGAGTGAATGATCCACCTTCTTCTTAGTGTGAATAGGATTCCTAAGCCTGACTTCTTTCAGGAGTGTGTAGGAGTGAGCTTAAGTCAGTTAAATTTTCAGTGTGAACACTTACAACTCAGAATTTGGCAAATGCTATAAATCAAGGCTTGATTTATTGTTCTATTGATTGCCTGGCTTCTCAATTTAAGAAAGGGATGGATAAATGCCAATATAGATTAAACTAAAAAGTGTTTTTGGCATACTTTTTTTGCCCCCCAGAGATCCAGGTTTTAAATAGACACCCTCCTACCCCCTTTCCTGAATGCTTCCTCCTAACAATAAGGTTTCAGGAAGTCCAACTTGTCATCAGACTTAGTTTATCTATCACTAAGAGATAGAAGATGTTTGAAAAGGGGCCAAGAATTCTTCTACCCTGCTTCATCTTGATCTCAGCATTCTATGATTCCTTTACTTGCCTTTAAGGACAAAATCTAGTTTCCTCATCAGGGAATTTCAAGTGTTCCAAAGCCTGACTCCCACATCCCTTCCTAGTCATATATTCTATCACTCCTCTTGACTTAATTCCTATCATGCTGGCTTTTTGGATGTTTTCCCTTCCAGACATTATATCTCCTCTTTCTGCATCTTGGTATAAGCTATATACCAGGTCAGGAATGCCTTCTCTTTCTTCTTGCTGCTCATGGGCTCCTTAATTTTCTTTAAAATTCTCAGGTTAGCCCTTCTAATATTTCCTTTTCTGATTGTACCTAGTTTTGTTTTCTTTTGTCTTGAGCATTTTTCTTCTCATACTATGCTTTATACATCATTTGTGTTGATTTCCTTGTAAATATGCTGAAAGTTCGTAGGTGATATAAACTCCTTGAGAGCAGGGACTATTTTACTTTTGCTTTGCACGCACAGTGCCTAGCCCTGAGTATAGCAGGCACTGCATAAATACTTCTTGAGTTGTTGAATGATGTGGGAAAAATCAAACAATATGACCTCTTGAGAGACACTATCTCTAAGATGAGTTATAAACTATCCTAAGCCTGTTCATGTCAGGACTGGCTAAAAACCCCATGTTCTGTGACTTCCTTGAGTACCATAAATAATTATGAATATTCTGTGTCTTGGAAAAGTCAGAAATCCAGCCAGAAAGGTCAGGTATTAGTTTTCTCTGTGATATCAAACCTTTCTTTAGACATGATAAATCAAAGAGTTGCAAATAGGTCAGTAACATCAGTGATGATAGTGTTTTTGTTTTTAATTCTGTTCCTTCCTGTAATGTCCCAAGTTAAATGATATCAGAAACCGCTAAGACCAGCCTTATGGATTTGTGCAATCAAACATATTTCCCACAACATCTTTGACAAGTGGTCATTCAATTTCTACCTGAAAACTTCTGGTGAAGAGGAACTCACTAAGGCAGCCCATTCCACTTTTGTACTACCATAAATTATTAGACATTTTTTCCATACACTGAGTTTAAATCTCATCTTTGGCATCTTCTGCCCTTTGCTCTGAGTTCTGCTCCTTGGTGCCACTTATTTTAGGCTTCTTTCATATGACAATCCTTCCAATATTTGAAGATGACTGCCATATTCCTCTTTAGTCTTCTCGAAAATAAATATCCTGAATTCCTCAGGCAGGCTTTGTACAACATGTTCTCAAGTCCTCTCACTATCTTGGACACCCTTCTCTAGGAAGACTCTAACCTCTCAATACCTTTAGCATGTTTGCATATCTTCAAAGTGGGTTCTTCCTTGATCAATGTCGATTGAGATTCTTCTATGCATTATAGACAATCAATACTAATTGTTATGGCAGAATACTCTATCCTACTGTATTCAGCTGGGCAATAAGTCTCTCTGAGCTTCCCTGTGCTCATACTCAGATCTAGTGTGGTAGGAGCGCCCAGAATTTGCATTCTGCTACCATAGCCTTCAACAGTCAGGAAGTACCAAGGAACTTTTCAATGCTCCTTTAAAAATACCGTGCACACAAATAGCACTATTGCCTCCCTCATTCTTGATGGCAAACCTTGCTTAACAGCAACTGGGAGTTATCATTTTTAGCTACCTTATCTCAGTATTGATTCTTATTGCACTTGTAATCAGCTCATTTAAAAATTCTAGACCTTTTAACAAAGAACTTAATCTAGACACAACTTTCATATGTTGTACTTGCGCAGTTGATTTTTTTGAATCCCAATAGGTCTTTACATTTTTTGTTACCTTTATTTTCATTAATTCTTCCCCAAATTCTAGAATGTTTTTATTCAGCCTTTCAAACAAAAATTATTAAAGGTCTGCTCTGTACAAGGTACTATTCTAGGTACTTGAGATATAAAGTTGGAAAATGACAAGAGTGTCTACCTTCAAAGAGTTTATAATCCAGCTATAATCAAAGGCTTATACAGAGTTAAAATATATTGTAGTATGATATAAAGTACAATGAGATGGAAGTGTCCTGCCTTGGACACTTAATAAGCAGTGTGATTCTGGGCAGATAATTTGTTTTTCTTAGCCACAGCTTCCTAATCTGTAAAATGAGAATAATAATAGAACCTAACTCATGGGGTTGTTGTGAGAACAAAGTGACTATATTTGAAAATCTTAAAACACTACGTAAATACCATTGTGGTTATTATTGTTGCCATTATCTGAACTATTATTAGTGGTAGAGGTAGTAGTAGTAGTAGTAGTAGTAGTAGTAGTAGTAGTAGTAGTAGTAGTAGTAGTAGTAGTAGTAGTAATTGTAAAAAAAGAAATCCAATGTGCCTTAGAAATATTTGAGGTTCCAAAGAACATTTAGATGGGCCTTAAGTTGAGGTAAGGAATCAGGGTTAACCAAGGAGTGAAAACTTGAGAAAGCATATGGAAATTCCTGAAGGCTAAAGGTAACATCATTTTTGAGAAAGATGTAAGAAGGTATTTTGATTGAAATGGAGGGTATGTTTAGGTGCCCTTGTGAAATGAGGCTGCCTGGATAGGTTATAGTAACAATGAAGAGATCATTTAATGCCTGGTTGAAGAGTGAGTATTTTATTTTAGAAGTACGAATGACCACTGTTAAAATGTTAAATTTCAGCCACATCATCTAATGAATTAGCTTTCCATACCAGTTCTCTCTTCTGCATATTTGACAAATATGTCATTGGTGCTTAAAATAAAACATTGATTTTTTTAAAAGCCACACAGAGGGGGCAGCTAGGTAGCTCAGTGAATTGAGAGACAGACCTAGAGATGGGAAATCCTAGATTCAAATCTGGCCTCAGACACTTTCTAGCTGTGTGAACCCTGGGCAAGTCATTTGACCCCCATTGCCTAGCCATTACCACTCTTCTGCCTTGGAACCAATACACAGTATTAATTCCAAGACAGAAAGTAAGGATTTACCCAAAAAAAAACCAAAACCCAATAAACAAAAAACCACACACACACAAAACAACACAGAACAGGACCCTGGAGATATCCCATAAGGGGAGATAAGGATGATGGCTAATCAATTTATTTACATTCCTTCCAGGGCAGAGAAAATCACTGGTCACTGTTGAAAATATTTCTGACCTGTCTTTTGGCATGTATAATAACAACAACAATAGGAGTGCTGATACTGAGTCTGGTGAAGACTACAAATGGTAGACAGCCTGAAATTATCATTGAGTTTCCACAAAGCTCTACAGCGATCTCAACAATAACTCAAGGCAGTGCTACAACAACTGCTACAACTGAGTCTATAACAGGCTCAACCACAGCTACAACAGAATCCACTACAGGGTCAACCACAGCTACAACTGAATCCATAACAGCCACGACCACAGCTACAACAGAATCCACTCCAGGCTCAACCACAGCTACAACTGAATCCACTACAGGCTCAACCACCACAACAACTGAAGCCACAACAGCCACGACCACAGCTACAACTGAGTCCACTACAGGATCAACCACAGCTACAACTGAGTCCACTACTGGGTCAACCACAGCTACAACTGAATCCACAACAGCCACGACCACAGCTACAACTGAATCCACTACAGGCTCAACCACAGCTGCAACTGAATCCACTACAGGTTCAACCACAGCAACAACTGAAGCCACAACAGCCACCACAGTTACACCTGAGTCTACTACAGGCTCAACCACAACTGCAACTGAGTCCACTACTGGGTCAACAACAGCTACAACTGAATCCACAACAGTCACTACCACAGGTACAATAGAATCCACTACTGGCTCAACCACAGTTACAACTGAATCCACAACAGCCATGACTACAGCTACAACTGAGTCCACTACAGGCTCAACCACAGCTACAACTGAGTCTACTACTGAGTCTACCACAGCTACAACTCAATCCACAACAGCCACGACCACAGCTACAACTGAATCCACTACAGGCTCTACCACAGCTACAACTGAATCCACTACAGGCTCTACCACAGCTGCAACTGAGTCCACTACTGGGTCAACCACAGCTGCAACTGAATCTACAACAGCCACGACCACAGCTACACCTGAGTCTACTACAGGCTCAACCACAGCTACAACTGAAGCCACCACAGCCACTACCACAAGTACAACTGAATCGACAACAGTCACTGCCCCAAGTACAACTGAATCCACTACAGGCTCTACCACAGCTGCAACTGAGTCCACTACTGGGTCAACCACAGCAACAACTGAAGCCACAACAGCCATGACCACAGCTACAACTGAGTCCACTACAGGCTCAACCACAGCTACAACAGAAGCAACAACAACGATTACCCCAGCTACAACGGAAGCCACTACTGGGCCAACCACAGCTGCAACTGAATCTACAACAGCCATGACCACAGCCACAACTGAATCCACAACAGCCACGACCACAGCCACACCTGAATCTACTACAGGCTCAACCACAGCTACAACAGAATCCACTACAGGCTCAACCACAGCAACAACTGAAGCCACAACAGCCACAACCACAGCTACAACTGAGTCCACTACAGGCTCAACCACAGCTACAACAGAAGCAACAACAACCATTACCCCAGCTACAACGGAAGCCACTACTGGGCCAACCACAGCTGCAACTGAATCTACAACAGCCATGACCACAGCCACAACTGAATCCACAACAGCCACGACCACAGCTACACCTGAATCTACTACAGGCTCAACCACAGCTACAACAGAATCCACTACAGGCTCAACCACAGCAACAACTGAAGCCACAACAGCCACAACCACAGCTACAACTGAGTCCACTACAGGCTCAACCACAGCTATAACTGAGTCAACCACAGCTACAACTGAATCCACAACAGCCACGACCACAGCTACACCTGAGTCTACTACAGCTTCAACCACAGCTACAACTGAGTCCACAACTGGGTCAAGTACAGCTATAACTGAATCCACAACAGCCATTACCACAGCTACAACTGAATCCACTACAGGCTCAACCACAGCTACAACAGAAGCAACAACAACCATTACCTCAGCTACAACGGAAGCCACTACTGGGCCAACCACAGCTGCAACTGAATCTACAACAGCCATGACCACAGCCACAACTGAATCCACAACAGCCACGACCACAGCTACACCTGAGTCTACTACAGGCTCAACCACAGCTACAACAGAATCCACTACTGGGTCAACCACAGCTGCAACTGAACCCACTACAGGCTCAACCATAGCAACAACTGAAGCCACAACAGCCACGACCACAGCTACAACTGAATCCACAACAGCCACGACCACACCTACACCTGAGTCTACTACAGCTTCAACCACAGCTACAACTGAGTCCACAACAGCCACGACCACAGTTACACCTGAGTCTACTACAGCTTCAACCACAGCTACAACTGAGTCCACTACTGGGTCAACAACAGCTACAACTGAATCCACAACAGTCACTACCACAGGTACAACAGAATCCACTACAGGCTCAACCACAGTTGCAACTGAATCCACAACAGCCATGACTACAGCTACAACTGAGTCCACTACAGGCTCAACCACAGCTACAACTGAGTCTACTACTGAGTCTACCACAGCTACAACTCAATCCACAACAGCCACGGCCACAGCTACAACTGAATCCACTACAGGCTCAACCACAGCTACAACAGAAGCAACAACAACCATTACCCCAGCTACAACAGAAGCCACTACTGGGCCAACCACAGCTGGAACTGAATCTACAACAGCCACGACCACAGCTACACCTGAGTCTACTACAGGCTCAACCACAGCTACAACTGAAGCCACCACAGCCACTACCACAAGTACAACTGAATCGACAACAGTCACTGCCCCAAGTACAACTGAATCCACTACAGCCTCAACCACAGGTACAACAGAATCCACTACAGACTCAACTACAGCTACAACTGAATCCACAACAGCCACGACTGCAGGTACAACAGAATCCACTACAGAGTCAACCACAGCTTAAATTGAGTCTACTACGGGCTCAACCACTGCTACAACTGAATCCACTACAACCACTACCACAGCTACAACTGAATCCACTACTGGTTCAAGCACAGCTACTACAGAATCCAGAACAATCACTACCACAGCTACAACTGAGTCCACTACAGTCTGAACAACAGATACAACTGAGAGTACTACAAGTTCAAGCACTGCTACATCTGTGTGTACTACTGGCTTGATCAAAGCTACAATTGAATCCACTACAGGCTCAGTAACAGCTGTAACTGAGAATACTATAAGTTCAACCACATCGCCAACTGAGTTCTCAACAGCCATTACCACCATTACAACTGCATCTACCACAACAACTGGAAGCACTGTACCATAGCTCCAACTAAGAATACTACAAGTTCAAGCACTTCTGCAACTGAGTCCACTACAGCCATTACCATAGCTACAACTAAATCCACTATAGGCTCATCACAACTACACCTGAGTCCATTACAGGCTCAACAACAGCTACAACTAAAGGTACTATAAGTTCAATTGCAACTACAACTGAGTCTACTACAGGCTCAACCACAGATACAACTGAGTTCACTATAGGCTCAACCACAGCTGCAACTGAATCCAAAATAGCCACTATCACGCCTACAACTGAAAGCACTACAAGTCCAACCACTGCTACAGATGAGTCTACTACAGGTTCAACTACTGCTGTAACTGAGTCTACTACATGCTCCACCACAGGTAGAAGTGAAAGCATTATAAGTCACACCACAGCTGCAACTGAATCCACTGTAAGCTGAACCACTGGTACAAATGAGCCACCACTACTGCTTCACCTCAAAATATTACCTGAGTCTTCAGAGATAGTTATTAGTATTATTAAGACTACCATCACATCCCCTTCTATTTCTACTACTGCCTCAAATGTACTTGATTTCATTATATGCACCACCCAACAGCTATTTATGGAATCTCCTCAATTACCATCATAGTTACATCACTGCTATAGTTATCCATGAGTCCACATACTGTTACCAGAGGGGCAACTGAGACTAGATAGGCACTACCACAACATCCACCAGCACAGAACTCCTGAAACCATGAGAGCTACCACTACTCCAGCTGCTAGTGAGACCTCTACATGAACTAAGTTCCATTGATATATCTGTGACTTTTATATCTATTACCACCACAGCCATACTTCAGGGCATTATAGAAGCCACTAACTATAATTTATGAAAATATTATAGGTACCACTACAATTACCACTGAGACTATTGCATTCATTACCACCATGAATATACCTCAGAATACTTCAAATACCACTTCAGGCTATACTTTAGACTACTAAATCTACCAATATAATTAACTGTCCTTGAGGTCTCAATGAAGGGAGCCACAATTGCTTTTAAGACCATTTGCAGGAAGTTCACAGCTACTACTACAACTTATAGTTGGAAGGGATCCTAAAGAACATTGACTTCATCTCCCTAATTTTATAGATGAAGAAACCAAGATTCAATGAGGTTAAGTATTTTGCCTTGACATATAGCTGGTAAGTGTCTGATATTATAAATAAGGATCTTTATGATTCAAGGCCCAGGACCATTATAGTCACAGTTACATAACAACTATACCTGAGAGCAACAGACACTACTACCACCAACACATCAGAGTATGAACAACTATAGCTACTGTCACAACAACTGCATCTCCATAGGCACAGCTACCACCTTGATTTTATTAGATATTACAACACAGACCACCATAATAGCACCTTCACATAAGATCACAATAACCACTCTCATCTCCACAGCAATATGAAAGGCCATAGTAGACATCACTGTCATCACAACTTTTCTATAGAACATAAGAGTCCATAACTATCCTTGGGACAATTAGATTAGAATCTACAACCGCAGCGTCATCTGAGATTAAAATGGTCATCACCACCACAGTTAAAGATGAGTTAAGGGTGAAGGAAAACCAAAAGATAGTCCTTATTCCACTGGTAACCTCTTAATGTCTTGAGAATTTGAGGAAGACCTCTACTATCTTGGAAGATCCTTTACCTTTATTATAAACTTATTATAGCATATAGAGAATCATTGCATAGAATAAACAAACACCAATAGGTTCTAATCTCTATGAATTGAGGAAGGGATCATCCAAATTCATGAGATCAAATCTACCTAGATATTCCAGTTTATTCTCTTAGATGTCATGGAAAATGAATTTAGGTGTGAATTACATTTGAAAATAGAGATTAACGTTTTTGGAAACTATTTGCAAAAGAACATGTTTCTGGTTTACAGTGTGGGTTTTAATTTCTGAGAAGGTGAATACTGTTCCCCTTTCCTTTATTTCTTCTACTGCTTTCAGACACTATGAATACTGTTCTTAATAAACTGGATTTTTCTTCCCAAATCCTGTATTAGTGATGTTCTAGTTCTATATTTAATCTATCTGTAATTCTATTGGTAAGCATCCCCTAAAAAAGATGCCAACTCTTCTACAACTGAATTAGATGGTCTTTCAGATTGGCTATATCTAGACAATTGTAACTCCACATTCAATCTGGTGATGAGCATCTTTGTATTGATTAAAGTCATGTTAAGGTGGCCAGGAGGTTAACCTGACTGGATGCCTGGAGTGAGTTAGGAGATATGAGGCAGAAATAGCCTTTCTGAAGAAATCACAATCCCTCAGAGTTTCCCAAGGGTTCTGAAGTTTAGATGGAGAATCTTATCTCTGGAAAGACAGCATCCCAATGCCAGTGGACACAGACTTATAAGAGAAAAATGAAATTTAAAGAATGACTTAAGTTGTTGGAGAGCTTGCCCAGTTGGGCAGAGGCAGAACTGGCAATGGGGGCAATCAAGAGTCACCCTTACAGGACAATAATTTTGAACATGATCTGCAGAAATGGTCCTGGGGAGGATAACTTTAGTAGAAAGAGTTCACAGAGAATCATAGGAAGGAGCTGTAGCAAAGAAGCTAGGGAGAAAAAGAGGAGACATGGCAGGAAGGGAATGCAACAGTAAAGTGTGGGGGACTGGTAATATATGAATCTCAAGATGGTAGAATCCTCTGGATATCTCCCCAATGCTATGGTTGAAGTAAATGCTTGGCCTTTCTCAAACTTTCCAATGTTTTCTTCATCAAACTATTGTGTATTTACTTATCTCTTTATATGCTATATTTTAATATGCTTCATGGACAGGTAGGGACACAGTGGATAGAGTGTCAGGCATGAAATCAGAAAGACTTGCATTCAAATCCAATCTCAGACACTTACTAACAGTGTGACCCTGAGCAAGTCACTTGTTTCAGTTTCCTCCTCATTAAAATGAGCTGGAAAAGGAAATAGTAAACCCTCCAGTATTTTTGCCAAGAAAACTCCAAATGGGGCCACAGTCAGACATGAAACAACAGTCACAACCTTTTTATATTATCCAGTATTGTGCAAGCTTCTTGAGGACAGAATTTTTGTAGTTTAAGCACCTAGTACAGTACCTTGTATATTGTAAGTAGTTAATAAAATCTTTTTTAATTAAAAAAAGCAAAAGAATAAAGTTAATGATATACTGAATGGGAAAATATTTTACTATTCATCTTGTTCCCTCACACATCCCTTGTCTATAAATTATTTTAAAACTGCACCTGGGCTTGTCTGATCATTCATAAGTAATCTCAAATTCATAGGATCATAGAGTTCAGAGAGACCAGACTTACTCATCATTTGGTCCATTGCCTCCCCTTAATTAACAGATGAGGAAATGGAGGGCCAGAGAGATTAAGGAATTTTCTGGAGGTCACAAAACATTATTACTTGCTGCCTATGTGACTTTAGGAAGATTATTTCATTTCTCTGGGCTCAAGTGAATATTTTATGAATGAATTTATGAAGATTTTATCCTAGATGATCTCCAGTATCCCTGCTATTTCTAATATCCTACCATCTCAGTTTGACTGCTTAACAAGAGAAAAAAGGGTGAGAGAATCAGTTACATAGGATTTTTGGTTCCAATAGAATTCATTGTATCCATGTCAATAAAGTGGCACTAGTATACACAGGATATAGAATTAGCTTCTTTATAAAGGACTAAATGCTATATTCATTTATGTTAAAATGGGAGCCAGTCTATTGTCTTTTTGTTTCTATCTTGCATGGAGGTGGCTCTAATACTTGCCAAAGCAAATCCATCTACATATGCAAGTAATCCCATTCCATCTTTTCCTGTCCAGCAAATTGCCTCTTCAGTATGTCTCTGTCTATTGTCTACCTCCCTAATCTATCTCCTGATCTCTAGTCTAGCGTCTCTATCATTCAGACATCTCAGATTGGATGTTCAGGAGACATTTTAAACTTACCATATCCCAAACTGGACACATCTTTTTCCTTAAATCATCCCACTTTCCAAACCTCCCTATTGTTGAGGCTATCACAGTCCTCCCAATCTCCTGAGCTCAAAATCTAGGTGTCATCCTGGACTCTTCATTATCTCTCATTTCGAAACCAATCACTTGGCAAGGCTTGTTCATTTCATCTTTATACCATTTCTCAAATATATCCCCTTCTCTCCTCTGATTCTGCCATCATCTTGCCTCATTACCTCACCCTTGGAATATTGTAATAGTCTTAAAAAAAAACAAACCCTTCCATCTTAGAATCAATACTGTGTATTTGTTTCAAGGCAAAAGAGCAGTAAGGGTTATGCAATGGGTGTTAAGTAATTTGCTCTGGGTCACACAGCTAGGAATTGTCTGAGGACAGATTTGAACCCTAAATCTCCCATCTCTAGGCCTGGTTCTTAATTGATTGAACCACCTAGATGCCCCCATTGTGACAGACTTGTAATTCTGCTTGGTCTTCCTACCACAAGTTTCTGCCCAGTCATGTCCATCGTCCACTTAGATACCATCATGACTTTCATAAAATGCCAGTAAGACATGTCATACCAATACTCAATAAACCCCAGTGGCTTCCTATTACTTTTAATATCAAATACAAAATCTAATGGTGTACAAAACCTCTTCATAACCCAGATTATCCTCAATCTTTCTAGTTAAAAAAAACCCACCCCTCCATGTATTCTTTAATCCAATGACACTGATCTCTTGGCTATTTCATGAACAAGACACTATCTCTTCACTCTGGGAATGTTCTCTAGCTGAACCTCATATGAGGAATATCCCTGACTTCTGTCAAGCCTCAGTTAAAATTCCACCTTCTTCTGCAAGAAACCTCTCCCAATCCTTCTTAATTCTAGAACCTTCCTTTTATTAATTATTTTCTATTTATAGCACATATGGCTTATTTGTACATGTTTTTATACATGTTGTCTCCACCATTAGACTGTGAGCTCCTTGAGGGCAAGGACTATTTTTTGCCCTGCTTTGCATTCCCAGAACTTTGCACAGTGCCTTGAACAGGGTAATTGCTTAATAAATGCTTATCAGATGATTGATTATAGGTAATTAGAGAAACCATTCACATGAGCCTGTCTTTCACACAGTGTGAAAGCATCCCTGAAATTTTATTTTGTTTGGTTTGGTTCTTTGACCCTTAAACATCCCGATTTTGTATTATTTCCCTAATTGTAACTAATTTCCCAGGAATTATGACATTTGGGTCCTACAAGGTGCTTCAGGAGTTCTTTAGCCCAGTTAGGTCCAGTTCTGGAACACGAGATTGAAACAAAAGGGTGGTGGTTGTAACATGATAGTTCAATAAATGGGTGGCCTGTGACTCAACTTTGATTTGCTGCAGTTAATGCCAATGATTATATGCTTTCCCTCTTCCTCATATTACTGATTCCCCAGGGTCTAATGCTTTTGGGGAGTTAAGGTTTATTAATGCCTGCCTTCCTCATTCTTGGAATACAGATTTTAGAGAAAGCTTAGAATAGAAAACCTGTGGATATTTGTTTGTAAAACAAAGTTCCATTGGTCCCTTGTCTCCTTTCTCTCCAAAACTCTGCTTTTCAGTAGTTTTTCATTTCTGCTGATTAAGTAAGCCAGGAAGAAGGCCAGATCTAGGTACTAAACCTGTTCTTAACACCTACTCATCTTCATTTAACAAAGAAGATGGACTTTGGGGAGTTTATAGTAGCCCCAACAGTGATTGTAGCCAATAAATAGTGATGGGTAAGTTGAGGGTGGGGTCTGAATCAGCACAAGAAACCAAGAAGTCATTGAACTCATGTCAGAGAATACAGACAATGCTTTATTTTTTAAAGATTTTTTATTTTTCCAATAATACATGTAATAATTTTCCATGTACATTTTCTGAAGTTGTATAATCCAAATTGTCTCCCTCCCTCCCTTCACTCCTCCTTCCTGGTGATGATAAGCAATTTGATCTGTGTTATACACATATCATGCAAAACATTTCTATATTGTTCATTGCTGGAAAAATATTCATATAAAACCCAAACCCCCAAATATGAACACAAATAAAGTGAAAAATAGTATGCTTTGATCCACATTCCAACACCTACAATTATATTTCTGAAAGTGGATAGCATTCTTAGCCAGATTTCCTTCAGAATTGTCCTGGATCATTGTGTTTCTGAGAGTAACTAAGTCTATCACATTTGATTATTCCACAATATTGCTGTTATTGTGTACAAAATCCTCCTGGTTCTGCTTATTCCTCTGTATCAGCTTATGAGGATCTTTCCAGCTCTTTCTTTTTTTTTTTTAATTTGGTCAATTTCAAACATTATTCCTTGGTTACAAAAATAATTTTCTATTCCTCTCTCTGCTCCCCAAACCCCTCCCATAGCCAATGTGCAATTCCACTGGGCGTTACATGTGTCCTTGATCAGAACCTATTTCCATGTGGTTGATGTTTACACTAGGATGTTCATTTAGAGTCTATATCCCCAGTCATATCCCCCACGGCCCATGTAGTCAAGCAGTTGTTTTTCTTCTGTGTTTCCACTCTTACAGTTTTTCCTCTGAATGTGGATAGTGTTCTTTCTCAAAGATCTCTCTGGGTTGTTCAGGAACACTGCATTGCCACTAATAGAGGAGTTCATTACATTCGATTGTAACACAGTGTATCCATCTCTGTGTACATTGTCCTCCTGGTTCTGCTCCTTTCTCTGCATCACTTCCTGGAGGTTGTTCCAGTTCCCATGGAATTCCTCCACTTTATTATTCCTTTGAGCACAATAGTATTTCATCACCAACATATACCACAATTTGTTCAGCCATTCCCCAATTGAAGGGCATCCCCTCATTTTCCAATTTTTTTTGCCACCACAAAGAGTACAGCTATGAATATTCTTGTACATGTATTTTTCCTCATTATCTCTTTGGGGCACAAACCCAGCAGTGCTATGGCTGGATCATAGGGCAGACAGTCTTTTATCACCCTTTGGGCATAGTTCCAAATTGCCCTTCAGAATGGTTGGATCAATTAACACCTCCACCAGCAATGAATTATGTCCCAACTTTGCCACATCCCCTCCAGTACTCATTACTTTTCACTGCTGTCATGTGAGCCAATCTGCTAGGTGTGAGGTGATACCTCAGAGTATTTTTGATTTGAATCTCTCTAATTATAAGAGATTTAGAACACTTGTTATTGTTCTTATTAATGGTTTTGATTTCTTTGACTGAAAATTGCCTATTCATATCCCTTGCCCATTTATCAATTAGAGAATGGCTTGATTTTTTGTACAATTGATTTAGCTCTTTGCAAATTTGAGTAATTAGAGCTTTGTCAGAGGTTTATGCTATGAAGATTGTTTCCCAGTTTGCTATTTCCCTTCTAATTTTGGTTACATTGGTTTTGTTTGTACAAAACCTTTTTAATTTGATTATTGATTTTATATTTTCTGACTCTTTCTAAGTCTTGCTTGGTTTTTAAAATCTTTTCCTTCCCAAAGTTATGACATGTATACTATTCTGTGTTCACATAGTTTACTTATAGTTTCCTTCTTTATCTTCAAGTCATTCACCCATTCTGAGTTTATCTTGGTGCAGGATGTGAGGTGTTGATCTAAGTGTAGTCTCTCCCATACTGTCTTACAATTTTCCCAGCAGTTTTTATCAAATAGTGGATTTTTGTCCCAAAATCTGGGATCTTTTGACTTGTCATAGACTGTCTTGCTGAGTTCACTTACCCCAAGTCAATTCCACTGATCCTCCTTTTTGTCTCTTAGCCAATACCATATTGTTATGTGACCACTGCTTTATAGTATAGTTTGAGATGTGGGACTGCAAGGCCACCTTCCTTTGCATCACCAGAAGGTGTCCATCTTTTGGATAAGCACCAATTTAAATTCTTCAAGAGCTTATGGACAATTTCCATTTTTGGAAGGTTTTGGCATTGTTTGAATTTCCTCCTGTATTTCCTCTGTAGCCTGGGTTTTTCCTCCATAAAATTTTCGAGGGTGGATGACTTTTTTATTTTTTGGTGGTGGATGGAGGTTGTGGCTCCTGGGGGCATTTTGCTGTCACTGTGGGGGTTTTTCCTTCCCTTTTTAGTCAGAGATCTGAGTGAGATGGGCAGGCTCTCTGTGTATGGAGTCAAGGAGCAAGAATTTTGCCTGAGGCAAGTTTTTGAATCTTCGCAGCTTCTGCTGTTTGCTGCTCTTCTCTGTGCCTCCTTGCTGAGAGCACGCACAGTCTGTGCTCCTCAGCCTGCCAGGGTTTCAGGTGTAGTTTCTCTCAAGGGTAGGTCCTTGGTATTTTTAGTCATCTCCTAAGGACCTAGAGGTGCCCCTTGCTCACTCCAGAGGTATCCCTTGCTCACTCACTGATTCTGGTGCTCACTGGCTCTGACTCTCACTCTATAGGTGGGGCAGGGGAGGGTAGATCAGCTCACGTTTTGGTGGGAGCTTTTTCACCCCTTTATAGTGTGGAAATGCCCAAATCCCACATACCTTGAATGCTGCACTTTATTGTAGAGTCCCTTCATTCTTATGAAAATGTTTTTTTTTGGATTTTTTTAGGTAGTCTATATCAATGGGTTTGAGGAGAGAAAGCATCCCGCATCTAGACTGCCACCATGTTTACCCGGATGTGTCCTCCAGCTTTTTCTGACATCATCCTGTTCATCATTTCTCATAGCACAATAGTATTCCATTGTTGTCATATACCACATTTTGTTCAGTCATTTTCAAATTGATGAATATCCTCTCAATTTCCAATTATTTGTCACCACAAGAAGGGCTGCTATAAATATTTTCAACAACACTTCAAATGGTGGATCCAGAATCCTACCATCATCATTATCAAATAAAGTATTTATGTATAGGACATTGCGCTAGACTCTAGGGGATACTAGATCTAAATAAAATATGGTTTATCCCCTTGTGCAGCTTACAGTCTAGTAAAGGAATAAGAAAACAACCAACTAAAGCACAATATATCAGATATTTTAGAATGACAAAACAAAACAAACAAAAACTACTTGACCTCTGATGGGGAAAAAGAATATCATCTACTTGGGAGGACCAGAAAAGGCTTCATAGAGAAGTAGTCTTTAAAGGAAGGTTGGGAATTTAATGAGCAAATTGAAGGAAGGAGGATATTCCATGCTTTGGGATCCTCAAAAAAATGGAGGCGAGAGAGTATATTTTACACCCACTTTGGAGAATATGTATGAGGTGTAGCAGAAGATTATTCAGTTTAGCTGAAGCTGAAGCATAGAGTACATGGAGGAGAATAATATGAAATGAGCCTGGAAAGGTAAGGTAATAATATTCCTCTCTCTCCCTTTATGATAAAGTTTTAATATTAGGTAAAAGAGTGTGAATTTTACTTGACAAACAAAATAGAGCCATTGGAATATTTGTTTTGTTTTATTGTTTCATCAGAATATAAGAATCAAACTTGAGCATAAGCAAGACTGTTTTGATTATGGTTTGAAGGATATCAGGGAGTTGGAAGTGGGAAAAGAAAAGAAGGAGGCAAGAAGATCTACTAGGAAGCTGTTGCCAATCGAGGTAGATAATAATGAAATATTTGAGGATGTTGGTAGAAGTGAGACTAGATAGAGAATTATCAAATTTTGCATAAAGTTCATGGCAAAGTCAGAGCTTGGATTCAGAACTACCCATCTGGAGTTTTCTGCAGTAATTAACTGGTAAGAGATGGGCTTAAGCACCCTGTTTTGCTTGCAAAAGTTACTTGATGCCATTTAATGCAAATGCTCCTTAGTATGATAAGATATCGGAGCTAGAAGGAATATTAAAGATCAGCTAGGGTCAGGTAGGTGGCTCAGTGTATAGAGAACCAGGTCTGGAGTTGGGAGGTCCTGCATTCAAATGTTACCTCAGACACTTCCTTGTTATGTGAACCTGGTCAAGCCATTTAATTCCAATTACCTAGCTCATACCACTCTTCTGCTTTAGAGCTGATATTTAGTATTGTTTCCAAGACATGAGGCAAGGGTTGAAAAAAATGTTAAAAAAAAAAGGACAATTAATTCATCTATTAGTTCATTTAATGGAAAACCTGAGTGGAGACATAACAAGGAGTAATTAATTATATGTGAGGCAGCTATCTTACTGTTTTACTATCTGTGTGACCTTGGGCAAGTCCCCTAATTTTTCTGAGTCTCAGTTTTCTCACTTGTAAAATGAGAAGGTTGTACCAGTGGAGTCATAACAAGGAGTAATTATATCTGAGGCAACTTCAATTATGGAGAGGAGGGCAAGTGAAAGTACAGAGGGCAGTCCTTCCTTCAGATGCAGCCATACAAGAAAAAGGGATGGTCCTCTCCTTAGAAAGTTCACCCTGTACTCCCGTAGGAACTATGAGAATTAGGTTCTCAAAGAGGAAAAACACATTGATTGGACCTTGGAAGGGCAGCTCGGGGATATCCTACTCAGTGAGAAAAGGGGAGAAGAATGGCAGAGGACTTTCGGGAAGAGGCATGTCCCTCTTAGGATCAAATGAAATATTATTGTAAAGCACTTAGCATAGTGTCTGGCATGCAGTAGATGCTTATAAATGCCTGTTTTCTTTCCTTTCTCTTCCCTTTCAGAGAAAACTAAGTTTCCATGGATATTGGCACACTGGGACGAACCCTATCCTAGTTATGGGTTTTGAAATCGAGCCCCAGAGGAGTCACACTTCTGGACAGAGTTGTGTTGTGGAAAGAAAACTTTATTTGAAGTGAGAAGACTTAGGTCTGAATCATGTTCTTACTGTTTTACTATCTGTATGACCTTGGGCAAGTCCCCTAACTTTTCTGAGTCTCAGTTTTCTCGCTTGTAAAACGAGAGGGTTATACTAGATAGTCTCTGAGATCATTTCTAGTTCTGGATCAAGGATCCTCTGACCTTATGAATGCAATAACTTCTAAGATTCCCTCTGGCCCCAAATCTGTGACACATAGGTTAATCAACAGTGCCAGATTGCTGCAAGCACAGGCTTTACTGGAACCAACAAAGAGTAGCTGTGGCTTGGATGAATAGCTGGCATTCACTGCCTGAAACTGAGCAATGCCAGCTATGATAAAGCCTACACTCCCAAATATCGGTCACACACCAGGAAGCCAGCTGAGCATGGGCATCAGAGAACCTAAAGCCTGAGTTATGCAGGCAAGTCATGGACCTTTATCCTCCTCCTTCGCCTTCTACACCACTCCCAAAGCACCAGTTGTCCTTGTGGGTGGCTCAACTGCCAAGTCTGCCTTTCCCCCCATGTCCTGTGGCCAACTCACCCCTCTTTTAGGGGGCTCATTCAACTGTGATTGGACGAAGCGTATTTTCTCACATAGTCATTAGACATTTAGTAAGCTCCTACAATATGAAGGGGAGCATGCTAAGTGCTGGGGATATAAAGAGAAGCAAAAGACAATTCCTCTCCTGAAGAAGTTCCCTGTCTAATGTGGGAGATGACATGCAAAGAGTTATGTACAAGTTATGTACAAAGCTGTACAGAATAAATAGGAAATTATTCACTGAGAGAAGACATTAGAATGAAGAAGGATTTGAGAAAGGCTTCCTCTAGGAGGTGGGATTGTAGCTGAGTCCTCAGTGAAGCCAAGGAAGTCAGGAGGCAAAAGGAACATGAGTATTGCAGGTATGAGGGAGAGCTAGAGAAAATATCTGGAGATAGAATTAAGGCTCTGGGGTTGAATCAAGCCTCTGCAATTGTCACCAGTTTAACTTTGAATGAGTCCCTTCATCCCAATGTCCTCTTCTGCAAAAGGAGAAATGTGAACTAAATGACCTTAAAGGACTTTTCCCTTTTCCACTTTTTAATCTATGATCATAGGCTCCCAGATCCTGTCTTCTAAGTTTTGTTAGTTTTCTGGTCACCAATGAAATGTAGCCTTTTCCTAAAGACATCTCTTGGCATCATTTCCAAGGTTGATTGCTCTTTCTCTTACTTTTCAATGAGCAGACCATCATTCAGCAATCACTTCTCTTCTACTAAAGTTTATTGTAGTTTACTCAGGCCATTATTGTTTTCATTCATGGGCTTCCAGGTCTTTCTTTCTCTTCCCAAATACATTTGAAACTTGCCTCACAATCTTCTTTTCCACCCTAACACTTGGTTGTTGTTTTTTCAATACTCTGGCCTACCAGTTCTTTAATCTCCTCAAACCTCATGATCCCTTTCTTCAATCTACCTCAACCATACCCAGGAACATTCATACTTTAGATATCACTCCTCATGAGACTTCTCTCCCATCTCCCTATGCAGATATACAACTTCCAGTTCAACTAAGAGTATTTCTAAGAGCTAGAATTCCTAGTTGCACCTCAGTCTGGGACATAAGCTGAGTCAATGAGAAAAAGGAAGCCCAAGTATGATGCCCATAAGATTGTGGAGTGGGGAAAGCATTCTCAAGAAGGAACACAAAGGAAGAGTATGGCTTGAGTCAGAGATCACACAGAACAGGTAGATGTAGACAGACAAATAGCAATAGCAGGGTCATACTGTAAATGGAATGGCCCACTTGTGGGGACTGATGCCTTTGGATGGTTGTTCCTCCTTGAGACTCTTTGTGAATCATGAACTTTTGGGATCTAGGATCTGAAAAGTATGAGCAGAGCCAAGGCAAGAGTACATTCTTTCTAATCTAGCTTCTTCCCACTTCTTTTTGCTTTTCACTGGCTTGATGTTAAACCCGGTGTTTTTTTATGCAAGAAAATTAAGTATTGCTATGCCTTAGCATACCCAAAGTGAACAATGACTTCATTTTCAAGACCTTAAATTTTTCTAAGCTCTGCATGGGCCTGGAGGCCTTCTTATCCTATAAGATAGCATTTCATTGCAATTAAAACTTGAAACAAATAATCATTTGTTTTTATTGTTATCTTTTTTTGGTCATCACCTTCATTTTTTAATATATCCCCACCCAAGAAGTGGTTTTAGGCCTTTTCTACTAAAAGACAAGACATGTACACAAAAGCACTGATTCAAAGCAAAATACAGTCAGTAACAAGGGGTCAAAAATTCTGGGAGAAACTTGAGGAAGGAAATTTCACTGCCAATTGGGGAACCAGGGAAGGCTTCCTGGAGACTATGACAATGGAATTGGAGACTGATGAGGACAATGAAAAATAAAGATTAGTCACTTAGCTTTAACCTCTACTCTAATGTAATTTACTAGGAATTACTCATGGAAATGCCTAAAGCTCCTCAGTTATGCACCAGGTCCATCCCAAAGATCTCAGATGAGTTTTAAAAATGTATTTCCAGAGCCACTTCCCACATCAAGTTTGTAGCAAAAATTAAAAACTAAAGAGAAAAAATAAACCTTTTAGGTATGATCAACTAACACATTAGCCAGGTGTATTACATTGTTTCATTTCCATATTCCCTTGTATCAATGAAAAAGGGAGGGTGAAGACTGGCCATTACAGTTACACAGTGTTCAGTTTCTTTTGGGTTGGTGACTTCCATTTACATTCCTCTATTCATTATGCTTATTGTTTTCCTAGTTTTACTTATTTAACCCCGAATTCATTAATATGCTTTCTCAGGTTTTTCTATGCTCTTCATACACCATAATATTTTATTATGTTCACAACCACAATTTGTTTAGTGGATAAATGATATCCTTTTTCTTAAAAATGGTATTCACACAGTTTGTTTTATATCATCAAAGAATAAAAAAAGAATAAAAAAGCAGTTCAGCCAAATACAAAGATTTATGTAATGGAAAATCCAACAAACTTTGTTGTTCAGTCATTCCACTTAATTATGTCAGCACATATAACTTGCTACTTGAGATATATGTTAATGCTTTGATTAATAAGAATTAAAATGTATATATGTATGCAGTGATCCCTCTCTTATCACAGGAGTTATGTTCCAGAGACCCCCATGATAGGTGAAAATCAATGAAGTAGCGGCATTATATTTATTTTATTATTTATATATATTTGAAAGCTTTATAAACCCTTCCCACACTCTTTTTTTTTATTTTATTTTTTTTAAATATATTTTATTTGATCATTTCCAAGCATTATTCGTTAAAGACATAGATCATTTTCTTTTCCTCCCCCCCCCCACCCCCCATAGCCGACGCGTAAGTCCACTGGGCATTAGATGTTTTCTTGATTTGAACCCATTGCTTTGTTGATAGTATTTGCATTAGAGTGTTCATTTAGAGTCTATCCTCTGTCATGTCCCCTCAACCTCTTTATTCAGGCAGTTGCTTTTTCTCGGTGTTTCCACTCCCATAGTTTATCCTTTGCTTATGAATGGTGTTTTTTTTCTCCTGGGTCCCTGCAAGTTGTTCAGGGACATTACACCGCCCCTAATGGAGAAGTCCATTACGTTCGATTATACCACAGTGTATTAGTCTCTGTGTACAATGTTCTCCTGGTTCTGCTCCTCTCGCTCTGCATCACTTCCTGGAGGTTGTTCCAGTCTCCATGGAACTTCTCCACTTTATTATTCCTTTTAGCACAATAGTACTCCATCACCAACATATACCACAGTTTGTTCAGCCATTCCCCAATTGATGGGCATCCCCTCATTTTCCAGTTTTGGGCCACCACAAAGAGTGCAGCTATGAATATTTTTTTACAAGTCTTTGTGTCCATTATCTCTTTGGGGTACAGACCCAGCAGTGCTATGGCTGGGTCAAAGGGTAGATATTCTTTTAGCACCATTTGGGCATAGTTCCAAATTGCCCTCCAGAATGGTTGGATCAGTTCACAGCTCCACCAGCAATAAATTAATGTCCCTATTTTGCCACATCCCCTCCAGTACTCATTACTTTTCACTGCTGTCATGTGAGCCAATCTGCTAGGTGTGAGGTGATACCTCAGAGTTGTTTTGATTTGCATCTCTCTGATTATAAGAGATGTAGAACACTTCTTCATGTGCTTGTTAATAGTTTTGATTTCTTTATCTGAGAACTGCCTATCCATTTCCCTTGCCCATTTATCAATTGGAGAATGGCTTGATTTTTTGTACAATTGATTTAGCTCATTATAAATATGAGTAATTAAACCTTTGTCAGAGGTTTCTATGAAGATTTTTTCCCAATTTGTTGTTTCCCTTCTGATTTTAGTTATATTGGTTTTGTTTGTACAAAAGCTTTTTAGTTTGATGTAGTCAAAATTATTTATTTTACATTTTGTGATTCTTTCTATATTTTGCTTGGTTTTAAAGCCTTTCCCCTCCCAAAGGTCTGACATGTATACTATTCTGTGTTTACCCAATTTACTTATGGTTTCCTTCTTTATGTTTAAGTCACACACCCATTTTGAATTTATCTTGGTGTAGGGTGTGAGGTGTTGATCTATTCCTAGTCTCTCCCACACTGTCTTCCAATTTTCCCAGCAGTTTTTATCGAATAGTGGATTTTTGTCCCAAAAGCTGGGATCTTTGGGTTTATCGTATACTGTCTTGCTGAGGTCGCTTTCCCCCAGTCTATTCCACTGATCTTCCTTTCTGTTTCTTAGCCAGTACCAAATTGTTTTGATGACTGCTGCTTTGTAATATAGTTTTAGGTCAGGGACTGCAAGGCCCCCATCATATGTGTTTTTTTTCATTATTTCCCTGGATATCCTTGATCTTTTGTTCTTCCAAATGAACTTTGTTATGGTTTTTTCTAAATCAGTGAAGAAGTATTTTGGTAGTTCAATGGGTATGGCACTAAATAGATAAATAAGTTTGGGTAGGATGGTCATTTTTATTATATTGGCTCGTCCTATCCATGAGCAGTTAATGTTTTTCCATTTGTTCAAGTCTAGTTTTAGTTGTGTGGCGAGTGTTTTGTAGTTGTGTTCATATAGTTCCTGTGTTTGTCTTGGGAGGTAGATTCCTAGGTATTTTATTTTGTCTAAGGTGATTTTGAATGGGATTTCTCTTTCTAGTTCTTGCTGCTGAGCTGTGTTGGAGATATATAGAAAAGCTGATGATTTATGTGGGTTTATTTTGTATCCTGCAACTTTGCTAAAGTTGTTGATTATTTCAATTAGCTTTTTGGTTGAATCTCTAGGATTCTTTAAGTAGACCATCATGTCATCCGCAAAGAGTGATAACTTGGTCTCCTCCTTGCCTATTTTGATGCCTTCAATTCCTTTATCTTCTCTAATTGCTACTGCTAGTGTTTCTAGTACAATGTCAAATAGTAGAGGTGATAATGGGCATCCTTGTTTCACTCCTGATCTTATTGGGAATGCATCTAGTTTATCCCCATTGCAGATGATATTAGCTGTTGGTTTTAGATATATACTGTTTATTATTTTTAGGAATGACCCTTCTATTCCTATGCTTTCTAGTGTTTTTAATAGGAATGGGTGTTGTATTTTATCAAAGGCTTTTTCTGCATCTATTGAAATAATCATGTGATTCTTGCTAGTTTGCTTGTTGATGTGGTCAATTATGTGGATGGTTTTCCTAATGTTGAACCAGCCCTGCATCCCTGGTATGAATCCTACTTGATCATGGTGAATGATCCTTCTGATCACTTGCTGGAGTCTTTTTGCTAGTATCCTATTTAAGATTTTTGCATCTATATTCATTAGGGAGATTGGCCTATAGTTTTCTTTCTCTGTTTTTGACCTGCCTGGTTTTGGAATCAGTACCATGTTTGTGTCGTAAAAGGAGTTTGGTAGAACTCCCTCTTTGCTTATTATGTCAAATAGTTTGTATAGTATTGGGATTAACTGTTCTCTGAATGTTTGATAGAATTCACAGGTGAATCCATCAGGCCCTGGGGACTTTTTCTTAGGAAGTTCTTTGATGGCTTGTTGGATTTCAATTTCTGATATGGGATTATTTAGGAATTCTATTTCCTCTTCTGTTAGTCTAGGCAGTTTGTATTTTTGTATATATTCATCCATTTCTCCTAAATTGGTGTATTTATTGCCATATAATTGGGCAAAGTAATTTCTAATGATTGCCTTAATTTCCTCCTCATTGGAGGTGCTGTCCCCCTTTTCATCTTTAATGCTGTGAATTTGCTTTTCTTCCTTCCTTTTTTTAACTAGATTGACCAG
The DNA here is from genome assembly GCF_027887165.1 of Monodelphis domestica. Classification (NCBI taxonomy): domain Eukaryota; kingdom Metazoa; phylum Chordata; class Mammalia; order Didelphimorphia; family Didelphidae; genus Monodelphis; species Monodelphis domestica. The sequence goes on from NC_077229.1 coordinate 429,741,043, forward strand.
TACCTTGTCTATTTTGTTTGTTTTTTCAAAGTACCAGCTTCTTGTCTCATTTATTAAATCAATAGTTCTATCACTTTCGATTTTATTAATTTCTCCCTTAATTTTTAGGATTTCTAATTTGGTTTTCTGCTGGGGGTTTTTAATTTGATTGCTTTCCAGTTTTTTCATTTGCATTTCCAATTGATTGATCTCTGCTCTCCCTTGTTTGTTAATATAAGCATTCAGGGATATGAATTTACCTCTGATTACCGCTTTGGCTGCATCCCAAAAGGTTTGAAAGGATGTTTCGCCATTGTCATTTTCCTCGATGAAATTATTAATTGTTTCTATGATTTCTTCTTTAACTAAACGGTTTTGGAGTATCATATTGTTTAATTTCCAATTGGTTTTAGATTTGGTTTTCCATGTACCCTTACTAATCATTATTTTTATTGCCTTGTGATCTGAGAAGGCTGCATTCATTATTTCTGCTTTTCTGCATTTGTGTGCTATGTTTCTGTGACCTAATGTATGGTCAATTTTTGTGAATGTGCCATGTGGTGCTGAGAAGAAGGTGTATTCCTTTTTATCCCTATTTATTTTTCTCCATATGTCTATTAATTCTAATTTTTCTAAGATTTCATTCACTTCTTTTACCTCTTTCTTATTTATTTTTTGATTTGATTTATCTAAATTTGATAATGGTTGGTTTAAGTCTCCCACTAGTATGGTTTTATTGTCTATTTCTTCCTTCAATTCTCCTAGTTTCTCCATTAGAAATTTGGGTGCTATATTATTTGGTGCATACATATTGATTAATGATATTTCCTCATTGTCTATAGTCCCTTTTAACAAAATATAATTACCTTCCCTATCCCTTTTGATCAGGTCTATTTTTGCATTGGCTTTATCAGATATCATGATTACCACTCCTGCCTTCTTTCTATCAGTTGAAGCCCAGAAGGTCTTACTCCATCCTTTAATTCTGACCTTGTGGGTGTCAACCCGCCTCATGTGTGTTTCTTGAAGACAACATATGGTAGGGTTTTGGATTCTAATCCATTCTGCTATTCGTCTACGTTTTATGGGTGAGTTCATCCCATTCACGTTCAAAGTTATGATTGTCATTTGTGGACTCCCTGGCATTTTGATTGCCTTCCCTAATTCTAACCTTTTCTTCTTCGGCTCTACCTTTTAGTCCAGTGATTTACTTTGAAACAGTCCCCCTTGTCCCCTCCCTTGATGTTTCCCTTTTTAGTCCCTCCCTTTTTGTTCCCTCCCCCTCCCCCCTCTCTTTCCCTCCCTTTTTGTTCTCCCTCTCCCCCTCCCCCCCTTGGTTTTCCCTTCTCCTTACCCTTGTTGGGTAAGATAGAATTCAAGATCCCAATGGATCTGGATGTTTTTCCCTCTCAGAGCTGATTTCCCTGAGATTGAGGTTTAAGTAACCCCCCCCCCCCTCTCTTCCTCTCCTTCTTATAGGAGTTTTCTTCCCCTCCCCTTCCCATGTGAATCTTTGTGTGAGAATGATTATTCTATTTGGTCTTTCTTTACCCCCTATTTATACATTACATTTTCCCCACATGTTAGTATACATAGGTTGATATAAATGTAGTCCTTATAGAAGAGAGTTTGAGTAAAAGAAGAAGATAACATTTTCCCCTTTCCTTAATATTTACCTTTTCAGGTATTCCTTGCTCTTTGATTTTCGGTATCAAACTTTCCACAGAGCTCTGGTCTTTTCTTTGCAAAAAGTTGGAAGTCTTCTATTTTGTTGAATGTCCATACTTTCCCTTGGAAGTATATAGTCAGTTTTGCTGGGTAGCTGATTCTTGGTTGGAGACCCAGCTCTCTTGCCTTTCTGAAGATCATGTTCCATGCCTTACGATCATTCAGAGTAGAACTTGCAAGGTCTTGGGTGACCCTGATTGGCATTCCTTTATATCTAAATTGTCTTTTTCTGGCTTCCTGTAGGATTTTTTCTTTTGTTTGATAGCTTTGGAATTTGGCAATTACATTCCTGGGAGTTGTCTTTTGGGGGTTTAGTGTAGAAGGTGTTCTGTGAGCTCTGTCAGTGGCTGTATTGCCCCCTTGTTCTAGAATCTCTGGGCAATTTTCTTTGATTATATCTTGTATCACCATGTCCAGTTTGGTGTTTATTTCTGGCTTTTCTGGGAGTCCAATTATTCTTAAATTATCCCTTCTCCCCCTATTTTCCAGATCTATCACCTTGTCAGTGAGATATTTTATGTTCTCTTCTAATTTCTTGGTATTTTGGCTTTGCTTTATTGATTCTTGCTCTTTTACACGATCGTTGTCTTCCAGCTGCCTGATTCTGGCCTTTAAAGCCTGGTTTTCTTTTACAGTTTGGTCAAACTGGTTTTGTAGATGCGTGAATTTCTTTTGCATTATTTCCAACTTTTCCTCCCAGAAGGCTTCCATCTTTTTGGTCATTTCTGATTCAAATTCTTCATAGGTTTGTGGAGAGTTTCCATTTCCTTTGGAAGGTTTTGGAGCATTTTCTTTTATATTATCTTCTGTCTGCTCTGTATTTTGTATTTTGGCTCCATAGAATGTGTCCAAAGTCGCCCCTTTCTTCTTATTTTTCTTGGTATTTTGGGGCTTCTGTGGTTCTGTGGAGTTTGCCATTTCTGAGTGTGGAGGATTAGTTTTTCTTGTCTCTGTCTAGTGTTCAGAGGCTTTAGTCCTGGGCAGATGGTTCTATGAGCTTTCCCTGGGTTAAACTGAATATGCCTCACTGGAACTGGAATGGAAGGGTCGGACCACGAGGCCACACTCTCCCCCTGGCTTGCTTTCCGGAAGTTGCCTTCAGAATCGCTGGTCGTGAGGCTGTTTCGTCAGCCTGCGGGGGGGATGGGCTGCAGCTAGCCCAAGCTCTAGGGCAAGGACTTTCACTGAGACTTGGATAGCAGGATCCAGCCCGTGAGGCTGTCTTGCCCGCCCTGAGGGTTGCTGTTGTTTCGACCAGCTCTCTGCAGTGGAAGCCCCAGGCAGTAACTTTCACCGGGACTGTAGAAGGCCCTGAGGGTTCTGCTCTCTGAGCCCGGCAGGGCTGCGCCTTCCGGGAGCCTTGGACTCTGCGCTCCTACCCCTGAGGTCCGAGTGATCTCGGGTTCTGGCTTTTAAGGGGAGCCGTACCTTTTGATCCGGGTCCAGGTCCAGGAGGAGGGTTCCCAGGGTCTGTGCTGTTGATCGTTTTGAATTTCGGCGCCTTAGGAGCTTCTGGTTTGAGATTGGTCGGGAAGGGTTTTCCGGAGATCTGAGCTTTAGCTTTCTCTAAGCCGCCATCTTAACTGGAAGTCCACTTCCCACACTCTTATTAACCTTTCCCAGTCTTACAAACACTGAGCCAATCAACGCCAAGGACATAGAACACAGCACTGTGGGTGGTCACTTTTCATTCCATCAGCCAATAGTGTGCCATGTACAATGTCATGATGGCAAACTTGCGCAAGTGGTAGTGGCATACTGCATTTCCATTATGAACAATACAGTATTCATCCACAAAATCTCACAATATAGCAAAAATTCCATAATACAGAATCACACACACACACACACACACACACACACACACACACACACACACACACACATATATATATATATATGTATATATATATATATTTAAAAAACCCATGATATAGTGAAGCTGCAATAAGTGGAATGCAATATAGTGAGGGATGATTACATACATTATATCTACATTTGTGCATGCATATGTATTCTAATAACATCTATATGATATTATACCTAAAACATACATAAAAATTCAGATACTATATTTGATTTCTTTTGAATATGATGCCTACTTTTTTGATTATTTTAAACTAATGGAAGAAATAGATGCACATTTTCCTACTTAATTGGTTTGTGAGGAAAGCATTTTGCAAACATTAAAATATCATATAAGCTTGAATTATTATTATTTTTATTATTATTACTGAAAATAAGGACAACCATCAATGTTATTATAACAAAAAGTTCTAAGTATTTGTGCAAGTAGAATAGAGACTATTCAAGGCAAAGAACTTCATTTTTTAATTTGTATTTCCAGCATCTAGTAAAGTGACAAGAATATAGTAGGTTCTTAATAATGAATATACCTTGTTTTTTGCTGTGGAAAAAGTATGACCCTAGCATCAGGAGACCTGGTTTCCCATTTGAGTTCAAATGTGTGACTAAAAAGGAACAAATTACTTAACCACTTTGTGCCTCAGTTTCTAAAGCTGTAAAATGAAGGATTTGGGCTATGTGATCTCTAAGGTCCCTTATAGTTCTAAAACTGTATAGTTTAGTATGAAAAAAAGTGGTTTTTCAAAACTATTTTCCTAAGTGAAGGATATTGGTGGTACATTGGTGGCAGAATTTTGTAGCAAATTTGATGTGGGAAGTGGCTTTGGAAATGCATTTTAAAAACTCATCTGAGATCTTTGGGATGGACCTGGTGCATAACTGAGGAGCTTTAGGCATTTCCATGAGTAATTCCTAGTAAATTACATTAGAGTAGAGGTTAAAGCTAAGTGACTAATCTTTATTTTTCATTGTCCTCTTCAATCTCCAATTCCATTGTCATGGTCTCCAGGAAGCCTTCCCTGGTTCCCCAATTGGCAGTAAAATTTCCTTCCTCAAGTTTTTCCCAGAATTTTTGACCTCTCCTTACTGACTGTATTTTGCCTTGAATCAGTGCTTTTGTGTACCTGTCTTGTCTTTTCTAAACCTCTAAATTGAAGGATGTTATTTGTCTTTGTTTCCCCACCCTCCACTGATTTGTACAGAAAAGACCATTATTCAACACTGGTTTAATTGAATTGGACTTGATTACTGAAATGCCACCACATTTCTTTAACAGGGTTATAATTCAAATAGTCAAGCCATTTGTCACTAGTTACAGTTCTATAAAGAAATTATTACTTCTTGTCAATAGTAATAATAACAACTAATATAGATTGCTTTAAGGTTCGCACAGTGCTTTATACATAATTCATAATTTGCCCCTCACAACCTCCCTGAAAGGGAAGTGCTATTATTATCTCCATTTTACAGATGAGGGAACTAAGTTCAAGTGACTTCTTTAAGGTCACATAATGAATGTCAGGCAGAATTTGAATTCTGGTCTTCCTGAATCTAAGTCCAACATTCTATCTGGAACATCACTTACCTGTTAATATTTTAAGATATTTATTGTACCTATGTATCTTATAAATTATATATAAATATTTGTTAATATTTGAGATATTTTTCATGCTAAGGTGATAATACATATACAAGTTCATAATTCACAAATGGTCCTTAAACTATGATAGATGGCTTTCCCTAAATATGGTTCCAACCACTGAGGACCTCCTAATCAGATATGAGTCAGATAGGTAAAAATTTCTTTCACAGAGTTTTATGAGGAAAGTGGTAGGAAAAAGTGTATTTTTTTCATGAAGGAGAAGCCTTAGAGTTCTTCTAGTGGATAAAGTACTAGACTGGGAACCAGGAAGACACAGTTTGAATTCTTCCTCAGACGTTTCCTAGCAGGGTCCCTGAGCAAATCATCCAGTCCCCTAGTTTTGGCCTCCAAATCTGTCAAAGGGATAATAATAGCACCTAACCTGCAGGTTATTGCAAAGTTCAATTTTGCATGTAAATCTCTCTGCAAACAATAAAGTACTATATAAATCATTTTATTATTTTTTTACGATTATCTTATTCTCATCTTTTTTATTGGGCTTACTTAAAAACAGTCCTAGAACAAAACCTTATCCTGCTATTATTCTTGGATATTTAGTGTTTGGTAGGCTCTGCCACAGGTAAGTAAAAGAACTGCTTCTTTTCTGGGGAGGGAAATTTGTTTTTTTGTTGGTATTTTGTTGTTGGGTAGGCATGTGAGAGGTCAATCACGTTTCCCATTAGATAGTGGATTGGTTTGTATTTTCATTTTGCATAATTAACTTGCCAAAATGAACCATTCTGAAGGTGTAGAAGCTTAATCCATCCCTGGATAGACACATTATAGCTAACTTAATAATAATTGCAAGTTGTATTTCCTAATGCATGCAGGTATACAAGGAAATGGACAAAATGGAAAATATTGTTTTGGTCTAAGTTTCTGATACTGGTGGCTCCAGAATGAAAGGAAAATCTAGAAAACATCCTGTGGATGTGGAACAACCTGAAACCCAGCCAGTGAGTACCAGTAGCAATGAGTTCACATTTTGTAATGCTTGATATATGAGTTTTTGACCTTTGATTAAAAAGTGGAAATTCTGAATGGGAGAAACCTACATTTATTACAGTTATTTGTATTAATTATATATGGTATGGTGCAGAGTGCTGGACAACTCTAAGGAAGACTGGGCAACCATTCCGTGATTATTAATTAATTATTATTAATCCCAGCTCTCTGGGATTCATCTCTAAAAGAGGAGGATTAGAACTAGGACATTTTTTAAAGGTCTCTTCCAACTCTAACATTCTATAATTCTTTAACTGGAAAAGATTTGTGAGAATTTGTTAAGTCTGAAGAGATTTCCATGTATTTGTGGTTGGCTTATTCTTAATATGTTTTTATAGATCTGAGAGGAAAGCAGGCTTTTAAATAATTGGTTCATTGAACAGAGCTAATTAAAATTAAATTTTTTGTCCTGGTCTCTCAGTAAAAGGTATCCTCATGCAAATGGTAATAATCTGTGTAATCTACGACTACGGCATTATGTTGTAAAACTGAGAATTTTTAATCAAATAATTCTTGATCACAGAAACAAAGATTCACTTGTCAATGAAGTGCATACTACAATGTCCAGAGAAAATGTTTACTAAAATGTTTTGGAGAGGCATGCAATTAGAGTATTCCTTTTATCAGAACAATAATTTAGACCTGTAGCTGCACATTCTATGTTAGCTACTGTTATGAGGAAAGTTTGGAAGTTTGCAGAGAGAAGTGGCATGAGACCAGCAGGAAGATTCTGGAACTTTGAAGGAGGGTTAGGCTGGGACCAAGGCGTTGCTGCAGATTTCCTTGGTGGCTAATCCTGTCTTTTCCTGATTGCTGTTTTGCTTGCTCTATTTCATTGAAGCAGTTTCTGGTGATCTGATCCATCTGCAGTGATTGTGAGATGGAGTCTGGATCCTTTTTGGATCTAAGAGCTTCCCTGGTTCTAGGAAAGCCTTGCAGAGATCCTTTCCTTAAATCCAACTAAGGGGGGTTTAGTTGAGGGTTTTAATTAAATTAGGGACTGGAGATTTTGGGAGTGAGGGAGAAGTAGAGGAGGAAGTTCACTCAGAAGAAATATCTCCAAAGAGATACTTAGATCTGGTGGGTTTAAATAGATTGACCTTAGTTTAGATTACCCCAAATCCCCTTTTGACCTTCCCTTGTTTATTAAATACAACAAACTGCCCCTGTTATATAGTGGTCTGTGTTTATTATCCCAGGAAAGGCTCAGCCTGGACTGGGCCTGCCAGCCACAGATAGCCTTCCCAAAGTTTATTCTTCTGATATTGGCCCTACATTGTAACATACTATCCCATCCCCCAAACCCTATTGTTATTTCACTACACAGGAGAGATGCCAAGGAGACAGGGTCACCTCAGGGAACAGACTGAATTCCAAAATGCAGCTGAGAATTGATATGAAAGAAAAAAAATGTGCTCCAGGGTTTCTCCAACAGGTGGCTTTTAGTATTTTTCTGGGTTTGGGACTCAATCTGGCTTCTTTAGAATGAGCAAGTGATCAAAAGATCAAAGACACCTTAGAAAACCAGCTTGGGATGCAAATTAAAGTTCTTACAGATGGGCAGCTGATTTTCCATGTTTATGAGACTGAGGTAAATTAAAGAGAACTTAAGATTAGCAATGAAGTCACCTTAAAAACACCTTAGAAAGGCCAGCCAAAATTGTCTGTGAAGAAGATTGGATGGATTAAGACCCTAGATCAGTGATGGTGAACCTTTTAGAGAGCTCTTCCCCACCCCCCAGACCTAGTGCTGTGTCATCCCCCCACCAGAGACCAAGTGCCATGCCCCTTCCCCCACGACCCCGTCTTACTTTAGTTGGGAGGGAAGAAGCACTCCCATTGGCTTCTGGACAGAGGGGTGGGGGAAGTGAGGAATGTCCTCAGGCACATGGAGAGGAGGAGAGGAGCAGCTCTGCCCTGAGTCCTTCTGGCTCTCTAGTAACAAACTTTGGCAGAAAACTGCAGGCATGCACACAGAGAGGGCTTTATGTGCCATTTTTTGGTCCTTGTGTCATAGGTTCACCATCACTGTCCTAGATTATTTAGTAACAGCAGGGAGAGCACCTGGAATTGAATTGAATCTTCTTGTTTTTATTTAATTGTTTAGTCATATCCAACTCTTCATGACCCCATGGACCAAAGCTATCCATGGTTTTTTCTTGGCATGGATACTAGGTTTGCTGTTTCCTCCTCTAGTGGATTTAGTGAATTCTTTTGTCAGGCAATCAGAGGTTAAGTGACTGGTCCAGGATCACACAGCTAGAATGTATCTGAGATTCAATTTGAACTTGGGTCTTCCTGATTTTGGTCCATTGCTCTAACCGTTGGCCACATTTGTCCCTAATAAATCTTCATTGTGCTATTATTTCCATGACCTTGGGCAACTTCTGGATTTCAGTTCCCATTTCTATGAAATGAAAAATTTCTATGAAATTCTATGAAATGAGTTACCTAGATGATCTTTGAAGTACTTCCATCTTAAAATGTATGATCTTGATTTGTTCTAATCAGTTTGGATAAAAATCAGTAAAATTGTCATAGTTCTATTTTCTATTTGCTTTGGGAAAACAGCCTGGAAGAAAAGTAAGTTTTCCATACATGCATGCATGTGGCATAACAAATATTTTATCAGTCTTAAGTAAGTTAAAGAGATCTGAATATAATGGTGAAACCAGAACTTTAGGGAGACTAAAAGAATGCTGAGATTGATTGGATTGAGATCCAGGGGTCATTCAGTAGGAAAGGACCTGATGCTGAACACTTATCACATTTCCATTATTTTAGTGCTTTTGAGCAACTTTAATTTTTTCTTGAAGTAGGGGATTGACAAGATGATCTTTGAAATTCTTTCCACTTTGAAATTTCTTTGACTTATTTATTTTGATTACCTTGGGTAAAAATCAGAAAATCTATCAAAGTTCTATTTTCCAAGTGTTCTGCTTTTGTTTCTATCTTTATAATTAGGCAGGATCCTTCTCCATATGAAAAAAAAAACCTCACAGTTAATGAGTCAGTATATTATTGTTCAAAATAGCATGAGTTAGATGGGCAGTGTTTATACAAAGCACCATGTTTTCCAGATGTGGATAGAATCCAATGACATCTGCCATTAGCCCTTTCATTGCCAGAGTATTAGACAGAGGCAGATGATGGGCCTTTGGCTGGCTGCTCAGGAGGCACAGATCAATGTTACAATGAAGAACTCACCAAGAATTATGACAGAAAATGGCTCTGAGTATTGGGGATCATGGAAAATACACTGACCACTCCCCACTTCTTCTCCTTTTTAAGCCTTATTGAGGATAATAAGAAGGCTTTCAGGGGCAGCTGTTATGTTATAGACTCCACTTTCTAGGATATAACTTAAAGTTTTCTAAGATTATTCTCCAGAGCATTCTAGTGCATATATTCAGGGATGTTTCCTTACTATAATCCAAAAAACAGATTTCTTTTCTCTTTCTTTATTAATGATAGTGCCAACATCTTAGTTTCAAGAGCTAAGCTTATCATTATAACCATCTTAAATAACAATTTTTGTCCTATAAAGTTCTAAAAGTCTTTATATATCATGACTTTTTGATCTTCAGAACAAGTTTATTAATAAGTACTACTATTGTAATCATTCCCAATTTACACATGAAGAAACTATACTTGAACATTACACATAACTGTAGCAGAATTTGAACTCAGGTCTTTCTGATTCCAAGCCTCTCTTCAATATACTATGACAACTATGTCCAGCATTATCAGATCTCCAGTAACCTACTATTGTGTTTTTTATTTGCAGACCTGTCTGAATCACAGTGGCCATGTAATTTGCCACCCACCCTGCATAGTTCATATACTACAGGATGGCCAGAGATTTACAGATACCAGACCAACAACTATCTGTACCAACCCAAGAGTTTTGAGGCATTTGGCATCCTCATATAGAGAACTGCTATGCCATCAGGTAAAATCATAGGCAATATTGTTTCCTTAGGTGGTTGGGATGTATATCCTCTATTGTCTAAGTATTTTTGATTAAATAATTTAAAAGCCACACCTACCTCCTCTTGACGTAAGAAGTGAAGGTAGGTATGAATTTGTAGCAAGTTTTAGGAGTGAAGGGTGAGTGACCAAGTCTTTTCTTAGTCTGAGTAAGATTCCTAGACTTGACCCTCCCTGAGTCTTCCTTTTTTAATCCTGAGCTTTTTTTGGCAATTAAATCTGGTTTGCATGTCACTAAGTAAGAGAAGATGATGGCTAAAGGAAGAATGATCCAGAATTCTATAACCCTTGCAACACCTCTTTCATCTAAGTTTTTCATGGTTCTTTTCCAGTGCCTTTAGGATAAAATGAAATCTATTCAGGCAGACATTCAAGATGCTCCACATGTTGGCTACCATGTTTCTTTTTGGCTTTTATTTTATTTATTTATTTTTTTTGCATTACTCACTCTCTATTCCCATCAATTGGCTTGCTGGCTGCTCCTTGTTTGTGATACCAAGTTTCTTGTCTCTGTCCTTTTAAGGGGAGTGCATTCCTTTCCTTACTATCTCTAAGTTTCCCCTTACTTCCTTCAAAGCAAACCTGAAGGATTACCTTTTGTATAAAGCCTTCTCCAATTCTCTCAAAGGTTAGGCCTCACTCTCTTAAAACTATGTTATGTATTATTTTGGTTTTGGAACATTTTATTTAATTAGCTAATTTAGAATTTAGAATATTTTCCCATGGTTCCATGATTCATGTTCTTTCCCTCCACTCCCACCCCCCCTTTTGTAGCCAATGAGCAATTCTACTGGGTTTTACATGTGTATCATGACCTATTTCCATATTATTGATATTTGCACCAGGGTGATCGTTTAGAGTCTACATCCCCAATCATATCCCCATCAACCCATGTGATCAGGCAGTTGTTTTTCTTCTGTGTTTCTACTCCCACAGTTCTTCCTCTGGATGTGAATAATGTTCTTTCTCATAAGTCCCTCAGAATTGTCCTGGATCATTGCATTGCTACTGGGAGCAAAGTCTATTACTTTCGATTGTACCACAGTGTATCAGTTTCCATGTACAGTGTTCTCCTGATTCTGCTCCTCTCACTCAGCATCACTTCCTGGAGGTCATTCCAGTCCCCATGAAGTTCCTCCACTTTATTATTCCTTTGAGCACAAAAGTATTTCATCACCAACATATACCACAATTTGTTCAGTTATTCCCCAATTAAAGGGCATGCCCTCATTTTCCAATTTTTGAATATACTTTATCTTTACTTACTTGACTACACATTGTATCCCCCAGTAGATGTAAGCTTCTTGAGGGCAAGAGCTTTTTTTTCTGCACTGCCAGTGCCAAGCTTGTGAATTTGCATGTAATCTACATTAAAAACATATTTCTTGAGTTGCTGAATTTTGTGGAATAAATCAATCAATATGATATCTTGAGTGAAACATCTCCAAGATGACTGCTAAAGTATCCAGTCTATTCTTATTTGGCACTATTTAAAAACCAAATGTTCCCATGATTTCTTGAGTTCTCATGGTTTTCTTCACTATTCTAAATAGCTGCTACTGTGTTTAATCCAAAAGCCTTAATAAAGAAGCCATGTGCAGTTCTATCTTTGATGACAAATATATACAGTACTCATTTTAAAAAACAGGACTAAGATTTCATTGATGTAGTCAGATCAAAGTGAGGGAATTCCCTCTACCAATGAAGATCAGCACATCTTCTCCAACTTATAGTTTTAGGGAGTTGTCTGGGCAATAGAAATTCAGTGACTTGTCGATGGTCACATAGGTAGTTTAAGGTGAGACTTGAACCCAGATCATTCTGGCTTAGAGGTACATGCTCTATTCCCTATACTATTCTGTTTCATGTACATCTAAAGTCTATTTTCTAGACATGATGAACTACTGAGGCTTATACAATTTTCTGGCACTGGTGACATCATTTTTCTTTCTGTTCATTCTCCTAATTGTCATATATTACTTGAGAAGCCACTCAGGGTTTTCACCTATATTTACTTACTCAGACTTCTCCTATAGGAATATATTTAGGAGCAGTAATTAGACATGAAGGTGTTCTCTTAGCCTTTAACTTTCCTCTTCTAGGACATCTCTAGTCCCCCCAAATTCCCACCCACCAAAAGCTTTGCCCAAGTTGCACAGGATCTGATTTACTCAGCTGGGGTGAAGTTTGGAGTCAGTCAGTCATTTAGCATTTATTAAGCATCTACTATGTGCTAGACCCTGTGCTAAATTCTCTTCAAGCTAAAGTTACATACCCATTTTAAAAGGATATCTTATATCATCCCACTACCCCCAGGGTGATTAGAAAATGTCCATAATTATAGAATGAAAAGAAACTTCAAAGATCATATAGTCCAGATGACAAAGAGAAAAATGGTCAAGCTCATATCTGTAAGACCTGAGTTCTTATCCTGGCATTCACACCTTGTACATGTATCACTTTGGATAGGTCCTCATTCTCTCTTGGTTTTAGTTTTTCTCACTTTTTAAAAAAATATTTTTTCAATTACATGTAAAAATAATTTTTAACATTCGTTGTTTTTTTTTTTATTCTGAGGTTCAAATTCTGTTCCTCCCATTCCTTCTTTGCCTTCTCAAATTTGTTTTGTTGCCGAAAAGGCAAACAATTTCATATAGGCTATACATGTGCGGTCATGCAAAACATGCCCATATTAACTCTGCTGTGACAAAGAAAACAATAGGCCAAAAACAAATAAAAAAACTAAGGAAAGCAAAAAAGTTTTTTTTTTCAATATGCACTCAGACTCCATCAATCCCCCCCCCCCCCATCCAGAGTAGAGAGCATTTTTTATTGTAAGTCCTTCAGAATTATCTTAGATTGTAGTATTACTGAGAACAGCCAAGTTATTCACAGTTGATCATCATAAAATATGATTGTTACTATGTTTAATATTGTCCTGTTTCTGTTCACTTCACTTTGAATAAGTTCATGCAAGTCTTTCTAGGTTTTTTCTGAAAGCATTCTGCTCGTCACTTCTTAGAGCATAGTAGTATCCATCACAATCATTTACCACAAAAAGTTCAGCCATTCCCCAATTGATGGGCATCCTCTCAATTTCTAATTCTTTTTGGCTTCACTTTCAATTCCTACAAAATGATGTAGTTGGACTAGCTGTCTTCTGAGGTACTTTTTATCTTTCAACCTTTAATTCTATATGAGCAAGAAGCCTTCCCACAAGATTGCTGACAAATTGGCCACGCAAGCTCTATTTGGAGGATGGACTACTCTCTTCTTTTTGTAAATTCTAACCACTGATCCAAGTTCTTCCTGTTTCAGCTGAGCAGCATCAGTTTCTTCCCACTTTTACATGACAGCTCTTTAAAGGCAACTGCATGTGCCTTCTAAGTTATCTCTTCTCCAAACTGAGCAGCCTTTTGATGGCTTGGTCTGAATCCCTCATTGTCTTGGCCACCCTCCTCTAGAAAGGCATTAGTTTCTCAATATGTCTAGACTCTTTGATTTTTTTCAATGTGGCTTCTCCTTCTACCAACATAATTTGAGACTCCTGTATAGTAGTCATTCAATCAGTCAATAAACATTTATTTAGTATCTCTTATGTGCTAAGCATTAGATATACAAAGAAAGACAAAAATATAATCCCTATCCTCAAGAAACTCAAATTCTAAAGGGGGAGACAACCACCCAAAGAACTACACACACACACACACACATATAATATAGGAGGTAATCTCAGAGGGAAGGGACAAGCAGATAAGCAAAAACTTCTTGCTAAAGGTACAGTTTGAGCTGAGTCCTGAAGGAAGCCAGGGAAGTCAGGATATGGAGGTGAAGAGGAAGAACATTCTGGCATGAACACAATATGAAAATGGAGTTAGGAGACGGAGTGTCATCTCTGAGATACAGCAGAGTGAGTATTGCTGAGCTGTAGAGAATGTGAGGGGACTAGAAGGCAGGGAGGGGCCAGGTTGTGAAGGTCTTTAAAAGCCAAACAGAGGATTTTATATTTGTTCCTCGAGGCAATATAGGGAGTGATTGCAGTTTGTTGAATAAGGGGAGGAGGGTGACAAGATCAGACCTGCAATTCTGGACAATCGCCTTGACAGATGAATGGTGACAGACTGGAGTGGCGATAACCTGGGGGCTTTGGGGAAACCAATCAGTGTGAGTTCAAGTGTGAGATGATGAGGGCTTTAACCAGCACGGCAGTTTTGTGAGAGGAGAGGAGGATTTAGGCAAAAGCTGTTGTAATGGTAGAAATGGCAGCCTTTGATAACATTTGCAACCAGGGTGAGTTTCACAATGACATGGAGGTTATTAGCTTGACTGACTGGGAGGATGATGGCACCCTGAATAATAATGGGAAAGTATGAGAGCAGAAAGTTTTTGGGAAAAGATCAGAAGTAGTAATTTGGACATGTTGCATTTGAGATGTATACAACATGTCGTTTTGAGTTGCTGTGACAGAAAAAACCTAATCATTTTGTGACCAAGCTGGTGATCAGGTTCTCTGAGTTCCACTCTGGTTAATCTCAGAGAACAGGCATGTCAAACACCACGCCTGGTCATTAAGTCTTTCTAACTTAGTAGGACTAGATAGAATTGACATTGTTTACCATAGAGTAGAATGATGAGGATTCAGAGGCACTTCCATAACACTTTGACCAACCAAATAATTTTGAAATGCTCCCTCCAGATGCTATCCACCTACAGAGAAAGAACTGTTGGAGTAAGGTGATGAGGATCAAAGCAGAATATCTTTCACATAAGTATACATAAGGTTTTATTTTGGGGGTTTGGTTGTGTATGAGTATGTTCTTGCAACAATGAGCAATATGGAAATGTGTTTTGCATAATAAAAATTAAAAAAAAAAGAAATGCCCCCACCAAGAAATATTAACATCAAGGTAGTCTGGTGGATTGAACTCTGGACCTGGAGCTTGAGTTCAAATCCAGCCTCAGACAATTGCTATGTAACCCTGAGCAAGGTGTTTAACTTCTGTCTGTCTTAGTTTTCTTAACTGTAAAATAGGGATAATAATAGTACTTAGCTCCTAGGGTTGTTGTGAAAATCAAACAAGATAATATATGTAAAACTCTTAGCATAGTTCCAGTCACATAGCAAGCACTTAATAAATGCATGTGCATGTCCTCTTCCCTTTTCTCTACTCCTCTCCCTCCCTCTCTCTCTCTCCTCTCTCTCTCTCTCTCTCTCTCTCTCTCTCTCTCTCTCTCTCTCTCTCTCTCTCTCTCTCTCTCTCTCATACACACACACACACACACACATTTACTTCTTGACTTCAAGATCAGCTGTCTATCCACTACAGCAATGGTGTCAAACTTGAATAGAAATGGGGAACTCTAAGACATACATAAGGATCTCTGCGGTCCATATTGACCTAAAGAATATTCTTATTAATGCATGTACATATTTCTTTTTTTTATTAATACATAAACATAT
Source organism: Monodelphis domestica (assembly GCF_027887165.1). NCBI lineage: Eukaryota > Metazoa > Chordata > Mammalia > Didelphimorphia > Didelphidae > Monodelphis > Monodelphis domestica. The sequence continues at coordinate 429,756,714 of NC_077229.1, forward strand.
TCAAATCAGGAAGGAACTACAATTTAATCTGGTTCAGGCCCAAAGCAGGAGTACTGTAGTCCATATTCATTCCATAGTTGCATTTGACAATTTGACATCATATCATGTCTCCTTGTAGCTGGTAGATATTGAATTCAGTTCAATTCAACAAATATTTCCTCAGCACTTAGTATGTTCTAGGCACTCTGCTAGGTGATGGGGATGCAAATACCAGGAATGAAATAATACCTATTTGAATGATGAGCTTAGATGATAATGGGGAAAGCAATAAGAACATAGACTAATAAAGATAATAAGCTTAGAATGCTTCCAAGTAGCGATGTATAAGGCGATCTGGGAATGAGGAACTGGTCGTTTAAAGGACCAGGAAAGGTTTCTTGTGGTTCCTGGTGGTGCTTGAGCTGTATCTTATAGGAAAATAGAGATTCTAGGAGTGGGAAGTAAAAAGGCAGTGCATTCCAGATATGGGGGACAGTCAGTGAAAAGGCTGATGGGAGATGAGTTTTGTGTGTGAGGAAAAAATAGAAGGCCATATTGGCTGGGTTTCAGAGTGAAGGAAGTTGAATAATGTACAAGGTTTGAAAAATAGGTGGAAACAGGAATGTAAAGAGCTTTGAGAGCCAGGCAGTTCATAATCTTAGAACCAATGAGTGGTAGGGACTTCTTGAGTAGAGGAGTGACATTGCTACTTAAGGAAATCCATTTTGCAGTACAACAGAAGGTGTGATGACCTCCACTAGAGATCTCCTTTAAAATTAACCAATTTATATTCATTCTTTTCAGGAAAGAACAAATCACTGCCCACTGTGGAAAATATTTTTGTTATGTCTTTTGGTTTGTGTAATTATAACAGCAACAGGAGCACTGATACTGAATCTGTTGAAGAGTGCCAATGATAAAAATCCAGCAATTATTATTCAATTTCCACAAAATACTTCAGTTGCCTCAACAACTAATGAGACTGCCACAACAGGGGTTGCTATTACTACCAAGTCCATGATTACTGGTGGAACAGTCACCAGTGCAAACATGTCCACAGAAAATGTACCAAAGACAACAGCAGCCACTACCATCACAACCACTGCTGCTGAGAAAATCTCAGAAACCACTACAATAGCCATCCCTACACTAATCACTGCTCCAGAGACTACCATAGAGGCCACCATGACATCAATTGCCATCACTACAACTACTGCTGAAACCATTTTAGAGGACACCACAACAACCACCACCCTCACAACCACTGCTGCTGAGGATATCTCAGAGACCATTCCAGCATCCATCACTATCACTACAAATGCTCTTGAGACCACATCAGAAACTCTCACAACAGCTACCACAATCACAACCACTGGTCCTGAGACCATCTCAGAGGCTACCTCAATAGCTGCCACCATAATTAAAACCATTGCTTCTTGGACCACCTCAGAATCCATCCCAACAGCCACTACCATCCCAACAACCACCCTTGAGATCATTTCAGAGGCTACCACCACCACCAAAATTCCTATTCCTGAGAATACTTCAGAAGTCATCACAATAGCCACCACCATCACAACAGCTGCTCCTGAGACAACCTCAGAGACCACCATCACCCTCCCAACTGTTCTGGAGACCACCTTAGAAGGCACTACTACCATGACATCTAGTCCCCCTGAGACCACCTTAGAGGATACTACAATAATCACTACCCTCACCACTACTCTTTCTGAGACAAACTCAGAGGTCACCACGAAAGCTACTTTAACTACCCCAACTACTGCTCCTAATACCATATCAGAGACTACCACCACTACCACAATCCATGCTTCTGAAACTACATCAGTTGACGCCACAAAAGCTGCCACCACTATTACAACAAATGCTCCTGATACCACCTCAGAAGCAACCAGAACTGCCAACACCAACACTACCACTGATCATGAGACCACCTCAGAATCTATTTCAATAGCTAACACCATCCCGCTCACTGAGACCACGTCACAAGTCATTATCACCATTACAACTGTTCCTGAGACCACCTCAGAGTCCACCACACTCATCATCTCTATACCTGAGGCCACATTAAATGCCACCCCAACCGCCCCAACTACAGATCCTGACACAACCTTGGAGCTTACCACTACCATAACAGTTGCTCCTGAGACCACCTCAGAGGCCACTACTCCCATCATAACTACTGTTCCAGAAGCCACTACAACAGCCACTAAAATCACAACCACTGTACCTGAGACAACCTCAATGTCTACCACTACCATCACATCCAGTTCTTCTGAGATGACCATAATAGACACAACCCTCATTACAAATGCTCCTTCAACCATTTCAGAAGCCACAACCATTATCACAACCAATGCTGTTGAAACTACTTCAGAGGCTTCAATAACTATGGCCACCACTATCACAAATAGTGCTCCTGAAATCACACCAGAAGCAATCACAATAGCCACTAGTATCCCAACCATTGCTCCTGAAACCAACTCAGAAATTAACACCACCATTTCAATCACTGCTAGTGAGACTACTTCAGAGGCCATCGCCAACATCACAACTAATTTGCCTGAGACTATCTCAGAAGCCAGCACAACAGATATCACTATTCCAACCACAGCTTCTGAGGCCACCTCAGAAATTACCATCTTGTTCACAACCAGTGCTCCTGAAACTACATCAAAGGCCACCACTACTGTTATATCCAGTTCTCCTGAAACCTCCTTTGAACCTTCCACAATGGCCACCATCATAACAACAGCCAGTGCTCCTGAGACTACCTCAGAGGTCACCACTAGAATAATCACAATCAACACAATCACTGCTCCTAAGTCCATATCACAGACCCAAATTATAAACACTGTCCTTCAGATAATTTCCGAGGCCACCATAAATAATCCTATCATCATCACAAGCCCTGCCCCAGAGACCACCTCAGAGGTCGCCACAATTTTCCCCACTACCATTAAAACCATTCTTCCAGAGGCCAGCTCAGAGGCCACCACAAAACCCACCACCATCATCCAAACAAATGCTCCTGAGATAACTTCAAGGGTCACCAAAATCACACCTACCACCATCATAACCACTGCTCTTGAATCCACCTCAGAGACTACCACAGAACCTACTGTCACCATCACAAATATAGTCCTTCAGATCACCTCTGAAGCTAGTACAATACACACCACTACTACTTCAATCACTACTTCTGAAACCACCTCAGGAGCTAGTATATCAACCACCACCTCTATCACAAAATATGTTCCCGAGATAACTTCAGAAATCATTACTACCATCCCAACTAATACTGCTCCTGTGACCACCTCAGAGGATGCCACAAACACTACCACTACTATCATAACCCCTACCTCCAAGACCACCTAAGAAGCAACCACAGAAGCTACCACCATCTCAACCATTGCTCCTGGGTCCACCTCAGAACCCACCACCATCACAACTATTGTCCCTCAGACCACCTTAAAAGCCACCACCAAAATCACAATCACTATTCATGAGACACCATCAGAAGCCACATCACCTACCACCACTATCACAACAAATGCTTTTGAGATTCCCTTAGAAGACACCATCACCATCATGACTATTGCTGAGTCCACCATGACACCTACCATCACAATCACTGATCCTGAGGCCATATCAGAAGCCACTACCACCGTTACAACCATTGCATCTGAGAGCACTTCAGAAGCAATCAGAGCAGCCACCAACATTCCCACCACTGCTTCCGAGAACACCTCAAAACCTACCACCAACACAACTACCCACCCTCAGGCCATCGTATAGGTCACCACAGCACCCACAATTATAATCTCAATCACTACTCCTGATATTACATCAGAAGCCACTACATCACCCACTACCACTATCAAGACAAATGCTCCCGAGACTACTTCACAAGCCACCACCACCCTCACAACCACTGTCCCTCAGACTAACTCAGAGCCCACCATAACATCCACCACCACCATCTCAACCAGTATTCCTGAGACTGACTCTGAGGCCAGCATAACACCCACCATTACTATTGTAACCTCTACTCTTGAGACAACCTTGGAAGTCACCACATCATCTATCACAAAAAAATGCTCCTGAGACCACTTCAGAGGCTACCACAATACTTACCACTGCCATCTCAACCACTACTTCTGAGACTACCTCAGAAGTCACTATATCACCCACCACCTCTATCACTACAATTACTCCTTAGGTCACCTCAAAAGCCACAGCAACCATCACAATCACTGCCCCTCAGACCATCTCAGAGACCACCACAATATCCATCACCACCATCTTAACCACTAATTCCAAGACCACTTCAGAAACCACTTCATCACCCATCACCTCTATCACAGCAAATGCTCTTGAAACCACTTCAGAGCCCACAATCAACACAATCTTCACCCCTCAAACCACCTTAGAAGCTATCACAATCACCCCCATCATTGTCACCACCACTGCTCCTCAGCCCACCTCAAAGGCCATCACAATCAGCCCCCACAATCATAACCTCTGATCCTGAGTCCACAATAACACCTACTATAAACATTACAATCATTGTTCCAGAGACCACCTTAGAGGCCACAACACTACCCACCACCCTCATCATAGTCACTTCTCCCAAGACCGTGTCAGAGGCAACCATAATCACATTCAGCAATGTCACAACCACTGCCAGGCCAACCATCTCATAATCTACCACAAAATCCACTACCATCACAATCACTATCCCTCAGACTATCTCAGAGGCCACCACAATCATTCCACCAGTATCACAAAAAATGCTCCTAAAAATCACCTCAAAAGCAACTGAAGCAGCGATCACCATCCCAACACTGCTTCTGAGACCAACTCAGAGGTCACTACCACCATAACTGTCATTCCAGAGACCACCTCAGAGGTTACCATCATAACAGTCACTGCTCCTGAGATCTCCTCAGAGACCACCACCATCATAACTACTGTTTCTGATACTACCTCAAAGGCCATCAAAATAGCTAACACCACTATCACAACCCGTGCTCCTAAAACCATGACTGAAACAAGCATAAGTGCTACCATACTTCTAACCACTGTTCCTGAGACCACTTCTGAAGCCACCACAACCACCCAAACCACTGCTTTTGAAACAGTCTCAGAACTTACTACCACTATTATAAACACTGCTCCTGATATGACCGAAGGAGCCCCCACAACTGCCTCCAGTACTATTACAACCATTGCTCCTGAGACCATTCCAGAAGGCACTTACTACCATCATATCCATTCCTTCTGAGATTACCTTAGAGGCTACCACAATCATCTACACCACCATCATAAGGAATGCTCCTGAAACCACCTCAGAAGCAACCAAAACAGCCACCATCATTACAACCATTGCTCCATGGACCACCTTGGTACCTACCACAAACAGCATCATGACAATAACATTATTCCTCTCTCTACCTCAGAATGTCCCATAACTGCTACCACTAATATTGCAATTATTTCTGATTCTACCACAGGAATACCCAATTGCTGCCATAGTCACAAGTAAACCCAAACTACATTTTGCCATAGTATCCCTAATATCATAAATTCTTTAATTGCTATCCCTTTTCCATAACCTCTTCACTAAAGACCAATATATGAAACTACATCTTTTTTATGGTCAATAATACCTCTGACATTGTTAGTTTTCCTATAGATTTCACCATCTGATAATTTAGTTGTAAAATAATAATCAGTAATCAACTATTATGATCACCTGCATTTCCTATTCTTGACATTACCCTCAGAGCTGCTCCTGCGGCCATCATGACAGATCTATTTGCAACCCCTACAAACTGCCACAATAAAGGAATTTGTCACTAGGGAAATATTCACTGCTATCTGTGCTATTTATCAACAGAGTTATACTTGAAACCATTTATATCAATAACTCAGAAGCTTATTTTTAGCCATCACTAAAACAACAACAGAAGGAGACTTGCCCAGGGTCACACAGCTACAAAGTGTCTAAGGCTTTGAATACAGGATCTCTCATCTCTGGGCTTGGATCTCAATCCATTGAGACATCTAGCTGCCTCCAGGGATAGTGACTTCTTTGAAGGGAATGATGACTCATCTTTCAGTTTTTTATGCAATTCTGTTTATTTGCTATTTTTTATAGTTGCTTATTTAAAATTTGTTCGTTTATAATTTGTTTCTTTAAAATGATCATTCATATTTAATTCAGCTAAATTCCACAAACATTCATTAAGTTCCTATTTGAATGTAAGGCAAGAAATAGCAAATGGAAGGATAACTGGATTTATATACTGCCTAATTTAACACGTTCAATGTAACCCTGAATAAGTCACTCAACCAAGGAGAAGTCAAGACAATGTACTTCAGGAAAATTTGAAGAGGAAGAAATAAATTTCTATTGGGAGAATCAGATAGGAATGTTTCATCAAGGGGGATAGCACCTCACCTAAGCTGGAAAAGGAGAAAAAGACTTCAGCAGCAGAGATGAAGTGAGAAAGGATATAGAAAGAGCATTGAACCTCAAGTCAAATATTGTCTACCATTTACTACCTGTGTGTCTTTGACAAATCATTCTTTGAGTTTTTCTTCCTCCAACTATAAAATGATAGGAGTAGATGAGATAACTTCTGAGGTCCTCTCCAATGACAAATCCATGACCGCATATTTCTAAAATCATTTCTGTCCTGTCATCATTGCCCTCCAAATACCCAAATCTCTTCCAATCTTCTACCCATTTTGCTGTTGGTCCCTGAGCAACATACCATTTTACACGTTGATTCAATATATACTACTCTCAGTCTCTCTCTTAAAAGCAATTGAACATCTCCTACATCATGTGTAAAGCATAATGCAAGATACTAAGTGGTATTGTGACATTGTTCTCAACTATATATGTATTTGAAAATGCTGTTCTGCCTCATATTGATAATGAAATAAATAGAAACTACTTCAAAATCTTCATTGTCATGTTAGGAGAATATATTTCTAACTTAATGAGCAAAAACAAATATCTAGGTCTTCAAATTTTAAGTTTTTCTTGTGTAATTATTTTATGTATCTTTAATTTCTTATGAGAGAATTGTTCTGCGTCACTTATCCTATGCTATTAAAAATGCACAAAGGATACAAAAGCAAGTTTGCTACACTCTATCTCTAAACTAGTCATATCCATTTAAAAAATATAGGACAATACAGGGCAAATCAACAATTTGACTAAAATTATTTCTATCCCAGGGGTTAGTTGACTCACATAAGTGATTCACTATAGAGGAAATAGTAATCAGGGATATTTTGATTCCTCAAAATACTTGTTATTCAGCTGTTAAAGTTTTTAAATATTTCAAGTTGTCCATTTATTTTTTTACAAAATCTTTTTTTAAGGAAGCACAGATGATGACCTTAGAAAATCGATAAATGACAGGTTTATTCCCATTATCAAATGAATCATTATTTCATGAAGAGCTTCATTTCAAAGCTCCTTGAAATAAATGCTTCTGGTTCATTTGAAATCACATTTAATTGGCTCATAGATATTTGGTTATTATGTGATATTTCAGTTCAGTTCAATTGAATAAATCTTAATCAAATGCCTATTATTTTGTGTAAAACACTATGTTAGACACTGGATACAAGATGAAATAATTCTTGCCCTCTGGAGCTTACATTCTAATAAAAACACTATATTCACAGTTACAGAGAAAAGAAAAGGAAACATAAGGTACCTTGGGTGTGGGTACTAATAACTGGAAGGATGAGGAAAAACTTTATATAAGAGGTAGCACATGACTTGACACTTGATACAATTTTAAGAGACAGAAGTAAGGAGGTGGGGCACTCCAGAAATGGGGGACCACTTATGCAAAAGCATGGAGGGGAGCGATGGGATATCATATCCCATCAACAGCAAGAGCATATGTATATATACACGTACAATACATTTCATATGTATATATGGCATATTTATTTAGCACTTTAAAGCTTTACAAAGCAAAGTATTTCTAAATATCTCATTTGACTCTTACTATAATGGAATAGTAAGTGTTATTATCCTCATTGTATAAATGAGGAAACTAAAGTAGACAGAGGATGAGTGACTGGCCCAGTGTCACGTATTATTTAAGTATCTGAGGCTGGATTTTAACTCCGGTCTTCCTGACCCCAAGTGGGGCACTCTATCCCACTGCACCACCTGGTTGACTCACCTATATGTTGAAAGACCCTATATGTATAAGGCATCTGAGTGGTTCAATCACTGCCCTAGAACTAATTTTACCAAGCATCAGTAAGATTAATATTTGTTAATAATAAAAAGTGATATTCACATGGTGTGTTAAAGCTTATTTTTTTTTTGATACCCACAACCATTCTGTGAAGGAGGTGCTACAGGTATTATCATCATATTTCAGATAAAAAAATGGAGGTTGTGTCCATAGTCATATAGTATCAAGAAGGGCAGATACTGCTGGACTTCTAGTCAATGGCTCACCTGTGGAACTCTGGGGAAATGTCTTCCTATCCCTGAGCAACATTTCCTTAATTTGTAAAACACAAGATGAGATGATATCTGAGGACCCTTCTACCTCTAGCTCTTAGATTCTACATTTAATAAACTGGTATTCTAATCCATGACCAGTATTTTTTTCCCATTATTCCATGCTGCTAATTAGGGTTCATAACAGTTTGTGTTCACTCCAGAAGCTCATAGAGAACACTATTCTGCCTTTTTCTGCATTTTGGAGTTTGGTATGAAAATACAGTATGCATTTCTTTGTTACATCTTTTTTTTTTTCCTTAAGGAAATATTGACTCCTGGCAGGCATAATAATGGGCAGGAAGCAATGAGGCAGGATTGCGTATGGCCCATATCCCCCTTGCCTGACCAGAGTTTCCACAAATCACTATGGTTTGATATGTGGGATTCCCTCCCTGCCTCTGCCCTAAGCTTGGAACTCCTTTTTTTTTTTTTTAAATTCCATTGGCTGGGTTCAATTTTTCTCTCTTTTCTGTTAACTTGAAGTGGCTCTCCTTTCAAAGTATCTTCTCTTTTCTCAGAGATTCAGTAAAAAGAATCTTGCCATCCCCAGCCCCTAATCTATGGCCACTCACATCCCTGATCAAGGCAGAGAAATGTTCTAGAGCAGGGCTCTAGACATTTCCTCATGAAAGTGATAGAGACAAACTCCTGACCGCAGTAATCACTGAATTGCTGGGATAACAGGGTGAATTATACTTCCTGTATTATCTATTTTCTCTCTCCTACCAAATCCCAGACCCCCCAAAATATAGTCTGTTTTTCTGAAAGACCAAGGTAGAAAGACCAGTAATGATCCCCAAGAATAATTTGGTTTAATCCTTTTCTCTGAGGCATACACATACTATCAGATGACAAGACATATGTATTTGATGATACACCTGTTGGCATTTATTTCAGCATCATTGTTGTTTGCTTCAATTAAATGTTTTAAATTTTAGGGGGTCCATAGACCTCTTTGACAGTCTTGTGAGGCCATGGTCCCTTCTCAAGGGCTAGGCAGTCAGGGTTAAGTGACTTGTCTAGGATCACAAAGCCAGGAAGTGCCTAACATCATATTTGAACCCAGGTGGAGCTGTTGATTTTAGTTCTGTTCTTTTACCCACTGTGGTACCTAGCAGCCCCGAGAAGAATATTTTTAAATATATAAGATAAAGTACATGACTAACAAAGGAAAAAAATTACATTGAAATAAAGATATGTGCTCTTTCATCTCTCAGTCCAAGGTCATAGAAGTCCTGAAACCTATCCACAGTCTTCTTGGGGGGTCCATGAGCCATAGACTAAGAATTTCTGCCTCAGATGTTAGTTCTCAGAGTTCTGTGCCTGTTTCACTCATTTGTTAGAGATCATACTTAATAAAAATCCATGTAACAAAAGTGTTTAGTCAATAACAGCTGTTGAATGACAGCCTTTCATTGCTGGTTGCATAGTAAGTCAGGGAGGGCTGATTTTCATCCCCATTTAATGTCAACTTAGGATTCTCTGGTTTGAATAATTGAAGTTTACAAAGCTTTTGAAAGGAGGAGCCCTAAATGGCAAATGATGACCCAGCCTGTAAAGGTGTCTCAGTATTAATTTATAGCAGCTTCCTAATCCTTCTTAAATATTTCTTAAGCTTCCCAGATTTCAGGTGCAAGAGGTAATGAACAGCCTAATATAAAATTATAGAGTTGTTTTTAAGGTGTTTCAAGATGAATAGGAAAACTAGGCAATGTATTATAAATAGGGGGACACCCCTACACACACGATAATTCCCAGAAAAAATAAATTGGAGCATTATTTACGTTCTTGAGTATTTAAACCATTAGCAGGAGCTGATCTTAAAAAGAGATCACAAAAAACCTATATTCTTTCTAAGTCAATCAATTAATTAGTCACCAATCTTTATTAAATGCTCACTATTTACTGGTTACTATGTCTAATGCTACGTCACACAGTGCCATCACAAAATCACCTCCTAACCAGTTTTGGTTAACTTTGTGAATTATCACATCATCGACTTATTTCAAATGCAGGAATTTATAGAGAAATCTACGTCCAGCTTTTTACAGTTTCTCTATTGGAAGACTTGCAACAGAACATGGCTCATCTGGGAAGACACTCTCCTAGATACTTGCCCACCTTGTGCAGATCTGATATTCTCATGGCCAAACCAGGCTGCCTTGTCTTAGAAGATCAGTGATGGTTACCCAGCCTGGAGAATCAGGTAGTGGTACTCAGTCCCTTTCTGGACTGAGTGATCCCATCCAGAACGAGGGAGTGTATTAATGAAGGGACAGGCTCAAAGTCTTCCTTAGATAGTTAGCAGCCTTTGGGATTAAAGTCTAAGATGGTAGTAACAAATATTTTGAAACTGCAATTCTGATGAAAAAAACTCATACACAAGTCTCAATGAGCCAAGTGCTTCCTCCCTAGAATATCTGTTGACTGGTCCATAGATGGAATATCAACAGAAACTTCCCAGTAATTATCATAAAGGACATGTTTATCAAAGCCAAAGGCATTGGCCCATGCCTCCTTATTTGGAAAATGGCCAGAAGAGCTCATTAGTCAGGAAACAGGTGCCAACTTTCTGTAGGTTGCACATCTTGCTACTGATTCCTGAGGATTACTAAATGATTATTATCACTAAAGAACAGACCTGATAAGTTTGAGGACTTACAGTCGGATAGCTTTGTTCAAAATAATTACACAGTTGATATGGAATTGCAATGCTCTGGTGGAGAGCTGATTTCTCCTTGAAAAGCATTAAGTTTAGAGTTATAGAAGAGACTGATTAGAATTTTTTTAAACTCTCACCTTCCATCTTAGAATTAATCCTGGGCATTGGTTCCAAGGCAGAAGAGTGATAAAGGCTTAGGCAATGGGGGTTAAGTGAGTTGCCCAGAGTGAGGCAAACTAGGTACTGTCTAAGACCAAATTTGGACCCAGGACCTCCTATCTCCAGATCTGGTTCTCAATCCACTGAGTCATCTAGCTGCCCTGGACCCTTAATAATTGAAATTCTCTTCAGGGTTCCCCACTACCCTCTATCCCTGACTACCTTCCCACCACCCTCCCCCCTGTTCTGCTCTTTGCCTGCCTGCCCTCTCCACCCTGGGCTACATAGACCCATTTGATACAGCTGTCATTGTTCTGGCAGTGGCTAATCGGACCTCAGAAGCAATGAAGATGTGGACACCACTGCCTTCCTGGCTCATCAGGAGAACCACATTACAGGCATCTAGAAGGATAAAGAGCGTCAATATCCTGCACAACTGGGGTGTGCTTGCCTCCCTGCAAGGGAAGCCCCTTGAACCCCAGATGCTATTGATGGAGTGATGAATAGAGAATACTATCAGAAAAGTAATGGTCCAACAAGTAGTTATGCAGCTATATCACAAGTGGATCAATTAATGTCAGAACCTGAGAGTATTCCTAGAAGGAGAGAAGATCAAATGGAATGTCTGCAAGTCCTTGATTCCAATTCTTGGAATCAGGAAGCATAAAGGAAAGAAAAAAGCAATAAAAGAATTGGAAGAATGGTATGCAAGGCAATATGAACAACTACTAAACCCAAAGTGTATAACAGGCAGCTGAAGAAGCTTTTGTAAATGACGTTGAAGAGACTTTTGGCAATAAGCAGGAACATGTGGCTAGGCTGTGTGACAATCCCAAGTCACACAAGCAGGATGTGTCCCATGAGAGCTCGGTCCTCATCTACCTAAAGCAGATTCCTCTGGTTCCCTGAAAGGCAGCTCAGTAGAAAAATCAGGATTGCAGTATCTATCTCCCTCAACGAAGCTGTTCATAGCGTTTGTAGTAATTCTTTTGGGTTCTTTTGGACTAAACCTCTTGTCTTTAAAGTTGATCATTGTTTGTTTTTGCGTGTTTTCTTCAACTGTTTTCTCTGTGACATTCCAAGTAGGAGGGAAGTGAGAACCTCCAGGACAATAGCATCTTGTGCTTTTGTGTGTTGCCTTTTTCAACTACACTAACAAGAAAAAATATCTCTTCAGGAAAAGGGTTCCACATATGAAAGGTACTAGTCAAAAGAAAAAGATAAATAATGATGATATTGAAACAGGAAAACTTTGGATGAAAATGTGGAATTGCAAGATCATTTAGAAATAAACAGAAATATTTTACATTAATAAAGAAAAGTAAGCATATTTGCCACATCCAGGTCAGTTTCTTAGTGCTAAAATAATGTCAAGGCATTGTCTCAACTGTTTTAGTAATTCTTTCTCCTCTTAATCTTCCATCTCCACTAAAGATCTTTGTTCACATCTGCAATGCCAAGGGACATGCATATAGCTGTTGTACCATTACTTTTGCTAACTAGTGAATGGAAATACTGATGAGATTTATGCTTTTAAAGTATGTACACAAATTTTATTGATCAAACTGAGCAAATAATACCCTTTTCTGAGAACAAATCACACATCTGATTCTTAGAGGTTCTGATGAACTTTTTCATGTTGGACTTAAGAAAAGTCTGCCCAGACAGAGGACAAGCATCTCCTTCTAAGGTGATCAATCATCTGGCAAGTGTCTGTCAGTCAGCACTGCCCTCAAGCCAACCCCTGCTGCTTGAATCTCAAGAAGGGGAATACATGAGGCAGTTCTAGCCATGACTTAGGAAAAGGCTGGTGGTTGGAGCCTCAGATGGGGTTTTTATATTTTTATTTTTAGTCGTAGGTACCCTAAATTGTTTGCTCTTATAATTTGTTTAATAGTTAATTTCAAATTTGCTGATTAATTTGTGTATAATATTTTTCTTGGTGATCTATCCTATCAGAAGGTCCACATATGTTTATTGGTTATTTAAGTACATATGCATGTGCTTATTACAACATACCACACAGGCGATTATCTTATTTTTGAACAACAACTTATAGGAAAAACTACTTACTAAAACAGTTCAACCACAAAATGGAGACTTGAAATAGTCAGATACGCTTTTGACAAACAGTTCTATTATCTTATTAAGTTAATAAACCTTTTTTCCACTACAAAGTCCAATTGTAATGTGGAAGTGACCTGAGTATTCAAAAGCTATAACTCTGTAGGGCAAAGTTTGACAGGTCTTCCCAGGTTGACAAGGCTTTAAGGATTGGTCTAAGTGACAGACCATACATCTGTGTAGCTGAGGTTCAACCCAGTTAGACTTGCTAAGCTCATCACCAGAAGTCTGGCCATCAAGAAATGAATTCTTCTGGTCATGGCAACCCATAAGACTGATGACTAAAGTGCTCAAGGGAGGACGGGCACTGATGAAATCACAGATATTTTAAAGGATTAAAATAATTCTTAAAAGAGAAGCCATTGCTCTACTTTTCTCCCACATGTTCATCATTTTCCTGGTGAAGCAACAATTGATGAATTTTGCTCAGTCTGATTATCTACCTTTCCCAACCCTGCCTGGAATTTTTAGTCTTTTATCTAGTTTAAAAGTAATTATCATCAATAGTAGAATATAGCAATCTAGCATTGGATAAACCACAAAACATAAAACTATTTAGGAAAAAAAAGTCATTTGTAAAAACTATTGGGAAAACTGTGGCAAAGTCTGGAAGAAATTATTCTATGAACTACACTAAATTCAAAGTGGTTGAGGTGACCTGGATAGTAAAGATCATAGCTTTTAAAAAAAACTAGGTCATAACTCTTTCATGGTTATTGATAGGGATTTAACAATAGATAGAGATAGGTTATAAAAGATAAAACAGATAATTTCTATTAAGTGAAGATGAAAAGCTTTTGACAAATAAAATGAAATCATCTAGGATAGGAAAGGAAGTAGACAATTGAGAAAAATCAATTGTCTCTGATAAGGATTTTATATCCAAGATATATAGATAACTACTAGAAATATGTACGACCAATAAAAATTCTCTAGTAGATAGGTGACTAAAGGATATATATATATAAACATTTTTAAAAGAACTGCAGAATATTAACATCCATATCAAAGTATACTCTAAATCTCAAATTATAAGAGAAATGGAAACCACTGTTAAATTTTACTTCACATTCAAGCAAATTTTAGATGACAAAAGATGGGAATTGTCAATATTGGTGGGGGTTTGGGAAGACAGGCACAATAACACTTTGCTAGGAGAGCTGTGAATTGGTACAATAATTCTGAAAAGCAATTTGAAACTATGCAAAGAAAATGACCAAAACATCTTTCCCCTTTAACTCAGAGATACCACTGCTGGGCATATACCCCAGGTGGTGGTGGGTCTACAGGGGTGAAACATTGGATATAGCATTAGATTTTTTTCCAATATTGTTCTTGAGTTTTAAATTTACAGATTTCTAATATTCATTAAAAATTGTTGAGTTCCAAACTTCCTCCCTGCTGCCTGCCTTTCTTCCATCCATCAAGAAGACAAGCAATATTATACATGTGAAGTCGTGCAAAACATATTTCTACATTAGCCGTGTTGAAAAAGAAAGAAAAAGAAAACAAAGAAATGAAAAGAAAACTGAAGGTGAAAAAAACTATGCTTCAATCTGCTCTCAGAGTTCATCAGCTCTCTTTTTAGAGTTGGGTAGCATTTTTCATCATGGGTCTTTTGGAATTGTCTTGAATCATTATTTTGATCAAAGTAGTTAATGCTTTCACAGTTGATCATTACAATATTGTTACAATGGTTCTGTTCACTTTGTTTGAATTCATATGTCTTTCAAATCTTTCTCAAACCATACTATTTGGCATTTTTTAAAGCACAAGTTTTCCATAACAACCATTTATCACAACTTATTTAGTCATTGCCCAATGGATGGGCATCCCTTCAGTTTCCAATTCTTTGCCACCACAGAAAGAGCTGCTATAAATATTTTTGTGCATATTATTATTTCCCCTTTTTCTTTGATCTCTTTGAGATGTACAGTAATCATTTTTTTATCAAGGTTCACTTATTGAAGCTTCACTGTATCACAGGTTTAAAAAAAATATATATATATATAATTCTGTAACACAAAGTTACACTTATTGTGGCACACTATTAGCTAATAGAATGAAAGCTCTGTGTTCTGTATCCTAGGCATTGATTGGCTCAGTGACTGTAGGTTGATAAGCATGTGGAAAAGATTTATAGGAGAGTGGGAAGGGTTTATAAAGCCTTAAAATATATATAAATAATAAAATAAGTATAACATTGCTACATTGCAGATTTTCACCTATCCCAGGGTTCTCTGTAACATAACTCATGGATAGGTGAGGAATCACCATAGACCTAATGGTCATTTGGACACAGTTCCAAATTGTTCTCCAGAATGGTCAGACTAGTTCTCCGTACCATCAACAATACATTAATGTCCCTATTTTTCTACCTTTTCTCTAGGATTTATCATTTTCCCTTTCTGACATGTGTGATAGAGGCTGGCACTAGAGAAAAAGTGCCAGACTGAAGAGAATATGAAATTGATCACCTCGACTGGGGCAGGGGGAGTGAGGGGGTGGTGGCTGGGAGTGAATTATCCTGAGGAGGAGAGAAGACTCTGGCTGAGAGAGCAGTGAGGATCTCTCCGTCTTGAGATGTTGAAGAGAGAAGGTGGATAAAGACTTTCTCCTGAGAGTTACCCATTTTTCCTGCTGGTCAATGGAAATCTTTCCCCCCAACACTTTCCAATTAAAGGGACATTCTGAAGAGAAACTTGAGCAGACTTTACCTCAGCTCCTGTTGCCCAGGGGTGAGTCAATCTGACTTTCTTTCAGGGGGGCTCAGGCTGTCAAGGCCTGAGTCCCCCCCCAAAAAAAACTCAAGGAGGGAGGAAAAGGGTTTATATAGAGACAGGGACCTCCTTTTCCCACTTTCATTTTCCCATTCTTTACTGCCCGTTATTCCTTTTGTATTATCTGATTGAGTTAACATTAAAGTTATCTGTTCCCCAAGCTGAGTGTGAGCAAATGGATGAGGGGGAGAAAGATTATGTACAGTTTTATGGTCATTTGGGCACAGTTCCAAATTGTTCTCCAGAATGGTCAGACTAGTTCACCATACCATCAACAATACATTAATGTCCCTATTTTTCCACCTTTTCTCTAGGATTTATCATTTTCCTTTTCTGACATGTTAGGCAATTTGATAGTTATGAGGTTGCGTGGTTATTGGTTTTTCTGGGCTTTTAATCTTATTCCTCCTAATGTGATAGATATATTTGTTTATATATTAGTTGAGTACCTTCAAAGCTCCTGCCATTTCTATGATTCATGGGTCACAGTTTACCCTATAATTGTGAGTGGGTGTATAGTTTATTAACACGAAATCATCAGAATGATCATAACTTGGGGCTAATCTTTCAGTTTCATGGATACTCAGTCAAACCTAAAATAGTACAGCCTCAGTTATCCTCAGTAATTGTGCCAAGCACCTCCCTTTTGTGAAAGGAGAAAATCAAGCCACCCCAAGAGAGATATTCCTCCTTAACTCTGGCTTTTGATACAAACTGACTGTGGGACTTTCCAGAAGTCCCTTAACCACTCAGTGACCTAGACAAATTTCTTAGACTAAAAGGTATAGTAGACAAATAAGGAACAGGAAGAGTTTGTTAGAGAGTTCCCACAATGGGAATTTGCCATAATGCTGAGAGAACCTTCTGGGTAAAGATCTCACTTTATTGTGATAGAAAAATCTCAGGGCCAGAGTTCTGCAGGTCCACCCCCACCCCCCAACCATTCAAAACTTGAGACCCCTAATTACCAATTGCACCTGCTTTTATAGCTTCATGGCTGTCCTTACCTGCTCTCCCCCACAACTCCCCACCCCGCAACAGGTCTCCATGAGGTCTCAGAGACCATTTCTGGACCTCCCGGTTGTCTAAACTATTTCCAGACCTCCTGGTCTCTGTAACCTTTAAATAGCCTTCTGATCTCTGTAACTTCTTCCATGAACTGGTTAGATATAAAGTATATTGTAAAATGGAGTCACATATTTAGGATTAAAATGGTTACTTATGATTAATATGACAACACACACTTAAAATGACTATATCAATACACATGCCTGAAATTATAACCCAGGTATTCTATTCTTAATCTGGTTACATGCAGAGATTCTTGCCAGGGACTATATTCTTACTACAAACCACATAGTTACAAGGTATCCAACTAAAGGGATTCTCCAGCTTTTATAAACAAGTGGCTGATTCATTAAATTTCCTTTTTCTATAGGTTAAATCTTAGATATGCACCAAAGGTTAAACCAAACAAAAAACTTTAGATAGAATGTAAATAAAACCTTTGGCTTTCTGGCCACTGATCTGTTGTTATCTGAATATTTCAAGCTCATGGTCGAATCAAAAGATATTCTTTTCATTGCTTGCCATCACCGAATCGAATCAAATTTCAGCTTTTATTTGTTATGATGAATTCGTGGGTGTAGACATTTGAGTCAAGGATGGAATCTTGGCTACCAGAAACAATTAATTTTGTCTTCCTTTATTTGTCCAAAATATCTTTAAAAAAAAAATGCAATGTGGGGAACTCAGATGGCAGAGTAGAGGAAATGTTACAGTCAAGGTTTCCCAATATTATTCTACTAATAACTTTAAAACAACATCTCAATGGAGTGAGGCAACAAGAGGTTTGAGTGAGATATTCTCCCAGCTCAAGATGACTTGTGAAGTCTGAAGTAGAGATCTGTGACACAAGAGTGGAGGCTGCCAGCCGGGGCAATTGGTGGTGGCAAGAGCAACAGCAGAAACAGCAGCTTCAGGATCTCTTAAAACAGAGGCAGTGGGGACAGCTGGGTGGCTCAGTGGATTGAGAGCCAGGCCTAGAGATGGGAGGTCCTGGGTTCAAGTCTGACCTCAGACACTTCTCAGCTGTGTGACCCTGGGCAAGTCACTTGACCCCCATTGCCTAGCCCTTACCACTCTTCTGCCTTGGAGCCAATACACAGTATTGATTCTAAGATGGAAGGTAAAGGTTTCAAAAACAAACAAACAAACAAAAAACTAAAGGCAGTAAAAGGATTGGGTAACTGGTCAGAAAGAGATGACAGTGGACTCCTGTGGTAGCACTAGGATGATACTAGACACTATTCCACTACTCCATTGCAGGCACACACTTCCGGGTCACAGTTCAAAGGACTTTCAGTCAGGGGGGAGCCGGGTCTCTGAGGAACAGTATTTCTTCCAATGCCAAAGGAGGAGCAGTTTCTGTTATTGTCCAAGGAGATGAGGGGCCCATTCTGAGTAAGGACCAGATCACAAGCAACGAGAACAGTGATCACACTTCTCACGGGATTATACTAACTTGGAAGCACAGAAAATTTCCAAACCCCAAGAACCAGCTTTGACAATAATAGTGTAAAAAAGATTCCCAACCCTTCCCGAGAGAAAGAGATTACTTGATCCCTTTACACAAGGCCCCAGATGATAGAATTAATCAGTATTTAGCCAAAGGAAGTGATTAATTTGGGACAATGATTGATTGGTGATTAATAGCATTATAGTAAATATATTTTATAAGATTATTAAGCAAAAACTAATGTTTAATTTAATTTAATTTAAGCTAATAATAATAGAATATATTTAGTTATTTTTCTTTTTATACTTTAATTTTCTTAGCCAGCATTTTGCAATAAGGTGTGGTTCAGAAGACCTGCATCTTCTAAGCAGAAGATCCACAGGCTGTGCCCTCTGAAGAAGGTTTGATTGTACGTGGCACCCAGAGAAATCTATACCGGAAAGACATCTAGACCAGAAAGTTGCCTTGTAGAGATACCTCTCACAGGTCATGTCCTCTCAGCAGAAGGCTATACCACATATGACACACAGATGTCTTGATGCAATTGTTGAGACACATCTGGTTTTCTGAGAGATTAGGGTATGTAAGAAGAAGAAACTCTCATTAAATTGTCTTGGGTGTGAGGAAGCCTAATGACCCAACTTTGCTGAGAGACTCTGGTCTCTCTCAATAAACTTGTTATTGGCATTATAAAAGCAGTAATTATCAAAACTATCTGGTATTGGCTAAGAAACAGAAAGGTAGATCAGTGGAATAGAAGTGACATACAAGAAATATAACGAAAGATTACAATAACCTTTTATTTGACAAAAGTATAGGTCCAAGTATTGGGGATAAGAACTCAGTATTTGGTAAAAAGCGATGGGACAATTAGAACATAGCTTGACAGAGACCAATATCTTATCCTATTCACTAAGATATGACCTAAATGGATACATTATCTGGACGTAGAAGGAGATATTGTTAGCAAATGAGAAAAATAGGGAACATAAAACCTATCAAATTTATGGATAGAAAAGGAATTTATTAATAAACCATTGATAGAGAGCATTGTGAGATGAAAAATGGATAATTCTTAATACATTAAATTAAAAGTGTAAAGATTAAAATTTAGGGGAGATGGGGAGACTGAGGCAGGTAGAAATTAGTTTCTCTCTGCAAGGAGTATTATATTTTTTAGAGGTTTATTAAAGGTTAAAGATTAAAGAATATACAAGTAAGAAACATGTGCCTAGGCCAGAGGCCTAGACAAAATAACCTCACATCACGCAAGAGACCACCTGCTCCAAAATGAAAGTCCAAAAAGAGCCAAGAGAGAGAGAGCCCCTTCCAAAGCCTTTGAATCAGCTTAAATACCTTCTCGATCTCGGCCCAGGTGAGATTACAAGGCATCCTGGGGAAGTGGAGCAAAGGCTTATGGGGATTGTAGTCCTGTATTCAAGTCTATTTTTTTACATTCCTCTGTGTGATCATTTTTGGAAAAATTAATTTTTCCCCAAAAGGATCATAAAAACATAATAAACTTAAAAGATTACAATAGTGTGAGGATAAGAGAAAAAAGAACAAAACCAATAATTGCTGAACACATTGACAAAAAGCCGTTAGGGGGCAGTCCCCTTTGGCATAAAAGTATACATACAAATAAATGTTCAATCAACCACACCCAAAGTTCAATTTTGTGCAACTTGTGGTCTGGAGGCTTCTTCATGGTGGCTTCTCCAACAGTTCAGTTCTGGATTCAGAGAGGTCGCATCTTCTTTATCTAAAATTCTTCTCAAAAGGAATTTAAACTTTGCAATTTAAATAATGATTTTTTTTACAAAAGTTTATGTACAAATAAACCCAAGTAGCTAAAATGAGAGGAAAAGCAGAAAATGAAGAAAAATAAAACTTTTATAGAGATTCTTGGATAGAAATCTCTTATCTAAAATGTATAGAAGAGTTTTGTAAAATGTATAAGAATTAGAGCCACCCCCCAATTGATAAATGGGTAAAAGATATGGACAGTTTTTGGATGAAGAAATCAAAGTCATGTAAGTATATGAAAAATGCTCTAAATCACTGCTCATCAGAGAAATGCAAATCAAAATAATTCTAAGATATCATCTTACACCTATCATATTTGCTAAAATTATAAAAGGACAAAATGACAAATGTTGGAAGGTATGTGGAAAAATGGGGACACAGATTGATTTGCTCTTTTTGGAGAGCAATTTGGAATTATGCCCACAGAGTTATAAAACTGCATGCCATTGCTGGATTCACTTTCTTTTTTCTTTTTCTTTAAAAAAATTTTTTAAACCCTTACCTTCCGTCTTAGACTCAACACTATGTATTGGTTCCAAGGAAGAAGAGTGGCAAGGACTATGTAATGTGATTTAAGTCATACAGTTAGGAGGTGTCTGAGATCAGATTTGAACCCAAGACCTCCAATCTCTAGATATGACTCTCTTTCAACCTCTAAGCATTGATCAGAAGACCCAAGAGGAAAAAAAAATACTAATATTCAAACATAAGACTCAAGAGAAATATAAATAGGGACAACATTCAAGAGACATCATAAGGTAATCATTAAACTTAAACTGTATACATTTCTATAGGGGAATATAATGCATGTAACTCCTAAGAGCTTTATCATTATCTGAGTGCTTAAAAGGACTTTTTTATAAACAGAAGGTAATAAAGTAAGTTGATTATGTTGGTATGGTTTTTTAAAAAAATGAATGGTTGATAAAGAAGGATGCATTGGGAGAAGAAGGAAGGGACAGGAAGAATGGGGGAAATCATCTCAAATAAAAGAGGCACACAAGGAGTAATTTTTATGATGGAAAGGAAAATAGAAGAGGGTTTGGCAGTGCTTGAGCCTCACTGTTATCAGAATTGATTCAAAGAAGAAAGAATATCTATACACTCAATAGGGTATTGATATGTATCTTACAAAAGAGGTGGGATGATACAAGGGAAGACAGATTAAGGGAGACAATGGTCAGAAGCAAAACATATTTTTGAGGAGTAAGGAGGGGGAGATGGAGGATAAATAGAATAGGTTAGAAAAAATGCATAGTTATTAATCATAACTGTGAATTTGAATGGGATGAGTTCACCCATAGGACAGAAACAGCAGAATAGATTAGAAACCAGAATCCAACACTATCTTTTTTTTTTTTATAAGAAATGCACTTGAAACAGAAAAACACACACAGTATTCAAATAAGGGCCTGGAGTAGAATCTATTCTGTTTCAGCTGAAGTGATAATCATAATCTTAGACAAAGTAAAAGGAAAATCAGACAAAATTAAAAGAGATAAAGAGGGAAACTACATCTTTCTTAAAGGTACCATAGACAATGAATTAACATGAATACTAACCTATATGTACTAAATGTCATATCATCTAAATTCTTAAAGGAAAATGTTAAAAGAAGAAATACACATAAAACCTGACAAACTATACAAGTGGAGGACCTTAACTTTCTCTCACAGAACTAGATAAATGATAATAAAATAAGAAAGAAGTTAAGGAGATGAATAGAAGTTTAGAAAAGTTAGATATACTAGATCTTTGAAGAAAATTAAATGTGGACAGAAAGGAATATAGCTTTTATTTCAGAGGAATATGACACCTACCTAAAAACTAACCATGTATTACGACAGTGCTGGTGAACCTATGGCAAATGTACCAAAAAAGGCACACAGAGCCATCTCTGGGGACACACCTGTAGTTGCCTAGCAGAGTTCATTACTAGAAAGTCAGAGAGATTTGGGGCAGAGTGCTTCCCCTCCCTCTCTACATGTGTCTAAGGACATTATTCACTTCACCTATCCCTCTGTCCAGAAGTCTAATGGGAGCACTTCTTCCCTCCCATGTCTGGGATAAGATGCTCACATGCTGTGTAAGGGTAAATCCCAAATGGCATACTACTAAGTCTGTGGTGAAGATGATTCCTGTGGTGGGGTTGGAGAGAAGCTAAGTTGGAGGGAAGCATAGCTCACAGTGTGGCACATAGCTGGAGGGTAGCAGAGCACTGGGGCCACTCTCCTTCTCTCTCCACATGTTCCTCTCATCACCCACCTCTCTGCTCAGCAGCCTAATGGGAGCACTTCTTCCATCCCCTGTCTGGGGTAAAGGGGGGACGAGAAGCAAGGTGGGGGGGCATAAATCAGTCTTGGGGGGCATGGCACTCAGTCTTGGGGATGGGGTCTGGCACTCCATCTCTAAAAGGTTTACCATCACTGTATTAGGGTAGCAAAAACTTACAACTAAATGCAGAAAAGCAGAAATATTAATGTATCCCTTTCAGATCATAATTCAATAAATATTATACCCAGTAAAGAGGAATGAAAATATAGATTAAAAATTAATTAATTGAGCGAGTAGTTAGGTGGCTCAGTGGATTGAGAACTAGGTCTAGACATGGGAGGTCCTAGGTTCAAATCTAGCCTCAGATACTTTCCAGCTGTGTGATCCTGGACAGGTAACTTAAAATATGAATCACAAAATGTCAGAATAATTATTAAATTATATCTACCTATAAAAGAATAAAGTAAAATAAATGTTAAAAAAACAAATAAACAAAAAAGGCAAAAGAGGAGTCCCTATCAAATTCCTTTTATGCCACAAATATGGCATTGACACATAACCTAGGAAGAGCAAAAATAGAGAAAGGAAACTATAGACCAATTTTGTAATGAATATTGATAAAAACATTTTAGATAAAATACTAGCAAGGAGAATTCAGCAATGCATCAAAAATCATCCAATTTGATCCTCCGAGATTTTTAACAAGAATTCAGAGCTGGCTCAATATGAGGAAATCAGCATAAATGACCATATCAATAACATAATTAACTAAAATTAGAGAATTGTCTCAATTGATACAGAAAAAGCTTTTAACCAAAAGCAACAGTCATTCCTAGTAAAAGTTCTAGAAAACATAAGAATAAATGCAGCTTTCCTTAAAATGATAAGTAGTATCTATCAAAAACCATTAGCAATATTAACTGTACTGGAGAGAAGCTAGAAACTTTCCCAATAAGATCAAAGGAGAAGTAAAGATATTATCCAATATTGCTTTAGAAATGCTAGCTATAGCAAGAAGAGAAGAAAAAGAAATGGAAGGAAATAGGTTAGGCAAATGGAGTGAGATATTGGTATGTATCTAGTTTCTGCCAGACGGCTTGTCAGTTTTCCCAACTATTTTTTACCAAATAGTGAATTCTTATCCTTAAAACTTGGATCTTTCTTTTGTCAAAAAAAAAAAAACAAAAACCAAACTTTTTGTCAAAAAAGTAACAAGGTTACTATAATCCATTACAACTATTTGAGTTGTAAAGTCTGTCCTGTTCCACTGATCTACTTTTCTATTTTGTAGCCAGTACTAGATATTTTTGATAACTACAGCTGCAAAATATAGTTCAAAATCTGGTATTGTTAGATCTCCTTTCTTAACACTTTTTTTCATTATTTCCTCTTATTTATAAAATGACCTTTTATTTTTCCAAGTGAATTTTAGTATTATTTTTTTCTAGTTGAATAAAATAATTGTTGGTAACTTAATTGGGATGACATTCAATAAGTAAATTAATTTAAATGGGATTTTCATTTTCATTTTATTGGTTCTGCCCATTCACAAAAATTAATATTTCTCCAAGTATTTAAATCTGACTTTATTTGTATAAAAAGTGTTTTATAATTATATTCAAATTGTTTCTGGA
Source organism: Monodelphis domestica (assembly GCF_027887165.1). NCBI lineage: Eukaryota > Metazoa > Chordata > Mammalia > Didelphimorphia > Didelphidae > Monodelphis > Monodelphis domestica. Next base: position 429,781,222 of record NC_077229.1, read on the forward strand.
TTTCTTTTGGCAGATATTCTCCTAGGTATTTATTCTATCTATGGTTATTTTAAATGGATTATTTCTTACTTTTTCTATATAACCTAGTCATATAGGGAGATGTCATAAGCAAATTAGAACAGGAGACATATTATCTTTCAGATTTGTAGACGGGAGGAGAATGTATGAATAAACAAGATTATAGACAGTATTGTGTGATATAAAATGGATAATTTTGAATACATTAAATTAAAAAGGTTTTGTACAAATGAAATTAATGTAGCCAATGCTAGAAGGAAAGCAGAAAACTGGGAAAAATTATTGAAAATTTCTTGCATAAGGATCTCATCTAAAACATATAGAGAATTTTGTCTGTATAAGAATGAGTCATTCCCCTATTGAAAAATGGTCAAAAGATATTAATAAGCAATTTTCAAACAAAGAAACCAAACCTATTAATAGTCATATAAAAATGCTCTAAATCACTATCAATTGGAAAAATGCAAATTATAACAATTCTGAAGTTCAAAATGTCAGATTGGCTAATATTTCAAAAAATGAAAATGACAAATGTTGGGGGAGATGTAAGGAAAATGGGATATTAATGCACTACTGAATCAGCCATTCTGGAGAGCAATTTGGAATTATGCCCAAAGGTCTAAAATATTGTGACCTTTTGACCCAGAAATACCACTATTAGGATTGTATTCCAAAGAGATATAGAAAAAAAGGAAAAGGATTTATATGTCCAAAAATATTTATAGCAGGTCTTTTTGTTGTGACAAAGAATTGGAAATTGAGGAAGTGCCTATGATTTGGGGAATGGTGAAACAAGTTGTGATATGTAATTATGATGGAATACTATTTTGCTATAAGAAATGATTAGCAGGTTAATTTTAGAAAAATCCTTTAATGACTTACATGAATTGATGCAAAGTGAAGTAAGCAGAAGCAGAACATACATAGTTAACAGTAAAACTGTACCATGATCAGCTGTGAATGATTGAGCTATTCTTGCTAATGTTGCTAATCCAAGTTCTGAAAGACTTATGATAAAGAATGTTATCCGTTTCCAGGGGAAGAACTCAGAGTCTGAATGCAAATCAAATCAAATTTTAAAAGCTTTCTTCATTTTTCTTTCTTTTTTTATCTTTTGTTTGCACAACGTGACTACCATGGAAATATATTTTCCATGATTTTCCATGTAAAATGTATATAAAAATACTCACCTACTTAATGAGGGGGAAAGGAACAAGGGAGGAAAAGAATTTGGAACTCAAAAATTTTAAAACAAATATTAAAAATTATTTTACACATAATTAAAAATAAAACAATTTTAAAAGACAACCACTCTGATCAAGATAATGATTCAAGACAATTTCTCAATAGTCAGGAGAGAAAAAGGAGGGAGGAAAAGAATCTAGAACCTCCAAAAAGAAAACCCAAACATTAAAAATAAATAAATAAAATTTACAAATAAAAGAGATATCTCATAGGCATCTTAAACTTATAATATCCAAAATAGAACTCATCATCATTCCTGCCTAAATCCTTCCCTCTTCCAAACTTTCTTATTACTTTTGGGTACAACACCTTCCTTTTAGTGACCTAGGTTTGACATCTTCAGTGTCATCTTTGACACCTTATACACTCATCCAAATATATAATCAGTTGCCAAATCTTATTGTTTCTATATTTCCAGAATGACACATCATTCTTTTCTTTTTATATATGTAGCTACTACCAAATTCAGACTCTCAGCACCAGACTATAGTCTGGAATATTTTAATAGATTTTTAAAAAATTATTTTATTTTAACTCTTACCTTCCATCAATCAATACTATGTACTGGTTCCAAGGCAGAAGGGTCCATAAGGGCTAGGATAAGTGACTTGCCCAGGGTCATCCAGATAGGAAGTGTCTGAGGTCAGATTTGAACCCAGGACCTCCCATCTCTAGGCCTGGCTCTCAATTCACTGAGCCACCCTGCTGCCCCCTTAATAGACTTTTAATAATGGCTTCTTTTTTTCTGCTTAATGTCTCTTTCCATTTTAATTTATTCTCCACAGAACTCCACCCTGATTTGCCTAAAGTTTAGATCTGATCATGTTATCTCTTTCTTCCTTCCTCAGCACTTTTCTGTGGTTTCCTGTAATCTCTAGCGTTCTTTTTTAGAATTTAAAACAATACAACCTTTCTTATCTTTCTAGTCTTACACATTATTGCACTCTGCACCCTTGCTCATTCAATATTTAGCCGATTTGTTATTCCTCACACATAGTACTCCATCTTCCATCCCTGTGTCTTAAACTGCCTGCCCTTCATGCCTAGAATGCCTTCCTCAGTGGTGCTTCTTAGAATCCTTTAATCCATTCCCCCTCCTCCAGGGGACGCTTCCTGCTGCCTCCCCTCCCTACCTTTAGTACACTCTGAATGTGTCTTATATGTTCCTTTTTATATACAAATTGTCTCCCTATTACAATGTAAGTTCCTGGAGGGCACTTTTTGCCTTTTTGGTTTTTAATCCCCTAAATATAAATATAACATGTTTAGTAAATACTTATTGACTGATTTTCAAATCCTTCCCTGCCCATAATGACTCAGCCACAGTGTGTCAGGAAATAATGCAAGAACTTCAAGGTCATATGTGTATAGGACAAGCCATTTTCACTGCCTGCTCTGTTTGTGTTGATCAATCAACAAACATTCATTGTTGTTCATTCATATCTGACTTTTCATGACCCCATTTTGGGTTTTCTTGGGAAAGATACTGGAGTGGTCTGCCATTTTGTTCTCCAGCTCATTTTGTTAGATGAACAAACTGAGACCAATAGAATTAAGTGACTTGTCCAGGGTCACATAGCTATAAAGTGTCTAAGGTCAGATTTGAACTTAGGTCTTCCTGACTCCAGGCCAAATACTCTATCCACTGCATCACTGGCTGCCCCAAGGATTTATTAAGTGCCTATATAGAGGTAGCATTTATATAATTAGCATTCTTGTAGTGCTTTAAGTATTCTAAGAATTTTATAAATAGTCTGTCTTTTTTTGTCTCTTCACAACAACCCTGTGAGGTAAGTGCTAATATTATCCTCATTTTACAGATAGAGAAATTGAGACTGACAGAAGATATGTCTTGCCCAGGATCACAAAGCTAATGAGTAACTGAATTTGAACACAAGTCTTCCTGATCTCTTGTGCAATATTCAATCCCCTGTGCCACCTACCTGCTTCTGCTTGCTGTTGTGCTAAGCAGTACAGATACAAATACAAAGTCCAATGATCTCTGTTCTCAGGAGGCTGTATAATTAGAATTTTGTACCTCAGGACTACATTTCCCAGAATCCTACTTTAGTCCTCCTGTTATGTCCTTACCTTTTGGAGATAAGTTTCTGTAAGCCCTCCCCCTCTCCCCTTTTCCCTCCAACAGGGCTGGGAAAGCTGCCTTTACTCAGGCTTTTACTTTTGTCCTTTTATTTATTTTACTTCAAATAATTATTAATAAATATTATTAAACATAATACTTTTGAGTTATTGGATATTAATTGTAATCTTACGAAGCTTGTATTTGACTATAGGAAAAAGCCTGTTCACTATCAAGTAAATATAGGAAATATACAAAAAATTTGGATAACAAATTTGGGGAGGGGAGGAATCTGGAAGGACTTCTTCGAGGAGATTCTTGAGTTGAGGCTTGAGGGAACACGGGGATTCCAGCAGGATTGAGATGAGGAAGGAGACAGAGGCAGGAGATGGAATGTTGTCTATGTGGAACAATGTATAAGTGAATTTGGTAGGAGCAAAGAGTTTATGAGTGGGTGTTGGGTGGGGGGCAGTGGTGAGAGGTGCAAGAGGTAATGGGTGAGCAGTCAGAGAGCCACTTGGTGTAGGGCTTTACAATGTATATGTCTATAAACATCAAGCAGAGGGTTTGAATTGTCGGCAGCCAATGAGGACTCGCGGAGGGTTTTGTGAGGAGGAGTGATATGGTTCTGAGACTATCAGTTTGGCATCTGTCCCGGGGGATGGATTTTAAAGAGGTTGGAGGAACTAGATACGCAGAAATGAGTTGAGTTATTGTAAGAGGCCAGGCAAGAGGTGACCGGGGTTTACTCTGGTAGTTGGGATGTGATTAGAGAGAAGGTGACAGGGCAGGTGTTGAAGAGGTGGAAATACAAGACAGTAAATGGATGCATATGGGATAGAAGGAAGTCCGAGATAATCGCTGGGTTGTAAACTTGGATGACTGAAGGATTGGTGGTGCTGCTGCTAATTCAGAATCCTTTCCCTCATCACCTCAGTCTGCCACAAGAGGTCTCTCCAGTATCTGGTTCCTTTGGAATCACAAAGGGTTTTGGAGCAAAGATACTGAAGTCTTTCTGTGTTTCCTTCTTCAATTGTTTTTCTCCCTTCATTGGCCATGGGAGTAGGGCAGGAGCTACATTAACTAAGAAGAAAAAAAGCTTAGAAAAGACATTTTGGGGGCAGATAAGAGAAAGTATTTCTTTTTTTAGTCATCTCCTAAAACTTGACCCCTCCAATGAATTCTTTAGGAAAACAGAATTTTAGAACTGAACATGACCTTAGAGAATATTATCTTTATTTAATGAATCAGTCCATACAGATGCATTTATTAAAACTTTTTTTACTAGGTATTTTGTTAGACACAGTTCTTGTTCTCAAGGAGTTTCCATTCTATCAAGAGACAAATATCAAACTAGGACATAGAATCTTCATTTGGAAAAGAGCTTAAAACTCAGCTAATTCAACTTCCTAGTCCTTATAGTAGCCCTCATATATATATACACACACACACACACACACACACACACACACATATATATATATATATATATATATATAAAGACTCTTCATGGGTAGATCATCAAATCTCTCCTTGAATACTTGCAATGATGGGGAGCTCATCACTTTACAGAGCTACTGATTACTTTTTTGGATCACTCTATTAGACACTTTTTCTTTTACTGATTCAAAATCCACCTTTCCATAGCTTCCATACATTCCATACATAGATCCAACATCTAATTCTTGCCTTTCAAAGTTGTAACCAATAAATCAAATCTCTCTTCCACATGACAGCTGTTGAGATGCTGGGAGATACACCAATTTCTCAATGCATCCCTTAGAATGTTATATGTAGAACTACATATGACAATCTTTCTAGAGGTGATTTGAGCCGCATAGGATATAGTAGGATGACTATTACTTATCCTGGATATTATATATTCAGGGAGAATCAGTGTATATAGTGGGTAGTGTTAGTCTTGGAATCAAGGTGATCTGGATTTAAATCTTGACTATGATCATGGGCAAGTCATCTAAACCATGTGACACAAATCTTGTCTTATGTATACTTGATAGACATAATAATACTTTTGATGCTTATCCTATACCTATTTCACAGAAATGATGTAAGATCCAAAGAAAATAAAATATGGAAAAAGCTTTATAAACCTGAAAAAGCTATCAAAAAAGTAACCCAAGATCATATTGACTTCTTTTGGCAGCTTTATCACACTGATGATTCATATAGAGCTTGCAGTTAACAAAAAAACTTTGCAAACTTAAAAAAAACTGTTGCTTGAACAGTTACCTCCTAGGTGTCTCATAATGTCTCATGCTAGCTAAACACAGAAACAAAATGTGTTTTGTGCTGAAACATGCTGGTTGTTGCCACGATCTATCATGGCTTATGTGACCATGAAAGGGCATGCTTGTGATGACGGTGCCTCCTTCAACTTAGGGCTCCCATGATCATCCAAGTCAGTATGTGAGCAGATTTTATATTATGCTATTGACATTGTTAGCCATTATTTATTTATAGGAACCTGAGAAAATGTCAAAGTTGCTGGGTGACACTATAATATGATTCATTTACAAAAATGAATATGTTGAAATATACATTCTAAGTTCCAATCTTCTCATATCCCAAAAGGCATAAAAGTTCACATCTTTGGGACTAACCAGAGGGGGAGGGTACAAACACACAAAAATCACTTCTTTGTGCTAGTTACCATTCACTGTCCCCTAAACAATTCTGTTTTCCCAGGCTTTGCAAAGGCAATCAGGAAAGGACTCCCTCATGAACATAGCACTTTTCTGAGGTGGGACTGAGTTTTCCTGACTCCAGTTCCAGTGCTCTGTCAGTATCTTTACATAGTATTAAAAGATCATGAGATGATATTTGTGGGATCCTTCCAAAACTGTAGCTAAATTCCTATCAGGTGACATGTCAATGTCTTATTATTTATTAAACATAGAGGTGAATTGGGAGAAATGGGTTAAGGGCATAGATATTATGGAGCACATATGTGATTTTTTAAAATGACAAGAATCAAATAATATTCGAGTCCTAACATTTGAAAGTATTAGGAAGCTGCAGAGGTAGCTAGGTGGCTCAGTGGAGAGAATTCTGGGCCTGGAGTCAGGGAGATCTGGGTTCAAATTCATTCTCAGACACTTCCTAGCTGTGAGACCCTCAGCAGGTCAGCAGGCAAGTCACTTAACCTCTGATTGCCTAACAAAAGGCTCCACTGGAGAAGGAAATGGTAAACCACTCCTGTATTCTTACCAAGAAAACACCAGGTATCACTATGGTCCATGGGGTCATCAAGAGTCAGACATGATTAAATGAGAGAACAACAACAAAAATACTTGGACGAGAACATATTTTGGTGATGATTTCTTCCCATAACATGAATTGTGGATTTTCTCGTTGAATCATTCAACTGTTTGGCAATTTTTCCAAAAGGTGCAGTTCATTAAGAGAAGTAGCTGTTAGTTACATAATCCACACTTGAATAGGGGTTTCTGTCTTCACTTGATAGTGAGTAAATCTGGGATTTCTCAACTCCAACTCTATATAAGGAAAAGGGGAATGTCTGGGAAGTATTTCCACGTTCTTCATGGATAAGGAAGAGAAGTATTACCCAGATATTAAAGACAGTGAGGTCGAGTTGGTGAGTATTACAAATGATCTGATTGTTTTCATGGAATCATAGAAGTTGAGAGTTAGAAGATACTTTTACAATTATTTAGTTTATTCAACAAATGGAGAATCTGATGCCTATCAGGGGTAACTGGAATGTCTAAAGCCATCCCACTAATTAGTGACAAAGCCAGAAATAGAAGCCAGTCTAGAGATCTCTCCTCAACATGTCCTTTGTCCTTGCTTGTAGCAGTTTACCTCCTAAGAAAAATCAAGTTACATTTTAACTATAATTTTGTGAAGTAAATGCAATCTTTCTTGTCTTATCACTGCTTATAAAGAAAATCTAAGTAACTATTCAGAGAACTATGTAATGTTACCAGTTTCACTTGGATATTATTTGAAAATTTTGCATTAAATTGTTCTCTTATAAGCTTGAATTTCATATCAGGAACCCGTATTGGAAGTAGCATGCTAATTCCAGCCCTGACTTCTTTTACATTCCAGACCCCCTAGTGCACAGGTCTACTTGCATGTTTCATTAGTGTTTCAAATTCTAAATCTTCAAAACTAATCATCTAATTACTCCCTTCCCTCCAGATTTTCCCTCTTCCTGATTTCTTCATTTCTCTAAAGCAATCACTGCCCCCCCCCCAGCTATTCAGATAAAAGTATCAAAGCTATCTTTGAGATCTCTTTGGTTTCTTTGCCTCCTTGCATCTCATCAATTACCAAATCTACTGACTGTGAATTTTGTAGTGTCTCTAACTCTGCTCCATTTTATTCCTATTTGCACCACCTTGCAGCTCAGGTCTTCATTATATCCTTTGGAGATCATCTTAGCAGCTTGGTCCCCTTACTTCTAGGTTCAATCCTCTCCAAATCACCCCAGAATGATTAGTCAATAAACATTTATTAAGCACAAACTGTGATCCAGGCACTGTGCTAAAGGCTGGAGATGCAAAGAATGATATATTGTGAAGTATGATAGGAATACATAGAAAGACAAAGTGCTTTAGGAAATTTTGAAAAAGGAGTGGTACTTTGATGTCAGGGGAGATCATGAAGGTTTCCTAGAGGAAATGGCATCTGAGAAATATTTAATTGGCAGAGATTGAAAGATAGTATGTTTTCTAATTATTCTTCAAGGTATATCACTGAAAAGTTTTCATGAACACAGAAGTCAGAGAATATAGGATTAGACTGTGAAATGGGTGGCAGCCCCAAATTTTTCTGATGTCTAGAGAGGTCTGCAATTTAGTTGGAGAGGAAAGTTGGAGTCATATTGCAGGTGGCTTTATGGCTCATGCTAAGGAGTTTTCATTTTATTCTATAGGCAATAGGGAGTAATTTAAGAGCTTTGAGCAAGGGAGCAATGATTGTGCTTATTTATTAGAAAGATTATTTTGGCAGTTGTGCATGAAAAACTCAAAATTTTAAATTAATTTATAATAATTGGTATTAATGTTCTTTACTTAATTTTCTTTCATGCTCAGGATGATTTATAATTCTTTGTATAAGCATATGCTATATATGAAATGTATAATAACTTTTGATAATATCTCCAGGGATGGGGGGTGGTATTAGTATTTTTTATGTGTTGCAAGAAAACAATTCAGAACCCAACTCATAGACTAATAAAATTTCAAAATTGGAAGGGGCCTTAAGAGATCACCTAGTCCAATTTCTTCATTTTATAGGAAATTGAGATTCAGGGAGTTGAAATGATTTGTCCAAGATAGATAGTTGCCATAGCCTTCACTGAATGAAACTTTCGCGAAAGCAGGATCTATTTTGCTTTTGTATTTACAACTATAGTGCCTAGAATGTAGTAGGTATTTCATATATTATTATTATATTATAGTGGATTGGATTGGAGAACTGGGGCTAGAGCCCCAGGTCTGCAGTATTCTATCTATTATGACTATTAAAAAAAAAACAAAAAATTGAATGAAAAATCTAGTATCTATGTGATAATACTTTTAGTAATGCATGTATATTTAATAATGAAGGAATACAAATCAAGTTGTCAAAAATCAGGCATGGGGGGTGGGTTAGGTGATTCAGTGAATTAAGAGCTGGGCCTAGAAACAGGACATTTTCTAGCCATGTGACCTTAAGCAAGTCACTTCATCTCCATTGTCTATTTCTTAGCACTCTTTCTCTTTGGAACTAATAATGAGTATTGATTCTAAGGTGGAAGGCAAGGGTTAAAAAAATAAGGGATACTGTAAAGAATAATTATTTTTCTTTACATTTAAGAACATAATGGTGTATGATCACTCAGAGAACAAATCTCTAGACTGTTTATGGTGAATTTAAAATATAAAATCTCATTTGTGTTGGACAGTTGTTTGGCTCAGTCAATTAAATAAAATACTCAACTTAATAAATTTAGACAATAGCAACAACAACAAATTAATCAAAACAATGGGATCATAACTGCTTTGCTTGAATTTTTCAGTTTTCAACTTTTGATTTTGGAATCATACAAACAACTTCTCCCAATTCATTTAAGTCAATGAACGTAAGGTACTCTGGGTGAACAGCAGCATAGTTCTTGTCCCCAGACATCTTATAGTTCAATAAGGATGGATGTAACGTGTATTATCTTCCATGCCCCAAAGAAAAACATGAAATAAGAAAGCCTTATAGGGTATCAGACAGAAAGGAGCCAACAAACTGTGACCTGGAGATCATGAAACCTTCCTTCTGCTACCCTGCAAGGTTACTGTGTAGGGTTCATGTTGTATTCTATCCATGTGAGCTATGATTTTTTTTTGAACATGCAAATTATCTGGCCCATTTTCTGGTATCTGCTCCTTTGAGAAGTTCTTTGGGAATCTAGCCCAGTAGTTCTAATTATGAGTAACATTTAATTCCAGTGAGATCATCACCACCCTCATTATCAGGGCTTAAGGCTAGTCTTTCAATTTTAGGAGTGGCAGGAAGATGTATTCATAGTCATGAAAGGGGGCATCATGATGGTAGAAATAATCCTGGATTTGGAGTAGAAGAACCGAGCTTCAACTCCTGCTTTGGTCCGTTACTACCTATGTTACCTTCTTCTCATGACATTCTGTTTTTGTGAAGCAGAAATGTGGTAAAATAATATTTTATGAGAACAGGATTCAGCTTCCCTCTTCAGGAGAACATGATCTAGAATTTAGTTCTCTAAATAAATTATTTCTTACAAATTATTTCTTTCTTGCAGTTAACCATGAATCCAAGCTCTCCATATGCAGGAATCCACAGCCATTGTGGAACATGTGAGAAAGGACTGCAGCCAATCTGGGTAATAAATTGAAGTCTTGGGGTGGCACACAAAACAAAGGCTCTGTGGTGTAGTTAGAGATGGAGATGAATTTAGTTGAATCTCAGCAATACTGTTAACTGTGTAAAAATTGTCTTTGACCCTACCAACTTCATTTCTAGTGCTGCTTACTCCACCCTAGAACTTTTCCTGAGGTCATCACTGCCATCATCTTGCCCCCTGGTATCCCAGGGTCTCTAAAAAAGCCAATTTGTTCTCAAACTGCCTGCTGCCCCCATTGTTTACTCTTTTATAAAATATATCTGTACTATGCCATCTTCTCATGGCTCTGACCTTTGCGAAGGGCAGTTTGATTAAACCAATGCCTGTGTCTTAGTAATTACCCATTCAACACCATTTCTGTGCTGGAGGGCCTTGGGAATACAAAGACAAAAGAAATTAAATAATCTTTATACATGAAAAGATCACACTCAACATATTCACATTTTAGTGGAAGATTTCAATGCATAACAAATGATTAATAGTAGAACTTTTGGGCACTGTGGCAATTTTGGTGGCATGAGATATTGCTGCTTTCTACTTTGCCTCTGCTTTGGGAACATCCTAGCCCAATATAATTGCACCCTGTATAATGCTTTGTTTAATCTCTTGTAGGTGGCATCAAAACCCTCAACACCCTGGTGGGGTATACTTCTGGTGTGTATGTTGGCCTGTCTAATGACCACAGTGATTGTTGGGTTCGTCTTATACTTTGTCCATTTTGGTAAAACCACCCCTAACACCAGCATCAGTTTTCACATCGATGGGAAGTCTGGTATTGTCACCTGTAACTCTGATACTGCTATTGCTCCTGTCTCACCAACTGTCTCTTCACCATATCCAACCACAGGAATAGCCAAGCAGCCTTTCACTTCTGTGACTGACCAAAATGACTCCACTGAAATCACAACCCAATCTGTTACAGAGGCAATTGAAAGCACAACCCCACATCACAGCGTTATCATAGAAGATGATGGCGAATAGGGCTTTTCCCTCTTTGCCTGGGATTAATAGTGCTCCTCAATTCCAGTAGGTAACAAACATTTATTAAAGAGCTTACTATATGCAAGACACTATGATAATTCTGGAGATGCAAAGAGGGGCAAAGCAGTTTCCTCTCTTTAAGGAGCTTAAAATCTAATGGAACCCTTCTTCTGGTCTCTGAATTTGTGCCACAGCACAAATTGGAAGTCTCCAAATTCTTGTCTTCTCACTTGTAGTCATGTCTTCAATTCCCCACCCTCCAAAATAGCAACTGAAACCAGTGATCCATCAGTGAATCAACAACTGAGCTCTCATTCAACCTCTCTGGCATACCATACCCAATCACTATATCAAATGGGAAATTGTTAATTATTCCAGATTGATTTACTATGGGGGAAATTACCTGGGGATAATACCACAGAGGCATCCATCATATGCAAACATCGCCATTCATCATTCACTTTGAATCAGAACTGCACACATGGAAGCAGCTTCCACATGCCAGGCTATTGAGCAGCCTTTGGATTTAAGGGAGGGAAACGACCATCTTGTCTTCAGTGTGTAGCTACGACTCTTTAAGACCATTAAAGTTAGAGCCAGTTTACTGCTCAAGGGAAGCAAGGAGCACCAGTGTAATTCTAAAGAACTAGTACTATTTTCAAACAAGGTTAATTTTCAGAAGTTGTATCTGGAATAGGAGTTGAAATCTCCACTAAAGTCCTTCTCCATTGTCTCACTGTAGCATGGGGATCTCTACCTGGGCCTTTGAAGGCTATGCCCATTGGTCAAGCAATCAACAAGCATTTATAGATACTATGTATAGGTCACTGGGCATAGAAAAGCAAAACAGAAATAGTGTCTGCTCTCAAGAACCTATGTCGTTTTGGTCAATAGAGTGCAAGTCCCATAGATCCTACCAAGCTTAGAAAGGCTTTGTGTCTGAGCACAAGCCTAGTCAGAACTGTAAAGAATAAGAAGTAACCAGGACTTGGCCCCAGGTACCCAGATAGTAGTGGTACCCCAGTCTTTCTCATATAACTTCTATGGCTCATCTCCAGTCTTCCCTGAATTCTTCCATGTGTATTCTTAGTATTTTGATTCAAAATGGAGATTTTCATGTAAACCCACCAGTCAAGAGTCTTTGAATTAAATATCAAGAGGACCTCCGTTTCAGAAAGACTCACCTCATTAGGTAGGGGGACATTGAGTCATGTGATTAGGATTGCCAGCATGGCAAGGCATTTCCTGACCAGCGGAAGTCCATGTGGCTGAAGTGGCTGGTGAGAGGACAGGAACTGAAGTAAAAGCTGGCCCATTAACTTGGAGTAGGAGGGAATTAGACTAGGTTTTTAAAAAGCCATTGGGAGAAGCGGGAGGCTCTCTATCAAGCTTTTCTTCCTGGATGGAAACTGATGCTTCTCTCTCCTTGGTCAGCACTGCTGGCCTTTTCTTATCAGTGGCTGCTTGTACAGGTACTAGGCTGGATGGCAGCCAGACTGGAACCTGGAGTGAAAGAAGTGCAGCACAGCTCAGAGACTTTTAGTTAGATGCTCTCTTTTTCTCTATCACTTTTACTAATAAATAATTGTAATTCAATATACAGTCTCCAAGATTAATTGTAAGTATAACAAGAGGAGTATACTAGGTGCCTCCTCTTGAGCCCAACTCTGGGCTTGATCTTATGGAAGAGTTAAAAGAAGCATAACACTTATTCTTTATCCTTAAAGAGTTTCTTATCTCATGGAGAGAAAAAATGAACAGACTTTAAATCTTAGAGAATAATGCCAGATTGCAAATAAACAAATGTTGTCATGTAGGGTTCAGACTGAATGCAAGGAGAGTATAGAAAAAGAAGATTTCTGGGTAATACAGAGGAGTCAGAGAAGGCTTTGAAAAGATTTTAGATTTGAATTTTACTTTCAAGGATGGGTAGTACCAGCAGAGTATTACAGATGTGAGGACAGCATGGCAGAAGTTGAATGAAATGGACAAACTCATAGACAAACTTTTGAAAATAAAGTGAATGATGTAAAATATGCCTCCTCTAAAATTGATGGTAATATGTCCCATCATGAATTATGTATACATATATATGTATATACATATATATATATATCATCCTTCAGAAAAAGACATTCTTTAGAGAAGAATTGTTTAGAAACAATTCTTCAACTCCAATGCCTCCATTTGTGACCCATGCAATGCTCGTTAATACTTCTGTACTTCAAGATATTCAAGATAGTGGCTAAATGGTGTTTTGCTCACTACTTGTTGGGCACTTGATATGTGTGTGTGTATACATTTCTTTAAACAAGAATCAGCTATGGTGTAGGTTTTCCCAGTCACAGAGATTAGTCGCTAGCTAAATTACTATCAATCTGCTGCAATAGATGGGAGAATGGAGTCACCCACCATGATTACTTGGAGACTAGAGAGTGAAAGAGGTGGGATGGAACCCAAAGATGGAGAGGGGGGATAGATGGATCCTCCTCTCTCTTCCCCCCAGTGAGGGACAGAATATATCCCTTCAGTGCCTGAGTTGAGTATAGGGTCAAGGACTAGAGCTGACTCTCCCTCCTTGAGGAGAGAATATAACTTTCCTCCCCAGGCTTCAGATCTCTTCTTGGGTATTATGATACAGACAACTTGATCTATAAACAATAATTCTTTTATCCTAAAAGGGACACACAAAGACAGGGAGAATAGGGTTGTTGAGTAAGGGAAGTGGGAAGTGGAAAATAGGAGACTCCTAAGAATTAACAACTGACCTTCCTCCCCAAATCCTGAGGTTCTGGCTGTTTGCCTGACCCTCCTTGGCCAGTTGTAATGCCTGTCCTGTCTTCTATCTGCCCAAGTTGTAGCATGAAGTTCACAGGACAACTTGAGGGAATAGAGAAAAGAAAGTCTTCTTTGGGTGGATGACTTTATAATAAAGTCCCATCCACTCCCTTTTCTCCAACTGGATCCAAGAGGTTTAGGTTCAATGAGAAGGGGTTAATACTCTGGAGATCTTCTGTCTCAGAGATTTCTCTTGGACCACCCACTCTTGAGGAGCTCCCAAAGAGAAGTAACTGCTTTGAATCTTCTCAGCTATTCTGTTCCTTGGTCCTCCCCAGCTTGGGTTGCTCTTTTGCATGCTGAATCTGATTTCCCTCTCTTACACTGCTTATTATAATTTCATTGTACTGTATGATCTTGAGGACCTAATCTTGAGTAACCCCAAAGATGCCTAATTTTCATTAAAGGAGTACCTGGACCTCATGCTAGAAGTGTTCTTCTCTGAAGTCCTGATCTGATGCAGGCATGACTGTAGGCTCTCAGAGGTTATGTCAGCAAAGTGCAAACCTCGTAGAATCTTTAAGCTAGAAAGATTTAAATTGGTAATAGACTATGTGTCTAAGGACTAGCCTTGACAGAGATATAACTGACATGAAGTGTTTACTGGCTTTTACCCCAAAATATCAAGATCAGCACTAGGCTGTTTTCCTGTCTTGGATAAAGTGAGATAATATTTGTAAAGTGCTAGTATTTATTAATTTAAAACAATGAATGAGAAATGAATGATAAAATATTTATGTCAAGCAGTGTTTGTGTATGTGTGTGTGTGTGTGTGTGTGTGTGCATACAAGTTTTCCTCTAAGGTTTGCAAAACATTTTACATATGTTACCTCATTTTTATCCTTGCAACCCTAGGGAAAAGGTAGAATTATTATTGCCAATTTAAAGATGGTAAAACTGAGACATAGAGTGTTAGTGACTTGCTTAGGATCACATAGCTAAAATGTGTCTAAGGTTAGATTTGAACTCAGCTCTTCATGACTCTTGGTCCAGTGCTCCATATGTCATCTCATTGCCTCCAGGCTTGTAATTTTCATTCTGTTTGATATTCACATGTCACGTATAAAAAATAAAAATTCATGAAAAATTATGTATACATATATGTATTCACATATGCTTATTTAGTGCCATACCAGTCAAACTAGCAGAGAATTACTTTATAGAGCTAGAAAAAAATAACACAATTCATCTGGAGGAATAAAAGGTTAAGACTATTAAAGGAATCAATGAAAAAAACAATGTGAAGGAAGAGGACATAAAAGTACCAGATCTCAAACTTTATTATAAATGAATAATCATTAAAATATTTTTGTATTGGGTAAGAAATAGTTGTTGATCAATGGAATCAGTGGATTAAGTGTACAACACAAGCAAATGAACATAGTAGCCTAGAGTTTAATAAATCTAAAGATCCCAGTTATTGGGACAATAACTCTCTATTCAACAACAACAATAACAAACATTTGGGAAAACTAGAAAACCCTCTGGCTTAGGCCAACATCCCATATCACCATATACCAAGATAAACTCAAAATGGGTACATGATTTAGAAAGAAAGATAATATTATAAACAAATTAAAGGAGCACAGGAGAAATTACCTTTACCTGTCAGATATATGGATAGGGAAAGCATTCATAACCAAGTAGTTCACAGGTGGTAAAGTGGATAATTTTGATTACATTAAAATAAAATGATTTTTGCACAATTAAAACTAATGCCCTAAAATGAGAAGAAAAACAGGAAACTTGGGGAAAAGTTTCTCTAATAAAGGCCATTATTTCTCAAATGTCTAAAGAATTGAGCCAACTTTGTAAAACTGTGAGCCGTTCCTCAGTTAATAAATGAACAGGCAGTTTTCAGAGGAAGCAATCAAAATATTGATAGTCATATATAAATGTTCTAAATAACTAATTTTAAAAAGTGAAAATTAAAACAACTTTGAGATAACACCTCACACCCAACAAATTAGCTAATAATACTGAAAACGAACATTATACGTCCTGGAAGAGATGTGAGAAAATAGGTAAACTAAGGTATTGTTTGTGAAACTAAGCTAATCTAGCCATTTTGGTGAACAATTTGGAACTATGTGTCCAAAGGGCTATAAAACAGTACATACTATTTGACCCAGACATTCTTCTACTACATCTAAACCCTTTAGGAGATCTAACAGAAAGGAAAAGGATCCACGTGTATACATACATACATACATGTATATAAATATACACATATATATTCAGAGCAACTCTTTTGGTGCTGGTAAAGAATTGGAAAATGAAGAAATATCTATAAAACGGGGAATGAGTGAACAAGTCGTTGTGGTATATGAATATGAGGGAATATTATGCTCTAAGAAATAATGAAGGGAATGGCTTAAAAATACCATTGTATGAACTGATACAATGTGAAGTGAGCAGAAACATAAGAACAATTTACATAGTAACAGCGGCATTGTAATGATAATCAATTAATTGCAAAAGATCTAGCAACTCTGATTAATACAAAGATTTGCCACAATTTCAGAGGACTCGATATAAAATGTTGTGTAGTGCCAGAGAGAAAAGTGATGGACTTAGAAAACAAATTGAAGCTTATTTTTTTCTTTTTCTTTTCTTGCTTTCCCCTTACAGAATATGATGATTACATAAATATTTTGCATGATTTCAAATGTATAATGAATATCATATTTCTTGCTTGCTTGGTGAGTGGAGGAGGGATAGAAAGAGGGAGAGAATTTGGAACTGAAAATAAAAATAAAATTAAGGAAAAGGAAATAGAAAGCAAACTCTTTGAAAATAAGGATAGTTTTGTTTGTCTTTTCATCGCCAGGAGAAAACACTGCTTGGTACCCAGTAATTTTAATACATTTAATAAATGCTTTAATTCCTTTGTTCATTGTGTCTTCAGTGCTGGCTCTGGATGAAATCTCAGGGTTCCTAGTTGTCCAGCTTGTTTTTTTCTCTTAGGTAAGTGTGACTATGCCATTTTGACTACCCTTCAGTCTCATTCATGCTGTTCAGGAAAGAGTTCAAGGGTTCCTTTTGCTTCAGTTATTCAGCTCTGATTCAGAACATACCATGGAACTTTTTAACCTTATATGGACAGAGTAATTTTCCATAACCAACACCTGCTGTGGCTTAACTCTTCCGTAAATATACACTTCAGTTTCTCCTAGGTGAATAAAACTGTGATTAGTTGCTGATTTTGAAGATGGGTTTGGACAAGTAGGAAAGCCTGGAGAAACCCTATTTGTACACAGTGTGATCTAGCTAAAGGACTCTGGGAAAGCTCGCAAAGCCAAAGGAGGGTGTGAAAATTGAGAAGGGAGGGGGACACTTCTGAACAAATCTGACCGTAGGTCAATAACAAATCAGAGGCAGAATCACAAGTAAGAACCAGCTCAGTACAAAGTGCATACGTACTTGAGCCAAAGGATAAGCTTTAGGTATGCACAGTGCGGAAAGGACTGAAGTTCAGACTTCATACCCCTAAACCCAATGAGTCATCATTGTCCACCTCACTATCAGAGAAGAGGGAATTTTCACACACAGATGTGAAGCAGTTGACTGTTTATTCACAGTCATAGAAACAGATATTTAGAAATGGAAGGAGAAGTCACCCAGTCTAATCCCTTTATTTTTATAGATGAGAAAACCGATGAATTGCAGAGAAGGCAAGTAATTTGCCTACAGTCATATAGGTCATTAGCAAATCTAGGATTTGAATCATGTCCTCTTATTCAAAAGCCAATGTTCTCTCCATTATATCCTGAATAAGTAATAAAAAAAATTCAAACTCTAAGTGGTAAAGATAATTATACCAAGTTGCTGCCAGTGCCCAACATAGTGTTTTGTAAATGAATGATTATAGATGGAAATTCTTGGATAACTCTGCTATTTATTGCCATGATGTACAGATATATACTTGGAAAGGTTGTTCTTTGGTTTGAGGTAGTATGCACTTTGTCCTAAGCAGGGGATTTTGCTTCAAAATTTCTTTATTCAGAAGCAGCGCCTCCCCATTCTCAAATTTCACACCCTCCTTTGTTGTTGTTGTCATCATTGTTGTCGTTTCCCAAAAATGGGTCTTTTGCCAAAACAAACCCAGGAATTACACAAACTTAATTATAAAACACTTTTTACATAAATAAAGTCAAATCTAAATAAATGGAGAAATATTAATTGTATGTGGATGGGCAAAGCCAATGTAATTAAAATGACAATTCTATCCAAATTAATCTCCTTATTCAATGCTATCCCAATAAAAATACCAAAAAAATTATCTCACTGAGCTAGAAAAAATGATGACAAAATGAATCTGGAAGAACAAAAGATAAAGACTATCAAAAGAATTATTTTTTTACAATGTAAAGGAAGTAGTTTTGGCAGGTCCAGATTTTAAACTGTATTATAGATCAGTACTATCTGGTACTGGCTAAGAAATAGAAAGGCAGATCAGTGAAACAGGATAGACATATGACAAAAAGTGGTAAAAGATTATAGAAACCTTATACTTGACAAAAGTATAGCTGCAGACTATTGGGATTACAAAAAAAGACACTATTTGGTTAAAAAAGTACTGGGACAATTGGAAAGTAGTTTGAAAGAAACTAGATATAGACCCATATCTTATACCATTCACTAAGATAAAATAAAAATGGATGCAATATCTAGACATAAAAGGAGATATCATAAGTAAATTAGAAGAGCAGGGAACACTCTACCTATCAGATTTATGGATAGGAGAGGAATTTATGAGTAAACAAGAGATGGAGAGAATTGTGAAATGTAAACTGGGTAATTTTAAGTATATTAAATTGAAAAGGTTTTGTACAACTAAAGCAAATGCTGACAAGATTAGAGGAAAGCTGCGAATTGGGGGGAAATTTTTCATTGACAATATTTTGGATAGAGGTCCTCTATCTAAAATAGACAGAAAATGTTGTCAAATTAATGGAAATAAGTCATTTCTAATTGACAAATGGTCAAAAGATATGAACATACAGTTTTCAGAAGAAGAAATCAAAATCATATATAGAAAGATGAAAAAAAATGCTCTTAATCAGTACTGATTAAGGAAATGCACAGTGAAACAATTCTGAGGCACCATCTCATCTCCATCAGACTAGCTAAAATGACAAAAGGACAAAATTTGAAATGGGAGAGGATATGAAAAAGTAGGGACCCTAATATACCATTGGTGGAACTATGAACTGATTTGTAATCATTCTGGAGAGCAAATTGGAATTACGCCCAAAGACCTATAAACTGTATATAGCTTTAGACCCAGCAATATTATTATTGGTAATTATTAATTATTAAAATATTATTTCTGGGTCTATTTCCCAAGGAGATAAAGAAAAAAAGAGAGAACCTATATGTTCCAAAATATTTAATGCAGTTATCTTTGTGGTGGCAAAGTACTGGAAATCGAGGGGGTGTCAATCAATTGGGAAATGGCTAAACAAATTGTGGCACTTAATCATGACAAAATACTATTGCACTATAAGAAATAATGAACAGATTAATTTTAAAAACTTGGAAATAACTGCATGAGATAATGAAGAGTGAAATGAGTAGAACCAAGAGAACATTGTATACAGCTACAGATTTAATCTTTGAAGAATAATTTATGAATGTTCAATCTAGAGAATGAACTGAAAAATAGAAGGATGGAAGACATAATCTCCATATACATAACTGTTTGCAAGATGATGCCTTCTATGGTGTGTGAAAGGGAGTGAGGAGTTGAGATACCTGGAAATAAATTCTGTTAAAAAATGAAATAAAAAAATAAAATCCCTGAAAAAAAAGGGCAGTCTTTAACTAAACCACATTAATGCCCATTTAAAGTTTCTTTTGTTTTTGTTGCTTATCTCAACCCTTATTCAAATGGGTAATCATCCAGAAGCATAATTTCAGATTTACTAATTTAAGTGAATCTAAAGTATATATTTAAGGGAAAGTTCACCAAATCATGGAAGGCATAGGATATGGAAGAGTTTTTATTGTTCTTCTTCAGTCTTTTCAGTCTTGTCTGACTTCATGACCCCATTTTGGGTTTTCCTGGCGAAGATATCACAGTGGTTAGCTATTTCCTTCTCCTGCCGTTTGACAGATGAGTCAACTGAAGCAAATAGGGTTAAGGACTTGCTCAGGATCACACAGCTGGTCTGAGACAAGATTTAAACTCAGGAAGATCAGTCTTTCTGACTTCAGGCTGGGCACTATCCATTGTGCCACTTAGCTAATTTATGGAATATTGTCTTGTCTATATAAGTTTAGAAGATCTCATAGTACTAAAAGATTCAAAGTTGAGTCATTGGAGAAGGAATTTCTCTTGAGTACCATGAATGGGACTTAAGGACAGCAGGCATAGCCACCCCCAAGTGTAAGCAAAGCAGACTCTAGATAAGTTTGAATCTGAGTCTTCATTTAGAACTAGCACTGAGAGGAATGTCTTAATGTATCCAGATTGCCGATTTTCCTTCAAAGTACTCAAGGCTCTAAGCCTCTATCTGTTTCATCCATGCCTTCCTCTCTGTGCCCACTACTACCATTCTAGTACAAGAACTTTTTTATAACTTACATGGTCAACTGCAATACCTCCTTAGTAGTTCTCACTATCTTGACTTTCTGCTGTCCAATTCATTCTTTACAGTGTTGTCAGACAGATCTTCCTTTTGACTAGATCTGATTATCTGGTTTGAAATCTTTCAACTACAGTCTCTCTATGTATGTGTTTGTCTGTTCCTGTTGTTCCTGGTCCTTAACTGTTCTAATCCCTCACTGTCAGCTACTGGTTGGACCTCTCCTCTAGGTGTCCTGCTGACATCTCAAACTCAACAGGTCTAAAACAGAAGTTTTCATGTTATCCTCTAAACCAGACAAATAATACAATCTTTCTTTCTTTCTTTCTTTCTTTCTTTCTTTCTTTCTTTCTTTCTTTCTTTCTTTCTTTCTTTCTTTCTTTCTTTCTTTCTTTCTTTCTTTCTTTCTTTCTTTCTTTCTTTCTTTCTTTCTTTCTTTCTTTCTTTCTTTCTTTCTTTCTTTCTTTCTTTCTTTCTTTCTTTCTTTCTTTCTTTCTTCTTCCTTCCTTCCTTCCTTCCTTCCTTCCTTCCTTCCTTCCTTCCTTCCTTTCTTCCTTTCTTTCTTTCCTTTCTTTCTTTCTTTCTTTCTTTCTTTCTTTCTTTCTTTCTTTCTTTCTTCTTTCTTTCTTTCTTTCTTTCTTTCTTTCTTTCTTTCTTTCTTTCTTTCTTTCTTTCTTTCTTTCTTTCTTTCTTTCTTTCTTTCTTTCTTTCTTTCCTTCTTTCTTTTCTTTCTTTCTTTCTTTCTTTCTTTCTTTCTTTTCTTTCTTTCTTTCTTTCTTTCTTTCTTTTCTTTCTTTCTTTCTTTCTTTCTTTCTTTCTTTCTTTCTTCTTTCTTTCTTTCTTTCTTTCTTTCTTTCTTTCTTTCTTTCTTTCTTTCTTTCTTTCTTTCTTCTTTCTTTCTTTCTTTCTTTCTTTCTTTCTTCTTTCTTTCTTTCTTTCTTTCTTTCTTTCTTTCTTCTTTCTTTCTTTCTTTCTTTCTTTCTTTCTTTCTTTCTTTCTCTTTCTTTCTTTCTTTCTTTCTTTCTTTCTTTCTTTCTTTCTTTCTTTCTTTCTTTCTTTCTTTCTTTCTTCTTTCTTTCTTTCTTTCTTTCTTTCTTTCTTTCTTTCTTTCTTTCTTCTTTCTTTCTTTCTTTCTTTCTTTCTTTCTTTCTTTCTTTTCTTTCTTTCTTTTCTTTCTTTCTTTCTTTCTTTCTTTCTTTCTTTCTTTCTTTTCTTTCTTCTTTCTTTCTTTCTTTCTTTCTTTCTTTCTTTCTTTCTTTCTTTCTTTCTTTCTTTCTTTCTTTCTTTCTTTCTTTCTTTCTTTCTTTCTTTCTTTCTTTCTTTCTTTCTTTCTTTCTTTCTTTTCTTTCTTTCTTTCTTTCTTTCTTTCTTTCTTTCTTTCTTTCTTTCTTTCTTTCTTTCATATCACCATCTTCTCAGACATCTAAGGTCCAGAGCCTTGGGGTTACCCTTGAACTTTCACTCTTCTTTAGCCATATATAATCAATCATTAAGTCTCTTTCCACAGTATCTGTTTCACCTATCCCCCTCCTCTTCACTAATGCATCCCCCTTCTAGATCCTCTCCTTTCCAATCCATCCTTCATACAGCTGCCAAAATAAATCTCTTAAAACACATCTGACCATGTAATTTTCTTGATCAAAAATCTTCAGCAGCTTCCAATGGAATTTGAATTGAAGAAAGAAAGGTATAAAAGGTTTATATCTGTGGCTAGTTAGCCCATTTGGTTAGGGCACAGAAGCTAAGTTCATGAATATGCCACCTACATGTGACCATTTATTCTATTCCTATGTTGGCAAAACAATGATTCTTGTGTCAGAGGGGACTGGTCCCCTCCCCCTTTCCATCACACCTGAGGACATTTCTCACATGACCTGCCCCTCTGCCCAGTAGCCCTTGCAAACAACAGCTATTTTGTAACCTGTCAAGTTATCTTTGTAGGCAAAGATGAATTTATGTGCACTAAAAATGAAGGAAGAAAGAATTTTGAGGGTTCCCATCCCCTACAGGTTGATTTCTCCCATAGAAGTTTAGTCCTTGGGATCCCACCTATCCTTCCTCTGAAGCCTTTGAAATCTACTTTACAAAAAATCTGGGATGTCTATTTAATTAGACTTTCTCCTCGTTAACTATCCTGAACTTATAGGCAGAATATTTATTTCTCTCCAAGATATCCATGAATCATGTTCACTCCAGCAACAACTAGATCTTCATTAGTGAGAAGAATCAAGACATAAAACAAGAGTTTCCTTTGATAATTACTCAGTTGACCAATTTTTCTTTGCCTCTCCTCTAAAGTGACTCTTTCCTACATGAAGTTAATTCATTTACCAGAGACAAATTAGTTTGATTTCTATGGCCTTATGCAGAGACCTCCCAACTAAAATGGCCTGTCTTGTCATACCTACCTTACTTATTCCCTTCCCTGAGAGATCTTTCTTCTATATCCTAAAATGTTGCCTGAATTTTCAGAGCAATCCATTTTGGAACAAGAAAACCATGGCAAAAAAGGGGATGGCAAAGATAATAGGATCATTAGAGCAGGAAGAGGCCATAGAAGTCATCTAGTTCAAACCCCTTATTGTAGGTAAGGAAAACTGAGGCCCAGAGATATTTTCACTTACTTAAAATCACGTTTGAGTCAATATTTGAACCCAGGTCTTCTAATTGCATATTCAAAGAGTCAATTAATAATAATTTATTAAACACTTATATGCTTAGCTATGTGCCAAAACTATGATAATCATTGAGAATACAAAAAAGAGGCAAATGACTATCCCTGCCCTCAAGAAACATACAATTGAATGGGGAAGACAACATGCAAACAAATATCTACAAATCAAATGACATGCAGGACATCTAGGAGATAATTAAGAGTGAAGGAACTAGAAGAAGAGGGGTTGGGGAAGGCTTCTTATAGAAGGTGGGATTTTAGGTGGTACTTAGAAGAAACCAGGAAAGTTTGTAGTCAGAGTTGTGAATTTTATATTTACTCTACCCTGCTTAGTCTTTAGAATTTTAGCAACCAGAAATGCATACACCCCCACTTAAGGATTAAGTGTGGGGGAGGAAGGTCTATGACCCAAGTGTGCTAACAAATGACAAATCAGAAACAACTGACTGACCCCCCCTGGGTCGTCCAAAGCCAAGTTTAAGCCACCATTGGTACATGTGAGACACATGAAGTGATGTCAAGAACTGCCTTTATATTTCATGTCACTTCCTGTGAGAGGGACTTGGCATTGGAACTTGACTGTGGAAGAGCTCCAATGTGAGACCTCAGGTTGCTTCCTTTAGACTGCCATGTGGTGAGTGCAAGGCTTATTTCCCTTTCTTAGGCTTTCTAGAGGCACAAGCCTCTGGGGAGGCCCCTCATCTTGGAGGAGGCCTTTGGCTGGAAGCCATGCTAGATTTAATCCTCTTTCCCCCCTTCCCCCACCTTGGCTGGGGCCTCTGAACTCCTACCTGGTATCTTTCTCCTTTTCCTCTCTTTCTTCCTTAATATCTTCACTCTGTTGTAAATAAACCACTATAAAATTCCATTCTGCCTTAAGTATTTCATTGGGATTTTAGAATTTAAAATCTCTGGTGACCAACTAAAAATATATATTCAGTCCAACCATAAGTTTTAACTGTAACAGAGTGGAGGAAGGAAATGTGATAGGCAAAAGAGATAGACTGAGAAAATGCCTGGAGTGGAGAGATGTAGAGTCTTGTTCATGAGAAAGCAAGGAGGCCGGCCAGTGTTGCTGAATTGAGAAGTACTTGTCAGGGAATAAGGTCTAAGAAAACTGGAAAGGTAGGAGCGGGATAAGTTATGAAGGGCTTTGAATGGTAGAAAGAACATTTTGTATTTGATCCTGAAGGAGATAAGGAGCCACTAAAACTCAGTGAGTAGGGGGTAGGGTGATGGAGACATGATTAGACCTGTGCTTTAGTCAAAACTTTAATGGCTGGATGAAGGAAGGATTAGAGTAGGGAGAGAATCAAGGTAGGTAGACTCAGCAGCAAACTATTACAATACTCAAGATGGGAGATGATGAAGACCTTTACTGGTGGCAGTGCCAGGGGAGAAAAGGGGACATACTGGAGAGAGCTTGCAAAGGTGGAATCAATAGGTCTTGGCAACTTATTAGATATGAGAAAGATAGATAGGTACTGAGAGATAGTAAGGAATCCAAGATCTTTTTGAGATCGTGAGTCTGATGCATGGAAGGATGGTGTTGTCCTTTACTGTAATGGGAGAGGAGAGAGTTAAGGGGAAAGATAAAGGAGTTTCATTTTGGACATATTGAGTTAAGTTGTCTAAAGGACATTGAGTTTGAAATGTTCAAAAGGTAGTTGGAGATGAGAGATAGATTGGAGGATAGCAGAGAGATTGGAGCAGGAAAGATTGATTTGGGAATCATCAGCATAGAGATGATCCATGGGAACTGATGAGATCATTGAATGAGGTGAGAAGAGGAGAAGACCCAAGACAGAACCAGAATGACACCTATGGTTAGAGGGAGTGATCTGAAAGAAGGTCCTACAAAGGATACAGAAAAGGAGTGGTCAGATAAGTATTATATGAACCAGGAGAGAGTGGTATCCCAAAAATCTAGAGAGAAGGGAAGGAGAGGGTGGTTAATAGTGTCAAAGGTTGCAGAGAGGTAAAGGAGAAAAAATATTGATAAAAGGCCATTAGATTTGGAATTTAAGAAAACATTAGTAACATTGGAGAGAGCAGTCAGGATATGTGGGTCTCAACTATGATATTTACCAGTGGGGGGGCAACTTTGGGGGAGTCATGTTGTGTAATTGGAAATCTTGTGCCTTTGAACTACATTTCCCAGGAGCCCACTAACTTCCTGTTGCTATGTGCTGATGTAGACAGGGAATAAATTGGGTGTGGTTCCTGGTCTTGTTCTTTCCTTGCTGGGTTGGGATATTGGTGGAGCAGGTTGTTTGAGCAAGTAAATTAGCCATGGGCATGTGGTTTTGTTACCTTTTTACTTTGTTACTTCTAAGGATTATTAATAAATCTTATAAAATATAATATTTGAAATTATTGTATATTAATTTTAATTTTCTATAATGTATTAACCTCCTTGATTGTCATTTTCCTTCCCCTTCATCTTTTAACCTGGCACAGGAAATCTTGCACTGTGTATCACGTAGAATTGGTTTTAGTATCAAAACGTGAATGCAAAGTACTCTGCAACTATAACACATTACATAATTATCAGTTACAATTAGAGTGCTGAATTTTAAGGATTCAAGGCTTAACATTGAGTGAAGGTGATTTGGTTCCTGAAGAAGAGGGTCAGAAGGAGACGAGTCCATCATTTACTTCCAAGTCCTAAATCTGCCCCATATTCAGTTCTAAAAAAGAGATCAGATGGACTCATTTCTATTGATTTAAGCAGGATTCATGAGAAGAGAATGTAAAAGAAGAGATAGATTCCATCCCCTCCCCAAGCTCTATTACAGGCATTCTGCAACATCTGAGTCCACAATGAGGCTGGAAAGCTGAATGAGGGTAGAGCAAGTTTGCCCAAGTAAGCTCAGTACACTTGCTAGAACTTCCGTGTGTGAATTCCATCTCTCCAGGTATTAGGAAGAGTGAGATGGATTATAGCACTCAGGGAAAAGTCCAGCAAGGTACTCAAAAAGTTAATAGCTGATTAATAAGTGTCTAGGGAATGGAGTTGTGGAAATGAATTAAATTGATGGCTCTGGGTGATAGTGAAAATGAAAAGCACACCCAGCATCCACTGGTATGGGTAAAGCTTAAGATAAAGCAGAAGTTGGATGGGGCTGGCTGATGCTATGCTGTAGAAATCAGGCCTTGAGCAAAAATGTCATCTCATCCCAACATCTCTTCCTACCAGGGGAATGTAGGCACAGTACATAAACCACACCGTTCAAATTACCTTATAGTCCCCTTAAACATAATCAGATGCACCCATAGCTAAGAGATTCAATGCCTGGGTCTCTACACAATGCAGCCAGCAAGTATTTCTGTGAGCAACATAAATTCAATATTTGTGGACTTGATCCATGGGAAAGAAGGAAGAAAATAAACACTTCTGTATCTAATACATACCAAGCACTGTGCTAAGCACTTCACAAATATCTAATCCCCACCACAACCCTGGGAATAATATTATTGTCATCCCATTTTACAGTTGGGAAAACTGAGGAAGACAGAGGTTAAGTGAATTGTCCAGGCTTAAACAGCTGGTAAGTGTTTGAGGCCAGTGTTGAATTCTGATCTTCCTGACTCTAGTCTCAATTCTCTATCTACTGCTTCACCTAGCTCCTCTACTTTTGGTTAGGTTCCATTTTGACAAAGATAGCATCTGGTCCTCTAAAATGAGGTTGCCATAGGGGTTCATAAATGTATATTCCATACTGTTTTGAATTAGTGGACTTTGGAGCTCTAAGGGATATTAAGAGAGCTCTAGGTCAACTCTAATTTTTCAGATAGGGAAACTGAGGTCTAGAGAAGTTGGAGTGATTTGCCAAATGATATAGAGTAAGTATAGGTAGTGGCAGAAGCAAATGGCATACAGAAGTGGCAGAGGCAGCAAATGAGCTTTTTGGTGGTTT
The DNA here is from genome assembly GCF_027887165.1 of Monodelphis domestica. Taxonomy (NCBI): domain Eukaryota; kingdom Metazoa; phylum Chordata; class Mammalia; order Didelphimorphia; family Didelphidae; genus Monodelphis; species Monodelphis domestica. Next base: position 429,808,469 of record NC_077229.1, read on the forward strand.
GGTGGTGAGGGTAATGAGGAGCTCTGGCTCTGGCTCAGAAATCAGAGGCTGAAATACTGTCTCTGAAGCTTACTACTTGTGTGACCCCAGTTTCCTCATTTGTAAAATGAGGCAATTAGACTAGATGTACTTTAAGGTCCTTTGAGATAGACCTCTGATCCTATGATTCCAGCTCATGCCTGTCAACATTAGATTCAGCACTCTTTCTACTGTAATTCCTGGTTTACCTATTTTTGCTATGAAAAGAACAAAATGAAATTAATCTCGCTGCTCTTTTAAATTTCTGATTTTGCTTTCTTAGTATCTTTCCCCTTCCTGGCCTTTCACAAGCTGACCAAAGAAAAGGTGTGTCTCTCAGAATGAACACCAGGCTTTAGTCATGGATTAAAGGAACCAGAAGATTTTGGTTATAAGTAAATAGCTCCTGGCTGCTTCTCTTTCCTTTCCTTATATAAACAGGCAAGCTCAAACACAGTGGTTAGAAACCTGGCCTCCGAATTGAAGACTTGGCTTCAGATCCTGCTTCTAACACAGACTGTCTGGGTGACCTTGGTCAAGTCAGTTGTGTGCCATGTTTGTTGCTTAGTCATTTTCAATTGGATGGGACTCTTTGTGATCCCATTTGGAGGTTTTTTGGCAAAGATACTGGAGTAGCTTGCCATTTTCTTCTCCAACTCATTTTGTAAAGGATGAAACTGAGGAAAACAGGGTTAAATGACTTGTATAGGGTCAAACAGCCAGTAAGTGGCTGAATTCAGATTTGAACTCAGGTCTTCCTGGTGCCAGGTCCAACTCTTTTGAAGGCTTGTTGCTTCAGAGAAGGGTTTTGGGCTACATTGGTAAAAGGAGTTTTCTCATCCAAGAATTCCCTAAATGACTAAAATCATAAGATCGATCACCCATGTCTTTATTCTGTAACCTTTCTGAAACACTGTTCTTTTGCTCAGAAACGTTCAATGTTCATGCTTTCTATGAGAAAAAGGCCAAATTACTTGTTAAACCTGCCGTTCATGCCCTTAGAAGTCTGGACCTAACCAACTCTTCTGGCCTTATCTCCTATTGATGGAGAATTATTAAACCATTAAGGCAAAATGACAAGTTTGTCTGTCCTTTTTTTTTTTTTACAGTATAATACTAATGTTGAAAAGAGGCAAGCACTTTGAAAAAAATCAGGTCACTTCAGTTGTGGAATGAGAAAATAGATTTGGCTCTTGAAGTTTCAAAAATAACAAGTAAATTAATTCTGTAGGGATTCTGGGGGTACTTGTATTATCATTGCTTATTCTTGGTGGAGAATTATCCTTTCAAGTCCACATTTTGACATTGGAAGGATGCCAGTATGAAGTCTTCCAGAAGGATTTTCAGGGGCAGCTGGGTGGCTTAGTGAATTGAGAGCCAGGTCTAGAGATGGGAGGTCCTAGGTTCAAATCAGACATTTCCTAGCTGTGCAACCCTGGGCAAGTCACTTAACCCCCATTGCCTGGCCATTACTACTATCTTACCTTGGAACCAATACAGAGCATTGTTTCTAAGACAGAAGGTAAGGGAGAAGAAGAAAGAAGAAGAATAAAAGAAAGAAAGGCTCTTGGCAGAATCTGGGCTATAAAACCATTTTTTTTTATTACAGATCCCATTAGTGGAACATATAGAGTCCTGCTTATAATTACAATTTTAACTAATTGAAGAAAATGTTGAATTTTGGTTAAAGGTGTCTTTTTTTCTCATTCAGCTACATAGTCTCTAAAATCTATCCACAGATGCTTTAGGAAACCATGGACCCCATTAAGAATGTTTATTTTAGAACAACATAGGATGAAACATTTTAACTTTCAAATGAAAATACTTCAAACATTTGGAGACAATTAATATATGTCCAGGAAATGAGGTGGCTCAGTGGATAGCATACTGGGTCTGTAATCAGGAAGACCTGAATTCAAATATAGCCTCAGACACTTAGCCCTGGGAAGTCACTTAGGCTGTGTTTGCCTTAATCCATTGGAGAAGGAAATGGTATCTCTAGCATCTTTACCAAGTAAATTCCAAATGAAGTTTTGAAGAGTTGGACATGACAGAAAACAATTGAACCGGAAATATGTGTCCTCATAGTTTTATTTTTTCTGGAAGGAGGAAATGGACAACTGTGACCTAAATATACAGCTCTCCTTAGGGTTTCCTAATTTCAATCTGTTTGTTAATTTATTATCCTCAGACCTCTGCCTGCAGAGATTTTGAAAATTTCCAACTTTTTTTTTGTCTTAGCTGACTCTTGGCACAACCTTTTAACTTAGGTGGCCCACTGGAAAAATCACAGACTCTTGAGTTAGAGAATCTGAATTCAAGTCTCGTCTCTCTCACTTACTACCTATGTGAGTTTTGGAAAGTCATTTAAGCTCTCTAGTCCTCATTTTCCTCATCTATAAAAGGAGAGGGTTGGACTCTATGGTCTCTAAAAACCTTTCTGCTTCTAAATCTACAATCTCATAATCCCTGGTCTCTGATATCCATTCACCTTATGTTTTGATTCAATTGAACAAATATTTCTCAATATCCATTATGTGCCAGGGGGTTGTATTTAGCACTATGGAGACAAAACAAAACAAAACAAAACAAAACAAAACAAGAGTCCCTATGCTCAAAGGACTTACATTCTAGTGGAGTGAGGATGGGTGAGATACAAGCAGATATAAAGAATATAGCAAATAAATTCAAAAGACAGCAAGTATCTATAGCAACCTTTGTCAAATAACACCTAGCATCTTCTAAAGGGTAACTTCCATGGATTACAAAATAGTCATGGGGAAAGAAGTTCATAAACCTAAGAACAAAGCACTTAGGCAGTAGTAGTGGGCTATTTAAAGATCAAAGTTTGGGGAAGTAAACATTTGTGCTGTAAAAGAGGCTCACACCATAAATTAGCTTCTATAGTATTGCTAAAAACATAAATATGATATGACCCAAGTACACACTGAGAAAGTGACATTGGAGATGGGTCATATTGATCAAATTGAAAGGAGACCCTAAATTAAGCAGTAACTACATCCCACTCCACTTAATTTACAGTTTAGAGTATTTTGAAATTTAAAATTTAATTCAGAGGGATGAATGGTGACCAAAGGGTTTTCTTGGCTATGGAACTGTGAGAGTGGAACGTATCCTTCTAGAATAATATGATAAAAACCATTTCTCTCTCTCTCTCTCTCTCTCTCTCTCTCTCTCTCTCTCTCTCTCTCTCACTCTCTTTCTTACTCTCTCTCTTTCTTTTTCTCTCTCTTTCCCTCTCTCTTTCTTTCTCTTCACTGTTTCTTCCTCCTTTCCCTGCTTCCCCAGCTTTCTCTTCCTTTCTTCCTCCTTTCCTTCCTTCTGCATAAACTACAAATCAGATTAAAAGCCAAATTATTCAAGTTCCAGATAGAGTTGTGATGCAGTGGAGCCTAGAGGAGAGAAGGCTTTGGATAAAGATATAAAGGAGACATGACAACTGTCTTCAGGCATTTGAAGGGTTGACACTTGTAGCATATATCACCTATCTGCTTCATCCTTGAGGACAAAATCAGAAGCAATGGGTGAAGGTGTGAATTGGCCAATTTAGGCTTGGTGCCAGTAAAAAGTTGCCAGCAATTAGAACTAAACAAAAGTGGAGTGGCCTACCTAAAAAATTAGTGGCTTTCCTGTAATTGGAGACCTTTGAGCAGAGACTGGAGGACTATTTTTGCCTAGTACAGCTAGATCTGAATTAGTATGGTTAATGCATTCCCTAAAGTTGTTTTACGTCTTTTAATACACACTATTTAAAATAATAATGATTTAAAATACAGTACTTTGTACTGGCCAAAATATGTGATTCCAGAATAATGAGCCTACATAGGGGAATCATTATCAATGCTGATCAGGACCTAGTTGTATGTTACTGGGGCATTGTATTCCTTTGGCATATGAGTTGGATCAGATGGCCACTGAAGTGAATTTAAACTTTAATTTTTTTAATGAATTTATTAAAAATTTATAATACTCTGTATACTTATTTATGTGTAATTCCTCCATGATTGTCCATTTTACTTATGCTGGGAGCAACTTGGAGGAACTTACAGGAGAGGTTGCTGTAAAATTTAACAAATGATAGAAGGTAACTATTAAAATCAGGGAATTGCTCTTCTAAAAGAACAGATTTGCCCATGTAGAAAGATTTATGGCTGCCCTCAAGCTTGTTTTTGACTCCTTGTTTCCTTTGAAGACAGAGGGTTTTGCCCTGTCTTAAATGTCTGTTTTCTAATTTGGGGATCCAGCCCTTGTTTTGCCCACAGGATCTCTTCTATTGCCTTTAGCAACTGCAAAACGAAACAAAATATACACGTAAGCATCCAAACCAAACACTACGTGCTTTGAGATCAAAAAGTTCATTTTCCAAAGCTCATGAAATTAAATTAATCTTTTAATAACTATGTTGGGCTTCATGATGATGCGAAACTTGTGTGGACTCCTGGTCTGGTCAGGTCATTAACACTTGTAGAACCAGAGGGGCAGAGATGAGGGACTGGGTCAGTCCTTACAAACAGGTCTCCAAAGAGCCTTAGTCAAATAATGGACCTTCTGTTCTGTTCCTTCTCTATGACTATGTATGACTGATTTCTTGACTTGTTCCTTCACTTTGAGACCAACAGCAAAGTTCACACTATCCCTTCTGTCTTCTTGACCTTCACATCTTACAAAGGACTTGATCACCTGACTCTGACATTGGTCACTCCCTATCTGAATAGCCATTTTTAAATGGGGGACTACTTATAATTGACTTCAGAAATGGCTGACCTTGAAAAATGAAGCCGAATGTGATTTCTTTTTATGTTTGGCTTGGATTGTTTGGTCCCTGTCCTCATATCAATTCTGTGATCTAAGCGATGCCACATGCCAAGTCACTAAAAAGAACAATTTTTTGATTACTAAAAATATCAGTTGTCAAATGTTGTGGTAAAAGCATTAAATTAGAATCATTTTAAGGTTCTTTTGGTATTGAAAAATTACCAATTCCTGAGGTACCTGAAGATTATTTTGTGAATGCAGTTCATTGTTTTTCTGCCATATTCTCTTCATTCACTGCATACAGCCAGATGGTTAGGCAATTCTTCCTGATCACTTAACAGAGATGAACAGTTCACTTTATGATAAGCCAATTCATTTTCAAAAAGTTCTAATTGTCACAGTTATTTCTCATTTCGAATTTTTTAAAAGTAACCTTGTTTAAAGTCCACTCATTGTCAATTAGCTAATCAATTATCATTTATTAAATGCTTACTATGTGCCAAGCACAAAGATCTGGGTATACAAAGACAAAAGAAACAGTCATTGCTATCAAGGAGCTTACATTCTATCAGCAGAAAACCCAGCTAAATATATAGGTAAATATCAAATATATATTAAGTACAACTATTTCTGGAGAGAAGGGGTCTTCTAAAAGCATTTTTGGAAGGGTCTAGGACCTCATGTAGGTCATATAGTCTGAGCAGTCATTTAAAGGAAGCCAGGGTTCTTAGAGGCCAAGAGAAAGAGAAAATTCATTCTTGGTAGTGGGTTAGCCTGGGCAAAGGCATGGACATAGGAAATGAAATCTGATGGGTGAATCCCTTTCAAGATTATAGAGAACCTTTTGAAAAAGCATTTTAAATACCTAATTGGCAAGAGGCTCACATTAACTATATTTCTCACTGTAATTATACTAATATCATGGGAAAAGGTGGGCTGGACTAAAAGGAGAGCACTAGAGTTTTGAGATTCCTGCCATTCTTACTTGATATTTAAAAAGAGTTTAAGTAAATATAGGCTTAACTACTGAAAGTTTAATTTGATTGTGATTGTGAAACTGATGGTGAAGTATAAAATTGCTCTTAAGGATATGTACAGTTAAAAATCAATTAGCTATATAATTTGGTTAGGCTTTATTCTTTAAAAAATTCTTTTAAAGTTTCTCTCTATGTAAAGATATAATGATATTTCACCATGCTGTATAATGATGGTGGCTGGTGTAATGGTCTTCAGATACATGCAATAGGGTTACTTAGTGATGATGTTGCCTCAAAAAAAGAGATTCTTTTCTTATTCTAAGAGTAAATAGCCCTACTTGGACAGGATCCAACACATGTCATGGTTTATGCTGATGGAAAGGAAACAAGTATCTGAAATTATATTTATGCAAAATGTAAATATGTATATAGTTAGTTCCATAAGGTCTTAGACAAATAGAAAGATCAATAGATATTTCTATTTGACTGATGTCAGGATGTGGAGCAATGTATATTATTGTATTATATGTAAATAATCTCTATAAATAATGTATATACTATAATTAGGTTAGTAACATAGTGATGGAGTTTGTAATTATTTAGCATAGCATGTATATATGTTGTACATAAGATTAGGTTATAGATTAGACTAGAGATTTAGATAATAGTTATAACAAGTAGAGAATGGATTAGGAGTAAGTTAAGTTAAACATAGCATAGACAATTAGTTATACATAGGAATAGACTTAAGCTGCATTTGCATTATTATTATATTTATTATATTATTATAAGATATTAAACTTTTAATTGTTTACTGTAAAGCTGATGCTGAAATTGTGTTTAATGGAAATATATATGCATATATATGATAGTCTGCAAATAATAATAATACATATATATATTAGGAAAACTATTTGTTTTAGTTAACTTAGCAAGAGTAAGTAATATTAGCACTAAGATTCAAATTTTTTGTAATGGTTTTGTTTAAACATTTATTGTAGTAAATTTATTGTAAAATCTTAAAACTACCCCTACCCAAACTTTCCTGTATAGAATTCCTTAGAGTAGATTTAGTAAATTGGTAACTATAATAAAAATAAGTGACCTTGAGAAGGTCACAACAAAAAAAAGGGGGGAATGATTACAGAAAGGAAAGAAGAACAAGTTCTGAACTTTCTGCCACTGTGTTGGAATAAGCAAGAGTGGGAATATTAAAGAGGGAGGAAATTGTCAAGACTGATAGTTGGTGGGGGAAGGGGAAACTTGGAGTGGCAGTTGGTCTTGTGACTAGGAACACTTCCTTCCTGGCATCGGAAGTGTGAGGAGCTTTTCTTCGAAGTCTCAGGATTGAGGTGCCTCTACTTGCTTCAGATGAAGAGATGGCCCAATAAGCTCTGAAGGTCAGAACTGTTCTTGTTGCTTGCTGTCTACTGCTACAAAGCTAGCACAGACATAGCGTAGAAGGGAGTGGGAGAAACCCTCTACCAGCCTGTGAGGCCTGGCCTCAACTCCAAAGCTGAGAAAGACTCCAACCTTGTTTAGGGACATCCCTCTTCACTTTTCCCTGATTCCTCTCCAATCTGAACTGGTTATTAAATTTTTATCTTATTTGGATATCACAGTCAGATAAGTGGACTATCTTTTCTGGGCATAGAGGGAGGTGAACCTCAGTTCAGTCATCCAATTACAAACGGTACTTATCGGACCCCTGCTGGGTGACCAAAATCTGGGGGAAAGGCTTGTCCCTCAGGAGGGTCCATGTTTAGCCTGCTCTGGGGCAACTTCAGCAGCAATCCAGTGAGGAAACATCCCCACAGGTTATCATTAGTGGCTCATTTCTTGGACACCCCATTTTGGTCAAAAACAGCCTCTCGGCAGGGGCCATCTCTCTCCTTTTCCTCACCGGCAGCCATATTCCCTCTCTCCCTTCAACTCCTCCATACCCTGTTACAGCCTTACTTATCCCCTGTTTTTTCAATCCCCCCCATCTTTCCCTATAAATATTACATGCTGTACATGGACCATGTACTATGAAATATGATGTTATAAAGAGATTCCAAAAAATTATTTTGCTTTTTAAAGTGACCTATGACCAAGCTGGATAACAGAATGTTTCCACAATTCATTAATTCCTAAGGAATATCATACTACTTAGGAAATGGAGCTTTATATTTTGAATAAAAAATTCATGACAAATTCTCTTAAAAAAACATATTTGACTTTTGTCTATGTCCTTGACAATAATTTGTCTACAATTTTTTTATTTAGACAGTGGTAAGGGGTTAAGTGACTTGCCCAGCGTCACATACCTAGGAAGTGTCTGAGTCCAGATTTGAACCCAGGACCTCCTATCTCTGGGCCAGACTCTCAATCCACTGAGCCACTTAGCTGCTCCCAGGTACTTAAAAAGAAAAAAAACCCGATGGTATAGTGAAGCCATGCTAAGTGAACCACGATATAGTGAGAGAAGACTGTATACATTTTTCTCAGTAATACATTGTATCTTCACAAAAATGACCCTGTATTGGGGCATAAAATCTATCAAAATACAGAAAAGCAAAAATGTTATTTATGGACCATAGTGCAATAAAAATTGCACTCAATAAAAAGAACTCAAAACAAAATTCATCATCTTTCCCGCAAAATATTCTTCATCTTCTGAACTTCCATTGTTTTTCCAATTTCTTAGTTTTCAAATAATAGTAATATTTCTCTCTACTTGTTTCTCATATTCAATTCATTGCCAGATCTTGTAATTCTTTTTTTTTTAATTTCTTACATATAGGGACTTCCAGGTAAGCATGGCGGTAGCCTAGACAGGGGACACTTCCTCTCCTCAGACCCACTGATATAGACTACCTCAAAAGATCCAAAAAAACATTTTCATAAGAATGAAGGGACTCTACAGTAGGGTGCAACATTAAAGGTACATGGGATTTGGGCATTTCCACACTATAGGGGGGTAAAAAGCTCCCACCTAAATGTGAGCTGATCTACCCTCCCCACCCCACCTACAGAGCCAGAGTCGGATCCAGAGTCAGAGCCAGAGTCAGAGCCAGCCTGTGCCAGAATCAGAAAGTGAGAGAGGGGCACCTCTAGAATGAGCAAGGAGAAGCTCTAGGTCTTGAGAGCTGAATAAGACCACCAAGGACCTACCCCCTGAGAGCAGTTATACATGAAACCCCGGCAGGCAGGCGGGGGAGCGCAGATCTTGGGCACTCAGAGCCAGTGAGCACCAGAGTCAGCAAGTGAGTGAGGAGTATCTCTGAAGTGAGCAAGGGGCTCCTGCAGGTCTTGGGAGCTGACTAAGACCACCAAGGACCTAACCCTGAGAGCAATTACAACTGATATCCCAGCAGACAGGGGAGCACAAACTGTGGGTGCCCCTAGGAAGGTACCACAACTACAGAGATTCAAGAGCTTGGCTCAAGAGCCTTGTTCTCTAACTCCATACACAGAGAACCTGCCCAGCTCACTCTGATTTCTGATGAAAAAGGGAAGGTAAATCTTCCACAGTGATGTGGAATTACACACAGGAAGCCCAAACTCCTTCCAAAAAAAAAAAGCAAAAAAAGGCAGTGACCCTCAAAAATTTTTATGGAGGGAAAACTCAGGCTACAGAGTAGATACAGGAGGAAATTCAAACAAAAACAAAACCCTCTAAAAAATGGAAATTGTCCACAAGCTCTGGAAGAATTTAAATTGGAGTTTATCAAAAAGATGGAAGCCTTCTGGCAAGATAAGTGGGAAATGGTTCAAAAAGAAAATTAAAAAATTACATCACAAAACCAAAAAATTATAGCTGAAAATCAAAAGGTTAAAGCAGAAAACCAGTCCTTAAAGACCAGAATTGAGCAACTGGAAACCAATGATCCTGCAGAACAGCAAGAATTAATAAAAAAGTCAAAAGAATGACAAAATAGAAGAAAACATAAAATATATCACTGACAAGGTGACAGATCAGGAAAACAGGGGAAGGAGAGGCAATTTGAGAATCATTAATCTACCTGAAAATCCAGAAATAAACAGAAATCTTGACATCATACTACAAGAAATCATCCAAGAAAACTGTCCTGATGTTCTTGAACAAGGGGGCAAAATAGACACTGAAAGAATTCATAGAACACTCACTATACTAAATCCCCAAAAGACAACTTCCAGGAATGTAACTGCCACATTACAGAGCTTTCATGCTAAGGAGAAAATTCTACAAGAAGCCAAAAAGAGACAATTCAGATACCAAGGAGCACCAATCAGGATCACATGAGACCTGGTAGCTTCCACACTAATGGACCCCAAGGCCTGGAACATGATATTCAGAAAGGCAAGAGAACTGGGTCTTCAACCAAGAATCACCTATCCATCAAAACTGACTATATACTTCCAGGGGAAAGTATGGGCATTCAACAAAATAGAAGATTTTCAAGTATATGTAAAGAAAAGACCAAAACTAAGTTGAAAGTTTGATATCCAAAGACAAATATCAAGAGAAACATGAAAAGGTAAATAAGAAAAAGAGGGAAAAGGAGAAAGATGTTTTATTTTTTATTCAAACTTTCTTCTTTAAGGGCCGCAATTAGATCAAATTATATATATATTAATATATAGGGGAAATGTTATTTGTAACTTTCAAAAACTGTATTCATTATAACAGTAATTATAAGAATCACTTATAGGAAAAGATTGGGGTATTAAGGGCTATAAAATGATATGCAATAAAAGAAAAAGGGGGGGAATCTAAGAGGAAATAAAATAAATAGAATAATCTTTTTCACACAAAGATACACATGGGTAGGGGAGGGGAAGAATACTCTTGTAAGAAGGAGAGGAAGAGAGTGCTAATAGATAATATTTAAACCTTACTCTCAGTGAAATCAACTCTGAGACTGAAGAGCATCTAGATCCATTGGGATCTTGAATTCTATCTTATCCTACAGGGTAAGGGAGATGGTAAAACTAAGGGGGGAAGGGGAGGGAGTACAAAAAATGGAGGGATGGAGAAGGGGGAGAGAACTTAACAGACCCTAAAAAAAAACAAGAAGGGAACAAAAAGGGAGGGACCAGAAAGTGAAGCATATCAAGGGAGATTAGGGGGATTGATTAAAAGTAAACCACTGGTTTAAAAGGATATAGCAAAAGAAGAAAGGACAGAACTAGGAGAGGATATCAAAATGCTAGGGAATTCACAAGTGACAATCAAAACTTTGAATGTCAATGGGATGAACTCACCCATAAAATGTAGACGAATAGGAGAGTGGATTAGAATCCAAAACCCTACCATATGTTGTCTACAAAAAACACACATGAGGTGGATAGATACTCACAAGGTCAGAATTAAAGGTTGAGCAATACCTGTTGGGCCTCAACTGATAGAAAGAAGGCAGGAGTTGCAATCATGATATCTGACAAAGTCAAAATAAAAACAGACCTGATTAAAAGGGATAGGGAAGGTAAATATATTTTGTTAAAAGGGACTATAGACAATGAGAAAATGTCACTAATCAACATGTATACACCAAATGGTGTAGCACCAAAATTTCTAATTGAAAAACTAGTAGAATTGAAGGAGGAAATAGCTAGTAAAACTATACTAGTGGGAGACCTGAACCTATCACTATCAAATTTAGACAAATCAAATAAAAAATAAATAAGAAAGAGGTAAAAGATTAATGAAATCTTAGAAAAAATTAGAGTTAATAGATATGTGGAGAAAAATAAATAGGGACAAAAAGGAATACACCTTCTTTTCAGCAGCACATGGTACATTCACAAAGATTAACCATATACTAGGTCATAAAAACATGGCATACAAATACAGAAAAGCAGAAATAATTAATGCAACCTTTTCACATCATAAGGCAATAAGAGTACATGGAGAGCCAAATCAAAAATTAATTGGAAATTAAAAAATATGATCTTCTAAAATTGATTAGAGAACAAATCATAGAAATGATCAATAATTTAATTGATGAAAATGACAATGATGAGACATTCTTTCAAAATCTATGCGATGAAACCAAAGCAGTACTCAGGGGAAAATTTATATCTTTGAGATCATATATTAACAAATTAGGGAGTGCAGAGGTCAATGAATTGGACATGCAAATCAAAAAACTTGAAAGCAAACAAATTAAAAATCCCCAGAAGAAAACCAAACTAGAGATCCTAAAAATTAAGGGAGAAATTAATAAAATCAAAAGTGATAGAACTATTGAACTAATAAATAAGACTAGAGTTCCGGGTAATCATGGCTGCAATCTAGATGCCACACGCTTCCTCTCCCCGGCACCGAACGAAATAGACTACATCAAAGGAGCATAAAAATCACCTTTGGAGGAACAGAAGGACTCCCCAGTACTCCCCAGTACCCCACAGAGGCAAAGGTATGTGGGGTTTGAACATTTCCACACTTAATAAGAAGGAGGAAAAGCTTGCACAGAAACGTGAACTGAGCGGCCCTCCCCCCCCACCTCCCCCACCAAACCAGAGTGAGCTACCGGAGTGCTCACTGGGACAGCGAGTGAGTGGGGAACGTCTCTGTCTGGGGGGGCACTCCAGGGTCTTTGGGATCTGGGGACTGCCAGGAAAAAACACAGGAGAATCTTGCTCCGAGCAAAGGGGGCCCAGGGAGCTGTACTCGGGGAGGTTGCGCTGAGCATCTGGGCGGAGCTAAACACCAGGGGCGGACCACACACTGATTATCTGGGCAGAGCTGAACACCTGGGCAGTGTGGCTGTGATCAGGGGCCCAGCACTCTAAGAAACCCCGGAGGCTGGGAAGAACTAGTCTGAGGCAACCTAAATTCACAGAAAATCTGCCCATATCACCTAGACCCCAGACCAAAAAGGAAAGGGGAATAAAACCACCAAAGGGATGGCTCACATGGCCCAAAATCAAGCTTCCAGGAAGAAAGGGAAAAAGGTGACTATTGAAAACTTTTATGGTGGAAGTACCCAAGGAAAAGAGGAGAATGAGGAGAAATCCAAAAAAAATCAGAACATGCCTCCCAAAATGGAAACTATCAACAAGCTCTGGAAGATCTCAAACTGGAACTTACCCAAAAGATGGAAACCTGGAAAGAAAAATGGGAGAAAGAGATCAGCAGTCTGACAGATAAGACTGCTCAATTGGAAAAAGAGCTCGAAGCATTCTATAGAAGGGCAGACAAAGCTGAAAAGCAAAACCAGTCCCTAACGACCAGAATTAAGCAACTCAAAGAGAGTAAGATCATAAAACAGCAAGAATCAATAAAGCAAAACCAAAACATTAATGAATTAGAAGAAAACATAAAATATCTCACTGAAAAAGTCACAGACTTGGAAAACAGAAGAATAGACAACCTCCGAATTATCGGTTTCCCAGAAAACCAGAGATAAACAATAAACTCGATGTTATTCTACAGGAGATTATTAAAAGAAAATTGCCCATGTGTTCTGGAGCAAGGGGGAAAAATAGAAATAGGAAGTGTTCAAAGAACACCCTCTATACCAAACCCCCAAAAGACAACCCCTAGGAATGTAATTGCCAAATTCAAGAGCTTCCAAGAAAAGGAGAAAATCCTACAAGAAGCCAAGAAGAGGAGCTTCAGATATAGGGGGGTTCCCATAAGGATCACACATGACTTAGCGGCTAACACACTAAGAGACCGCAAAGCATGGAACACAATATTTAGAAAGGCAAGAGAACTGGGTCTCCAACCAAGAATCAACTACCCAGCAAAACTGACTATATACTTCCAGGGGAAAGTATGGGCATTCAACAAAATAGAAGATTTCCAAGCATTTGCTAAGAAAAGACCAGAACTTAGTGGAAAATTTGATATCCAAGCACAGAAAGCAAGAGAAACATGAAAAGGTAAATATGAAAGAAAGGGAAAAGGAGATAAATCTTATCTTTTTCTTTAAGTCAAACTCTCTTCTATAAGGACTACATTTACATCAAATTATATATATATATTAATATGTGGGGAAAATGTTTTGTGTAACTCTTAAAAATTGTATGCATCATAAGAGTAGTTAGAAGAAACATGCATAGGGAAAGATTGGGGCATTAAGAAGATTTGGGGAAAGTGGGGGCAAAGAAAGGAAAAGGGAGGGGGGAACCGTCAATAACACTGAGATTTACTTCAAGAAATTGGGGGGGGACTTAATAGAATAATCTTTCCCATATAAAGATACACATAGGAAGGGGAGGGGAAGAACTCTCATATGAGAAGGAGAGTAAGAGAGCGTGAAGTGGTATTACTTAAACCTTACTCTCAGTGAAATCAACTCTGAGAAGGAAGAACATCTAGATCCAGTGGGATCCTGAATTCTATCTTATCAAATAGGGCAAGAAAGAAAGGAAAATTAAGGAGGGGGAGAGGGGAGGAAGTATAAAAAGAGAGGGAAAGAGAGGGGGGAGGGGAAGGGAGCATAAAAAGGGAGGGGCTAGAAAGGGAAGCATCTCAAGGGAGGGGACTAGGAGGACTGACCTAAAGTAAATCACTGGTTCAAAAGGAGATAGCTAAAGAAGAAAGGTCAGAACTAGGGGAAGATATCAAAATGCCAGCGAGTCCACAAATGACAATCATAACTTTGAATGTGAATGGGATGAACTCACCCATAAAATGTAGACAAATAGCAGATTGGATTAGAACCCCAAACCCTACCATTTGTTGTCTTCAAGAAACACATATGAGGCGGGGTGACACTCACAAGGTTAGAATTAAAGGATGGAATAAGACCTTTTGGGCCTCAACTGATAGAAAGAAGGCAGGAGTTGCAATCATGATATCTGACAAAGTTAAAGCAAAAATAGACCTGATCAAAAGGGATAGGGAAGGTAAATATATTCTGTTAAAAGGGAGTATAGACAATGAGGAAATATCACTAATCAACATGTATGCACCAAACAGAATAACATCCAAATTTTTAATACAGATACTAGGAGAATTGAGGAGGAAATAGACAGTAAAACTATATTAGTGGGAGACTTGAACCAACCACTATCAAATTTAGATAAATCAAACCAAAAAATAAGCAAGAAAGAGGTAAAAGAGGTGAATGAAATCTTAGAAAAATTAGAGTTACTAGACATATGGAGAAAAATAAATAGGGACAAAAAGGAATACACCTTCTTTTCAGCACCACATGGCACATTCACAAAAATAAATCATACACTAGGTCACAGAAACATGGCACTCAAATGCAGAAAAGCAGAAATAATAAATGCAGCCTTTTCAGATCACAAGGCAATAAAAATATTGATCGGCAAGGGTATATGGAGAGCCAAATAAAACATTAATTGGAAATTAAATAATATGATACTCCAAAATCAGTTAGTTAGAGAAGAAATCATAGAAACAATTAATAATTTTGTTGAGGAAAATGACAAAGGCAAGACATCCTTTCAAACCTTATGGAATGCAGCCAAGGAAGTACTTAGAGGAAAATTCATATCCCTGAGTGCATATATTAACAAATTAGGGAGGACAGAGATTAAGGAACTGGAAATGCAAATCAAAAAACTTAAGAACGAAAAAATTAAAACCCCCCAGAAGAAAACCAAACTAGAGATCCTAAAAATTAAGGGAGAAATTAATAAAATCGAAAGTGACAGAACTATTGAGCTAATAAACAAGACTAGAAGCTGGTACTTTGAAAAAACAGACAAAACAGACAAAGTACTGGTCAATCTAATTTAAAAAAAGGAAAGAAGAAAGGCAAATTAACAGCATGAAGGATGAAAACGGCTATCTCACCTCTAATGAAGAAGAAATTAAGGCAATCATTAAAAACTACTTTGCCCAACTATATGGCAATAAATATACCAACCTAGGTGATATGGATAAATATTTACAAAAATATAAATTGCCTAGACTAACAGAAGAAGAAATAGATTTCTTAAATAATCCCATATCAGAAAAAAGAAATCCAACAGGCCATCAAAGAACTTCCTAAGAAATAATCCCCAGGGCCTGAAGGATTCACCAGTGAATTCTATCAAACCTTCAAAGAACAGCTAACTCCAATACTATACAAACTATTTGACATAATAAGCAAAGAGGGAGTTCTACCAAACTCCTTTTATGACACAAACATGGTACTAATTCCAAAGCCAGGCAGGCCAAAAACAGAGAAAGAAAATTATAGACCAATCTCCCTAATGAATATAGATGCAAAAATCTTAAATAGGATAGCAAAAAGACTCCAGCAAATTATCAGAAGGGTCATCCACCATGATCAAGTAGGATTCATACCAGGGATGCAGGGCTGGTTCAATATTAGGAAAACTATCCACATAATTGACCACATCAACAAGTAAACCAACAAGAACCACATGATTATCTCAATAGACGCAGAAAAAGCCTTTGATAAAATACAACACCCATTCCTACTAAAAACACTAGAAAGCATAGGAATAGAAGGGTCGTTCCTAAAAATAATAAATGGTATATATCTAAAACCATCAACTCATATCATCTGCAATGGGGATAAACTAAATCCATTCCCATTAAGATCAGGAGTGAAACAAGGATGCCCATTATCACCTCTATTATTTGACATTGTATTAGAAACACTAGGAGTAGCAATTAGAGAAGAAAAAGAAATTGAAGGCATTGAAATAGGCAAGGAGGAGACCAAATTATCACTTTTTGCAGATGACATGATGTTCTACTTAAAGAATCCTAGAGATTCAACCAAAAAGCTAATCGAAATAATCAACAACTTTAGCAAAGTTGCAGGATACAAAATAAACCCACATAAGTCATCAGAATTTCTATATAATTCCAACACAGCTCAGCAGCAAGAACTAGAAAGAGAAATCCCATTCAAAATTACCTTAGACAAAATAAAATACTTAGGAATCTATCTCCTGAGACAAACACAGGAACTATATGAACACAACTACAAAACACTTTCCACACAACTAAAACTAGACTTGAACAATTGGAAGAACATTAACTGCTCATGGGTAGGAAGAGCCAATATAATAAAAATGACCATCCTACCCAAACTCATCTATCTATTTAGTGCCATACCCATGGAACTTCCAAAATTTTTTTTTACTGATTTAGAAAAAACCATAACAAAGTTCATTTGGAAGAACAAAAGATCAAGGATATCCAGGGAAATAATGAAAAAAAATACAAAGGAAGGGGGCCTTGCAGTCCCAGATCTCAGGCTATATTATAAAGCAGCGGTCAACAAAACAATCTGGTACTGGCTAAGAGACAGAAAGGAGGATCAGTAGAATAGACTGGGGGCAAGCGACCTCAGCAAGACAGTATATGACAAACCCAAAGATCTCAGTTTTTGGGACAAAAATTCACTATTTCATAAAAACTGCTGGGACAATTGGAGGACAGTGTGGGAAAGATTAGGTTTAGATCAACACCTCACACCCTACACCAAGATAAATTCAAAATGGGTGAATGACTTGAACATAAAGAAGGAAACTATAAGAAAATTAGGCGAACACAGAATAGCATACATGTCAGACCTTTGGGAAGGGAAAGACTTCAAAACTAAGCAAGACGTAGAAAGAGTTACAAAATGCAAAATAAATAATCTGGAATACATCAAATTAAAAAGTTTTTGTACAAACAAAATCAATGTAACCAAAATCAGAAGGGTAGCAACAAATTGGGAAACAATCTTCATAAAAACCTCTGACAAAGGTTTAATTACTCAAATTTATAAATAACTAAATCAATTGTACAAAAAATCAAGCCATTCTCCAATGGATAAATGGGCAAGGGACATGAACAGGCAGTTCTCAGCCAAAGAAATCAAAAGTATTAATAAGCACATGAAAAAGTGCTCTACATCTCTTATAATCAGAGAGATGCAAATCAAAACAACTCTGAGGTATCACCTCACACCTAGCAGATTGTCTAACATGACAGCTATGGAAACTAATGAATGCTGGAGGGGATGTGGCAAAGTGGGGACACTAATTAATTGCTGGTGGAGTTGTGAATTGATCCAGCCATTCTGGAGGGCAATTTGGAACTATGCACAAAGGGTGATAAAAGACTGTCTGCCCTTTGATCCAGCTATAGCACTGCTGGGTTTGTACCCCAAAGAGATAATAAGGAAGAAGACCTGTACAAGAATATTCATAGCTGCACTCTTTGTGGTGGCCAAAAATTGGAAAAACGAGGGGATGCCCTTCAGTTGGAGAATGGCTGAACAAATTGTGGTATATGTTGGTGATGGAATACTATTGTGCTAAAAGGAATAATAAAGTAGAGGAATTCCATGGAGACTGGAACAACCTCCAGGAAGTGATGCAGAGTGAAAGGAGCAGAACCAGGAAAACATTGTACACAGAGACTGATACATTGTGGTACAATCGAAGGTGATGGACTTCTCCATTAGTGGCAATGCAATGTCCCTGAACAATCTGCAGGGATCTAAAAAATACTATCCACAAGCAGAGGATAAACTGTGGGAGTAAAAACACAGATGAAAAACAACTGCTTGACTACAGGGTTGGAGGGGATATGACTGAGGATAGACTCTAAATGAACACTCTAATGCAAATACCAACAACAGAGAAATGGGTTCGAGTCAAGAACACATATGATAACCAGTGGAATTGTGCGTCGGCTATGGGAGAGGGAAAGGTGGTGGGAGGGGGGGAGGGGAGGAAAAGAAAATGATCTTTGTTTCCAGTGAATAATGTTTGGAAATGACCAAATAAGATAATGTTTAAAATTTAAAAATAAATAAATAAATAAGACCAGAAGGTGGTATTTTGAAAAAGAAAACAAACAAAATAGACAATGTACTTGTCAATCTAATTTTAAAAAGGAAAGAAGAAAATCAAATTAACAGTGTCATAGGTGAAAAGGGAGAACTCACCTCCAATGAAGAGGAAATTAAGGCAATCATTAAAAAATATTTTGCCCAATTATATGGCAATAAACATGCCATTCCAGGTGATATGGATGAATATTTACAAAAATATAAAGTGCCTAGATTAACAGAAGAAGAAATAGATTTCTTAAATAATCCCATATCAGAAAAAAGAAATCCAACAGGCCATCAAAGAACTTCCTAAGAAAAAAACCCCAGAGCCAGATGTATTTACAAGTGAATTCTATCAAACATACAAAGAACAGCTAATCCCAATATTATACAAACTATTTGACAGAATATGCAAAGAAGGATTTCTACCAAATTCCTTTTATGACACAAACATGGTACTGATTCTGAAGTCAGGCAGGTCAAAAATGGAGAAATAAAACTATAGACCAATCTCCTTAATGAACATAGATGCAAAATTATTAAATAGGATACTAGCAAAAAGACTCCAGCAAGTCATCACGAGGGTTATTCACTATGATCAGGTGGGGTTCATACCAGGAATGCAAGGATGGTTCAATATTAGGAAAACCATTCACATAATTGACCATATCAACAAGCAAACCAACAAAAATCACATGATTATCTCAATAGATGCATAAAAAGCCTTTGATAAAATACAACACTCATTCCTATTAAAAACACTAGAAAGTATACGAATAGAAGTGTCTTTCCTAAAAATAATAAAGAGCATCTATCTAAAACCATCAGCCAACATCATCTGCAATGGGGATAAACTAGATGCATTCCCAATAAGATCAGGAGTGAAACAAGGATGCCCATTATCACCTCTACTATTTGACATTGTACTAGAAACACTAGCAATAGCAATTAGAGAAGAAAAAGAAATTGAAGGTATTGAAATTGGCAACGAAGAGACCAAGCTATAGCTCTTTGCAGATGATATGATGGTCTACTTAAAGAATTCTAGAGAATTAACTAAAAAGCTAGTGGAAATAATCAACAACTTTAGCAAAGTTGTAGGATATAAAATAAACCCACATAATTCATCAGAATTTCTATTTATCTCCAACACATCTTGGCAGCAGTAATTAGAAAGAGAAATTCCATTCAAAATCACCCTAGGCAATATAAAATACTTAGGAATCTATCTGCCGAGACAAGCACAGGAAAATATGAACACAACTACAAAACTCTCTCCATACAACTAAAACTAGATCTGAGCAATTGGAAAAAACATTAACCGTTCATGGGTAGGACGAGTTAACATAATAAAAATGACCATCTCACCCAAACTTATCTATTTATTTATTGCCATACCCATCAAACTTCCAAAAAAACTTCTTTACTGAATTAGAAAAAAAATAACAAAGTTTATTTGGAAGAACAAAAGATCAAGGATATCCAGGGAAATAATGAAAAAAAATACAAAGGAAGGTGGCATTGCATTACCAGATCTCAAACTATACTATAAAGTAGTGGTCATCAAAATAATTTGGTACTGGCTGAGAGACAGAAAGGAGGATCAGTGGAATAAACTTGGGGTAAGTGACTTTAGCAAGACAGTTTATGACAAACCTGAAGACCCCAGCTTTTGGGACAAAAATCCAGTATTTGATAAAAACTGTTGGGAATATTGGAAGACAGTGTGGGAGAGATTAGGTTTGGATCACAACACCTTTCACCCTACACCAAGATAAACTCCAAATGGGTGAATGACTTGAACATAAAGAAGGAAACTACAAGTAAATTTTGTGAACACAGATTAGTATACATGTCAGACCTTTGGGAAGGGAAAAAATTTAAAACCAAGCAAGACTTAGAAAGAGTCACAAAATATAAAATAAATAATTTTGACTACATCAAATTAAAAAAGTTTTTGTACAAACAAAACCAATTTAAACAAAATCAGAAGGGAAATAACTGGGAAACAATCTTCATAACAAAAACCTGTGACAAAGGTCTAATTACTCAAATTTACAAAGAGATAAATCAATTGTACAAAAAAATCAAGCCATTCTCCAATTGATAAATGGGCAAGGGAAATGAATAGGCAATTTTCAGTTAGAGAAATCAAAATGATTAATAAGAGCATATATTATAATCAGAGAGATGCAAATCAAAACAACTCTGAGGTATCACCTCACACCTAGCAGATTGGCTAACATGACAGCAAAGGAAAGTAATGAATGCTGGAGGGGAGGTGGAGTTGTGAATTGATTCAACCATTCTGAAGGGCAATTTGGAACTATGCCCAAAGGGTGATAAAAGACTGTCTGCCCTTTGATCCAGCCATAGCACTGCTGGGTTTGTACCCCAAAGAGATCATAAGGAAAAAGACTTGTACAAGAATATTCATAGCTGAGCTCTTTGTGGTGGCAAAAAATTGGAAAATGAGGGGATGCCCTTCAATTGGGGAATGGCTGAACAAATTGTGGTGTATGTTGGTGATAGAATACTATTGTGCTAAAATGGATAATAAAGTGCAGCAATTCCATGGGGACTGGAATAACCTCCAGGAATGGATGCAGAGCCAGGAGAACATTGTACACAGAGACTGATACACTGTGGTACAATCGATTGTAATGGACTTCTCCATTAGTGGCAATGCAGTGATCCTGAACAACTTGGAGAGAACTATGAGAAAAAATACTATCCACATTCAGAGGAAAAACTGTGGGAATAAAAACACCAAAGTAAAACAACTGCTGGATTGCATGGGTTGAGGGGGATACGATTGGGGATGTAGACTCTGAATGAACATCCTAGTGCAAATACCAACAATATGAAAATGGATTCTGATCAAAGACACATGTAATACCTAGTGGAACTGTGAGTCGGCTACAGGAGGGGAGGGGAGTGAGGAGGGGAGGGAGGAATAAAAAATGATTTTTGTAGCCAGAGAATAATGTTCAAAATAGACCAATTTAAAAAAAATAAATTTCTTATACATACTCTCTTCTTGTTTCTTTCTCATGCAGCTATTCACTCTAGATTAGGACCACAGCTAGGTTGCATTATCGATAGAGGGCTGGACCTAATGCCAGGAAGAGTCATCTTCATGAGTTCAGATTCAGCCTCAGATACTTTACTAGCTATGTGAGTCTGGGGAAGTCATGTAATCTTGTTTTCAGTTCCCATTTTTTTTTTACTTCTCTGTAACATTTGAAATTATTGATCATCCCTTTCTTCTAGATTTTCTCTCTCCACTGGTACTCTTCCCTATTTTTCTTCCTGCTATCTGACTTCTCTTTCTCAGTTTCTTTTGTAGATTCATAATCCATGCCATGTTCACTAATTGTGGGTATCCCTCAAAATCTATCTTAGATACTCTTTTCTCTCGTAGTTCTTTCACTTGATATTTTCATTAGTTTCCATTGGTTCAATTATCATCTCTATGTAAATCTGAATATCTAGCTCTGGGCTTTCTCCTGAGTTCAAGCCCCACATCACTGTCTAGTGGATATTTTGAATTGGATGTTCCTTATTTTCAAATTCAACATGTACTAAAGGGAACCAATCTTTCTTTCAAAGTCATCCACCCTTCTTCTGAATTTCCTTATATTTATTATTGAGTGTTTCCCCATCCTTCAAATAACCTGAAGTAAACAACCTTGATACCATTCCTGATTCCTCATTCTCAATTGCTCTATACACACCTAGTTTCCAAATTGTATCATTTATATCTCCAAATATCTCTCTCTGACATTCACTTTTCTCCACTCACACAAATACCACCATAGTTCAAAAACTCATTATGTCTCACTTTGATTATTAAACAGCTTATTTTGGTCTCCCTACTTCAAGTCTTTCCCCCACCTCAATTCATGCCTTATATAGCCACAAACATGATTTTTGTAAGGCATGTTCTGATTGTCACCACCCACATGCCATTATCATTAAATTATAGTGATTTATTACCTATGGCATCAAATACAAACTTCACTTGGCATTTAAATATATTCCTAACTTGATCCTTTCCCAATTTTCCAGTTTTCTTGACCATTACTCCCTCCATACCCTCTGAAATACAGATATCCTGGCTGACTTGGGACATTGGCTGTCCGGCCATGCCTAGAATGTGTTGCCTTCTTATTTCTACCTCACAGAGTCTCTCTGTCTTTAGGATCTAGCTGAGATACAATTATTTACATAATGTCTTTTCTGTTCTGCTAGTAGCTTCCTCCCTCCAAAAACTACAGTATAATAATTTTACATGTTATATGTCTTTTAAGAGGCAACCTAGGTTCTATTGGAGAATGACTGAACAAATTGTGGTATCTGTTGGTGATGGAATACTATTCTGGTGAAAGGAATCATGAACTGGAGGAATTCCATGGTGACTGGAACAACCTCCAGGAAGTGATGCAGAGCGAAAGGAGCAGAACCAGGAGAACATTGTACACAGAGACTAATACACTGTGGTACAATCGAATGTAATGGACTTCTCCATTAGGGTCAATGCAGTGTCCCAGAACAATCTGAGGGATCTACAAGAAAGAACACTATCCACATTCAGAGGAAACACTATGGGAGCAGAAACACAGGAAAAAAACAAACAACTGTTTGATCGCATGGGTTGAGGGATATGATTGAGGATGGAAACTCTAAATAATCACTCTATTGAAAATATTAATAATATGGAAATAAGTCTTGATGAATGATACATGTATAACCCAGTGGAATTGCTGGTTGGCTATGGGAGGGCAGAGGGAGTAGGGGAGGGAAAGAACATGAATCATGTAACCATGGAAAAATATTCTAAATTAATTAATTAAACTAATTAATTAAAAAAAGAAATTAAAAAAATTCTTTTTTATTATAATATTTTTTCCAGATTACATGTCAACAGAATTTTAAATATCAGTTTTCTGATATTTTGCAATCCATGTTCTCTTTCTGCCTTCCACCCTTACCTTCTCACCAAAAGGCAGGTAATATAATATAATTTGTATATGTTATTATATAATATATTTCCATGTTCTTCATGTTGTGAAATAAGACATATTTCTTACACTAGAGAAAAATTCAAGGAAAAAATAAAGTAAACAATTCTATATATTTCAATTGGCAAAAACAAACAAACAAACCTAGGGGGCAACTAGGCCTATAGACAGGAGGTCCTGGGTTCAAATCTGGACTCAGACACTTCCTAGCTCTGTGACCCTGGGCAATACACTTAACCCCCACTGCCTAGCCCTTACCACTCTTCTGCCTTGGAACCAATCCCTCTTATTATAGATATTCTCCCTTAGTTAGGTTGGTTCCTTTTTTTTTTTAACTCCTACCTTTTGCCTTAGAATCATTTCTATGTATTGGTTCCAAGGCAGAAGAGTGGTAAGGGCTAGGTAATGGGAGTCAAATGACTTGCCCAGGTTCACACAGCTGGGAAGTGTCTGAGGCTGGATTTGAACCCAGGACCTCCCGTCTCTAGGCCTGGCTCTCAATCCACTGAGCTACCCAGCTGCCCCCAGATAATTACTTTTTTGAAGCCACAAAAATTCATGAGGACTGTCTCCTAAGACTTAAAAGTATTATAATAAAAATACAAAGTTATAATTTTAAATTTTATATATATAATATATGATCTATTTATATTATATATGAGATTATATATATAATACATAGGATTACAAAGGAGATTAAAGGTTAATGAAAATTGGTGGAAGAAATAACTATACCAGTGAAGTCATGAATTCTTGAAGGAAGTTTTTGGGTAATAATGGTTTGGTGTGTTAACACTTCAGGTATTTCAGAATCCATTATCTTGACCTCCAAAATTACTTTAATTGGGGAAATGTAAAGAATTCTAGGAGGTATAGCTATATTCAATTGTTTTGGTAGATCTTTAATTCTTTTCAAACCTAAGCCAATCACTCTACTACTGTGGAAGTCCAAAAGGAAGATGACAAGGGGGCTCCTATGAGTCAGCTGCAGTGTTCCCCAGGAATTATAGCACATTTGGCAGTTTGCCTGCCTAGCACCCATTCCCGTAAAAGGAAATTACAAAATTTATGGGTGAGGGAATGGTATTATTCCTTTATGAATAATAATAATTATAAACACATTTGCTGGGTGTGGAACTTGTTGAAGCTTTGAAAAAAGAATTTACTCATAGAGAAATCATTCTATATCAGAAGACTGCAAATTTGACCAAGTCATACTCTGAAGGTTTGTAATATAGACAAAAAGTAAAAATCTGAACCATAAGTTTCCTGGCCCTTTGGACACTGGAACATACTCCCTAAATTCGGAATCATTACCCCAGCTATTTTATCAGGGGCAGAGGTTTGGGCTCCTTCTTCTGAGCTTTTATGGCACAAATCAGAGCCAGCGGTAAGGACCATATTATTAAGGTAGGATAAGAAACTTGGAGATCAAGATATGGGGAACAGTGAGGCATAGCAATTAGATTCAGATTTACAGACTGAAACTGGTTAGGATGAGAAGGTAGATCCCTAGCAGAGAGGAGTATTCATGGGACCTTTTTATTATATGGCTGTAAATCATGACTAAAGCTTCTTTTATCAGACTCTAGTTTGTAAGCCATATAGGCTCCTGACATAGCAGATTTAAATATTTAAGTGCAGGAAGAAGATACTGAGAATATTTTTCTTGATTAAAGACTATTGTGTAAACATTACAAAGATAAATCAGATAATTTTTCTTTCAAGTAAATTGTCATGTCTTTTTTTCTTAGTATGTGTCAGGGCCATAGTAAGTGCTATAAGTGATTGCTGATTTGACTGTCCCTAATAATAATAATAATAATAGTAATAATAATATAATTAGCATTTATATAGTGCCTTAAGGTTTGCAAAATGCTCTGCAAATATCTCATCTCATTACAACCACCGTAGGAAGCAAATTCTATCATTAATCCCATTTTACAGATAATAGAAGTGAATCAGACAAGGCTTAAGTGACTTGCCTAATATCACTCAGCTAGTGACTGAAATCATATTTGAACTCTTAACTTTGTGATTATACGGTGCCACCTAACTGCCTCTAGAAGGGGTCTTATAATGATGTAAGCTATAAAATACAATTTACATTCTCTTTGGACTTTCCTTAGCTAGTAATTCAATGAAATCCAATTCAACAATCATTCCCAAACCTATAACTTACCTTTTGAGGACTATTAATTAAATACTCTATGGACCATGAAAAACAATAAGATGCTAAGTAGTTTATTTGCCTGAAAGAAATTTTTGTTTTGCCCATTCTCCACTTCTAGTTGCCCATAGGAAGGCACCATGAAATTTACTGAAGCTATATGTGTGTGGAGTGGGTGTGGGGAGGAGTTCTCCCCCTCATTTTCTTGGATCTTCTGCTTTAATTGGGCTAATGCTGCTGCTAAACACATATTCCCAGATCCATTTTACACCAACACAAAAATTGCTGCT
This sequence comes from Monodelphis domestica, assembly GCF_027887165.1. NCBI lineage: Eukaryota > Metazoa > Chordata > Mammalia > Didelphimorphia > Didelphidae > Monodelphis > Monodelphis domestica. The sequence continues at coordinate 429,834,461 of NC_077229.1, forward strand.
CATGGTGCCCCCTTGAAGCTACATACCTGGTAAAATACTGGGAGTAAATTATTCACCTTTCCAGAGCAACTCAACACCATCTTCCAAATTGGGTTAGTAACCATGCTTTTACCAGGTGCCCAGAGCCATCTAGTGATGGAATTTTATCATTGCCTAGGGGTACCTCTGCCCTTCTTAATAGAGATCAGCAATAGAGAATTTTTTCCTGAGAAACCAAGAGAGGAACTTTGAGTACTCAAAATTGATCAAATGTGTACACGCTAGAGCTCTAGCTCGACCAGCAGCAATTGGTGTTTAATAATTATAAGGTCTTAGTCTAGTACCTATAGTGGGGACCATATAAATGTTTATTCCTTTTATTTCTCTCTCCCCTTTCAAACCATCTAAATAATGGAACATTCCTTTTAGCGACAAAACATAAATGAAATAATGAACACTAGTATTTTCTGAGATGTACTTACCAACTTCTCCCCATCCGTCTTTCTTATCTATCCAGTCTCTTCAGGAAGAAAAATTCTTTTGAGTTTGATCTCTCCTTATTTTGTTTTACAGAGTGTATAAGTATCTTCTACCATCATCACTTGTTTGGAATGAAAAGTATAACTCACTCCTTATGGAGTAATAATCTTGATCATAAAACTATACAAAACACTGGCAAACAGAATGAATAAAACTGCCCGCAGGACTTGATTTGCACTCCCTGTTTTCTGTCTAAGAGAAATTCCATTTTAATCTTCTTTTTAGATGATGTTAGCAAAAAATAGTTAATTATCTGCTTAACTCTTGCTTTTATTAACAACATTATTTTTAATATTCAGAAGTTAGTGGCAGGAACTTATAACACAGGATAGTCCCAAATCATAATAACTCCATTCTGGGTCATAAAATTGAAAACAGAGAGTTATACTTTCAGCTCTGTCAATTTGAGACTAAAAATTGATTGTTTAGTTTTTTTCAATCATGCCTGTCTCTTCATGACCACTTTAGATTCTTTTGGTAAATATGCTGGAGTAGTTTGTCATTTCCTTCTCCAATTCATTTTACACATAAGGAAACTGAGGCAAGCAGGGTAAATGATTTGCCCAGGGTCACACAGCTACCAAGTATCTGAGGCTAGATTTGAATTCAGAAAGTGAGTCTTCCTGACTCCAGGCCTGGCATTCTATCCACTGTACCACCTAGGTGCCCTCTGAGATGATAAATTAGAAGACCTTAAAAATTACTATGCTATTATTGTAGTTTCCTCAGCAAAGTTGATTAGGGGATTAGGACAAATATCATAGAGCTTGGGCATTCCCCTCCTCCTCTCCATGTGCTCCTCTTATCACCTGCCCTCCTCTGTCCAGTAGCCCAATAAGAGCACTTCCTCCCTCCCCTATGGGGTAAGGAGGGGCAAGAGTGAGGTAAGGGAAAAGGAGTGGCATTTGGTCTGAGGGGGCAGTGGCACTTGGTATGGGGGATGGGAACTGGTACTCCATTTATAATAGGTTCACCATCACTGTCTAGGAGATTGAGACATGCTGATAATGCCCTGGTGGGATAGTGGAAATAGGAAAGTGAAAGAAGAGAATGGACTGACAATAAGGTAGCAAAGTTGTATACCACTTTTTCTCCCCCCCCCAAATCCTGTCCAGTCACGTTCCAGCTCTATGACATTTGTTTTCTGTAAAATAGAGATTCAATCAAGATGATAGAGAAAAGGGAGAACACAATCTGATGTGTCCCAAATTCTCCTCCAAACAACTTAAAAGTAATGCCTCAAAACAAATTGTGAAGCAGCAGAACCCATAAAAAGATGAAGTGAAACAATTTTCCAACCAAGACAACTTAAAGCATCAGCAAGAAGGATCTCTCACACCAGGATGAGAATATAGTGTGGCCAATCAAAGGCCAAACCAGGGTAGGCTCCACCTCAGCATACCAGCTGTAGGCCTTAGGGGCCTGAATCAGTAGCAATAGCTAAATTAGACCTAGGTTGCAGTCCTAGGTGGCAGTTGTGGGGTGAGAGGGAGCACTAGCATATTTGGCCACAGAGGAGCAGAGACCCTGGTTACAGTTCCAAGGTTGAAAATAATAAACACACTAGTAAACACACATATCTCTATACTATACTATCTTGGAAAAACTGATCATGAACAAACAAACCTGAAGCTTGGGACAATGTCCCCTCCAACCCAGAAGTAGAACTTGAAGTTCTTCAAATTTAAAGTCAAGAAAGAAGTTGGATAAATTACCAAAAAAAAAAAAACCACCCTGAACATATTAAGTTACTATGGTAACAGAGAACATCAGAACATAAAATAAGAAGGCAATAAAATAAAAACTCCTATATCCCCAGTCTCAAAGGAAAATGTGAATTGATCTCAGACCCAAAAAGACTTACTGAAAGACTGAAATTGGATTTTATAAATCATATGAGAAAGGATAAGGAAAATTTGGGAAAATAAATGAGGATGATATAAAAAACTTGAAAAAAGTTGACAGTTTCATAGAAGAAGCAAAAAAAATTAAGAAAATAATATCTTAAAAAATCAGAATAGGACAAATTGCAAAAGAGGCACAAAAGGCAACTGCAGAGAAGAAAAATTTAAAAAGCATAAGTGAACAAATTGAAAAGAAGGTACAAAAACTCACTGAAGAAAATTATTTCCTAAAAACAGAATTGAGCAAGTGGAAGCTAATGACTCTATGAAACATTAAGAAAAAATAAAACAAGATTAAATAATTTTTAAAAAGTTCAATGTGAACTATCATTAAAAAAAAAATGGACTTGGAAAATAGATCCAGGTAAGGTAACTTAAGAATTATTGAACTACCTGAAAGCCATGGTTAAAAAAAAATCTATACATCATATTTCAAGAAATTATCATGGATAGTGAGGTGGAACAGTGCATAGAGTGCCAGGCCTGAAATAAAGAAGACCTGATTCCAAATCTAGCATCAAAGACAAAGTAGATGTGTGAGCTTGGGCAATGAAAGGAAAGAAAGAAGGAAAGATGAAAGAAAGAAAGAAAGAAAGAAAGAAAGAAAGAAAGAAAGAAAGAAAGAAAGAAAGAAAGAAAGAAAGAAAGAAAGAAAGAAAGAAAGAAAGAAAGAAAGAAAGAAAGAAAGAAAGAAAGAAAGAAAGAAAGGAAAGAAAGAAAGAAAGAAAGAAAGAAAGAAAGAAAGAAAGAAAGAAAGAAAGAAAGAAAGAAAGAAAGAAAGAAAGAAAGAAAGAAAGAAAAAAGAAAGAAAAAAGAAAGAAAAAAGAAAGAAAAAAAGAAGAAAAAAGAAAAAAGAAAAGAAAGAAAGAGAGAAGGAAAGAGAGAAAGAAAGAAGGAAAGAGAGGAAGGGAGGAAGAGAGGAAGGGAGGAAGAGAGGAAGGGAGGAAGGGAGGAATTATTAGTGAAAATTGCCCTACTGTCCTAGAAACAGAAGGTAAAAGAGAAATTGAAGAAATCCACTGATCATCTCCTTAAAGAGATCTATAAATGAAAACTCTCATAAATATCATATCCAAATTCCAGAGTGCCCAAGTCAAGGACAAAATAATGAAAGTAACAAAAAAAGAAATAATGTGGAGTCACAGTCAGGAAAATACAAGATGTAGCAGCTTTCACATTAAAAGATCAGAAGTCCTGGAATATGATATTCCAGAGGTCAAAGGAGCTAGGATTACAACCAAGTATTATCTATCTATAAAAACTGAATATAATCCTTAAGGGGAAAGAATTTTATTCAATGAAATAGAGTACTTTTTCATGATGAAATATTCCTGATGAAAAGACCAAATCTGAAAAAAAAAAAAACTTTCAAATACAAGGCTCAAGAAAAGCATAAAAAGGCAAATTGAAAAGAGAAATCATAAGGGCTCCACAATTGTTAAACTAGTTACATTCATACATGAGGAAAAGATACTTACCATTAGATCAGTTAGGAGGAATATACATTGACAGAAGGCATGGGGGTGAGTTGAACATAATGGGATAGTATTTTAAAAAATAAAATAAAATTTAAAATAAATAAAATTAAACCATTAATGATCATTTTTGTATTAAATTTTGTATTAAAATTTTTGTATTAAATTAAATTAAAAATTTTGTATTAAATAATTATTAAGATGCTCTCAGAAAAAATGTGGAAAGACTTACATGAATTGATGCAAAGTGAAATGAGCAGAACTAGTAGAACATTATGTACACAGTAACAGCAAAATTGTAAGAGAATCAATTGTGAATAACTTAGCTATTGTTAGGACTACAGTGATCCAAGACAATTCTGAAGGCCTTATGATGAAAAAACGCTATCCACCCCCAGAGAAAAAATTGATAGACTAAGTGCAGACCAAAGCACACTTTTTTCATGTCTTTTTATTGTCATGCAAAACATGCTGGTTGTTGTAAGAGCATTCATAACCTGAACCCCAAAATAAAACCATAAATATAGTGATGTGAAAGATGAATCCAATAGTTCTTTCTCTGGAGGTAGAGAACATTCTCCATCATGAGTCCTTTAGTATTGTCTCGGATCATTGCATTGCTAAGAGTAGCCAAATTTTCACGGATAATCATCATGCTGTTATTGTATACCATATTCTCCCAATTCTGCTTATTTTGCTCTGCATCAGTTTCTGCAGATCTTTCCAGCTTTTTCTGAAATGATCTTACTTATCATTTCAAAGTATACTTTTTTTTTTTTAACCCATACCTTCCGTCTTGGAGTCAATACTGTGTATTGGCTCCAAGGCAGAAGAGTGGTAAGGGCTAGGCAATGGGGGTTAAGTGACTTGCCCAGGGTCACACAGCTGGGAAGTGTCTGAGGCCAGATTTGAACCTAGGACCTCCCGTCTCTAGGCCTGGCTCTCAATCCACTGAGCTACCCAGCTGCCCCCAAAAGTATACTTTTTAAAATGTTATTTTTTTGTTTTCTGTTTTCTTTCAGAATATATGAAAATGTGTTTTGCATGACTTCAAATACTATCAAATTACTGGCTTTCTCAATGGACAAGTGGAGGAAGAGATAGAATTTGGAATACAAAATTTAAAAAAATGAATGTTAAAATTATTTTACATGTAATGGGAAAATAAAAAATTAAAATATTAAAATGGAAAATGGAACTTCAGCTAATCAAAAACTGCTTACTTTCTGAAAGGTGTGTGGAGACATGTATGATCAACCACTCTTCCTTCCTTTATGGATCTTTCATGCAAAGAAGGTACTGTAAACCTTGCACAAATAACTATAATGTAGGGATACAAAAATATATGTGAATAAGTTGTCATGGTGTGTGTCTCAAATATTTGGCTGGGGAGTTGTGAAGATAAAATGGGATCATTCAGCTTAAAGTACTTAAAGAAATGTTCAATGTTATGTATACAAGGGTTTACTATAATCTGAAACCAGTGGATGGTTGTCACCTAACTTCTTCTATTGACAGAATAGAATCAGAAGTAGCTAAGTTGTCCAGTGTATAGATCACTGGGCTCAGCATCAGGAAGATCGGAGTTCCAATCCAGCCTCAGACATTATTAGTTATGTGGTCCTGGGCAAATCTGTTTGCTTCAGTTTCTCCATTTGTAAAATGAAGATAATAATATCTTCTTACCAGTGTTACCGTGAGAATCAAAGGAGGTAATATTTATAAAGCAAATTGTCTAGCATACTTTCAGTTGTGTTTGACTCTTCATGACCCTGTGAACCATAACACACCAATACTGACCATGGGCTTTTCTTGGCAAAGACAAAGGATTGGTTTGCCATTTCCTTCTCCAATGGATGAAAGCGGGGTGTAAGGGGTGCTCAGGAGGGGTAGTATCTCTGGTATGGAGGGCTTGTCGTTCCCTCCTAGGGCAGCTCTCCAGCCTCTGACCCTCACCTGACACCCAGCTCTCACTTGTGGCTCCCAGTAGCTGCTAGCATGGGGCAGCGGCCACACCCCGGGCAACGGCTTCGACAGGCCGGCTAAACCTTGTGAGAGTAGCCATTGGGTCGTCGACCCCTGGTGAACCAGGGCTTTGCTCACCCAGCATGTGAAGACTGCTTCGGTGGAACAGACGGAAGAAACCAACAAGAAGGTTCAACGGCTGAGATGGCGATGCAGCAAAGCACTGTGGAGTGCTTAGGGCGTGTTGGAGCACAAAAGACAACATGGCCATCCAATGCAGCTGAGGAAGTCTCCAGGTGTAACAACTTTTCGTGCCACTGGACCCAGGCTTCCAATGTGGAGAGAGTGGGCCTGTCTCTGTGCATTGACTTTTCCACTTAAATCTTCATGCAAAAGTGTCTTTGTGCACAAAAACGCACAGACAATTGTCATCCTTGGTTACCGAGAGACTACTACTACTACTACTGGATGAAAGCAAATCGAAGTTAAATGACTTGCCCAGGGTCACACATCTAGTGTTTAAACCAAATCTGAACCTAGGTCTTCCTAATTCTAAGCCCAGCAATCTTTCCACTGAGCCACCTAGTGGTCTCATCTGGTACACAGTAGGTGTTATATAAACACTAGCTATTAGATCCTCCATTTTGAAAAGAAGTCAAACACCTTCTTCTTTCCTTCTTCAGTTCTTCTCCCTCTCCCTGAATCTTCTTTTCTTTTTCTCTTCTTTTATCTCTTCTTTTCCCTTCCTTCCTTCCTTCCTTCCTTCCTTCCTTCCTTCCTTCCTTCCTTCCTTCCTTCCTTCCTTCCTTCCTTCCTTCCTTCCTTCCTTCCTTCCTTCCTTCCTTCCTTCCTTCCTTCCTTCCTTCCTTCCTTTATCCCATAGCCCAGTGTGGAGTGATATATGGGGTGTTCAGGAAGGACTAGCACCTCTGGCTAGTATGAAGGCTTGCCAAGGACTTTTCAGGGCTACTCATTCACCCAACTCTTACCTGTGGCTCCCAGAAGCTGTAGCATGTAAGGTAGTCATATCTTGTTAAAACCATTCAGCACACAAGTTTAACTCTCAAACCAACAGGCCTAAAACCTGTCAGTGAATTTGGGAGACGTCTACCCTAAGCATTTGAAGACTTCCTCTGGAGAAATGGGCAGAAGAGAATGGTTCATTTCAATAGCTATAAAGGCAGTTCTAGTAGGTGCTGCTTCAACTTAGAGCTTAGTTAGACATCAGTGATGTCAAGCTCATCCACTGCATCCTGGGGAATCACCAGTCATATTACCTTTTGTCAAGACTTTTTGACAAAAGAGTTTTGGTCTTTGATGTCTTTGGAAGAGAGAGTGAGGTTAATAACTTTGTGCAACTCTGCCTCACTTAAATCCAATTCACCACCAATTCAAAATATCACCCTGTGATGTCACTGGTCCTCTTTGAAAATGAAGGACTGACAATAACAACATCAGCCCTGGGTAGCAAATGGGTAGATACTTCCAGAAATGAGAGAAGACAAAAAAAGGATGAGAGAATAAAGAGATTGCATTAAACCTTGCTAGTCAACTCCCCTTGACAGGGCCATAGAGCTTAACACGTTCCCATTCACCTTTTAAAAAGTCTTAATATTATTTTTGAAAAAATGTTCCCCTTGGTTATCTCCATAATTTGAAATGCAACACAGGGAGAGAGAAAAAATGCAACAGAGAAGTAACTAGAGTAGTGGAAATACCACTGAATTTGGTATCAGATGAGCTGAGTTTAAATTCCCCACACAGCTCCAATCACTTGTGTAATTTTGAACAAATCACTTGGGTGATTCTTCTGTGTCTCAGTGTCCTCATATGCAAAAATAAGGGGTTGTTCTAGAACAATCTTCAGTTTCTTTTCCAGCTTCTAGTCCGTGATCTTAGCCCAAGCCTACTACTCTCAGGAGAATACTTGTCTTACATCTCTCAATTAATTGTTCTTTGATACATGCTAGCTGTGAGCCTCTCCCTTTAATGACAAAACAGACCAGTTTGAATAGCACTTTTTGCTGACATATAGTAACTTTGTTGTTTGTTTAACTGTAACCCACACCCATGCGAAACAATCATCTGAGGCCTGGAGAGATTAAGCAGTAAGTGTCAGAGGAAGAATTTGAAAGCAGGTCCTCTCACTCTAAACCCAGTGCTATTGTACTGGACTGTCTCCTTAAGTAGGAAGTTAAAGGTTTATTGGGTTGAGCTGACTAATGGAGTTATCATTCTTGTTTCTAAAGAGTTGACCTTGGTGGATGAGGAGAGACATCTGGTGGAGAACAATTTGAAAAGCAGAGAAAAATTTTAGAAGTCTCCTCTTGCTAATAGGTCCAAAAAAAGAACACTTAGAATGACAGCTTTTTTCTTATTTTTTCATAGTCCTTTTAAAACAAAAAGGGTCTGTATTAGTGTCTAAAATCATATCTAATAAATGTTCATTGATTAGTTGTTTGAATTTTGGTCATAAGTTCCTCAAAGTCAAAAACTGTTTTGTTTTCATCTTTCTATGTACCTTACAGAGAGCCTACCACACAGTCATTGATTGATAAATGCCTATTAAATGAATCACTTGAGAGAAAAACTCTGTAAAATGAGATGAACTAGATGACGCCTGAAGTCCCTTCCAAATCTGTGTGTATTTAATTTCTATTTAGTAGACATATATTATATGCCAGGATTTCTATTATTTGGGAGCTAGTCTCCCCTGATTGGTACACAAACCCCTCTGAGGTAAGACAGTCATGTACCATTTTCCCTTTCCCACAGATCCTGCCTCATTGCTTTGTCTTAGAGATATCCTGCAAGGCCACCCTTGGAGGAATAAATTGCAAAATCAGGCTAGCAACAAATTTATTGGCACTCATATCTAGCCTTGGATTGGTCAATGAATACCTTTGAAATGATGGATGGTGCAATATACATCGATTCTTTTTATTGGATAGAGCTCACATTCCGTTAAATAGTAATAGGAAAATAGGTTGATTTATGTATCCAGCTGTTTCCTTAAATCAAATCAGGTGAAAGGGAAACCTTTTCATTGAACTAGAGATTGAGGCACATGTAGGAGGCAGACAAATTCAGGGCCACACAATTTGGAATGGGGCTTTCTTGGAAACCAATAAATCATCAATGCAACAAGAAATCTGGACTTAGATACTGTGGACACATCTTGCCCAGGTAAGACCATCAGGAAAGTGCATCACTAAGGAAATGCGTCACTGCAGCATAGGGAAGTGTCCTTAGAATACTTGAAATCAGGCCTCCATGTTACTTGCTGGCTATTTCAACATCATGCCGCTTCCACTCTAGACATGTTCTTCAATCCTTTACTATTTGAATGTCTTGGACTCCGACTGAGTCCCTGTAATCTGGTAATTGGGTTTCGTTTGCCTTATCTTGACCAGAGCCAGTTATCTACATCATTCATTACTTTCCAACAGTTTCCAAATCATACTAATGAGAAGGTCTTCCCTACCTTTTGACCCTTCCCCCTTTTATGTTGTCTTCTTCTATTGTGATATTATTGAGAAAGATTACATGTTCTACTTCTATTCCAGTGCTTGGTACATAATAAGCACTTCATATATGCTTTACTCATTCATTCATATAGAATCAGTATAGGATTTAGCTTTTTTGAGCCAATTCATAGGCCAAGAATATAATTGCTGTTTTCCACAGAAGTCAGTAGCCCAATTATTAGTCCTATCATTAGGATCTTGGCTTCTGCCTTGGTGACACTCAACTTCTGTTGTTGAATTTCAGAATCAGGTCTCTATATCATTTCCCAAACACTTTTTCCAAACAATGCTACCTGTATCCATGACATTATCCTTCCCTTCTCTTTCTTTCTTTTCTAGTTCCCCTTTATGTATTGTTTTCCCCAAAAGCTTGTGTTCCTAGTGCTTATGGTACACAGTAAGCACTTAATGAACTCTCTCTCCCTCCCTCCCCCCACCCCCCTCCCCATCTCTCTGTCTCTCTCTCTTACTCTGTCTTTGTCTCTCTTCTCTTCTCTCTTTTCCCTGTCTATTGCTATCTCTCTTCCCTTTATTTTTTCCTTCCCCATCTCTTCTTTCTCTCTCTTTCTCTTTCTGTCTCTCTCTCTGGAGTAAGCATCAAGAAGAGGTGTGTACTGAATAGTCTCTAAAATGTTCGATGCTTGGTGCTACTCATTCATTCAACAAGCAGTTATTCAGAAGATACACAATATCGAGTTTTTTCTAGGTACAAAAATGAAACAGTTTTTTCAAGGACCACCACTAGACATATGCCCTAAACTGTTTAAAGACAGGAAGAAAGGCCTCAAATAGTCCAAGAATGATCATATCAGCACTTTTTAAGGCATTGCTGCAAAGATGCCCATCAATTGAGGAATGACTGAAAAAGTGCCAACGTGGGGCAGCTAAGTGTCTCAGTGGACAGAGTTCCAGGCTTGGTGATAGAAGACTTGGGTTCAATCTGACCTCAGACACTTCCTAGCTTTGTGACTTTGAGCAAGTCACTTAACCTAGCCTTCTGTTGAATAATTGTGACTAGAACAGAAAGTAATGTTTTGAAAAGAAAAGAAAATTATCCACAGCTGCTGTGGGGTGGGCCAACCTCCCACAGGGAATGAGGTCTTGGAGGTGGGACGGTGTCCGCAAAAGGATGGATGGGACACAGCTTTTGTATTCAATCCACAGCACAGTTTTCACTAGATAAACTGCTCCTTCTTGGCCGAGGCCTGTCTTTATTTTATACCCTCATGATCACACATCTACTTGGCACAGAGTTTCATTCTCAACATACTTGTTTCCATGGAACCTAACAACAGACAGGAAGCCTAGTATGATAGTCAACAAAACATTGTTACTAAGGAAGGATCAGTGGGTAGAATCAACATGATCCAAGATATAGGTTAGGGAATTCAGAGCACAGATTTGCCAGAAGTTTTTATGCCTAGAAAAGAGGGTCCTATCTAAGTGGTTATATAAGAATCTTTAGGTTTAATTTTGTAAGTGTGCTTTCCTGGTAATATCCTGGGGGGACAGAGTGGGACATCTGTATTCACCTTGCAAGCATGTTGCTCTCATCTATTTTTCCTGGGGCTATGTAAGAATATTAATCATAGAAATTCCAATAATACGGGGATGTTAATAAGGAAAATCACTTAGAGGGGTTTCAGTGGGTGTTCCCATTCTTCCTAAGGGCTGCTTTACAGTCTCTGGTTTCCACATGGACCATGTCAAACAGTGTGGTCTTTGATGGCTCCCGGCACATAGCTATATTAATGACTCTTCCAAATTAAAAATAAGAGAAACACAAATTGTAACAGGTTTGAGGTATTCCCTCATATACAGAAAAATGGAAAAGATGATAAAAGATTGAAATAGTCAGTATTGGAAGGGCTGTGAGAAGATAAGCACAGTGGTGCTCTATCATTAGAATTGTGAATTATATAGACCATTCTGGAAAATAATTTGTAGTTAAGCAATAAAAGTCACTAAACTATTAATAGCTTTTGATCCAAAGATATAACTATTTAGTACATACTCCAAGTTGACACACTTTAATCCAAATTTAACAACCCAAGAACTAATCCCATTTTAGCTAACAAGTACCTGATTTAAAGGTAGGAAATATTCTCTCTCTCTGTCTCTCTCTGTCTCTCTCTGTCTCTGTCTCTCTCTGTCTCTCTCTTCATGCACACACACAAACATATATATATATGTGTGTATATATATATATATATATATACTCTGAATTTGTTTGAAGAAAAGTAGGATTTGTCCTGTTCCCCTTTGTTTGATCAAATGTTCCCAGACAGTATTAAAGATGTTATTGAAATTAATGATGTTCTTGGTGTACTAGCAGGCACCAATACAAAGTATGGTATTATGGCAAACATGGTAGACTTGGAGTCAGGTGAAACCTAGGTTCAAATATCATCCCCAGAATATTAGCTGTGTGTCCAAGGCTAAATCCTTTGCCTCTCTGAGACTCAAGTTCCTCATCTATCTATGAAAGGAGCACAATAACATCTGTATCATTTATTTCATACGTTCATGGTGTGGCTCTAGTGAGAAAATCCACATAAAAAGGTTTGCAAACATTACAGAGTTTCTGTAAATATCAGCTACTATTATATTAACAATAACTGCAGGTGAACAGCTTGTTATCAAGGAATTGATAAAGATCAGTTCAAGCTCTAAATTCTACATAAGTCCTGTCCCGATTCCCTCAGTTATTAGCACTTTCCCATGTACCTTTGTATTTACTTGTCTATGTTTACATTTTTCTCTCCACTGGAAGATAAACTCCAGGAGGCTTACTGAAGTGGCCTAATGGATAGAATATTAGACCTGGAGCAAGGAAGACCTGAGGTCAAATCTGGTCTCTGGTATTTATAAACTGTATGACCCTGGGCCAGTCAACCTCTCAGTTTCTTCATCTATAAAGTGGATATAATAATAGCACCTATCTCCCAAGGTTGTTGGGCGAACAAAATATTTATAAAGTTCCTTACCTACCTTAAAACACTATATAAAGCAAAGTCATTATTATTGTCGAAGGCAGATTTTTGTTTGTTTGTTTTATCATGAGTTTCTAGCACAGAGTCCAGCAAGTAACATGTGCTTTATAAAGTTTGTTGAATGAATGAATGAGGCAAATTCTACAAGACTCTGGAAATCAATGGTTTCTCACTGAGGAATGCAAGAATGACTTAAGGAAACCATTAAGTAATGAGATCCTTATCCTCAGCAGAGGGAGAAAAATCACATAATCATATGATAAAGAAAGAAAATAGTGATCAAACCTGGAATGCTAATTTTTAGAAAGAGAAGATGAAATAGGAAGGAATCAGGCCAATTCAACACAAAGAAATGAGCATTTTTCATTTCAAAACAATCAACAGATGTTTAGAGTTTTCTTCAATAGAAGAATCAATGCATTTGGCTGCTTGCATTCCCCATAAATAAGGAAACAACACCCTGCTTCCAACACATACATTTCCAGCCCTATTCTCTGTACACATATATTTCAGTAGTGAAGAAATATTAAAAAGTAAGAGCTCATATACATTCCCCTAAACAATATGATTTCCTAAGAGTAAGTGACAGTTAATCTGAGTTTTTCTCCCTTTATTCATGCCACCTAGTTTGAGCCAATTAAACATGCACTCCGGGAACAATATATAATCATTTTGGGAACAATAAACACACATTACAGCTATAAGTTCAATAGAATTCTATGCAAATAATTACGTGGTACTATATATGCTGGACCCTCTCTGAACTCAGGCTTGAGCTATCAAGCTTGTAGTAGAGCATGTACCATTTCCATCTTCTCCTGGTTGTAGAGTCATCCTGGTTGCAATCATTTTTTCTCTTTCTTTGATTCTCTCTGTTTCTGTCTGCCTCTCCCTCTTAGCTATCTCAGACCTCACCTGCCTCTCCTTCCCCCCAACTTAGTGGGCTGACAGTACAAACATGGTCCTTCTCCAACTCTTACAGGTGAGCTAGGTCTCAGATTCCCATCTATCCCTGCCACCCACAAACTGTGTCTATATAGATAGCCCCTACACAGAGAATCTTACAATAAAAATGCAAAGAAGTATGGAAAGACAAATCATCTTAAGAAGGTGATGTCAGCTCCAAAAGGAAAAGAAAACACACAGCTACAACAATAAGAATGGAAAGAACAATTAAAAAGCCCCTTTTACTGGTTTCCCCTGTTCCCTAAGGATGCTCTTGGAAGCTCTGTTTTCTCCTTTGCTTTCTCTCTACTCTCAGCCTAAGAGATTTCAAACATCCCAATGACTTTGGTTAATATGATTTCCAAGTCTAGAACCATACCCTAACTTCCCCCTAAGATCCAGTCTCCCATTTCCAATATTTCCATTACTTCAAGTAATTATGTCCAAAACTAAACTCATTTTCTTTTTTTCTAAATACCATACCTCTACCAATGTCACTGCTACCCTTTTGATCATTCAGCATGAAAACCTAGGGCTCTTGCCCCTCCCTCATTCCCATGTCTGTTCATCATTTCTAGACATTTTTGCTCTGCAGTGACTTTTATGGAGGCCTTCATCGAGTCATAGCCCGTCAGAGGTTTCTCATTCTCCACAGGATAAAATACAAATTCAATATCCTCTCCATTTGTCTCCTACTGAAAAATGGCACATCCACCTGCCTCATCATGTTTATTTACTACTATTACTATCCTTTGCGAAATTGAGATTGCAGCAAGGCTAGAGGTAGCTCTATGGAATAGAGAATAGAGTGCTAGGTCTGGAGTCAGGAATTCAAATCCAGGCTCATGCACTTCATAGCAGTGTGACCTTGGGAAAAATTGGTTATCTGTTTGACTCAATTTCTTCAACTATAAAAATGGATATTATGATAGCACTGATCTCCTACGGATGTTTTGAGGATTAAGTGACATATTTGTCAAGTGTTTAGCATAGAAAATGTTTGATGAATGCTTGTTGATTGCTTATCTCATTATTTTTGTCTAAGCCACATCACAAATACTTTGTGACAAGTCACTTCACCATTTTGAGACTCAGGCTACAGCCTTATAATTAACTACTAATTCCTAGATGGGTTACAATTTCCATAGGTGGAGGAAATCCCCACACCAGAAGTTCTCTATTCTGATAGAAATATAGGTTTTCCAAAATCATAGATACTCTGAATGTTGGTGTGTTCATGAATCTTCTTTCTTGGATCCATTTATAGAAAGTCTTCTCTTCCATGATCAAGCTCAGATGACATCTCCTCTATGAACCTTTCTCTGACATATGTTCATCTCTCTTCCCTGCTCTCTAACCTCCTAGTGTGACTTCTCCTTTGTATTCAGAATATTCTGCTTTGTATTATAGTTGTTGGTGTACATGTCTTATAGCCTTATCATACTAGGTTTGGCAAGGACAAACAAGGTGTCTTTTATCTCCTTCTATATACCTCCAACACCTAGCGCAGGATCCAGTAATACTCTATAAATATTGGTGGAATTGAATTGAATTTTGTCCCATGTCCAAAACTTTAATTAAATAACTGACTCAGTGAGTGTTTTATGTTCACTTTGTTCCATCTAAGATTACATTATCCTTTCCATAATTATTACAGTAGCAAAGTCCCATGTGTTAGTTCTAACATTCAGGGATGGCTTACTTGAAATACCATTTACTACATTAGCTATCTCAACTCCAGAAATACGAGCTCATAAAAGGAACCATAGAACTTATTAAAGCAGATGTGTAGTGATTTTGTTATGTACTTCTCATTCCATCACCCCCAACCCTCTTGCCCATCTCCAGTGTCGGAGGTAGGGGAATCAGGGGAGTAAACTTGATTATGGATGCATGTATAGAACACTGGATTTGGAAATAGGACACATGAGGCTTTGCCACTTAATAGCATGTCCTCAAGGCTAACTAAGTTAATTTTGTGGACTGGAATGATAATGCTCTCTTCCTAACTATTTATCTAACAGGATAGTTATGGGGAAGTCACTTTAAATGAACCTGATTTTAAATACCATCCCTTTAAGGTACTTATTTGTGATATGGAACAGTTTGATGGTAGAAAAGGGATACTGCCCAAACCATGACTGCTCCTTGGATAAAAGGCTTTTGATGTCTGAACACTCCACTTAACACTCATGAAATTACCTTCTGTTATATAATAATAACACTAGCCAGTATTTATATAGTATTTTTGTTTGTAAACCATGTTATATATATAATCTTATTTTACTCTCAAACAGGTCTGTGAGGTAGGTGATATTATTATCCTTGCTTTAAAGATGAGGAAACAAAGACTGAGAATGGTTAAGTGAATTACCCAAGGTCACACAATTAGTGTCAAGGAGAGATTTCAATTCAGATCTTCCTGGATCCATGTCAATGCCAAGATTTAGAAACTGATTGGAAATATGGGGTAAGAGAGGATGAGACGTTGAGAACAACATCTAGATTACAAAGCTGAGACACTGGAAAGATGACAGTGCCTTTGACAAAAATAGGGAAGTTTGGAAGAGAGGAGAATTCAGAGGAAAATAAAATGACTTCAGTTTTAGACCTGAGTTTAGGATATGTCCAGGACACCCAATTTGACATATCCATTTGGAAAAAGATATGGGACTGAAGCTCAGGGGAGAAACTGGAACTGATTCTATTGGTCTGGGAACCATCTGTATAGAAATGATACTTATAGGAGCTGATAAGGTTAGGAAGAGAGAAAGAGGCTATAGGTAGAGAAGAAAAGAAGGCCCAGGATAGAATTTTGAGGAACCCCTAGTTAGGGAGCATGATATGAATAATGATCCAGAAAAAGAAACAGACAGCAGGCAAGCCAGGAGGCAATAGTGTCACAAAACTCATAAATTAAAAAGCATTCAGAAGAGAAGAGTTTTATTTGATTGATGAGGCTGAAAGCTATTTTTCAAAGGTCTGAAGAGAAAGTGAGAAGAGAAGATGTAGTGGCAAGAGTAGATCCTTGTTCAAGGAATTTGCTGAGAAGGGAAAAGGAGATAGAATGATGATAGCTTGAGGTGATGGTAGGATATAGTGAAGGTTTTTTAAATCGAATTTTTCTTTGTTATGGCAAGTATGAATGCTTGGCAGAAAACAAAGAACTAGAGGAATAATTTTGACAAAAATTAAGTTGTTATGGGTTCACAGGGCTCTCATCTTCATGGACTGTGCTTTTCTTGGTGAAGAAGCTAGTCTCCATAATTATGCTCTCCTGAAAAGAGGTTGGAAAGGTGGCTCAAGTTCTCCATAACACTAAAAGATTTATGGAGTTTTCCTTCCCAAAGGTCACACGAAAAAATGCCAAGCTTATCTAAAATCTATGAAAGAAGTGATTCTCAAGAAACTCGCCAACATTGCACTAATTATTTCCCCCCTCCCCTTGACTCCATGTGAACGTTCATCTTTCTGTGGTCCCCACTGACTGCTACCATACCCATGAGAGGAGTGCAAGATTAAAGGATATTCATCATAGGCCATGGAGTAAACTAGCAATCTAATAGTTTCAGCATCTTTACTCAGGAACAGATAGCTAAGTAAATATGAATGTGAAAACATCTCTAGGGCAGAAAAGAATTCCACACTGCTTCCAAAACAGAGTAGTCAATGTAGCTCCAAACACATTTTCAACTAGAAGATTAAACTTATTGTGGTTTTAGGTAGGCAATTACTCCCTTTCCCTTTTTAACTCTTCCATTCCTGAAGACACAGACACATACACGCATATAGTGACAGTGTTAGAAGGACAGAAACAGAGAGATGGAGACAGAGAAAAACAGAGCTAGAGTGTTGTAGTTAATGTGTATGTGGTCCCATTGATTTTACTTTTTATCACTTTGTATACATCTTTCCATATTTCTTTGTATTCATATTTAACTTTATCTAGAATTAAAATATTCCATTAAACTAATATTATTTATTCAACAGTTCTCCAGTTTTTTAACATATAGATTATTTCCAGGAGGTTTTTTTTGGGGGGGGTATTAGAAATCAACATTTAAATATGGCTAGGTAGTAAAGTGGAAAGCAGAAGTCCACCATGCCTCACCCTCTATTAAAAAAACCCTGTCCTGAATAAAATATCATCCAGAAACTGCATACTACTCTTGCACAGTTGGGTTGTATCTTTATGGTAATGGAAAATAGGCTTAACTATGGTGAATAAGAGAGAGAGAGAGAGAGAGAGAGAGAGAGAGAGAGAGAGAGAGAGAGAGAGAGAGAGAGAGAGAGAGAGACAAAGGGAAGGAGACAGACAGAGACAGACAGACAGATAGAGACAGAGACAGACAGACAGAGAGAGACAGAGACAGAAAGATAGAGACAGAGACAGAGAGAGAAACATTTTTTGGTTTATTGGGGAAAAGTAAGTATGCAACCAGAGGACTAAGTCTAAATGCTAGCTCTGCCACTCATTACCAAAATAACATAACCTTGGGGAAGTAACAAATGTTCTTTGGCCCTCAGTTTCTTCACCTGAAAAATGAAGAGTTTGCATGAAGTCTCTAAGGTCCATCCCTTTCAGCTTGAAATCTATGAAACATAATAAGGACTACCAAGCTGGAGGAGAAGCAGCAGAAGAAACAAAAGCAGAAGCAGATGCAGAAGGAGAAGAAGGAGGAGGAGAAGGAGAAGAAGCAGAAGCAGAAGCAGATGCAGAAGAAGGAGAAGGAGAAGGAGGAGGAGGAGGAGGAGGAGGAGGAGGAGGAGGAGGAGGAGGAGAAGAAGAAGAAGAAGAAAAAGATGCAGAAGAAGAAGAAGAAGAAGAAGAAGAAGAAGAAGAAGAAGAAGAAGAAGAAGAAGAAGAAGAAGATGCAGAAGAAGAAGAAGAAGAAGAAGAAGAAGAAGAAGAAGAAGAAGAAGAAGAAGAAGAAGAAGAAGAAGAAGAAGAAGAAGAAGAAGAAGAAGAAGAAGAAGAAGAAGAAGAAGAAGAAGAAGAAGAAGAAGAAGAAGAAGAAGAAGAAGAAGAAGAAGAAGAAGAAGAAGAAGAAGAAGAAGAAGAAGAAGAAGAAGAAGAAGAAGAAGAAGAAGAAGAAGAAGAAGAAGAAGAAGAAGAAGAAGAAGAAGAAGAGGAGGAGGAGGAAGGGGGATAAAAGGGGGAGGAGGAGGGAAGGGGAAGGGAGAGGGGAGGGCATTGGGGGGAAGAGGAAGAAGAGGAAGAAAACAGAGAAGAGAGAAAAACACATTAAAAATTAGGAAAGAAAGGAAAAAGGAAGGTAAAAAAGAGAACTTCTTAGGAAAAGTCTACATTTCACTACATCCAGGTCCTTCTTTCTGCTCTCTTTCAGCAAGTTTTTCATCAGCATTTGCTCCTTCAGCATTCTAAGCTCCATGCCATATCTGAGGGCCATTAAAGATGCTCCTCCCACAAAGCCAGGCTTAATTTAAGGGGTCAATGATAATCAGAAACAGAATGTGAATCCAGGCCTTCTGACTCCATGGCAACAAATCACATAATACCTCTTTCTAAATATCAATTTTCAAGAATATGATTCTTGTAACCAAGGAATAATGTTCTAAATTGACTAAATAAAAAAAAATAAAGAGAAAAATAAATAAATATCAATTTTCCTTTCTGCAAAATGAAATGTGGTTTGCCTTGACTTCTGGAATCAGAGGACATGCATTCAAATTCTGGCCTCTGTCACCTTGGTCAAGTGGCTTCATCGCTTGGATCTCAGCATTAAGACATTAAACTAAAATGGAGTCTGCGATCCCTTCCTGGTAGAACTATGATACTATGAGTCATTTACTTCTCTAAGATCCTCCAATACTCAGAATTTAAATGGAAACAATTATGTCTGTAACACTGAAAATCTTTTAAGTCAGATATTAGTATTTAGATTTTAGCAAAGCAATGCTATTTTTATGGACAAAATGGAGAAATATGAGCTAGGTGATTTTAGAACTTGGTGAATAGTTGAACCCACAAAGTAATTACATTAATACTTCAGTGTCAACTCAATGGTGGAGCACCCCAGGGCCAGTTCCAAGCCTGCTGTTATTTAACATTTTTATCAGTATTTTGATAAAGGTACAGACATCATACTTATAAAATTTTAAATGACACAAAACTCAGAGAGTTAGTTAAAACACTAGAATGAGGATCTAAAAAGATCTCAACTGACTAGAACATTGGGCCAGTTGAAATGATACAATTTAACAGTGATAAAATATAAAATCTTACAATTGTATTAAAACAATCAATTTCCCAAGACCAATGAGGCATGGTTAAATAACCATTCTTAAGAGCTGATAGTTTTAGTGGGCTTCTAGCTGAGTCACTGTTATTAAAGGCAACTTAGGAAGCTAATGAAATCTTAGGTTCCATTTAAGGAGGTAGAACATCCAGGATTATGAAGTTAATAAATATAGTCATCATAGTCATTCAAGTCAATAAACATTTATTAAGCCCCTAATATGTGCCAGGTATGGTGCTATGCTCCTCAACGAGTACTCAAAATAATGGGAGATAACAGCAAGCAAACAAATATGCACAGACTATAAACAAGATAAATAGGGTATGTGGGAAGGCACTGGAATTAAGATGAGGTAGGAGAAGTTTCCTGTAGAAGGTAGGATGTTAGCTGGGACTTAAAAAGAGCCAGTAGACATTGCTGAGGGAGAGCATTGTAGGCATAGGACTATCAGAGAAAAGACCTGGAGGTGAGGGAGTGTCAAGAACATGTTGGGAAGTAAAATGTAAGAATATTGGGAAGGTAGGAAGGAGGAAGGTTATCAAGGCTTTGAATATCAAACAAAACATTTGGGATTTCATTCTGGATGCAATGGAGAGTCATTAGAGTTTGTTAAGTAATGTGGTAACCAGGGTGGACTTGTGCTTTAGGCAAATCACTTTGGTGCCCTAATGGAGGATGGAATGGAATGGGGAGAGACTTGAGGCAGCCAGACCCACCAATAAGCTACTGAAGTAACCCAGGTATAAAGTGATAAGGACCTGCCCTAGAGTGAAAGAAGTATCAGAAGAAAGAAGGGAACATAGGTAAGAGATATGACTAAGGTGAAATTGACAGGCTTTCACAATGATTGGACATGGATTGGGGGTCAGGGTGGAGTGAAGAATCAAAGGTGTACACAGGTTATGAGCTTGAGGGACTGGGAGGATGATGTTGCTTTCTACAATAATAGGAAAGTTTGGTTTTAAGGGGAAAGATAATGAGTTCACTTTGGATAGCATCATCAGATGCTTCTAGTTGTTGTGTAATACTGCCTTCAGTATTTTATAAATAATAAGAGAGGGAAGGATGAGAGATTTTCATCTACGGGCCAGTGTCTCTAAGTTAGTATAACAAAATCTACCTTTCCTCTATATGGTGCATGAATCTACTCTCAGCATCTCTGATGTCTGGTCATCCTTCTAGCTTCTACTTGAAAATTTCAACAGATAGAAAGACCATTAATTCATGAGCTACTCCATTCTAATTTTGGTCAATTCTAAATATCAAAAGACTTGCTAATCCAAAATCTATTTCCCTATAACTTGGTCTACCTTTGTCCTAGTCTGCCTTCTGAGGCTAAGTGGGAATAAGATGATTCTCTTTTTTATGTGACAGCTCTTTAAATATTTAAAGACAGAGATCATGTCTTCCTCCTTTTATTCTAAATTGTTGTTTTTCTCTTCCTTTTGATTTTCTGCCTTCCTCATATCACCATTCTGACTCCCTCTGGATGTACTACAGTTTGTTGATATTGCTCTTAAAGAGGGATGCTTAGAATAGGACTCAATCTAATGGAGGTAGGCAATGGGCAGTGACAGAAGAATGTCTTTCATGTTCTGAAGTCTTCTATTTCTCATTAGTTCAGTATTAGTCAAGCATAACTTGCAAAATCTGTATTATTAATCAATCATTCTGTATTATTCATCAATTGTACTGGTTTTTTACTGTTCTGTTCTGTGCACCAGTTTTATGCTGTTCTGTATTACTAATTGCTCATATTGTTCTGAATTTATCTTAGTTCTGAACTGTTAGGCATTATTAGTTACCTGTCCTGGTTGTCTACCATACTATATCTTCCCTGTGTTCCCTTCTTTGATAAGGGCATTGCAGAAGCATAATAAGACCTCTCCTTTGCTGACAAATAATGGCAGGTGGGACAATAAGGGGAAACATGGAAAATGCACACTAAGGGCTCTGGCAGTCCAGGGTCCTCAATAAATATGCAACCCTAAACCATACAGGGGGTTACTATATCAGCTCCAGGGCTTTTTCATCAGTCCAGGGCTATGGGGCTACTCCATCCTTTAGGCTATACCACCAGCCCCAAGCCTATTCCTCTATCTTAGGCTATTCCACTATCTTAAAAACCTTTTCATTAAATGAAATTATTTTATACTTCTGGACTGAATGGAGTTTTGAGCATCCCAATCTTGGGGTGAGACTCCTGGTAGAAACTTGGGTATGTTTTCCCACAACAAATCCATCAAAGATAGGCTACATCACAGATCTAGAGGAGAATGGTATTATTTCTGAACAATCACTTGCCAGGTAGATAAGCTATACTGAAGGGGGAAATACGTGAAATCAAATAATAAGATGGTCTACTATAGACATGACTTTAACAAACATGAAAATTATCCAGGAATAGGGGATGCACCTGGGGAGGAAACTTGATCTACAAAGCAGGTCAGAATTTTCTCCATAGTTGAGTCTTGGAGAACTTGGAGAACTGCAAAGAGAACTGCATGGAGAACTTATATGACTTGTTGGGAGATAAACGGGTGCATTTGTCAGAGACAATACTACCCCAGACCTTCCTGACTTCAAGGACAGATCTCTCTCCACTATTCTATATAATTTGTTAGTAAAGATTAATAAAGGAAGGGTGCATGTGCAATGGAAACAGAACTGCATTTGGGATCAGAACACCTGAGTTCAGCTCTTGGCTCTGCTACCTGTATGACTTTGGACAAGTAATTTCACTTCTCTAAGCCTAGGTTTCCTCATTTGTAAAATGAGAGATTTGGACTAGATGACTTCTGAAGTCCCTTCCAGCTATGAAACTATGATTCTATGAATTTTTAACTATAAAAATGATTTGTATTTAATTGTTTTCTTTGTGGATCATAAGTCTTTACTGGCAAGTGGTAATGATAATCATAGTATCAGCAATAATAACCACAGTGTTGTCTTATCTCTAAGAGACCTTAGCTGTGTGCTATTACAACTTATTAATAGGAAATTACCATTCATTATGAGGACTTGGCTATTGCTATTTCTTTTATTACCAAAAACCAGCATTTGTGCATTTAAAATTGTGAGGCTGTTGGTAATAGCTTTTTATTAAAAAAAATACAAAGAAAGGAAAAGAGAGAGAGCTACAGGGAAAGGAAGTCCAAGGATTATTCTTTATTGATTCTCTCAAAGTCCTGACTCCTGACGACTTTCCATTTTGATAACATCAGTTCCAATGATTTCCTTAACAACCATGTCCAACTTTCAAGGCCTCCTCAGTGTTGTGATAACAAATTATCTTGCCTGGAGCTACATCTCTAATTATCTGCACAGACTTCTCACAGCTATCCACACAATGTTCTGCCTAAAGGGTTCTTCCTTGAATATCAAGATACAAGGGCATTGGGTATAAAAAAACTGTGGGAAATCATTTAAATGGTTTTATGTAGATGGAAGATACGACCCTCTGTCTTGAAGATACACCCTTAGGCTTCCTCATATTAATTAATCTTACCCATTGACAGAGCTAGTTTGGAAGACTATTCAGCAGGTTGCTGTCTAAGTTCTAGATGGGTAATAGCTGTTGGCTAAATGGGTAGATGAAGTGATGGGTTACTGCCTACAGGTTGTTGAAAATGAAAATCCACAGTAGGAGATAAGTGACTCTGGAATCCCATACAAATGGGTTATCTCATCTACTAGATGCTGTCTTGCAAAGCCTTATGCCTGAAGATTTTAAGCAATAAAAATAAAGAAACAAAACTCTTAATTAACTATACAATATCATATGAAAATAACTGTATCAAGTTTCATTCATTTTTAGTGCCACCATGCCATGTAGGGTGTCTTGTTTGCTGTGAAATAGACCAGAGTTGCCATTATAGTTAGAAATTACAGATTTCTGGAAGCAAATGGAAAGACTGCCCAAAAGTTATGAATGTATAGCTGCTCTTGTAACTGGTAATCCATATTGGGAAGATAATATTGTGTATTAGGAGTCCATATTAATCAAGAAAACAAGAAACAATTACTTATTAAGTACACAGAAAGCTCTCTGCTGGGCACTGCAGGAACCATGAAGATATGTGAAATAATAGTTTACTTTCAGAACTATGGTCCTATGGAAAAGAAAATGTGTGGTTGGACTAGAACTCTCTGGGTTAGGGCTGATGAAAAAAGTCCCAAGTCACTATAATAAAGTAAATAATCTGATGGACTATTTCTAAGCCAGGGATATAGAGATATAGAGATCCTACTAGAAGGGATACTCTGGGGTATTCTGGGTTTGCCTCTTGATCACTGATGGCTAATAAGTCAAGATATTTCCTACCCTTCTCCTCCCTTCACCTCCCAGTTTCCACCCACACCCTTTCTACCTCCCTTTCCCCTCCCCTGATCTTAGTCAGTCACCTTCTAAGTAGCTCAGGGGACCTATGGGATTTCAGAGAAATATTCTTCACTCTTCTTTTCTCAAGTAAAGGGCTTTATTGGGAACAACAGGATGGGGATTGAGGTGAAAGGAATGAAGTTTGTCCCTAATCTACAAGGAGAATTAGGAGGGTTTGGGAAATGTTAGTCCTGTCACAACTGTGACTCAGAGACAGTCAGAGAGATGGGGGGCAACTGTTAAGTCTTTCTTCTTCCAATTTCACAAAGTAACCAACAAAAGTTAATTTCTTCTCAGCCAACTCCAGAAGCCCCACCCCCCACCCCCAAGGGTCCTTCAGCCTGGGACAGAAGCTAATAGGGATCAGTTCTCAGCTTCTTTCCCCTTCAGCCAGAAGCCAAGGAAGTCTCTCCCCCAGTCAGAAGACCCCAAGAGAAGCAATTTCTTAGTTCATCTCCCCTAGCCAGCTCCAACTGCCTTTTCTGGGAACATTCTGTTTTGGAATGTTCACCTTGATTGACAGATCAGATCCTTTACTTTGGTTTTCATGTTTGTCTTGTCTTATAAATCCTCTCTTTCTTCATGCCTCTTCCACATCAGCATATAGCAATCAATGAATTGATCAACAACTATATTTTAAAACCCTTACCTTCCATCTTAAAATCAATACAAAGATCAGTACCATGGAAGAAGAGCAGTAAGGGTAAGGCAATGGGGGTTAAGTGACTTGCTCAGGATCAGACAGCCAGGAAATATCTGAGACCACATTTGAACCCAGGAGCTCCTGTCTTCAGGACTGGCTCTCCATTCACTGAACCACCTGGCTGCCCTCACCATTTTTTAAAAGATAAATTTATTCAATTCTCTTTTATTTGTACCTCTCTTTCTCTCTCTACCCTTCCCAGGTGGCTAGCAAATATAACAGTATTTTTAAAAAGAAAGAGAGGAAAGAGGGAGAGAAAAAAATCAGTAAAACTTATTACTACATTGAAAATTCTGACCACATTCACAAAGTT
This sequence comes from Monodelphis domestica, assembly GCF_027887165.1. NCBI lineage: Eukaryota > Metazoa > Chordata > Mammalia > Didelphimorphia > Didelphidae > Monodelphis > Monodelphis domestica. The sequence continues at coordinate 429,859,446 of NC_077229.1, forward strand.
ATCCAATGGCAACTCTGGTCTAATCAGTAGACTTCATTTCTATAAAGTAATGGAAATGTTCTACAAGCATTTCTTAATAAATGTTTAGTGACTAATTACCCTTATCCTAGGAACTGGCACACAAAGAAAAAAAATCTACTTATTCTCTATACAAGAAGGGACCCTATTTGTTCTCTGGTTGTCTTCTTTTGGTGGAATGATCTGAAGGATATATGAATTTGAATCCTGCTTATGAAACTTACTGGTGGTGTGATCTTAGGCAAGACACAACTTCTTCCAGCCTCAGTTTCCTCATCTGTAAAATGGGGATAAAAGTAGCCTCTTCATGATAATCCCTAGAGAAGCATTGTTAGAGGATCAAATGAAATAATATATCAATTGCTTTGCAAGGCTGAAAATACTATATAAAGTTAACGTTTATTGTTGTTCTTGTTGTTCTTGCTGTTATCATCATTATTGTTTAGGACCTTGAAGGTGGAGTTTAAAAACTCTAGCTTTGAATTCCACATGTTCTACTTCATTACCAGCATGATGTTGATCAAGTAAACACTCTCTGGGCTTCATCTATTAAAAAGAAAGTTATATCATATGAAAATGGTTCCTTATTGTTCCAAATCTGTGATCCTCAGTCCGTAAACTATAAGACCTCATAATTCCAGGGAATACTGGGAACTTTCGAGATTATATAGTCTAATTCTTTCATTTTTCAGATGAAGAAATTGAGAACAAGGAAGGTGAAAGTCATATAGCTATCTGGTGGCAAGACTTAAATGAGAATCCAGGTCCATTAAAAAATAATTTTCCATGGAGTCTAGTATAGATAGTTCTGTACATAGTCATAGAAAGATCTTTCCTTCTTCCTTAATTCTCACATCAACTTGATATCTAGTTCTTATCATTTTATTTTTAAAACCTTTATTCTTTGTCTTAGAATCAATACTAATTATTGGTTCCAAGGCAGAAGAATGTAAGGGCTAGGCAATTGGGATAAAGTGACTTGCCCAGGGTTACACAGCTGGGTCAAATTTGAACCCAAGACCTGTTACAAGGGAATCACTTTAAAAGACTGATATATATTAATTTAAGGTCGCCAAGGAATCAGCTATGTAATTCCTAAATGAAAAACTCAAGTCAGCCGTCAGCCTTTTTTGGAGTTTAATTACAATAGGAGCAAGAAAGGAATTCGAGATATAGAGAGAGAGAGAAAGGGGAGAGAAGGGAATAGGGCTTAAATACCCCTTCTGTTTAGGCTGGGCCAAAAGGCCCAAGCCCTTAGATAGCTGGGGCAAAGAAAGGAGATCAGTCCCTATTACTCACGTGTCCAAAATGGCGAAACAGTCTCAGAGGCCCCCACCTTCAGCTTCCTTCAGAGCAAGCTTCCTCAGAGCCCAGGAACCACCGACCACAAAAATCAACCACCACCTCCAGTCTCCAGACCCTTCTATCTTTAAGGACACCATCCAAGTTGCCTCCCCTCAGTCCTCACATCTACCAATCACTCTTCATCAATTTCCCTGTCAATGGAGGCTCTCGCTTAACCCAGGACCGCCCAGAGGTTTCTGGCTTTTGCACATGTCTGTTGAAGGTCATATTTTCAAATGATTAAATCTATACTCCTTTGCTACAGCCCTTTCTAAATCCTGTTAACTTGAGTATGGTAGAGATTGGAATAATTAAATTTTGATCTAGGCTGCAGCCCTTACTCAATCCTATTAGGACTGAATAGGGTGGAGATTTATTCCAAGTATCTCCATTGTATCAATTCTAAATCAATCAAGACTCAAAGAAATTCCTGTTCTATGCTTAAGCATAGGTCAAAGTCCTTTCCATTGTTCAGCAAAGGGTTTCTGTCCTAAAGTAATCTTAAGAAGGGAAGAGAAGGAACCTCCCATGCCAATGGAGTTCCCATTCCAATAGACTATCAGTAAGAAATTTTCCAAGTATGAAATATCCCAATGGTGAAATTTTCAACAATTATAAGTCTAAGGAAATTTGAGGTTTACAGACCTCTTGTCTCCAAGTCTGGCTTTCTTGCCACCAAACTTCCTAGCTGTCTCTCCTATCAATTTCAATCCACAATATCTCTAATATCTATCTTTTCTTCAGACTTAGTATCTCAATCCCAAAACTTGCCCCCTGGCCTTATTACGGTCTTAAAAGCCTTATCTGTTTTCTCTCCAACTCTCCCTGTTCCTTTGCCTCTGCCTCTGTGTTCCTCTTCCTTCACCTTCAATGCATCCTGCCTTTCCAGACAACTTTGCTCATGAAATGATCTAGCTACACCACTTCTCCGCTCAAAAAATCAGCAGCAGCTATTGCCTAACAAGTAAGACCAACCTCATGCTCCATAATCTGAGCATCCTATCCATCCTCATCTCACATTATTTTCCTTCATACCTTCTATATGGAAACTTGTCAAATTAGACGACTTTAAAAGCTCATATGGCTTACAGCTGGAAGGACCTTCAGAAATGAGCCGGTCCAGTCCCCTCTGCACCCCTCACCAAATACCCACAAGCTTCTCAAGCCTACCTGTTCTTTTTGAAGCTCTTGTTTCAGCCTCTTGAAATTCATGGGCCATGGCCCAATGTTAAGCCCCAGCCTACCTGTGACCTCCTCGTTGTTTGCTCTGATAAAATAGTCCCATTCTCTCTTATGAATAGCCAAGCCTGACTCCTGGTCTTTGGAATGTTTTCCTAATTTTAGCTTTAACTTGGTTGGACCCCTTCACTTATGCCATACATCCATCTCAACTATCTCCATTCTTCTAGCTATCTATTTCTTTCCCTTTCACTATCTCTCCCTTTCACTGGTGTTAGCTAGGTGGCGCAGTGGATAGACTGCCAGGACTGGAATCAGGAAAACTCACCTTCCTGAATTTAATTGGCCTCAGACACTTATTAGCTATGTGACCCTGAGTAAGTCATATATACCCTGTTTGCCTTAATTTCCTCATCTGTAAAATGAGCTGGAAAAGGAGATGGCAAACTACTCCAGTATCTTTGCCATGAAAACCCCAAGTGGGGTCATGAAAAAGTGGATATGAAGTATCTGTAAGGACTAAACAAAAAAAAATACAAAAAGAAATCCTTTTCACTAGCCTTACCTCCAATAATTATCAGGGGGTTAGGGAAAGTTTCCTAGGCAAGAGATTTGGTAGAGGCCTTGCCAGAGCAGGATTTATGACCTAGGGAGGAGGAGGTCTACATGGGATCAAGGCTGTGCCCTGAATGAAAGAGACTTCAAGTCCAACACTTCTCTCACATTGGTTTCCTCCCATGAAAGTAACTGAATCTCAGCTAAAATTAAATTAATTTAATTATTAGTAGTAAACAAATATCACAGGAATCAATTTGTTCCCACAAAACAGAATTCCCACTGGCCAGACTCGACTGGCAGAGCCAAATGGAAAATTAAAACAATTACTCAAACAATTCAGAAAAAAAAATAACACTTTCTTGTTAATTGCCTGTGTAATTCAGGGGGAAAACATATTTTCCCCCCTTAATTACCTACATAATTGCTTTGATTTTCCTCGTTGCCACTTAAGAACTGGGCTCCCCATTAAGCTAATTTTCAAAGAATTGCGAATAAAGGTGGCCCACAAGGTATATGCTGTCTCTCCACATTTTGTGGTCAATTTGATGTAGTTAGAGATAGGCTTCCTTCCTCAGAATGCATTTTCATTTGCAGCACATAGATAAGATCTCCTTGGAAATAATTAGATTATCTAGTAATGCTCTACAGCTGCCACATTACCATATGAAAGCGCACCAAATGGGATCTCTCATTAGTGTCTATGAACAGGTAATATTTTGTGATAAATGAATAAGTAGCTTTCATGGAAATTCAAACTAAATCCAAATATCTCTTTTGATAGTGATTCTCAACATCTCTGAGCATAGCTCTCTGTATTTGGATTTTTCACTTTGAAGGGACAAAAATAATTACAATTCTTTTTATTAAGATCTATATTGTCGAGACTCTCTCAGACATCCTTCTCTCTCTGGCTCTGCAGTTAAGTTGAGGCATCAGATGGAAAGTTCAATTTCTTTACTACTGTGCAAAATCCAGTAATGGATGTTATCAAAATGTATTCCCTATGCCTATATTAACAATTGCAAGACCAATGAATGTCTAAATTAGGCTACAAATGAGAACAGATGATAATGTTCACTCCTCCCCCACAAACCATCTGGGCAGCTTCTTCCAATGACTGAACTGCTCCCTGATGCTGGTTTAGGCTCTTTATAAGATTCAAGCTTTTCCCTGATGTAGTGAGAGAAGTCTTGTCTCTTCTCCTAACTGCAGGTAGCTGAGAAATTCCACTTCATTTAATGGAGCTAATAAGCACACCTGCAACCTCTTCTCCATTTTTGCTTAGTCAGGAGAGGAATTTATAATTTAGTTTTGTTGGAGTGTTGAAGTGAAGCAAAGTCACAAGAGAAAGGGTTGATGAGTTTTGGAATGTGTAGGTGTACAATATGACCCAGATAGAACAAGGCCAATCTATCCCAAATGATGAAGTCTTATTTATCAGTTGGGGAGTAAGACGGCTTTGGACAAACATGCAACTAGAAATCCAGGGCAACATTATCATTTGAGGTTTGCCATCACAAGCAGTTAGAAGTATTTACTGAAAGTAATTTCAGAATATTTGAAGTGGAAGGCCCCTCAGAGGTCATCACATCCAAACCCATTCCAGGTCCCGGAACTACCATGTCATCCAGATCTCCATGGACAAGGAACTAACTGCCTTTCAAGGTTGGACAACTTATCTTCTATAAGGATGGTTGATTACTGGCTTGCATCTAATTAGGAGATGGAGATGGGAGCTCTGCTAGTAGGATATAGTTGTATCCAATGAGAAATTAAATCATCCAACAAATGCTTATAATAAGCCATGGTGCTTACCCAGATGGAGCTTCAACTCTAGTATGGCGATGAGCCAAAAATAGATATCTATTGACCACAATATTAAATGATAAATTCGATAGATCTGTAAAACAAGCATTGATGGACTCTGGAGCTGAAAGAGATCTTAGAAATCATCTTTAGTGCAACTAACTTATTTTAGCGATGGGGAGTTAAAGGCCAAAGGGATAGCTAATTTTTCCAAAGTAGCACAGGTAGTATACATAGGAATCAAGCCTAGGTTCTCTGACTCCAAGTACCCTAGACTTTTCATTGCATTATACTGTTGAGTGAGGTACAGAAGGGCTCTTTCAGACATAGAAAATAGAATTAACAAAAGCAAAGGAGTAGAACATTAAAGTGCAGATTAAAGGGACAGGATAGAGAATCATTTAATTTAGTTAGATCATACAGGGCCTGAAGGAGATATAAGAAGAAATGGAAAGGCAAATTTCAGGATATTTGTAAAGAATGTAAAATGCTAGGGAAATGAGTTTGAATTTTGTTCATTAGGCAATAGAGAGCTGATGAAGATCTGTCAGCAGGCATATGATTTATTCATAAGGAAAATTATTCTTGCAAACAATAAGGTTGGATGAGAGTGGAAATAAGAATATTTGTTAGGAAATCATTTTTCTGGTCCAGAAGGGTAGCAATGGAAGCCTAGACCAGGGCAGAATTTGTGGAGATAGAGAGGAGCAGACATATGTAAAATATATTAGAGTGGAATCGGCATTATTTGACAACCAGTTAGACATGAGAAATGAGGGAGAAGGGACAAATCAAAGATAAATTCAAGGTTTTGAAAATGGGACACAAAGTGAAAGTAGTGCAGTAATACTAAAGCCAGAAGAAAGTGCAGCCTTAGGAAGAAAGTTTTAGACATTTTGTGTCTGAGGTGCTGTTGTACCATTCAAATGGAATCATCTTCTGGAGCAGTAGAGATACAGGATTATACTCAGAAAAATGATCCAAGATAGATATACTACAATGACATATCTGAGTGTAGTCTAGGGTAGACATAGAGATAGTAATTGCATTCATGGAAGAACTACATTTCTTTTTTATTTTTATTTTTTTAAATCCTTACCTTCCTTGGAATCAATACTGTGTATTGGTTCCAAGGTAGATGAGTGGGAAGGGCTCAGCAATGGCGGTCAAGTGACTTGCCCAGGGTCACACAGCTGGAAAGTGTCTGAGGTCATATTTGAACCCAGGACCTCCCATCTCTAGACCTGGCTCTCAATCCACTGAGCTACCCAGCTGCCCCCAAGAACTTTATTTCAAAGGGAAAAGTTACACAGAGAGAGAGAAGACAGTCAACAGCAGATATTGAGGGCCAGCTCATATCAAAGGGTCAGAAGAGACAGCAGAATCATTTTGGGGTAAGTTGTTGAGTATTGCCTCAGACACTCTTCTTCAGAAATAGAAAGTTGAGGCAAATTCTGCTGTGGTGCCATTCAGATTATCCCTGCATCTCAACCCTTAGCTGGTACCACAGATTACTCTGTAATAGTATACTCTATATGAGGCATGAGAGTAGGACTGGTGCTAGATCTATCAAACTAGAACACCTCATTGAAATAAACACCAACAAGCATACCACCTAATGTCATAAGGACAAGGTGGTAGAAGCAGAGCTAAAGCAAATGTGATAGAATGTAAGCTCTTTAGGGGCAAGGGCTATTTCTGTTTGTCTTTGTATCCCCAGGACCTAGCACATAATAGGTCCATAATATAGTAGGAGCTTAAAATGCTATCCACATCCAGAGAGAACTGTGGGAGTAGAAACACAGAAGAAAAACATTTGCTTGACTACATGATTCTATGGGGATATGATTGGGGATGTAGACTCTAAGCAATCACACTAGTGCAAATATTAATAATATGGAAATAGGTCTTGATCAATGACACATGTAAAACCCAGTGGAATTGCTTGTTGGCTATGGGGGGAGGCAGGGAGGGAAAGAACATGAATCATGTAGGCAAAGAAAAAAATAATCTAAATTAAATAAATGAATTTAAAATAAATTAAATTAATGCTTCTTAATTGATTGAAACAAAACACTAAGACATCTGCCACTTACTACTACAATTCCCAGCCTCTTCTCTTCATGGCACTCAATCCTTATATTCAACTAACATTTAGGTCATTACAGCCACTGATTCTTTGTCTTCAGTTTAACACCCTTCAGACCAATTCTAGCCTCAGAGGCATCACCTTTGTCATACATCAACAATCTTGTTTACTTCCCAGGGCTGCTAAATATATTACTAAATTACAACTGATTGTTCCCCTCCTCTGCTATTCTGTGCTCAATCCATTATTGAGTTTTTAAGACCATAGGTCATGATGGGAAACTCCACTAAGGAAAGGAACATCTCCTACCTTCCTGAAACATACAATATGTGAGGATTTAGTTTATTCAGTTTTTTTAACCCTTAATTTCCACCTTTGAACCAATTCTATGTATTGGTTCTAAGGCAGAAGAGCAGTAAGGGCTAGGCAATGGGGGTTTAGTGACAAATCTGAGGCCAGATTTGAACCTAGGACTTCCCATCTTTAGGCCTGGCTCTCAATCCACTGAGCCACCCGGCTGCCCCCAGCTTATTCAGTTTTGATGGATTCATGATTAGGTGTTTTTTTAATCCCCATAATTAATTCAAGGGAAGGTTTTAATTGATCCTGGCTGCCAGGTGTGCGATTCATTATTGTGTATGACTTGGGTTACATGATTTCTTTGAAAAAAGTATTTTTTTGGTCTTTGAATATGCAGAGTGAACTCATACAAAGAACATGAGGGTTAATGATTAGGAACTATATTACAAGTTATTAGTGATAGTGTCCCAGACCATGGGATTTGACTTTTGAAATTAAGCAAGGGATTTAGACAACACTGAATCATCAGACTTCCAAATCCTGGGAACAAAGGTTTGTAATAGTGAGCTACTCTTCACATGTGAATAATAAACTAGTCATATATCAGCAATATGACAGACTTGGAGTTGTTTCTATGGAAATAGAAGTTGAAGTGAATTAATCCCCCATGCACTGTTAATACCAAGTTCCCCTATGACTAATCTTTCTGAGAAAGCTGACTGTACTGAAAGATACAGCCTGTGACCTCATGGAGATTAAACCTCGGACCACTGGCCTTGATCCACCTGAGTAGCTGTGGAAGGCTAGATTAAATAATTAAGGAACTTGAGTAAATGATGGTTTGTCAGTTGGGATTGTAATCAAAGTGTGAGCTGAGGGGAAAGATGGAGAGAAATAATCTAAAGCAAAAGGTATGGCTTGGCAACGAGAACTTATGACTTCAGTAAGAACCAAAACAGCACTGAAGCTAAGGGTTTTGTACAGATAAAGATTCATGAAAAAGTTGGTCAAGTTGGCAGATCTAAGTCTAGGGATAAATTAGAGGTAAGACAGGCTTCACAGGCAAGATAGTCTAAGGCTCATAAATGGGCAGAGAGGTAAGGACCAAATATTGTGTGAGGTAGATACTGGGACCAAGGTCTGAGATTGCAATCAGTTATAGCTTTCAGTGGGTCTTATAGAAGGTTCCAGAAACCTGCTGAAAGAGGCCATATATTTTCTAGTGTGACTTTTGCACCAGAGGCAGTGCTTCTAAGCCTCAAAGCTATTGGCTCCATTCTGACTTGTCTATGTTATTAGCTTACTGCAAATCATCAACATAAATGACATGTGAGAAGCCACAGCCAATATTATAGTCTAGTGCAGATAGGGAAAAACTCCTTAGTCATTATTGTTTTCTCAAATACAACAGATGAGGTGCCTAGACACAGAGTAGGACAAAGTTATCCCTCCTCTTTGTCTGAATTTATTCTCTCTTGCTTTTGTAGAAGTGGACAAAATTACCCTTCCCCAATAAATCCCAGAGACTGACTTCAGCAGACTTCCTGTTGTTGGCAGTTTCCACTGAGCTTCTTTTCCTCTTTTGCCTTTATATCCCTTTACCAAACCCCTTGGTATTGCACCATAAATTTCACTGACATGTTTCTGTAATGCATAGCCCTCCCCACCATAGAAACAGCCCCACCACAACACAAATTCACTCCAACTTGCTCTATCAGCTATTTTGCTGTAAATTACCTCTATTCTAATATAAAACTAGTTGTAGCACCTAGTGGCTTCAGGGTCTCCTTTTTGCCTTGTTAAAAAATTAACTGATAATGGGCAGGGTAAAGTCAGGGACTTTGCCTGAGTTCAACCAAATTTTCCTTCAAGTGACTTTTAAATTATGGTAAGAAACAAAATCTGGAGAGAAATAACTAACAAAAGAATGAGGTGAAACCATTTCTCATCCCAAGACAATTTAGAAAGTCTGTAGGACAGATCAGTCTCACTAGGGTGAGAGTGGTAAACATTTCACTCCTCAACATATTTGGAAGGTGATATTCTAAAGGGCAAAGGAGAAAGGATCACAACTGGGAATCACTTATCCGGCAAAGCTGAATATAATCCTTCCTGGGGAAAATTAATATTTAATGAAATAGAAAACTTTTGAGCATTCATGATGAAAAAACCAGAGCTGAATAGAAAATTTTACTTTCAAATATAAGATTCAAGAGTAACATTAAAAGGTAAACAAGAAAGAGAAATCATAAGGTATTCAGTAAGGTTAAGCTGTTAATATTCCTACATGAGAAGAAACTTGTAACTCCTAAGAACTTTTTTAACTATTAGGGCAGTTAGGAGTATATAGACATATGTATTTGTGTGTGTGTGTGTGTGTGTGTGTGTGTGTGTTTGTGTGTTGACTATAATGGGATGATTTCTAATAACAAAATTAAGGGGGAAGAAAGAGGAATGTAGTGGGAGAAGGTGGAAGGGAGATGTTGAATGGAGTAAATTACCTCACACAAATGAGGAATGAAAGACCTTTTACTGTGAAGGGGAAGGTGTGGCAGTGGCAGACAATGTTTGAATCTTATGTTCATTGAAATTGACTCAAAGAGGGGATACACTCAGTTGGATATAAAAAGGTATCTTATGGAACTGGGGTGCGGTGGGTAGGAATGAGAGACGTAGGAAGGAACATGTTTGAAAGAAGGGGATGGTACTGATGGAATGAAGGGCAGATTAAGAAAGGTGGTAGTCAGAAGCAAAATTATTTTAAGGACTGACAGGATGAAAGGTAAGGAAGAGGGGGATAAATAGGGGTAATATAGAATAGAATAGAAAGAAATATACAGTAATCATAATTGTGAAAAAATACAGTAAGTTTTTCTAATAAAGGCTTCTTTTCTCAAATATAGAGACTGAGTCAAATGTAAAAGAATATTTTTTATTTAAAATCATCTTCTAATTGATAAAAAGTCAAAGGATATGAACAATTTTCATACAAAGAAATCAAATCTATCTACAATCATTAAAAATGCTCTAAATCATTACTGATTAGAGAAATGCAAATTAAAACAACTTTGAGGTGCTAGTCAGACCTATCAGACTGGCTAATATGACAGACATAAAAGGAAAATTACAAATGTTGGAGAGGATATGGGAAAATTAAAACACTAAAACATCACTGATCAGAGTTGTGAACTGATCCAACTATTCTGGAGAACATCTTGGAACTATGCCCAAAGGGCTCTAAAACTGTGCCTATCCTTTGACTCAGTAATTCCACTACTAGGTCTATATCCCAGGGATAAAAAATGTGGGGAACCTATGCGTACAAAATTATTCATAGCAGCTCTTTTTGTTGTGTCAAAGAATTGGAAATTGAGGGGATCAATTGGGGAATGCCTAAACAATTGGTAGTATATAATTGTGATGGAATACTGTTGTGCTATAAGAAAGAATGCTTTTGGAAAAACCTGGAAAGATTTGTATGAACTAATACAAAGTAAAAGCAGAACCAGAACAATGTATGTAGCAATATTGTAGCAATGATCAACTGCAAGTGACAACTATTCTCAGCAATACAATGATCCAAGATAAACCTCAAGGACTCATGATGAAAAATGCTATCCACCTCTAGAGAAAGACCTGAAGGAATCTGAAGGCAGAAAAAAACACATTATATTTCACATTATTTCTTCATTTCTCTTTTATTTGTTCAACTTCTCTTTCACAAAATAACTAATATGTTGAAATATTCTACATGAATACATATATAATACATCCTAGATTACTTTCCATCTCAGGATGAGAGTACTGTGGAGGTAGGATGGGTGAAAATGTGGCTCACACTTTTAAAAACAAGGTTAAAATGTTTTTATGTAAATGAATAACAAAAATATTATTTAAAAAGAATGTTCAAAATTATTTTCATATGTTATTAGAAAAAAATAAAATATTAAAACAAGTCTTAGTTGCTGAAGGTGAAAGATTCCAAAGTCCTGCAAAATTTTTCTTCTCTGTCTGGTCCAAAGGCATTCTTTGATTTAATAAGATTAGCCATGCTCAGATAATAAATCTCTTATCTCCTGAAACAAATAATATATATTTTTATCCAACGGGTATATTATTCTTTATATATAACTACCTGTGTTTTATGAATTGCCATATTCCTTTGTTTCACTCAATGTTATTGTTTTTGAATAATGTTTAGCTTTTGAATGCTGCATTATTATCATACGTATATATGGAATGTTTTGCACAATTCTCATTGTAGATGCCATCATCCATCTTGATATCTGCCCTGACTGGATGAAATAAATGGCCATTTTACCTATAATTGACTCCCACTTCATATCTTGATAACCCAGGTCAGTGAGTATTGACCTTCTTGGATTCCCTTTCAAAATTTTGGGACCACACACTAACAGGTCTAAGTTCCCAGAGATAGATAATTTCCTTATGGTTATATTTGATCTCTTTCAGAGTCCTAGAAATAGCCTTGTTGAAGGAAAAATATACTTCTGCTCACCTCTCTCCATATTAGATATCTATCTCTAACCTGCCCTTTAAGAAGACTTATTTGACTTTTTTTTCATTCTCCACATTGTAAGTGGGGTATCACCTTGATTGATTGTTTCTTTAAAACTAGAAAGATCAATTTATCAATTATTTCCATCATCTTTTCTTCCATAGTCTTTTTGGCAACTTTTACCTACACTAGTTCTAGCCATCTCTATCACAACACTGGAACCAGAGTGTAATTGTGATGATGCTGGAGAGGGATTGTGCCTCCCACATGTTGGAAGAAGCAAATTTGTAGATTTATGATTTTACCTTGGCAAGTAAATATTCCTTAGAAAAAAGCTCACTTTTGCATATTTTTACCTATATCTTCCATCTATATCATTCATTCACAATATTAAAAATTTTAAATTTAAACACTAACACCAAAATAGATACATAAAAATAAAATTCATCATAATATACTAATAAACACAGATCGTGCTCTTCCAAATATGTACTTGATAGATATGCTGAAATTTGGGCATTATATGTATCAGCCCCTTGATAAAAAAGGAAAACTCATAAGGCAATTCCCAACTCTAGACTTCAGTCTTGCAGGCTTCAATTTTACTTGTTCATTCAGGAACATCTGCATGACAAAAATCTGCTTCTCTACTCACTGCTTGAGTATGCAAGTCCTTACCACTTTTTAGGTGAGGAAATTCTCTTCTTAAAATTATCCTTAATTAGTATTTTCAATTAATGATAACCATTAAAAGGGCATTTAGAAAAATTTAGATTTCAAAGAGAATAGCAGTTCGCTTTAAGATAAAGTTAAAAAGCTGTAAAGCCATTATCAACTTCTCATCTCTGGCCAACCTAATCAATTAGTCACTCAGTTCAAAGCTGAGCTATTCAATCGAACAGAGTTCATAGTGCTATAAAGAAACAATAACACTGCTGGTTCCAAAACTCCTCTGCTTTCTTTTCTCAAACCAGAGGTGAAAGCAGAGAGCAATGAATCCTTAGGCCAGTGATGGTGAATCTATGAAATGGGTGCCAAAGATGGCATATAGAGTGCTCTTTGTGGGCATGTGCACCACCTTCCCCCCCTCCCCCATAAGAGTTTGTTACTAGAACTACAGAGGGACTCCAGTAGAGGTGCTCCCTTCCTCCTCTCCACTGTATCTGATGACATTTTTTCACTTTACACCCCACCCCTCCCAGCAACACAATGGGAGCGAGTTCTCCCTCCCCTGTCTGGAGTAGGGAAGGGCAGAGTGTGCCCGGCACTTGGAGTGGCACTCCATCTCTAAAAGGCTTGCCATCACTGCCTTAGGCAAAACTTCAACATTCTCCAACTCATGGAACTACAAAAGGGTACAAATCTGAGACTCTTGGCCAATGAAATCATGTCTGTTGAAATAATCAGAAATAACTCATCTGAAACCTTCTCTCTACTGATTCCTAAGAGCCTTGACTATCTTGTTCTCTCTTCACCTCTCCTCTACATCTACTCAAGTTTGTCTTTCCTCCTCTTTGCCTTTCTCTCTCTGTCTCTCTCTGTCTCTCTCTGTCTCTCTCTGTCTCTGTCTCTCTCTCTGTCTCTCTCTCTGTCTCTCTCTCTGTCTCTCTCTCTCTCTGTTTCTCTCTCTCTCTCTCTCTCTCTCTCTCTCTCTCTCTCTCTCTCTCTCTCTTTAAACCCTTACCTTCCATCTTGGAGTCAATACTGTGTATTGGCTCCAAGGCAGAAGAGTGGTAAGGGCTAGGCAATGGGGGTCAAGTGACTTGCCCAGGGTCACACAGCTGAGCAGTGACTGAGGCCAAATTTGAAATCTCTAGGCCTGGCTCTCAATCCACTGAGCTACCCAGTTGCCCCCTTTTCTGCTCTCTTGCAGAAGTCATAGTTCAGTAGCTTAAATAAGCTACTGAATTAAATAAATTTAAATAAATAAATCCTGAATCTCAGTGACAAATTGACATTTCTTTTTAAAATCATACCTGGGTCTCCAAATGTTTATTTTGTTTTTTGTCTTCTTAGTTTTATATGCTTTAGTTATAAAACATGTTAAAATAAATTAGAAAAGATATGCTGTCTTTTAAGTCTCTAACAAGGCTGTCTCTTCAGTTCCTTTAAAACTGTGTTTATTCATCTTTACATTTCTCTCATTTTTAATACTGTGCAAGGTGCTACATTCCTGTAAGTCTTTGCTACTAGCTTCTCCTACTAGAGAAATCTGAAGTTTTAATGGATTACTTGAGCTCTGAAGTTCTATTATTCCCCAGGAGATATCATTAAAGGATAAAAACAAACAAAAAGCAATTCTTTCAAAACAAATTTTGAGAACTGTTAATATTCATAAGAAAGACTATTCTAAACCACTAATAATAATAGAAATGAAAGCAAAAACAGTTCTGAGATATCACCTCAGATCTCTTAAAATTGGCAAAGATGACAAAACATGTAAATACAGGCTACAAGCAGAAAGGCATATTAACATACTATTAGTGGAGGGGCTAATTGGTCCAACCATTCTGGAAAGTATTTTGGAATCAATGTTTGGTTGTTTTTTAAGACCCTTACCTTCCATCTTAAAGTCAATATTATGTGTTTGGTTCTGAAAAAGAAGAGTGGTAAGGGCTAGGAAATGGGGGTTAAGTGACTTGCCCAGGGTCACACAACTGGGAAGTGTCTGAGGTCAAATTTGAACCCAGGGCTTCCCATCTTTGGGTCTGGCTATCAATCCACCGAGCCACCCAACTGCCCCCTCATGGTTTTTGTTTTTTTAAACAACTAAAGTGATATCCTTTGACTCTGAGATCTTACTACTAGGTATATGCCTCAAGAAGTTCAAAGGGAGAAAGAAAAAAATAATATGCGCAACAACATCCACACTTTTACTAAACTAGAAATGATAGGAAGATAAGGATTTTGAGAAGTAGTGATAAGGATGGAGTATATTCCAGGTATGGGCCAATTTGGGATGCCCTCCTGGGTTTAATAATAAATTAAGATTAGTTTGGCACTTTCATATATTATATACATATTGAAGTTTTGGATACCAAATAATTTGTTTTGGGTCATTTTAGCATAATTTTAGTTGTGTTAAAATATTTTTATTTACTTTAAAAAATAATGTTTGAATTATTAAATTTGGTTAGAAACATAGAATACCAGAGCTGGAAGAGAACTCAGAAATTATCCAAACCAATCCCCTTATTTTACAAATAAGCAAATAAATTCAGATAGGTGAAATTACTTGGCCATGGTTCTATAGACATCAGAAAGGATTCCTGAACTGATACAGCTCCCACATTTTTCATTTGAGGAAACTGATTCCCAAAGATATAAACAACCTGCATGATAATAATAAGAATAATAGCTAACATTTAGATAACACTTATTATGTGCCAGACACAGTGTTAAGTACTTTAGAATGATTATCTCATTTGATCTCACAACAATCCTGGCAGGTAGACACTATTATTATCTCTATTTTACATATGAGAAAACTGGTAGATTAAAGTTTCTAAGTACCTGGTCCAAGGTCACATAGCCAAGAAGTGTCTGAGAATGTATTTGAATTGAGGTCTTTCTTACTTCTGACCCTGAATACTATCCACTGTCCCACTTAGCTGTCTCAGATGATTTCATACAGTCATTTGGTGACTGAGGCAGAATTCTAAAAAGCATAGATTTAGAGCTGGAAGGGCCTTAAAAGCACCAACTCTCATTTAACAGTTGAGAAAATGGGGTCTAGAGGAGTGAAGGTACTTCACCAAAGTCACACAAAGACATGTATCAGCAGCAGTCTTTGAAATCAGGTCCTTTGACTCCAAAATTGAGTGCTATTTTCATTGCACCATATTCTTCTCAGATTAGGTAAGAAGGTCAAATATTACTATTATCATTATCTGCAATTCAGGAAACATTCAGAGAGGCAGGTAGATGGTCTAGTAAATGGAATACAGGCAGACTTCATTTTTTGCAATTCACTTTATTGTATGTCATAGATATCTTGTAAATGATATTTAATAATATTTTAATAATAATAACAAATCTTTATACAGATTGCAAGCTTGTGGCAATTCTGATGCAAGCAAATTTATTGGTGTTATTTTTCCAAAATCATGTGTTCTGTTAAATTTTATTGTGGGACTCTGAATATTTATATAGTTGGTCACCATGGATTTAATTTCTAAATCCCAAAATGAATTACTAAAGTAAATCAAATTTATGGTTTATTTACAATAGAGGGAAGATATTAAGGAATGAGAGAGAGGGTGGGGAAACTCTGGCTTCCTCTGAGCCAGGTAGAAATACTAAGGCCCTAATCAGGAAAAAGAGTCTCAAGATGATGGGCCTTTCTCATCTGAATGGAAAGAAGTCTGGGTGACTGTCTTCTGGTCATTCCTCAAGTGTCTGTCTTCCAGTCTCTCCTTGGAGTCAGAGAGCTCTTAGATCTTGAATGGAATATCTTGAATTGAATATATCAAGAGGCTGATCCTCCAGTCCCACTCCAAGTCAGAGATCCTCTATCCAACTCGAGTCTTGAATCGAATATCTCCTCTTCTGGCCTCCAGTCCTCTTTTTTAAAGATCTTTTTCTCTTGTGTCACCTCCCCTAAATTTCACGTCTACCAATCACAGCAGAGGCTTTTCTCCAGGACTGCCCACTCTTTAGTTCATACCTTCTTTTGGTTAGATTATACCTTTTGGGTTACTTAACACCTTTTTTGGTTCACCTTTTGTCATTACTTAACACCTTTTTGTATCTAAAATGGGTAGATCTACTTAAAATACTGAGTTTATCACCTTTTAGGGATTAAAATCTAAAAATAGATTGTGGATTACAATTTAATCTTCCCAATAAAGGAAGAGCTAAGTACCTTCATTGTTACAATCAGGAGATAGCTAAATCCAATCTTCACAGTTCACATCATGTCCTCCTGTCACATTTGGTAATTCTAACAATAATTCAAACTCATCCATTATTATTATATTTTAATGGTGATTAGTAATTTGTAATGTTACCATTGTAATTGGGGTCCCACAAAGACTACCCATACAAGACAGTGAACTAATTGGACAAATGTCCTGTATGTTCTGACTGCTCCATCTACTAGCTGTTCTACTATCTCTCTTTCCTCAGACCTCCCTGTTCCAGGAGATATAACAGTATTGAAATGAGGCTAATTAATAACTATAATAAGCTCTAAGTGCTCAGATGAAAGGAAGAGTCAATCAATGTTTCAAACTTCATTGTTGTCTCATTTTATGAAATTGTCACAGCCATCCCAACCTTGACCAACCACTACCCTCATCATTCAACAGTCATCAACTCAGAGGTAAGGCACTCTACCAGCAAAAAGATTGTCTAGTGGAAGGCTAAATGATGATTAGAATTTTTTAGCAATAAAGAATTTTAATTAAGATATATACATTGTTTATTTTGGACATAGTATTGTTGAATATTTTATTGACTACAGTGTAGCATAAGCATAACTTTTATATGTACTGGGAAATCAAAAAGTTGATGGGAGTCACTTTATTGTGATATTTGCTTTACTGTGTTGGTCTGGAACCAAAATTAAGATACCTCCAAGGTATGCCTATCCTGGAGTTTCTATAAATGTAACCTTGGGAAAGTCGTTTAATCTCTCATAGCCTGTTTCATCATCTGTAAAATATGAGTTGGACTTGATGATCTATTAATGTATGTAAGTCATAGGATCAAAGATTTACAGTTTGAAAAGGTCTACTTTGGAAAATGCCAAGAATCAGAGCAGAATTGAGCAAAAGGAGAACAGGTTGGGCTAACTTCAGGAAATTATAAAGCATATTGGATCACTCTAACCTTCTCCCAAAACAAAGGTCTATCCTTTTAATATCAATATTCTACCAATGTTGCTATATATCTATTGGATGTAGAATAAAATATTCAGAAGGATTAAAAATAAATATCACTCAGAGGGCAATAGAGAGGCATCTGAGTGGGCTATAATATGTAACAATTGAACCAGAAGAACAATGTACACATAAACAGAAATATTATATGATGTTCAACTATAAAGGACTAAACCATAATCAGCAAAACAAGTTTCTAAGATAACCATAAGGAAATCATGAGGAAAATGCTATACACAGTCAAAGAAGTGCAGATAGTTGGAGTCTGCGTACAGATCAAAATATACCATCTTCCACACTATTTCCTTCATGAGTTTTTTATTATATGTGTGATATGTCTTCTATAACAACATGAACAATATAGAAATATGTATTGCAAGAAAGCATGAGTATAACCTAAATCAGACTATTTCTAGCCTTGGGGGAAGGAATAAGGGGAAAAAGAATGAAAAGAAAGAATTCTAAAAAATCAGAAAATAATTGTCAAAAATTGTTTCTACATGTAACTGTAAAAAAAACCCCTAAAAACATGTAACAAATAAATGAATGCTATTATAGAATTAAAAAAAAAAACATTTCTCTGGTTGGTAGATAAGATTTTTAAAAGCTTTATTAGATATTTAAATCAGCTAAGGAAATAACTTTTGCAGAGTTTCCCCAAACTACTTAAATATTATGGGTATTATTTTAAATCTACAAAATGGGGTATGGTAATCATATCTTAGAAATTGTTACTATCAGAATGTTGGTTGAAGTCCAGGCTTTCCTGAGTACAAAAATTTTGGCATCTTGTCAATGTTGAAATAAAGGAAAAAGAACAGATTGTTGCAAAGGAAAGCTTAAGGGTCATTAAGCTAGCCACTACAGTTGGGTTACAATTTAGACAGAAAACATAATATTTTATGGTTACATAGTGGAGGATAATTTTCAAACTGAAAATACTTAACTGAAACTTTCTTCTACATCATTTGAAAAACAAAGAATCAGGATAAAGGAGATCATCAAAGAAATATATGATTATTAAAAACAAAAAAGATCTGGTCAAGTGGCAAGAGTGAGATAAAGCTTATAAACATATTATGTACTCCACTGGTAACTTTGTAACATCAGAAGAAATCAAGGAAGACCAAGCTGGAGGTTGGGTCCCTTTATGGTGAAATTTGGTAGGAAAGAGACAGGAGTGTCATGGGATGGGCAACTAGAGATTATAATCTGAATCTTTTAGGGGAAACACACAATTACCGAGATCTCAGATCCATTTGAATTTTTGAGTGACATTTGGAAAGTCACCTTACAACAAGCCCTGAGAGAGTAACTACAAAGAGCAAAACTACAGAGTAATAGATACAATATACAATTTAAGAAGAAAAAAGAATAGCTAGTACACACACACACACACACACACACACACACACACACACACACACACATATAGCTATGAAGATAGACCAATTTAGATAGAGGAGCTATGGTAAAACTCATGGCCTCAGACATGCATACACAAAAACTCAAAGTATGAGTGAAAACATTTTTTAGATAGTAGAATCCTTGCTATTGGAAAGGCTAGGAGCTTCTAAATGGTTTTACAGTATCAGACCAATGGCTGTGACTGTGAGGCTAATCAGTCCTTTTGTCTATTTAAAAAAAAAGAAAAGTTTGCTCTACAAACTCAGAGAGGAGAAGTGAGAGTTTTGACTCTAGACTTCTGGTTGCCACCTGTTAAATTTAAATTAGAAACTTGTAAAAAGGAATTCTTTGTTCTTTTTTCAATTTAACAGGGGACTTGGAGGTCCTCTTACTATAGAGATGTGTAGAGATTATCCAGCCCACAGTGACAGGAAGTAGGAATGGGGGAACCTCCTAGGATCTCTAGAGAGCAGTAGGTCTGTCTCATAGGCAAGGATCTGCTATAAGTTGGCTCCTGACAGTTTGATCTGCTATAGAAAACTGAAGGAGTGAGTGAGTGGTAGCTCCCTATTATTTTAGGGAATTAAGTAGTTAGTGAATTATTTATAGATAGTGTAGGTTAGATAGGCCTGAAATTTTCCAGGCAAGAAAAGGCTGTCCTCAGAAGACAGAGGTAGTTATTAGAAATTTTAGATAGAATTGGGAATTTTAGATACATTTATAGGGTATAAGATTAGTAATCTCTCTTTCCTCTTTTCTATCCCTCCTTTACTATATTCTTTTACTCTCTCTATTTTAATTAAACTAATTTATTAATTGTTAAAAGCTGCTAGAAGTTTTCTTTTCTCTGGCTTAAAGGGATCATATTACTTTACAACTCTACTACATTCTCATTAAAACTTAATTTATTAAAAGCTGCTCTTATTTTGTCAAAATCCCTATTTCAACCCTTACATTTAATTGGTGGCACAAAGGGACCACTCAAACCCAAAACCTTTGGATCATTTTCCTTACTTTTTACTGAAACTATCCCCAAGTCAAGTTCCTAGCAGTTAATTCTGTTACAGCTGTTGATCCTTTATGTTAAACAATGCCATCTACTGACAGAAAGTAGAACTGCGTACAAATTAAACAATTAGATTTACTATGATTCTGAGTAGTCTGGTTCAAATTGTGACACTGTTTCTTGTCTATCTAAAATAGCTTATTATCCAACAGAATATTACACAGTGGTTTTATATAACACCATAAAGGTTTAAAGCCTATTTTCTAACTTAATTCCCTGACCATGTGGTTGGTCCACCAGCATGGTTCTCAGCTTACCGTGCTGCCACTTGTCCAAGGGAAAAGAGAGAGTGTGAGGCCCCCACATCACACCTTTATTCTCTATGACCACATGTCATGTAACAGAGGTATGCAAATGGAATAAGCTGTGTTGGACAAGCCTGGGGGGGGCGGGGAGCAGATTCTATTTACAAAGTTATAAACTCAAAATTTTTGCCTTTCTGAATATCATATCCCATGCCTTTTGATATTTTAAAGTACAAGCTGCTAGGTTCTGTGTGATCCTGATGGTCGTCCCATGGTATTTGAATGGTTTTTTTCTGGCTTCTTGAAGAACTTTCTCCTTAGCTTGCTGGCTCTTGAATTTAGCTATTACTTTCCTAGAAGTTGTGATTTGAGGATTTATTTCTGGAGGTAATCTGTGAATTCTTTCAATTTCAATTTTATTTTCTTGTTTGAGGATCTCTAGGCAGTTATCTTTGATAATTTCTTGTAATATTTCTTTTTCTTGGCCATATCTTTCAGGTAGTCCAATAATTCTCATATTGTCTCTCCTAGATCTATTTTCTAGCTCAATTGTTTTTTTTCCCAATAAGATCTTTCATGTTTTTCATTCTTTTGATTCTTCTTTATTGTTTCTTGATTACTTATGAAAGCATTAGTTACTAGATGATCAATTCTGCTTTTTAAGACCTGATTTTCCTCTATCCGTTTTTGGTTCTCCTTTTTCAATTGATCCATTTCTTCTTATATCACTTTCATTTCTCCTTGCATCACTTTCATTTCTCTTCCCCACTTTTACTCTGCCTCTCTTAATTGGTTTTTGAAGTCTTTTTTGAGCTCTTCAAGAATTTGTGTCAAATATATATTTTTATTTTGGACCTTCCATGTGTTTCTTTTGTTTTCATTGTCCCATTCTGTGTCTGTACCTTGTTCTTTGTCTCCATAAAAATTCTTCAGAGTTAGGTTCTTTTTTTTTGTTGTTGTTTGCTCATTTTTTCTATCTAATTATAGGTAGGCTCTGTTGTCTGGGAAGTTGGGGTACCCTCTTAAACTTCAGTCCTTGCTTTATGTTATTCTCAGCTTAATTTCTTGGTCTGAGGGATAAGAGCTCTGAGAGCCCCCTCTCCCTGCTGATTCAATTGACCATTGAGGTGCTGGTGGCTTAAGGCAGAATTCAAATATTTTAAAAATGAATGTTTAAATAAGGTATAATTATTTTTTTACAAAATCAAATCAACAAAATATACAAAAATATTTTAAAATAAAATAAAAGTTGTACTGATGAAAGGAAGGGGAAATGCAAAAGGATACAGAGTAAAAAACAGGACAAATTATTATTACCAATTAAGTTTAAAGTACAGCTTCTCTACTTAGATATTTGCAACAATTTGTATATACTTGAATATTTGGTAAAAATTTTTCATTTTCTTGAATTGCTCTATTGTTCTCTGTTTTGAGATTTGTGATTTTTTAACAGAATTTCTTTTAAAATAATTTTAATTAACTTTAAAATGCTAAAAAGTGACTAAAATAACTATTCTATGCAGAGATCCTACTGCTCAGCATAAATACATTAAGAAAGTCAAAGTCAAAACTAAAGGTCACATGTATATCAAATATTTATAGCAACACTTTTCAGGTTAGCAAAGAACTAGAAATAGAGCAGGTACCTATCAAATGGAAAAAGGCTCAACAAATTGTAATATGCTGATGTAACAGAATATCATTGCATTGTAGTAAACAACAAACATAAAGAATAAAGAGGAATATGGGAGGACTTACATGAATTCATACAGAATGAAATAGAACCAGGAAAACACAGTGACTACAACAATGTAAATAAAAAACAATAAGAAAAAATAGAATGTTGGGGGGCTATAATGTCTAAGCTTGGCCCTAGAGAAAGATTGGAGAAAAAGCATTCCTTTCCTTTATTGCATATACTCTCAGATACACTCAATGTGTTGGTTGTTTCTAATGATGCTTTTTTCCTGTTTCTTTTAAAATCTTTATTACATGGTGTTATAGACAAAAGAGTGGTTGGCCATAAATTGTGACTGTGAAAATATGGGTTTAAGACTGAATTGCCAAAACTGCAAAGATAAAATTTTAGTGTCTTGATTTTATATAAAAAATAAAGTGACCGCCATGGGAAAAATTCCCAAATATGAAATACCCAAGTCAGCTGGGTTTTATGGAGATTTTAATTAATACAAATTAAGGAATTAAGGAAAGGGAGAGAGCAGGAGGAAATAGAGCCTAGGCCTTTCTCCTTAAGAGAGAAAACTAAGCCAGTCTTTAATCACTCACCACAAGATCCTTCCAAGCAAAACTCTAGTGTTCAGAGAGACCCTCCAGTTCAGCTCCTGAGCTCAACTAAGTTCAGCCACCGAGAGACTCCAATTCAGCTTCCTAAACTGAACTAAGTTCAGAGGCTTTCTGACCTCCTTTTAAAGAGAATTTTCTCCTATGTCACCTCCCCTAAGTTTTCACATCTACCAATCACAGTAGGTGTTTTCACAAGACTGACCATTCTTAGTTCACATCTTCTTTAGTTCTCAACTTCTCTGGGTAGACTAAAACTTCACACCTCTTTTGTTAAGCTTGTCCCTTGCAAGTTTGCAAGTTACCTGACCTTTTAGTGATTAATTTGACCTTCATAGGTACTTAGCACCCTTTTGTATTAGATCTAAAAATAGACCTAGCTTAAGGGCTTGGCCTCACTATAAGTATGGGTTAAGTACTTTTTCATTGTTCAGTAAGGAGTTTTACAACTTTATCTTCCCCTAAGGTATGCCTAAATATGGGTGGATTAATGTAAAGTTCTCAATACATTCCTGATCAAGTACTTCCATTGTTTAAATGGGGAATAACCTTAACCAAATGTTTTAAGGTAGAGTTTGAGCAGTTTTAAGATTCACAATGGGAAGATTTGTTAG
This sequence comes from Monodelphis domestica, assembly GCF_027887165.1. Classification (NCBI taxonomy): domain Eukaryota; kingdom Metazoa; phylum Chordata; class Mammalia; order Didelphimorphia; family Didelphidae; genus Monodelphis; species Monodelphis domestica. The sequence goes on from NC_077229.1 coordinate 429,882,774, forward strand.
ATAAGGCAAGTCAAAGGCATATACTCTGAAAGAAAAGTATTCTAAAAACAAAAGACACCAATAAAAATTTTTTAAGAGAATTTTAAAAGATAATTTAAAATAGATTGTTAACTTGAATTTGATTCTTGGCACAATTCTCTAATAGATTAGGAAAGGCACAATTTTACAATATTTAGAAGGAAAATTGCTGATTACTATAAATTAACTTAAATTCATCAAGAATGGAGCTTGTGAGTAACTTTATTTCCATTTTTGACAAAATGAATAAACTGGTAAATTAATGTAATATTCTAGATATAAACTACTTGGGTTTCAAAAAGACACTTGATTAAGTTTCTCATAATATTATTGCAGACAAAATGGAAAATGTCAGTTAGATAGCAGTATATAACTAATTAGATGAAAACCTGGTTCAATAAACCTGGTTGAATAATCAAAAAGTAGTGATTAATGGATTATTTTTAACTTATAAATAGGTCCCTAGTGAAATTCCCCAGGGATCTGCCACTGGCCATGCTTCACTCAACATTTATCTGTAATTTAGAAGAAGACATAACTGGCACTTATACATTTTCAGATGATAAGAAATTGAGATGAAAAGCTTTTATATTGAATAACAGAATCAATATCCAAAAAGATCTCAATAGTTTAAGAATGATGGCTTGAATTGATTGAAATAAAATGTAATGTGTAGGAATATAAAATCCTATACTTCCTCTATATTTTTTAAAAACTCAAACTCTTAAAAATATAGGGAAAGAGGTAAATTAAGCAATAGTTTATGAGAAAAAGATCTGTAGACTAAGTTGACTATAAGTTCAATAGAGAACCACTGTATCTCAAATGAAGGACATGAGATCTCCATTGAGATCTGCTTTGCTTATACCAAGTTTGAGATATCACATTTAATTTTTGGTGTCATATTTAAGGGAAGACATGGACAAACTGGAGAACAGTGAGAGAAGAGTGATCAGGTTTGACTTGAAACCAAACTATGGTGATGAGAATGAAGTGGTGCCATAGTGCATAGAGAAAAGAGCCTTAAATCTAGAAGATTCGTCTTCAAAAATTCAAATCCAGAGTCAAGCACTAACTATGTGATTCTGGGCAAGTCACTTCATCCTATTTGCCTTCATTTCCTCATTTGTAAAATAAGCTGAAGGATTAAATGGCAAACCATTCCAGTATCTTGTCCAAGAAAATCCCAAATGGGATCATGAAGAATCAGACACAGCTGAAACAACTCAATAACAAAAATGACAAGTTGAAGGAAGGTTGAGTGTTAACTTGGAAAATAGAAGATTTAGCAGGGATATAACAATTGTCTTCTGTTATTTAGAAGAATGTCCTGAGGAGCAGGTTCTAGAAGGTAGAAGTATAACTGTAGTTGGGAGAAAAGCCATGTGAACTGCCCCACATAGAAATAGACTGCCTCAATAGGAAGTAAGTTCCTTTTTTGGGAAAACATTCTTCCTGTCAGTGATTCTGCAGAAGACATTTCTACTCTTGCTGACCTATGAGGTCTCCTGAAAAATTGTTTTTTATTCTAAGAAAAGACATTCTTGAAAATTCTTTTTAGCTCTAGTGTTCTATAAGAAACAAGTGGCTCCATGTTAAATATTTTTGTTGTTTTTCAGTTGTTTAGCTGTGTTCAACTCTTTGTGACTCCATTTGGGGTTTTCTTGGTAGATATTTTAGGGTAGTTTGCCATTTCCTCCTCAAACTCATTTTATTGATGAGGAAAATGAGCCAAACAGGGTTAAGTGACTTGCCCAGGGTCACATAGTACATGTCTGAGAACAGATTTGAACTCATGAAGAGGAGTTTTCCTGACTCCAGACATAGCAGTATATCCATTGTGCTACTAAGTGGCAGCCATTAGATACAAATTAATTCTGTTAAATAAGTTATGCATATAGTGAATCAGTATTGTATAATGAAAAGAGTCCTGAATTTAGAGTCATAGGACCCAAGTTTAAATTCTGATTCTAACTTTATGAGTTTGGATAACTCCCCTTATCTCCCTAGGGCTCGATTTCTTCATCCATAAAGATGAATTGGTTCCTCTAAGGTCTCTGTCAGCTTTAAGTCTATTATCCTATAATTTACTTTAAATACATTTTCCTCCACAGAGGAAAACAAGGCCAGCCTTCCTCCAAATAATCATACATTTTTAATTAAGGAAGTTCAAGTTAATAGTTCCACCATAACATCAATTACATCCTAACAATTATATAGATTTTATGTCTTCTTACCTTTCTTGTATCTTTCCAATAACTGCCTTAATGATTTAATTTAATTTCCCAGAGAGATGATAGGTTCAAATAAAAAGAATCCTTTCAGGTACCTATTGGCTTAGAAAACTCTAACGTTATCTGTGGTGTATTGCATTTTTATTTATTTTGTTAAATGTTTATAATTACAGTTTAGGCCAAGTCTGACACCTCTGCTTATCTAATTTTACATGGTCATCTCATAAGGTTCCATGGATTCAATATCACCTTTATGTAGATGATTCTATTTATCCAGTCTTGGCCTCTCTCATGACCTCTAGCTGCTTATTGCTTATGTTGAATTTGATATTGAACAAATGTAAACATCTTGAATAAATACGTTCCAAACTGAGTTCAATATCTCCTTCCTTCCAGACACACCACTCTTCCAAAATCTTAGGTTGTCGCCCTCTATTACTCAATCTTGCCTGGTACTTCACAAATATTTCACTTGATTCTCACAACTCTGACTTTAGGGGCAGTTATTATATCCATTTTACAGTTGAGGAAACTGAGGCAAACCGACTAAGTGACTTGCCCAGGGTCATCGGCTAGTAAATGTTTATAGACAGATCAGAACTCAGTCAGATCTTCTTGACTCCAACCAGCAGTCTATCTACCCAATTGCCTCTGTTTGTTTTTTAAAGTCCCTCATAAGGAGCCCCTTTCTATCTTTTCAGTCTTCTGCTTCTTTCCAGTTACTGTACAATACAGTGATACTGACCCCCTTGCTGGTTCTTGAACAAGACTCTATCTCCTGACATAATAAGTACTTTAACAAATTCTTATTAATTGACTATTGATTTTCTGACTCTTTAAAGGATTCACCTGATTGTATTGAAATCACAATTTTTTGTGTGTGTGTGCTTCAAGACTAAGTCTGTCTGGCATAAGATAACATTTTGAGAAGCTTTTTTTTTTCACAATTTGACACAATCTTGATCATGAAAATAGATAAAATAACTGGTTACCTATAATTAGTTATATATGAACACAACCACTGAGAAACCATTTTTGGTAGTCATGTAGTGACATCTAGTGGATTAATGTTGGGAGAAAACCAAAGATTGTTTTTTGATCAAAGGATTGAATTTTATCATTCACTTAAAAATCCACAAGTTCCCATGATATTAACTTCAGATCTTTTAAAACAAAACAAAACATAAATGTTAGATCTCACAGTTGCTTAATATTGTGTCATATACCCAGTCTTCTAATTAGTCTGTTATTCCTTATTATTTTGTTTAGATATTTTGCTAAACTATCTTTTTTTTCAAGCAATCTACTGTTAACTTCCCAAACCAAAAAAGAACAAGGCCCATGCTTACATTTTTCATGAGTTATTCCTAATTGAAAAATTAGGAATTGCATTTCTAAAGGAATTACATCTTTAAGAATTGCATTTACCATTAAGATAGAAAAAGAAACCACAATGATGTACAGATGCAATTCCTTACAAAAGCACTCTGTTCAGACAGCAAAAAAATTTTATTAGTAGAACAAATATTTTACAGAGAACATTTATGCTTTACATTTTGTTTTATATATAAGATATATTTCATTTTTATGTTAATAATTTACATGTAAAATGTTTCATTTTATGTTTATATTTTTTATAATGTAATATAATTTTTATAATGAATTTTGCTATTCATTTCAACAAATAAGAATCCAGGAACTGTTCTTTTTAAAAATATGCCTCATTTTGAGAAAATCACTTTCCCTAAATAAATGAACACCACTGAAAAAATACAAGAACTTATATTCTTGAATAGTGGATGGTGCTTGATACCCATCTGTTTTAACAAAGGAAAAAAAATAAGGAATGTGCTACCTGCTTAGGACAGTATGATGCTATAGAAAAGATGTTATATTTGAAGCAAAAGATTTGTGTCTACCAATTGTTGTTGTGACCTCACCTAATGTTCTCCAAACTCAGTTTCCTTATGAGTAAAACAGGATTGTGGAGGCAACTAAGTGACACAGTAAATAGAGTGCCAGGACTAGAATCAGGAAGATTCATCTTCCTGGGATAAAATCTGACCTAACTTATTAGCTGCGTGATCCTGGGCAAGTCACCTAACCACTTTTGTTTGACTCAGTTTTTCATCTGTAAAATGAGCTGGAGAAGGAAATGGCACCACTCTAGTGTCTTTGCCTAGAAAACCCCAAATGGAACAATGAAGAGTTGGACATGCATGAAGAATGACTGAAGCAAAACAGGACTGCATATAGTATATGTCTGCTGATGTAAAACAACCCATAAAAGCACATATCACTTTGCCCTTTTTATTAGTAAAATTGTTTAAATGAGAGATGAGGCCAGGAAACTGGAGGTTCTGGGTTGAAATCTGGCTTCAGACACTTCTTAGCTGTGAGACCCTGATCAAGTCACTCTACCACAATTGCCTGCCCTTACTACTCTTCTGCCCTGGAGCCACTACTTTGCACTGATTCTAAGATGGAAGGTAAGGGATTTTTAAAAAGAAAAGAAAGGGAAACCCCATTTTTATGTCTGAGGAACCTGGAGCCAACAATTCCCCTTAAGATAGCATACTGAATATTTTGCCTCTAAGGGACTGAACTAACTGAACTCTGTGGCCAACTCAAAATAGTGGCATAATTAGTTAGCTTAGTTAATTGATTGAGGCTTGTGGATTCTGTGATCACTATTCCCATGATTGGAAACAAAAAACCAAGAGATGCTGACTCATTTCTCCCCATTAGTTTTGTCTCTCAGACAAAATAAACAGAAAAAAAAAAGAAAGGATGATGGTTTTCCCCTATGGTTTTTTCCCCATTTTTCTTCTTTGTTCCTCCACTCTGCTTTTGTTTGTTTCTCCTTTGAGAGAGAGAGAGAGGAGTTCTTTCCAATAAAAACAAAACAAAAACAAAAACAAAATTTGAGAGCAGAAAAAAAAAAGACTTTTCAGTCAGGGACAAAAAAATAACCCAGCAGATCAGATCTTGTCCCCAAATCTTTAACTATACTATAAAGGTCGCACTTGACACACTAATTGTATGTCCCTCCCTAGGCAAGGGATGTCATCATCCCTTATCAGAATTCTAAAAATCTTTCTTTAAATCTCATTTGCCTTCCAGAAGAGATGAAGGGCCTAAATTTCTACACAATGACCAAGATTCCTGCTAATAGAGCCCAAGCAAGTACTAAGAGTTAGTCAGCAAGTTCATGTTTGTCCTCATTACTTACCTTTTCCTGGATAGGTAAAATGATTTAAATTAAATACTTAGTAGGCGAAAGCTCATATATCAAAGCCACATGGGCAGTGATGAGGAAGATGGCCAGAGTTCAAGCATCATAACTAGGAGCTGTCTCCTTTTATAATGATTAAACTGGTACTAAAATGGAGGGAAGCACTAGTCTTTCTTTCCCACATATCTCCATATCTTCATATTTCTCCCATATCTCTCTTGGCATTAATGAGAGCGTAGTGATTGGATATAGTGCTATGGACATTCTTATGCTCTATGATAAGAAAAATGATAACTAGCACTTACATAGTGCATATTAATGTTTGCAAAAACACTTTTACAAATGTGATCTCATTTTATCCTCACAACAGCTCTGAGAAATAGTTGACCTTATCATCTTTTTTACAATTGAGAAGTGACTTTCCTAGGGACATACCATTAGTGAAGAGTCTGAGACAGGGTCTGAACCCCATTTTCCTGACTCCCCATCCAGCACTCTTTCTACTACACCACTTACCCACAATAAATAGGTCTTTCTTGTTAAATCAAGTCTGACTCTTCATGGTCCCGTTTGGGGTTTTCTTGACAAAGATACTGTAGTGGTTTGTCATTTCCTTCTTCAACTCATTTTAAAGATGAGGAAATTGAGGTAAAAAGAGTTGTGACTTGCCCAGGATCACACAGCTAATATCTGCTCTTACAATTTACAATTTTAATTTTAATTTAATTTCAATATCAATTTTAAATTTAAAATCAATAGGGGGAAGAGGAAGAATGAACTTTTTACAGGCTTATCCTTATTTTGAAAAATAAAAATTAAGCAATACATTAGTAGTTACTATGATACAAATAAATCACACACATGTACAAAGGAAATCATTTCCCTTGCAGTGCCTCCGTCATACCACATACTGTTTCAGCAGCAAAAGACTGATATGGAAAAAAATTGACCTTCAGAAAATCTGTAGATTCAGAGTAGAAAAAAGGGACAAGTAGGATTAGCTTAAAAGAAAGGTGACCCTTGAGTCAGAAATTTAGGCAGGCTTCCTTGAGCCAGAATCCTGTATATGCTGCCTAGATTTTCCCCTTGATTTTGTTGCACTGAAATTCTATCAACTAGAGATTTTTCTAACAACTGGATTTCTCTGAGTTAACAATTATCCTCCCCCGAACCCCCCAAATATGTATAAATACCTGACAGATGCTTATGGGGTTAACATCTTTCACACGTTGTTGTGAATTACCTTGATCAGATTGTTTTCTTCAAAGCAAGGCCAAGAATTGATCTGAGAGAATAAAAGAAAGCGGTTTGATTCAGTGTGGGCTTGGGTAAAGTATTATGAGGATTTTCATAGAGAGCTCTTGACATCTAAGCATGATGGAGTAAAACATGAAGAGGTCTAGCCCTAGCCCTTATTCCTTTAATTTATATTCACAACCTTGTAATATTTATGACTAGTAAAAACTTTCCTTACAACAATCCTTCAAGGTGCCTAGTGCAATTATTATTATTATTACTTAAAAACCTTTACCTTCTGCTTTAGAATCAATACTGACACATACTGGCTGTATGACCCTGAGCAAGTCACCTAACTTCTCAGTGCCCTGAGCAACTCTCAAAGACTATTAAGTTACAAATAAGGAGATGATGACATTGTTAGAGGAAGTCCCCATTAGAAGCTCCCTACACTGATGAAATTACAGATCTAATACAATCTCTTTTGCCCCCTCAAAAAAAAAAAAGAAAACAAAACATAGGCCTGGAGAAGTTAAGTGACTTATCCTTAGTCACACAAGTAATAAGGATTAGAATTGAGACGAACTCAGGGTTCCCAACTCTAATCCTAATGCTAACACATTTTTCTGCTGGAACTTCACCTATTTCAGAAAGCTGCAGAGTACTGAAAGTTGCATCAGGTCAGCCCTGAACCCAAGAAAAAAGGTGAAAGCTCTTCCTTTTCCCGATGCCATGGTTCTATGTTTTAAATATAATGATATAATGGAATAATCTGTGGTTTATTCTCATGAACCCCAAATGTAACACCCACTAGGCTGCTATAGGTAGGAACGATCAAGTGGAGATTAGATAGTTCCCACACTGTAGGGGACTGAGAGCTTCCCTCCTCTCTCTTAGGTCTGAGAAACATTCTACTTCTTCTAGGTTGGGCTCAGTTCCCAACTTATTCTCCGACTAACAAGTCTAAATTCAAAGAGATTGAACAATACCACACAATTACCTTCAAACTCTTCCTGGGTTCTAGAAAGGTAATCCTGCTATGAGGAAATATGCTTCTTCTACTCACCACTCCCAACCTCTTGAGCCTCCAACCTATATGCTTTGTATCTTTAAGAGTAGCCATTCACAATGATGACAGTTTAGATGGTAAACAAAGCCATTTACCTAGTAATGAGGTGAAATCAACACTATATAGATACTGATTTAAATTAAAGTGATAAAATATATCACTATGTAAATAGAAGTCAAGATTATACTTTTTCACCATTATACTCGTTTTTTCATATGCATTCATAGATATGGCCAAAAGTGGGAATATACTTTAATCAATCAACATTTATTAAGTGCCTAGTTTAAGCATGCAGGTGTAAAAAATAGACTCGAATACAGGACTACAATCCCCATGAGCCTTTGCTCCACTTCCCCAGAATGCCTTGTAATCTCACCTGGGCCGAGATCGAGAAGGTATTTAGGTTGATTCAAAGGCTTTTGAAGGGCTCTCGGCTTTTTTTGGACTTCCGTTTTGGAGCAGACACAGCTCTTTCCATAATGTAGGTGAGGTCTAGGCCTCTAGCCTAGACACGTGTTTTTTCTTATCCTGTATTTTCTTTTAATCCTTAACTTTAATAAACCTCTAAAAAATATAATACTCCTTGCAGAGAGAAACTAATTTCTACCTGCCTCAGATGCCTCAGTCTCCCCATCTATTCCTAAATTTTAATCATTACACAGGGAAACACCTGAGAAAGAAAACCATATGTTTAGGGCAACTCAAATTTCTAGATTGTTCACTGCTTGACTGAGCAGTCTTCAGCTGGGGAAATCTCTATAAAAAGATCCTTTCCAAGTTTTTTCAATTAGCCATAGTCCTTAAAAGGCCATTATGAAAATGTTCTTAATATGAATAGCAATTCTCTTGAAGCTTAAGATCTGCAAAACTCATCTAACTGCCTATTTCAGCCAGGCAGATCAGACCCTCTAATTATTTAGTCAGCTGGATGTTGAGCTGTCCAATCAGAGGAGAGCTAAAAGCAACCTGTCCTCCCTCTCCATGATATCAAAGCAATTTCTTCCCCCCCCCTTTTATTGTCATGCAAAACCCACTTCCATATTGGTCATTATTTTAAGGACAAAGTTATACATAACGGAAACCCCCAAATAAAACCATAAATACACAGATGTGAAAGACGACTCCAACAGTTCTTTCTCTGAAGGTGGAGAGTGTTCTCCATCGTGTCTTTCAGGATTGTCCCAGATCATTACACTGCTGAGAGGAGCCAAGTTTTCACAGATAATCATCGCCCAGTATTGCTGTTACTCTGTAAAATGTTCTCCCAATTTTGTTCATTTAGCTCTGCTTCAGTTCCCACAGATCTTTTGAGCTTTTTCTGAAATCATCTATAGCACAATAGTATTCCATCACCATTAGACACAACAATTTGTTCATCTCTTCCCTAATTGAGGGACATGTCCATAATTTTCAATTCTTAGCCACCGCAGAAAGAATAGCTATAAATATTTTTGTACGGGTAGGTCCTTCCCCCTTTCAAAGCAATTTCAAAAACCCTCTGACCTTCCTTCTCAAGCCAGAGTTGAGAGCAGAGCACTCTTTTATGAAGCTTTCACCCTTCTTTAACTCTAGGGGGTGCTGAAGAGCAATAACTGGTCCCACAATTCTCTGCCAGTAGTCAGTTCCCTATGACCAACAAAAGAATCAATCCACTAAAGTATGACCAGCATCCCTACCATGATACCAAAGTACCTTCAACGATCCTCTGCTCTTTCTCAATCCAGAGCTGCCAGTGGAACACTAGCTTCATTGTTGTTCAGTTGTTTCAGTCACGTCCTACTCTTTGAGTCCCCGCTGAGGTTTTCTTGGCAAAGATACAGGATTAGCTCACCATTTCTTTCTCCAACTCATTTTACAGTGAGGAAAACTGAGGCAAACAGGCTTAAGTTTAAACTCATGGTCACAGCATAAAAGTAAAGCACCAGTTTTATCTTTTACTTAACCTTAGGTGATGCTGAAAGACAACAGCTGACGCTAGAACAGTCCTTGTTATTAAAACATGTTTATGCAGATCAGATACTCATCATACCTTGGCTTATTCAAAAAGGTCACTTTGGGATCCTGAAACTATGTTTCTTCACAATTACATTTTTCCTAAGTTTTAAAAATAAAAAATAAAAGATCTTTCTCTGGCTTTCTATACATTAAATTATTTCCACACAAATGAGGTATCAACCTATATTATTACAAAGAGAAAGAAGCCCTCATATCTATACCATAAATCTTTTTTTAAAAAAACTGTTCAAAACCCCACTGAAAGCTGTGCTTCTTCAAGCAAATATTTTAGCAATTTATATTAAAACAATATTCTTTTCCTACTTGTATTAAGCATGAAATGTCCATTCATAGCAGCAAAATATCCATCATCCTTTGACAAAAATATAGATCTCTTATTTTATATAAAAACACTTGTTCTGTCTTTTCCATCATGAGCCAATCATGAAAAGATTTCTCTCTAAAGAGATCATATATCTTGCCCAAGTTAGCACTGTAATTAGAATAAGCTATATAATTCAGACATGTTACACATTAAAATAGGTTTTTGTGAACTACCCTGAGAATCTAGTCACTATTCCAGAACATTTTTCCTATCGGAAAATATACTCTGAATCCAGGAAATTTCATTGCTAAAAGGAATTTGAGTGACCAAACAGTTCAACACATAATTACAAAAGAATCTTCTCTACTGTATAGACATTCATTCTCCATCCACATATCTCCAAAGAGAGGCTAAATTGATCATTTCCTGAGATGGTCTATTCCATTTTTTGATAATTCAAAATGTTTTTCATCATATGGAGCCTAAAATTTTGCTTTTGTGCAACTTCCACTCATTGACAACCAACTTACAAATTAATTTTCAACTATGATTGAACACTATCTGAATTCTAATCCCCTAGGGACTCTTATAATATAGCACTGATTATTATAATCAGGGATATTTTTGTTCTATTTTGTATTTGTAAATGAATACTTTCCTAATTAAAGAAAAGAAAAATCTCTGTCACCTATTTGGTGCCCAAATATCTCAAGTTATTCAGAATTATAATGCAATGGAGTGTGTGTGTGTGTGTGTGTGTGTGTGTGTGTGTGTGTGTGTGTGTGTGTGTGTGTGTGGATTTGAAGTAGAGAACCTGGAACCTAAACTTGTCTCTGACATTCACTACTTGTGTGACTCAGACAAATCTCTGTACCCCTCTGCTCCTCAGTTACTTATTTGGAAAATGGGAAAGTTAGATTAGCTTACCTCTGAGGTCCCTTCCAACTCTAAATTTATGATTATTTAGATGTAAGTTCCCTGAGGGCAAGGGTTGTACCTGATTTTTATTTGTTTTTATATCTCTACTGCTACAGTCCTTGTTGCAGAGAAAGTGTTTAGTAAATGCTTATTGGTTGATCAGCCAGTGGGGATTTGCCAGTTATACCTATGTGGGATTAGGGAGAGAAATCTAAAAATGGGTATAAAGACTTTCCAATCAATTCTTTGTTTCATTGGAAATGAATGTGGGAGATGAATTGTTATACATATATAAACATTGTATACTAATACAACAAAGAATCATAAAATCACAAGTTGGAAGGGATTATAGAGATCATACAACACAATTCATATTGTATCAGGAATCTTATCTATGACATTTCTGATAACTGGCCATCTAGCATCTATTTAAGGAACTCTAGTGATGAGAAAATCACTATCTGTTGAGGCAGACCATGAGGCTTTGAGGGGTGGTGGTGATGGTGGTGGTAAAGGAGGATAAGGAGGAGGAGGAGGAGAAGGAGGAGGAGAAGTATTTATATAGCTCTTTAAAGTTTATCTTGAAACAAAAACTTGCTACTATGTAACTTCCATCTCCTAGTCCAGATAAAAGTATATATTGCAATATGAGATTTAAAACTTTAGAACAAAACAAATTTAATGACTTGTTTTCATTTGTTTGTAAACCCAAAAGCTAGACCCCAAGCTCAGGGTCTATGGCTAATCAATTTCCCTTTTCATTTCAATCTCTGAGGAAAATAAGCCTGCTTCCTTTCTCCTTCATTCTTCTTTGTCTATCTTTTTGCAAAGAAATGTCCATAACACAGCAATGGAGATAAATTTTTTTATGGAATGAGCTAGAGAGAAAATGTTTCTTCCATTTTGACCTGGTATAAACTTATGATTGTTTCATTCAGAAAGTGGGAGACAAGGGAGAGCAATAAACTGTGGTCTTTTTTTTTTTTTGTAATCAAATATTTAATTCCATGAAGGCTTAAGATCTACGAATCACAAGACATGTTCCAACTTCATTCTATAATTTTATCAAAATGCAATCAAACTCTGTGCACAATTTTACTTGAGGCAAAAATCAACTTTAGAAAAAAAAGAAAATCAGGCTCTCAAAAGTACCTAAGTATGGGAGAAGTAAAAATAAAGAACAGAAAATAGAAATTCCTGCCTTTTTTAATTAAGTTAGCATGATTTTTATTAGAGCATTAATTTTCTTTTTTTCTTTTTTAAAAACCCTTACCACCTTTTCTCTTAGAGTTGATACTAAATATTGGCTCTAAGGTAGAAATGTTGTAAGGGCTAGGCAATTGGAGTCAAATGATTTGTTCAAGGTTGCACAGCTAGGAAGTGTCTGAGGTCATATTTGAACCCAGGGCCTCCTGTCTTCAGACCTGGTGCTCTATTCACTGAGCCATAAAAGAAAGTACATTTTTGTAGTTATTTATTTATTTATTTATTAGGCCAAAAGAGTTAAGTGACTTGCCTAGGGTCACATGAACAGCTAGGAAGTATCGGAGTCTGAATTTGAATTCATGAAGCAAGTCTTCTTGATGCCAAGTCAGGGACTCTGAGCCACCCAGATGCCCCTTATTTAAACAATTATTAAGGACTTAATCATTCAAGATATCATGATAGGTGCTGGTAATGCAGACAAAATTGTAACACTTTCTTCAAAGAGCTTGTATTCTATTTAGGGAGACTCAATATATGCCCAGTTTTCTGGGTGAACACAAGCTAAGCATTCTAAGAGATGAAGGTGAGAATGTTTGAAGGCTATTGGGAGTAGGCCATTCCATCCAAAGAACTGGGACAAGAGAGAGTGCAGAATTTGGTTGGGAGGGAAGTATCAGATCACTTTGGCTAGAACATAGAGCCCATGAGGGCAGCAACAATGTGAAGTTCATCACAAAAAATGCTCTGGATCCAATCTACCTCCATCTTTTATGAGGAAGGGGTAATCTATCACAGGATCACTCAAAGTCAGTATCCTCTTATAACCAGGCAAGTGGTATCACTCCATAGTGATATAGACCTGAGCCTGAAAAACCTTATTTTAACACTTTCTTTCCACCCAGAACATTTTCTTACCTTCTCAGATCTCAGAATTTGTCATTTTAAGAAAATATTTAGCAAAGTTTTACCTAGTTCAGACCTGATATGAGAGAGAGAGAGAGAGAGAGAGAGAGAGAGAGAGAGAGAGAGAGAGAGAGAGAGAGAGGGAAGGAGGGAGGGAGGGAAACTCCTAAGGATTTTTTTCATCTGATACAATTTATAATCCTAAAATACTGACTAAAGAGAATAGTTAGAAGTTAGGCAACTTGATGAAGATCATATAGCTAATGTGTATAAGGAATAGAACTTGAATCCAAAACTTCTTGGTTTAAAGGCTAGCTCTCTATCTGTTAGGCTATGCTGGTTCAAACACACATGAGTATATATGTATAATATGTGCATGTATTTATGTATAGGTATACATACAGATTAGTATATGCGTATATGGCAGTAGTCTCTCAGTAACGGAGGATGACAATTGTCTTTGTGCGTTTTTGTGCACAAAGACACTTGTGCGTGAAGGAGATTTAAGTGGAAAAGTCGATGCACAGAGACAGTCCTACTCTCTCGATGTTGGAAGCCTGGGTCCAGTGGCACGAAAAGTCGTTACACCTGGAGACTTCCTCAGCTGCATTGGATGGCCGTGTTGTCCTTTGTACTCCAACACGCCCTAAGCACTCCACAGTGCTTTGCTGCATCGCCATCTCAGCCATTGAACCTTCTTGTTGGTTTCTTCCGCCTGTTCCGCCGAAGCAGTCTTCACATGCTGGGTGAGCAAAGCCCTGGTTCACCAGGGGTCGACGTCGACCCGATGGCTACCCTCACAAGGTTTAGCTGGCCTGTCGAAGCCGTTGCCCGGGGTGTGGCCGCTGCCACATGCTAACAGCTACTGGGAGCCACAAGGGAGAGCTGGGTGTCAGGTGGGGGTCAGAGGCTGGAGAGCTGCCCTAGGAGGGCCCGACAAGCCCTCCATACCAGAAATACTACCCCTCCCTGAGCACCCCATACACCCCATATGAGTATATAAGCATACTTATAATGCTTATGAGTATATAAGTATGCATGTGTGCATATATCCAGGGCTTTGCGTGTCTTTCCAAATGGATCACATTTGCAGATCATTTGGCATCTATGTTGGATTTATCAGTTTGGGTAAGCTGGCATCTTGACTGCCACAGGCTAGATGTAGCATATATGGTAGAATGGTAATTAGTTTAGGCTTCTATTATACCAAGTTATTAGACAGGAGTGAATAATAAGAGCTTCAAAATATAATTTTTCATATGATTGTAATATAAAAAACTCGTGTGCTTCAGTGACTAGTACTATTTAGTTAGAATCTGGTATTAAACACAACAACAAATAGTCTGAACTTAGAATCTTCCAGATAAAAATCACATCAGAAGGAAAGAAATCAACTTGATATTGTAGCCAGTGGGTGTCTCTGTTGTGCTTCAACTTGGTCATATTCTTCCTAGATTACCTGCATAATTATTTGTGTTTTGAAATCAATGATCTGAAGTTCTTTTAAGACAAGGTATTCTTGAAATGTACAGGACCCTCATCAACAGGCATATCCTGATTTCTTTTTTTACAGGGAAAAATTGGTTTTGCAAAGCACTTAACAAAAATTGCATTGCTAAAAAAATATTATTAAAAGATGATTTTTAAAGCATAAGTCTCACCCTCTCACTTCTCCTAAAATTTCAAAGATGCAATCCAAAGAAGGAAAGTTGGCCAATGTAATCAATCAATAAATTATCAAATATTCATTAAATACCCACTATGTATTTGGCATTGTGCTAGGCACTAAACAAAAAAGAAACCATCCCAGCCCTTAAGGAATTAATGTTTTTTTAGTGATACAAATGGATACATGCAAATATACACAAAATTTATTTGCAATAAATACAAAACAGTTTTGGAGGAGTGGAAGTAGTATTTCAGCTGAGTTTTACATTGGAAAAAATGTTACTTGTTTCAACATGTACCTGATAGGCAGAGAAATCTTCATTTTCCAGGAAGACATCGAGTTCTCTAGGAAATAGAGTTTGGCATCCACCAGCCTCTTAAGTATCAAGACAAAGAAGCTCCACAGGCATTGCCTCCTCCCCAGAATCCCTTTCATGGAGAAGTTCTGTCTCTAGCTATTTCACATACAATCTCATATTTAATATAGTGGCATAGAACTTGGGATTTTATTGTATTTGTTACAGCTGCCTTGCAGCTTAAATTCTTACAATACCACTAAATGCTGGGAACAAAAAGCAAGGCACCATCCATCTCTTGGTGAATTTTCTTTTTGTAGTCATACTCTTAACTTACCTTGAATCGAGTCCACCAAAATTCTGAGATCTTTAAAAA
Source organism: Monodelphis domestica (assembly GCF_027887165.1). Taxonomy (NCBI): domain Eukaryota; kingdom Metazoa; phylum Chordata; class Mammalia; order Didelphimorphia; family Didelphidae; genus Monodelphis; species Monodelphis domestica. The sequence continues at coordinate 429,898,253 of NC_077229.1, forward strand.
AATCTCCTCTGAGATATCTAGTCACACCTTCCCTATCTTGTACTCAGGAAGCTTGAAAAATTTAAAAATTAGTGTAAGACCTTATTTTATATCTGTGGGATTTTCTCTTTTTATATTGTGGTTATATGTGAAAAAAACTTCAGAAAATGTTCAATCTGTATCTTTTTTCAGGTGAGGAAATTGAATCTGAGACTTGCCCAAAACTATATAATGGCCCTGGTTAGGACACCACACAGTGATATTCATTGTATGGAGTACATGAAGAGAAGAAATACTTTATATTTTCAACAAATGGTAAGTCAATCTGAGGTTAATTTAATCATCTCCTGTATGATCAGAGCCTAAAATAAAGGTAGATAGATATCCTTCTAGAGCACTCTCAAGATTAACTATTATTGTTTTTAAAATTCTCTAATTACTCTTCATGAGACAGGAGCAGTCACTTCTGAGATACAGTATTATAGTCTAATCCTTGTAGAAGTTACAATGATAATTACCACTTATATGACACTTACTGTATCTAAAGGTCTTTCACTCCAATGACACTGTGAGGAAGATGTGCAGATGTTGTTATCTCTAGTTTACAGATAGGGGAATTGAGGCTAAGAGACAATGACTTTCAAAGGATCACATTAGTGTTGGAGCTGGACATGAAACTCCAGTTTCTTCACTCCAAGTTCAGTGTTCCTTTCCCTATACAATCTGTGCAGATGCATCTCTTCCTATGCTGTGACTTCATCCACAGTGTTTTAAATAGCAGTCCCCTTGTCAATATACCTCTGTTAAGTGGCTACTATTTGCCTGGCACCTTGCTAGGCAGGGATACTAAAGAATACAAGAGTCACTAAAGTCAAGGATCATCTTCTATCATCTAGTTAGCTGCCATTCTTCTATTAAATATCAATTCAGTTAAATTTTTTAACTGATTTATTTATTTAAGTACTAAGTTATTTAAGTACTAAATAACCAGAAAACTTCAAGAACCTAAATTCTAGACTAAAATCCAAGATTCATGTCAGGTGCCAACTCCTCTATGAAGTCTTTACTGATACGCCACCCAAAGGTCAACTTTTCTTCCTCAAATTTTATTGCCTTATTTTGTCTGAATAATAGAGAACTTTACACATCCACTCATTATCTTCCTTCATATTTACAACAATCTTCTTGAGGTGAGAGCTATTATGATATCTATTTTCCAGATAAGAAAAGTGAGGCTCATAGAGGTTAAGTCATTTAGGTAGTTGGGTTTAAACCCAAGGTTCTCTCCATCATATCAGGTTGCCATACCTTTGACTTTGTCACATCTTATTTTGTATCATACTTATTTGTGTACATATATATCATAAACCTCTTAAGGACAAAAACTGTTGAGTTTTTCCCTTTATAGATGTATTCTATCTAATATAAGTTTTACACTTAATAAATGTTTATTATACTGAACCTTTAATTTTTGTTTGTTCCAGATTACATGTTGGCATAAATTTTGATACTTGTTTTCTGACATTTTGCAATCCATATTCTCTCCCTCTCTCCTATCCCTCCCACCTCCCCAAGAAGGCAGGAAGTATGATATAGCTTGTACATATGTTATCATGCAATACACATTTCCATGTTCATTAAGTTGTGAAACAAGACACATACTGCTTATGATAGAGAAAAAATCATGCAGGAAATAAAGTTCATATTAAAAATAAATTTGCATTCAGACTCCATTCCTTTCTTGTATAGCAGTGGACATTCTTTTTATTATGAGTTCCTTAGGGTTGTCTTGGATCCTTGCCATGCCGATAATAGTTAAGTCATTCACAGCTGATCATTAAACACTACTGTTGTTACTTTCTACAATATTGTCCTGCTTCTATTCACTTGACTTTGCATCACTTCATATAAATCTTTCTAGGGCTGTTGTGTGTGTGTGTGTGTGTGTGTGTGTGTGTGTGTGTGTGTGTGATGATCTTGTCATTTCTTTTGGCATGATAATATTCCATTGCAGTTCAGCCATTCCCTAAGTGATATCCTTTCAGTTTCCAGTTCTTTGCTACCACAAAAAGAGCTGCTAAAAATATTTTTGTACAAGTAGGTCCTTTTCCCTATCTTTAATCTCTTTGGGATACATACCTAATAGTGGTATTGCAGGGTCAAGAGTATTCATAGTTTTATGGCCCTTTGGATGTGGTTCTAGATTGTTCTCCAGGATGATTGTATCTATTCACAGCTGCATCAACAGTGTATTAGTGTCCCATTTTCCCTCCATTCTTTTCAGTGTTTGTCATTTTTCCTTTTTTTTGTCATAATGCCATATAGGTGTGAGGTGGTATCACAAAGTTGTTTTAATTCATTTTACCTTCGCTAATTTATAGTGATTTGGAACATTTTTTCATATGACTAAAGATAGTTTTAATTTTTTTATCTGAGATTTTTCTGTCCATATCCTTTGATTATCTGTAAATTGGGGAAGATGAAAGAGAATGAAAAGGAGGGGCAGGGGTAAGTGTTGTAGAGAAATTTGGAGAAGAGAGGAGAGGCAGGCTTAGAGATAAAAAAGATTTGAGCAACCTGGGCATCTTTCTTAAAATGGAAGAGCTGTTTAGAACCAATCAAATGGGGGGTGGGAACTGCAGGAGTGGAGCTGAGGGGCCCTTCCAGTGTGAGAAGCCCATGGCTGGAGTGGAAAGATTTCTGGGATATTGTAGAGTAAGCTCAGGAGGAGAGTAAGGAATGCGCCTTGAAGAGGAAGGAAAGATTTGAACTTCCTTTTTGCTCTTTAATCATGAGGCAACTATAAAAGCTTTCTGACCAGAGTTTGTTATAGGCAGTTCCTACTTTTTGTAACAGATTATATCATCACATTAATTTATATAGATATGTCTTCTTAGAAGTTTTACACATCAATTTAATAGTATCCAGGTCTGTGACATGTGACATCAGCATATGTCAGTGGCTCAGGGAGGTGGGATGTCTGAGGCAAATCTGACCTTTGCACTTAAAAAAATAGTTTTGATATTAACAGATAGATCATCAGACCATAAACACTCCTCTTTGGGTGTGTTGGGGAGGGCAGTGAGGAGACTGGCAAAGGAAGTAACTTGTCCTTCTCCCTTCCATATACTGTTTTATATTCCACATAGAATCCTTCAGGCTATCCTTTTTTAGATTTATGTTCCCTTCTAGGCTCCTGTTTGTATTGTTCCAACAAGACAGAGGTAAGGGTGGAGGGAGTAAGGAGATGGATAAAGAGGTTGGGAAAGAACAAAAAGAAAAAATCAGAAATTTAGAGCTTAAAAAGAATATAGAGCTAATCTAATCTAATTCCCTCATTTTACAGGGTACACAGAGACTAAGGAGCATATATAGGATTTGAGCCCAGGTCCCTGATCTCCAAATCCATTGATAACAGTGACTTCCCTGGTCCACATTACCTAGAGGCCAGCGGTGTTGGGTTTGACTCCTCCCCCAGGGTTCTGTAGTACCCTAGGGGGAGTTTAGGAGTATTTAGCCTTTGTTATTAGTCCAAATCTCCACTGATTATGTTCTCAATTTTAAGAATTCTCAATGCTCCAGGTTCATTTAACCACTTAACAGATTTGTTTTTACAAAGGAATATTTCTTTCAAAGATATAGCTTGAACATATGAGACCTCGAGGCTCAAGACCTCTCCTCCTTGTACCTGCTCGGTATCTGGAGTGGGGATGAGGATTAGGTTCATAGCTAACCTCTGCTTACATGTAGCATATTCGCACCAAGTTCCAAGTCCACAAGTCCCCTGGGCTTGTACTCTCTGGCTTCTTATGTTTCTCTGCTGAGCTGACAACATCATCAGCCTGACACCCAGGTTCCAAGGCTGCCATGGCTCAGACTCCAGGACTTGGGGACTCTGCTGCCTATGCCTAGAACTGAAAAGGCACACAAAATAGACCAAAGCCCCAAACCTGACTTTCAGGGTCCTGGGGACTACAGCCTAGTGCATAGTGCCCAAGTTTTAGGCATACAGGACTCACCTAGCATCCCCTCCCCCCGCCCCCCAGAGTTGTAGCGACTGTCCCTGTCTGCCACTTTTAAAGATGTAACCTATTCTGGCTACATTTGCCAATGGAAGGAGGCTGCTTCCACATGCTTGACAGGGAAACAGAATGCTTTTTTCACAGAAATAGATCTCTGCCATCTCCCACAAGGACGCCTCCACCTTAGGGGATCTGAGCATGAGCCACACACCATTATATATAATTATTCTATTACACCATGCCACAACAATCACAGACTTTGAAGTTGGAAAAGACCTTAGTGATCAAGAATAACCGTTTCATCTTACATGTGAGCAAACTATAGCCAAGAGATGGGACATTACTCACTTCTGATCACACTAAGTGCAATAGCCAAGCCAAGCCAAGCCAAATCCTAAGCCATTTGACTCCAAGGCCAAAACTCTTTCCCTGGGTAAGAATAGTCCCATATCTGGTACATGTCCTTACAACTTTATCCAGCGAGGATTCCTCTCTGAGATATAGAATGGACATCAGGGTCTAAGCGATGCTTGGGCAAGTCTTTAATTAGTTTGGGAAGAGCAAAGTATTTTGAGTCTTTGTATGAAATAAGGAAATGCCTCGCAGGAAAGGTGTTGGGATTGCCAGAAAGAATTAGGTACACATCTGGGTCTGCACAGATGAGAGAAGGAGACTCCGGCCAGAACATTCAAACAATGCTGGAAGTGGTCAAGCTTGGGGAGTGTTCTGAAGAGCCAAACTCTAGCTTCTGTAACCAAAGGACTGCAAGGAGGTGGGGCCGCAGGGCAGGATTGAATGCTTTCTCCCTCTTCTCCACTTCCCACTGACTAGTGTACAATTTCATGAATTTTGTGAAACTGGAAGACTTGGGCTTCCAATATGAACTTAAATTAGTGCCTTGGGAACAACAAGTGACCCACGAACAAACTAGATATACCAAAGAAAGATAGCTTCAGGGCTAATGATCTCTTTAGTGGTGGAGAAAAGGGAATTTCCAGATTCTACAAGGTTACTAATACTAAAAGCCCAGCAGAGAGCTACCCTGAAGGGCAACTTAATGAGAACTACATGAAAGGTTGAAGAAACTTCTCTCCAATCAAGAGCTGTGAGTGATCCCTCTCTTTACCACTTGTGCTCTCTAAAGTCACCCTGTCCCTGGACTCTGCATGTACTTGTAGGACACTATGTTCCAGATTATTTGTGGAATGATTTTGAACAAGCTGTTCTTATTATGCAATTTAACTCTAGCTAGCTAATCAATACCCACTGGCTAATCAATTTGGTGGCTGAGCTGTTGAGAGAACACTGAGTGGGGATTTGTGAGCTCCAGTATTAGAAAAAACAACCCTAATTTTTGAGGATTACCCCTAGAATTCTGAAGGGAGAATTAGTCAATCACTCTCTGAGGAATAGAACTGTTCATCTGCATGAGAGTTAAAAAGTAGACTTGGAGAGGTGCTATACTTAATTATACTGCTTCAGTGTCATGGTATCCTTTCCTGTTCTCCACTTGTCAGTCTCGGTTTTCTTTTTATAGCTCAGATCAAGGCTTCCCTTTTATATAAGGTCTTTTCTGATTCCCTTCCATAATTGATCCCTTCCATAATGGAAATACTTCTTAATGATGAAGGTCCAGGGAAGTTTTTAGGGAAGAATTTGTTTTATTCCTTGCTTAAAAGCCCAATGGAGAGAAAGGAAAATCTGAACACCTAGAAGGGCTCCAAAGACTGGGCAGTGACATTTCCACAGCTTTATAGATGAGAACTAAAGTCTCTTCTCTTGACTAAAATCCCTCCTCCCAAATGAATCAGGATCCAATCATCTTTCTCCTCCATAAAAAGTTACTGGGTCATTGCAATGAGTAATCTGTAATGCAGAAATGGACCAGGGCACAGTCAACTCCATGGGAAGTGCTTCAGTCTAAAAATCTTATGTGATTCCAGGTCTTTGGTTGTGGAATATTGGTAAATTGTTTGTGCTAAAAGGTTTGGACCAGTGCTTAACCCAGGTAACAGGTTGTAGGCCCAAATAGTAGGCCTCACCTGCAGTATGATGGTTTGGTATGCAATCTGACTGCTTCTTGATGATATAAAATAGCAAATTGATTTATTCATTTTCTTTAACTCAGGAATGGATGGAGGATCGGGGGAAAAGGTGACTCTAATCTTTTCCCTCTAAATTTCCTCCCAGAATCTACAGACCCCTCATGGAGTCATCTTCTTGATCTTGATGCTGCCTCAATTACACTCTCTGACTGTTTAAAAAACCCTTATCTAGCTTCCTGATCTAACTGGTCCTCAAATTCAATATTTGAAGAGTTATAGTTCATCAGTAGCAGATAAGGTGAGGTAACTGAGGAATTCATCCTCTTGGGCCAAAGCTAAAATGGCTGCAGCCTCACTCTCACAGACAGGTCACTGGGCTTTAGTAGGGTTATTCTTAGTTGGTACAAAATCCCTTATGGCACCAGATCTCAAGAACTCAATTAATGACTACAGTGAAGACAATGTGGACAGGATATCTCACTGGAGGATGTGATGTCTGGCTGACTGAATCACAGAAAACAGAAGCCAATAGCTTGCAAAGAAAGTCAGGTAACCTTCTTCTTGGTCAGACCAATGGCAGGAAGTGATCTCTTCATACTCCTTGAAGGGACAGGAACACTCCCCCCTAACTGTTTCTATGAGTCTCCTTTATATCTTCCTCAGACTCTGGAATCTCTCCTTTAGTTCCATGCATATGCCAGCCCTCTTCTGCAAAGTCCGGTTCCAGACTTTTGCAAAAGCTATTACCTATCTTTTCTCTCTTACATTTGATAATTCACTCCCCTATTATAGCATCATTCCTATAAATGAGCACAGTCCACTTTGAAACAAAATTGCCTGTATTTTCACTTATTTATACAATTAAAAATAATTAACAATATGTAAGCACAGCGTGGTCTAGGATATTGCCAGTTTCTTTTTCTCTCCCTTGTTATTTTTACTCCCTCATCATTGAAAATAGTGTTGGAAATGCTGATTATAGAGAATGTCAATTACAGAGATGATGTGGGGGGATACTAGGGATATAGGTACATTTGATTTTTTTTCTATTAGTCATCATATGCAATGTCATTTCAACCAAGTGTCCAAATAGGGGGAAATCTTTAATCTGTTGAAACTTTGAAGCAACATTTTCATTTATGCTACTGAAACCTAGATTGTTCTCTGATGGTCTAAGAGAGTTAAAGCATTCCCCTCAGTGATTTGCTACAGAGAGAGTGACTAAAGAGGCTAAGAGGAGAATCAAAGTCCACTGAACATAGAACCATCTTATTAACATTTCTGGAAATTAGATGTGTAAGTAGAATGAATTAGATTTGTGGACTTAAAATTTTGATGTGTCCATAATTTCACTGATACAGGCATTTCCTCCAAAGAGGGAGAAGGCAGCTAATACTATGAGACTAGTCGATGTCCTCCTAAGGATCTTCTATGAAGGGTTCACAAGTTAAGAGATGTAAATCTTAAAACTGCTCAGACTCTGTGAATTTTAAAATCTCCATCTTGGTCTAGCACCCAAAATTGTGCACACCCACACTACACGGGCATGTGCTAGTCAATGACAAATCAGAAATAACTAACTGCCCACCTGGGCTGTCCTAAGCCAAGCTTGAGCCACCATTGGCACTTGTGAGGCACAGGAAGTGATGGAGAGAGCAGCCTCAGATATTTTCTCACTTCCTGTGGACAGGGCTAGATGGGAGTTGGTGTGAGGAGCTTGGACTGGGAGGAGGCCTGCAGACAGCTTCCCTACAGATCGGTCATGTGAGTCAAGGACTGATTCCTTCCACCTTGGCCCTTTGGGCCTAAACTCCCTCTACCTTGGTCAGAGGGTGAGTATCCCCTTTCCCTTTTCTCCTCTCTCCTTCTCTCCCTCTCCTTTTCCCTACTCCCATTGTGATTAAACCTCCATAAACTCCATTCTGACTTGAGTGTTTCATTTTAGGAATTTCATAAGTAAATTCCTTGGTGGTCATTGTTCAATATTATAACAATCTTAAAAGATGAAATTTTCACCACAACAGTTGGTGTAAGCACTTTGGGGGAAAAAAGAAACTATCTCAATCTTCTGATTTCTCTCTCTGATCTTCACTTCAGCCTTTAATAGCTATTGACTAGAAAGAAAAAAAAATCTTGATCAGCTCCTGCTAGCCATCCAGTCTTGGCCCTGCTTTAGTGCTTCGAAGGTTTATCAAACCTCAATAAATTTCCTGAATTTCCTTGCCTTTTCACCCCACTTCCTCCTCACTCCGTCAGTCCTTAAAGACTTAAAGGCACAGCTGCCAGAACAGGTAAGTATAAAACACCTTTTCTCTCTTCTCTTTTCTCCTTAATTTAAATTGGGGTCAATAGGGTTTTTTTCTTTGTCTCTCATTTCCTCCTCCCTTTACTTTAAGGAGGTGGCTCAGTGGATTGAGAGGCAGGCCAGGCTTACCTAATCAACTGATTAGCAACAAGGAACTTCTGGAGAAGGAGCTCTTAGGAGCTCCTAGCCTGCAACAAAAACAGCTGAATACAGCTAGGGAGCTAACTTAAAACCCATTTTCCTGTTTTCCTGGCCTTTCTAGTCTTAAAAATTTAAGTGGGCTTTGCTCAAGGAAGGCAGTATATGGTCCTAGCAGTTTTAGCCTGAGGGATAAAGAAGATTGCTGGGACCCTCCCATATACACACTTTGTAAAAGAAGGAGTTTTAGCTCTACCCTTTGTTTATGGCCTATTCACTCCTAATCAGCCTTTTCATAGCCTCTGCCTCCCCGCATAAGGCTTTTGTGACCCCTCCCAGAAGCTTAATAAGGAGAATTTACAACAGAATAGACCCTTAGCCTGTATAGGGTTGTAGACTATAAAGGAAGCCACCTACTGACAAAAAAAAAGTTACAGGCAACTTAGTAATTGACTTAAAGAAAAAAAAAACGTGGCTTCAACCAGTGCACTACTTGCTTCGAAACTGGCTTATAAGTTCAATAACCAAGTCCATTGGATTTCTAGTAGGTGTTCCTGTAGGATGGTTTTTTTCAGAAACTATAAGCCTCTTGGTGACCCTTACATTCATCTTCCTTGGGATTGTAATTGTTGTACTTGTAATAATATACCTAACTTCTAAGAGAGAACACTCCCTTGTTCCTTCTATTACTAAACAGATTAAGGAACAAAATACTTTTATTTATCAACAAGTTAAGGAACAAAACACTTTTATTTATCAACAAATTAAGGAAAAAATACTGTTACTGATCAATGAATTAAGGAATTAAACACTTTTATTGAACAACAAATTATGGAAAAAAATACTTTTCTTAATCAACAATTGGTGGAACGGGATGAAGTTAGGGAGGAAAAATGGGGAAAGATAAAAACTTTCCTGGATGAAATTATGGAGGAAAAATGGGGAGAGATAAAAACCTTCCTGCAAAACATTGAAAGGGAGTTAAAAACATCCCACAATAGGAGTGATTTATCTCTCCATTCCCCATCATTATCAGATTCTCTGACCCACCCTGCCCAAAACGATTTGGCTCAAATAGCAGCCCCTTCACACCAACAAGCTCCTCCCCATCCTGACCACCAAGGCCCTCCCCTGCCATTCTTGCCCCTCCTACCATGATTCCTCCCTCTATTCATGCCTTTTACCCTGCCCCCTCAGCCCCGCCCCCTGTTCCCCCGTCCCCTCCCCCCCACCCATGCTCATGCTCTATCCCTGCCCCCTGTTTCTGTCCCGGCCCTTTCCCCCAGCCCTTCCCCCGGCCCTTCCCCCTGCCCTCCCCCCCCCACTCATGCTCTAATCCCCAACCCCCATGCCCCAACAGCCAATAATCCTAACCTTTCCCCTTCTTTTACCTACCCCATTGAAAAGGGAGCAAGTAGCCTAGAAACAGTAACACCAGATAATTTAGACAGAAGCTTATTTCCATTGAGGGAAGTACCCACCTTTAATAAAGAAGGGAACTTGGTGTCTGTAAGACACTATACACCTTTTAAACCTGATGATTTAGAAAAATTCAAGCACAATGTTCCATCATTTGAGGCAGAACCAATATTGGTTATAGAAAAATTAGAAAATATATTCAGCAACTTTGACCCTTCTTGGTTGGATGTGGAAAATTTGTTAGATACATTTCTGACAAAGAGAGAGAAAAATAATGTCATCTCTCTAGCTAATAAGAAAAGCAGTAGAGGAGCTCACCACTGGCCAACCGTAAATCCACACTGGAACCCCAATATTACACAGGATCACACAAAACTAGTCCTGGCCAGAGAAGCATTATTAAAAGCCACAAGAGACTGCTCTGATAGCCCTGATGCATGGGAAAAATTTGAACAGTCCCGACAGGAAATTGATGAGACACCCCCTCCAACTTTATGGACAGACTTATTGATGTAGGAAGTACATATATGGACCTTGATTTGACCAGAGAAAAGGACATTAAACATATACGCAGACAATTCCTTAGGAATTGTTGTTCAGCAGTAAAAGACTACTTTGAAACTAGCTGTCCCAACTGGGAGTCTATGGACCTCGAAGAACTGAGGAAAGTAACAGAATATGCCTATAAGAATCGTACAAAAAACCCTGAAACACACAATATATCAGTGGCAGACTTAAAAAAAGAACTTGAAAGTATGATACAGGAACAATTGAAAAGTAAGGGAGAGACCATGGCCCCTTTGCAGGAATCCATAGATAGATCATTAACAAACCTCTTAATATGCCTCTTCTGTGGGAAGAGAGGCCATACAACAATGGTTTGTAGGAGCTGGCTACAGAAAAATGGAAATAATAACACCTTTAGGAATAATAACTATAGGAATTGCAATGCCAATCAAAATGACAGTGCTCAAAATACAGAAAATGATAATACCCCAAAATATGCCCAACAACAATATATAAGAAATGGAGCTCGACCACGCTACACTCATGGTGAACACCCCCAACAGTGTGGAGGGTCCCAAAAAACTGCCCAAGCATCTTTATGAAGGTGTGAAGGGGGGGTGAGGGCCTTGGAATCAAAGAATGAAATCTTTGATTTTCCAGACGCTGATATTTTAATGCCAATAATCCCTATATATTCCCCCCCAAACAGTAAGGAACCTCATGTCACTTTAAAGGTAGGAAATTCATACTATGACTGTCTTTTAGACACTGGAGCATCAAGGTCAGTTCTAGTAAGCAAACCAGATGAGAAATGTGATTCTATAGGCTCCTTAAATGTAGTAGGTGTTTCAGGAAAACCATTAAAGGTCCCAAAACTTTCTCCTCGCATGGTACGCGTGGGACCCCTAACTGTTGAACATTCTTTTCTTTTAATGCCTGGATCCCCCACAAATTTGCTTGGGAGAGACTTACTATGCAAATTACAATCCTCAATAATGTGCACCCCAGATGGCTCTCCTTAGAAGTGCCCGAGGAAACCTTAAATTTACTCCCTGTATTTCTCTCAGAGAGCCAGGAGGCAAAGGAGCCTCCCACCTTTGAAATATCTACAGATATACCAGAGTCTCTTTGGGCCACATCTTCTACTGATGTAGGCTTACTTAAATCAGCTGCTCCCGTGCAAATAAAAAACTAAATCCAGCCCACCTCCTTGCATTCCTCAGTATCCTCTCTCCAAGGAGGCAACAGAGGGCATTACCCCAATAATAAACTATTTAATTGACCAAGGAATAATTTTCCCTTGTAAATCTGAATACAACATGCTCATCCTCCCCATTAAAAAACCAAAAAGGGGGCCCGATGGCAAACACCTCTATAGATTCGTACAGGATTTGAGGGCTGTGAACAATCACGTTATAAAGAGATACTCAGTAGTTCCCAATATCAATACTATTATTTCTTCTATTCCTAGCACAGCTACATACTTTACAGTAGTAGACTTGTGCTCAGCCTTCTTTTCCATACCCATACATGAGAACTCAAGGCATATTTTTGCTTTCACCTGGAATGGCACCCAATATTCCTGGAGTCATCTGCCCCAGGGTTATTTGGAAAGTCCAACCTTATTTGCACAAATTTTGGGACAAGATACAGATAATATAAAATTTAAAAACAGTAAATTAATAAAATACGTAGATGACCTAATCTTGGCTTCCGCAGATGCAGAAGCGTGTCAGGAAGATAGTAAGCACCTCCTTATGGAATTGCACAGAAGAGGTCATAAGATCTCGAAGGAGAAAGTTCAGTGGTGTCTCCCCAAAGTAGAATATTTGGGGTTCATTCTGACAGCTGGTGCTCGTTCTATTTCTCCCAAGCGAATTGAGAATATTCAAAAATTGAGTGCTCCTACCACTAAAAAACAGTTAAGAGCAATTCTGGAAGCAACAGGGTTTTGCAGACAATGGATTCCTTGCTATGGGGAAATTACTAAACCTTTTATAGCACTAACAAGGGATTTGGTCCCTGAACCCCTCAAATTAGAGCCTGAACACCTGTCAGCTCTATCAGAGCTAAAAAAGGCTATCTTGTCTGCCCCTGCTCTAGGCATCCCAGATTACAACAAGCCATTTACTTTGTATGTACATGAGCGAAGAGGAGTAGCTTCAGGCATTTTAACTCAGACTCTGGGGCCTTCTCAGCATCCAGTTGCTTATTATTCAGCCCAGCTGGACCCAATAGCTTCAGGAGCACCACCATGCCTTAGAGGCGTGGATGCTACTGCTTTACTAGTGACAAAACCGTTGATCTAGTATTGGGATGCCCACTAACAATTATGTGTCCACATGAGATAGAAGCATTATTGCTAAGACAGAGAACACAGGCATTTTCTGATCAGCAAATTACAAGGTATGAAATAACCTTGCTAAATAATGAAAACATTACTTTAAAACGCTGTTCAACCCTTAATCCTGCCACCTTGCTTCCAGATTTACCAACTTCAGGAGAACCATTACACAGTTGTGAAACACTAGTGTCCATGGCAGAAAAGCCTCGAGATGATCTCCTGGACACTCCCGTAAAGAACTCAGACCTGATCTTATTTACTGATGGTTCTTCTTTCATGAGGGATGGCATACTCTACAGTGGAGCTGCTGTAGTCACAGAATTTGCCACTGAGTGGTCAGCTTCACTTCCCTCTAACATTAGTGCTCAAGGGGCAGAACTCATAGCTCTGAAACATGCCTGTATAATTGCCAAGGATAAAAGGGCAACAATTTATACAGATTCTAGATATGCATTTGGCATTTGTCACTCAGTCTGAATGCTATGGCTCCAGAGAGGATTTTTAACCTCAGCTGGAAAATCCATAGCTAATGCTGAAATTATTAATGAAGTTCTTTCTGCTCTTCAGCTGCCTGAAGCCCTAGCTGTGGTTCATTGCTCAGCCCATACAGGTGGCACCGACCCTGTCTCTACGGGAAATGACCGAGCAGATGCCACTGCAAAGCTAGCAGCCATAGAAGGGCCTGAATTACTTTTACCTTTAACAACTACTGATGACTTAAATTTATCACTTTCCTATAATGAGAAGGAAGTGGAAAAATGGAAACAGAAATTCAAAGCAAAACAGATCAATGGAGTATGGGTGTCATCTGAAGGAAAACCCCTGCTCCCTAGAAGTTTCTATCACCAAATTTGCCAATCTGTTCATAATAATGGCCACTTTGGTACCCAGGGCATCATGGACTCTGTTAAGAGAGTATGGATAGCCCCTGGTATAGCTACCATAGCCTCTAAAGTGTGTTCTGCCTGCTCCATTTGCCAGGCATATAACCAACATGCCTTTCATGGCAAAGCCTTTGGTGGGTGGCCTTTGGCTTACACACCTTTTGAGCACCTGCAGATAGATTTCATAACGATGTCAAAGGCTGGACAATATAAATTTTGTCTGGTCATAGTAGACCAACTGACCAGATGGCCGGAAGTATTTCCTACAGCCCGAGCCACAGCAGTTTTTGTTGCTAAGGTGCTTTTAAAAGAAATTATTCCTCGCTTTGGCCTGCCAGCACGTATTGATTCCAATAGACGGAGTCGTTTTACTGATTCTGTTCTAAACCAGATATATTTTTGCTTGGGGATAACTCCAAAATTCCACGTTCCATATCATCCCCAGAGTTCTGGCCAAGTTGAGAGGATGAATAAAGAACTTAAAACTATGATTGGCAAATTATGCACTGAGACCCATTTGAAATGGCCCGAAATTCTCCCTCTGGCCCTATTTTATCTTAGAAGCAGGCCTAGAGGAGACTTACATATTTCACCATTTGAGATGCTTTTTGGACATCCTCCTATACAGGCTAAGCCTTTCTCCCTGGCATATACATCACTATTAGGGGGAGATACTACTATTGATTCCTATATACAGGAATTACAGCACAAACTGCGTGAGCTACATGAATCCAGAGCTGCAGTACAAGCCAGACCACTAGACTTCTCACTTCATGACCTGAACCCAGGAGACAACGTGTATATAAAGAACTTCCAGAATACAGGAGCAACCCAGCCTTCCTGGGAAGGACCATTCCAAATATTGTTAACTACTCCAACATCTATAAAGGTTGGAGAAAAGGACTCTTGGATTCACTGCTCACATGTAAAGAGAGCATCTTCTGTTGATTCTGATTGACTGTATCCTATACATGCATTGGAGATAACTACCCATTGACAAGTGGAACTGTTTTATTCTGCTTTTGACACATTGAATTTCTAAATTTAATTTTTTTCTTTTTTCCTTTTTTCTCTTTTCCTTATTTTATTATTATCCTTTTTTACAATATTTTATTTTTTCCCCTTTTTCTCATTTTTATGTACTTAAGGAACATACAATCAATATTAATTTTATTCTACAATAATATTAGTTTAAATATATATATATATATATATATACTTGCTATTATTATTAATATGCACCCAAAACAGCTTTAGACTATGGGAATCTGCCATTTATTGATAATTGTTGTGGGACTATGATTAGTGTTTGTGTCTGATTCTAGGAACGGGATCAAAAAGGAGCACAGAGATGACCTGGATAATGCCAAAAGAGCTCACAGGTCTAAAAATCAAAGACCAATCCAGGTAGGATTAATGCAGTTCTAAGCCAATACTAAGGACTTGAACCTAGTGTGAGACTCGGGGTTGTGACACTTGATAGACGTTAAGATGTAGGCCCTCCTTGTATCCACACTCTTCGTGAAAGTACCTACAGACAAGTACCAAAGGTTGGCTACCATCCTGACTCCCTCCATCCCTGAGAATGAAGGTAAAATCAGACGAGGGAATGACACTTCCCTACATATAAATTTAAAAAAAATCTGGTCCTTTTTTCTCTCCTATAGTATGGCAACTTCCTGTAGCCTTGGCTGCAAAGGGTTAAGTAAAATTTGCTGCATTCTGTCCTACAGACTTGTGGGATTAGAAATTACTTAACTGGACCCTAATACAGGGGCCTGTGGGAAAAAAGTTTTTATTCTTGCTTTCTAAAAAAATTTTGTATACATAGTTTTTTTTGATATTTTAATACTTATTTTGAATTCTTCTTTAATATAAATATATGTATATATAAAGGGTCTATATTTTTTCCCTTGATTTTTTCCCTTTTTCTTCTTTTGTTTTTTGTTTTATTTTCATTTTGTTTTGTTTTCCTTTTGGATTAACGCACACACCCCCACAACTAAAACTTGCATCCTCAGCTGGATTCAGTATTTTTTCAACACTTTCTTCAGGGGGGATTGTATTTCATCAAATCCAAGATTTAAATTTTGTTCAAGATAAATCTTCAGAGAAGAAGCTTGCTAACTAACTGAATCCAGAGAATGAACTGTTTGCAGAAAGATATCTAAACCTTTTTACTTCAGGAAGATCCAGAATGAACTTTGGGGTGTGGTTGATTGAACATTTTTTGAATGTACACTCTTATGCCAAAGGGGACTGCCCCCTAATTGGCTTTTGTCAATGCGCCCAGCAAAACATTGGTTTGCTGTCTTTCTCTCTCCTCTATTTCCCCATATCTACAACTATTATAGTTTTCCTCTTAGTGGGTAAAAATTTTGTATACACTTACAGTTAGAATTTTTTGGGGTGCAGTACGCTTATGTTTAGTGATCAATTGGGGAGAATAGTCCCCAATCATCATCAGGGGGGATTGTGAATTTTAAAATCTCCATCTTGGTCTAGCACCCAAAATTGTGCACACCCACACTACACGGGCATGTGCTAGTCAATGACAAATCAGAAATAACTAACTGCCCACCTGGGCTGTCCTAAGCCAAGCTTGAGCCACCATTGGCACTTGTGAGGCACAGGAAGTGATGGAGAGAGCAGCCTCAGATATTTTCTCACTTCCTGTGGACAGGGCTAGATGGGAGTTGGTGTGAGGAGCTTGGACTGGGAGGAGGCCTGCAGACAGCTTCCCTACAGATCGGTCACGTGAGTCAAGGACTGATTCCTTCCACCTTGGCCCTTTGGGCCTAAACTCCCTCTACCTTGGTCAGAGGGTGAGTATCCCCTTTCCCTTTTCTCCTCTCTCCTTTTCTCCCTCTCCTTTTCCCTAATCCCAATGTGATTAAACCTCCATAAACTCCATTCTGGCTTGAGTGTTTCATTTTAGGAATTTCATAAGTAAATTCCTTGGTGGCCATTGTTCAATATTATAACAATATTAAAAGGTGAAATTTTAACCACAACAACTCTACTTCAGAAGATTTGGTTAAGCTAATCCCCATTTTTAACAATGGAAGTACTTGTTCAGGAATGTATTGAGAACTTTTAAGATTACTCCACCCTACTTAGACAGTGCCTTAGGTGAAGATAAACTTGCAAACTCCTGACTGAGCAATGAAAAGTCCCTAACTCATACTTATAATAAAGATAGAACTTTAAGCTAGGTCTATTTTTAGATCTAGTACAAAAGGATGCTAAGTACCTATAAAGGTTAAATTAGTACCTAAAAGGTCAAGCAACTTACAAAAGGCAAGCTTAACAAAAGAGGTGTGAAGTACTCAGAGGATTTTATCTAAGCAGAGAAGGTGAGAACAAAAGAAGGTAAGAACTAGGAATGGTCAGTCCTGAGAAAAAGCATCTACTGTGATTGGTAGAGGTGAAAATTTAGAGGAGGTGACATAAGAGAAAATTTCTTTAAAAGGAAGGGGATTATTGAATTTGAGTGAGCTTTGGAGTTCAGTAGTTGGAGTTAGTCAGAATTTTTGGATTGGAAGTTAGTTGGAGTTGGAGTTTGGAAGTTTGGAGCTTGCTTGAAGATGATCTTGTGGTGAGTGATAAAGACTGACTCGCTCTCCCTTAGGTTCAGGCCTAGGCCAAATGGCCTAGGCCCTTTCTACTATTCTCTCTCTCTCTCTCTCTCTCTCTCTCTCTCTCTCTCTCTCTCTCTCTCTCTCTCTCTCTCTCTCTCTCTCTCTCTCTCTCTCTCTTTCTCTCTCTCTCTCTCTCTCTCTTTCTCTCTCTCTCTCTCTCTCTCTCTCTCTCTCTCTCTCTCTCTCTCTCTCTCTCTCTCTCTCTCTCTCCTTCCCTTAATTCCTTCATTTGTATTAATTAAAATCTCCATAAAACCCAGATGACTTGGGTATTTTCATATTTGGGAATTTCCCATGGAGACCACTTAATTTTAGATTTTAAATCAAGACACTAAAAATTATCTTTACAGTTTGGCCAAAACCTTTACAGTTTTAGCAATTCACAGTCTTGGCAAACAACATTTTCACGGTTACAGAGACTTCCTTTATATATTGTGACACTACCAGGAGCGCATGAGCTGTCCACCAGTCATCCTTTGCTCACTACATTTTCCATTACCTACCCAACTTCTGGACTTCTCTTGATCTTTCCATCATGCCTTCCTTCCCCAGGAAATTCATCTTCAGGAAATCTCATTAAGCTGCAAAATGGTGTCTGCCTGGTACTCATCCGTACTCTCTGCTGCTCTGCTTAGACCCTTTGACTGGAAGATAGGGCCATGGGTTCTCTTTTTTAATAAAAATAACCCTTACCTTCTGTCTTAAGATCAATACTGTGTATTGGTTCCAAGGCCAAGGGGTAGGAAATGGGGGTTAAATGACTTGCCCAGGGTCACACAGCTAGGAAGTGTCTGAGGTCACATTTGAACCCAGGATCTTCCATCTCTAGGCCTGACTTTCAATTCACTAATCTACCTAACTGTCCCCTTTTTAAAAGGGATATGTCAAAATAAGTTTTTTTTAAAATGTTTGGTTTTATTCCATTTGATCATTAGCTTCTTGAGGGCAGGGACTCTCTTTAAAAAAATTATGTTTATATCCCCAACACTTCACCTAGTGACTGGCAGATAAGGGTGTGATAAATATTTATTTGTGGACTCATATGACTAGCCCACATGTGCCATCTAAGTTAGCAATGGTTTTCCTAGTGATGGTTTTGGAATCCAAAGATGGGTTCAAATACCACTTTTACTACTTACTGTCCATGGGATTTTGTGCCTGTTTCCTCAACTGAACAAGGAGAGAGTTGGGCTAGATGATTTTTAAGGTCCTTTCCAGATCTATGATCCTCTGTATATTGAATCTCCTTTTACATTATACATCTCTTGGGAGGTATTTATACTTTTTTCTTGAGTGATTTTGCAATGGAAAAGATACTATATAGGAAGAAATAACATGCAAAATGTCCTCTGAATTTGAAGCAGACTATTGCTTAAAGATTCTTTCATTCATTTAGCCAACATTTACTAAATGCCCACTGCATTTAGATCACTGTGCTAGCCTGGGCTCATGGAAAGATATAGGTTAGGTAAATATTTTCAAGAATTTTTTAAGGTTGTATCATTTAAGTACCTTAACCACAGATACTCCTATCCTTTTCAGGGTGAGAATGCCTGCAAAGTTCCCTTTTAAGGCCCAACACAGATTAAAATGTAATTGAGAGATGTTTAATACAACAAATAAAAGTACAATATGACATGAGTAATGCTAATTTTTGGTTTTCTTAAACAATTTAGGCCTAGTGGATCCCTTTCTTTTTAAAGTGGTTACCTTTGCCTAATTCTAATCTGGTAACAAACATTCCCCACCAAAAACAACCTCGTCTATGGTCAAGTTTCTATTTACTGCACCTTCTCCATACCTCTGACTAGAAGAATTTTCATTCTGCTTTACATGAAATACTACTCAGCATGGTATTTTGTGCCATGGTTCCCGAACTGTCGCAGTCCTCCAGGTGCCAGGCAAGTGCACAGGGGCACAGTGGGATATTGTACATTTTGGAAGTTAACAAAGAATACTGGACATCTGTTGGACACAGCAGGAACTATTAGAGGTAGTTCACAGTTTCAACATTAGTTCAGCTCTGCCAGTAACTTTCTTGTTGATCATGACATATCTTTGCAAAGCTGGG
Organism: Monodelphis domestica; assembly: GCF_027887165.1. Classification (NCBI taxonomy): domain Eukaryota; kingdom Metazoa; phylum Chordata; class Mammalia; order Didelphimorphia; family Didelphidae; genus Monodelphis; species Monodelphis domestica. The sequence goes on from NC_077229.1 coordinate 429,917,608, forward strand.
TTTCAGGCAGTTGTGGTGATAAAAATTAAGTACCCTGTAGAAACCAACGTGGAACAGGAGATGAGGGGGGAAACGTTCAATTTGATTCTAAGGTTTGAGAAGTTGTTCAGTGTCTAACAGGTGCATGTATCCACAAATTAGTAATTGTGGTTATTTAAGAATGAAATAAAAGATTTTTTCTTTCAATTTACATGTATTTCTTTTGCCCTAGGGGCACTGTGAAAAAAATTACTAAGAAACTCAATGACCTGAAAAAGTTTGAGAATCTCTTGATATTGGATGGAATGTTGGCCTTAGAGTGAAGAAGTCCATGTAATTCAATCGATTGAACTTTGGTTTTAGGAGTCTAATAACTTAGTTTAAATTTTATCTCTGATTTTCCTAATCTGTATGATGTTTGACAAGTCATTTAATCTCTCTTCACCTAAATTTATTTATCTAAAATTAAAGGATTGGAATAAATATTCTCTAAGAAGCCTCAAAATTCGTAATCCTAAAATACAGCTTTGAATCTCCCTAGCAGACACCAACTTGTCATGTAACCATGGGCAAATCATTCAATCTTTCTGAGCTCATTTTTACTTTTTCATCTGTAAAATGGGGATTGTTATATATGTATATAGTAAATATATCTTTTTAAAACAGTATGGAAGTGTTCTTATGGAAGTATTCTCTCATTTGTTTCACTATTGAGGGTAGAGCTAAAATGGCACCAGAGTGGCAGGAACTTTCTGAATCTCCTTCCAACCAATCATTACAAAGCATCTCAAAAGGACATAAATCAAAACTGGACAAGTAAAGGAACTCTCCCACAGTATGTTCCTGTAAAGATAGACACTGTTTGGGGATTCCCACACTATAAGGGGGCAAAACTGCACTTATCAAAACTCAAGTTGATCACCCCTCCCCCACATCACCTTCCAAGTGAGAGTCAGAGGAGGGCTGGGGCAATCTCTAAATTCTCAGGGGCTGCCTGAAAGCACCATAGATTTATCCCTGAAGGCATTTCAAGGCCATGGTAGTGAGGCTTGGGACCCTAGATTGAAGAGCACAGAGTCAGGGCAGCAGAAAGCAGAGATTAAGCAGAAATAAGACTGGCCATAGCAGAGGCAGCAGGGATTGGAAAAATAGCCTAAGGACAAAACACTTTAAAGCACCATACACAAAGAACATCACAGAGCTACCTGCCTTCCTCTCTCAGGCTTCTGACAGGAAAGGGAAGATACTACCAAGGCAAAGCCCTGCAAGACAGAAGCTAAGAAAGCAATACCCAACAACATGCAGAAATCTGAATCCACTGGTGGCAAAAGGAATAAGCAGCAGGAAAAAAAAAAGCTTTTGACCCTGGACAATTTCTATGAAGAAAAAAGAGCAAAATACAGAAGCAACAACAGAAAGTGACAAACAAGCAAACACGAGTTCTCAAGGAACTCAAAAAGGAGTTTAAGAACCAAGAAAGAAAGATAGAAGAAAATGGGAAGAAATGTGGGGAAAAGAAATAAAAGTAATACACAAAGAAAACAGCTTAAAAGACAAAATTTCCCACATAGAAAAGGAGACATAAATAAAATGAAGTAATAAACAAATTGGAGACCATAATTAACCAGCTGGAAGCCATGAAAAGTAAGGTAGATCAAACTGCAAAGAACAAATCAAAGGATCATAGCTAAAAATCAGTCTTTAAAGGCTAGAATTGGGCATGTGGAAGCTAATGATCTCATTTGATTCACTATTTATACATTCTTCATTTTTTCATGATTTTCAGAGAAGAAAGGGATTCAGGGGCAGGAAAATGAATTTTTCTGCCAATGTCCAGTTGTTAATATCTTAAATTATTCATTCATTACAAGGAACTTTTTTTGTTTTGTTTTTTGAAAAAATTTCGTTTAATTAATTAATTTAGAATATTTTTCTATGGTTACAAGATTCATGTTCTTTCCCTCCCCTACCCCTGCCCCTGTCCCATAGTCAACACACAATTCCACTGGGTTTTACATGTGTTATTGATCAAGACATATTTCCATATTAATGATAGTTGTTCTATATCCCCAATCATATCCCCATCAACTCATGTGATCAAGAAGTTGTTTTTCTTCTGTGTTTCTATTCTCATAGTTCTTCCTCTGAATGTGGATAGCATTCTTTCTCATAAGTCCCTCAGAATTGTCCTGGATCATTGCATTGCTGCTAGTAGAGAAGTCCATTACATTTGATTGTACCACAGTGTATGAGTCTCTGTGTACAATGTTCACCTGGTTCTGCTCCTCTCACTCTGCATCACTTCCTGGAGGTTGTTCCAGTTCACATGGAATTCCTCCACTTTATTATTCCTTTGAGCACAATAGTATGCCATCACCAACATATACCACAATTTGTTCAGCCATTCCTGTGTTGAAGGGCATCCCCTCATTTTCCAATTTTTTGCCACCAGAAAGAGTGCAGCTATGAATATTCTTGAACAACTCCTTTTCCTTATTATCTCTTTGGGGTATAAACCCAGCAGTGCTATGGCTGGAACAAAGTGCAGGCATTCTTTTAAAGCCCTTTGGACATAGTTCCAAATTGCCTTCCAGAATGGTTGGATCAATTCACAACTCCACCAGCAATGCATTAATGTACAGGGAACTTCTTAAAATCCTACTGCTTCATGGAAAAATATCTCACATATCATAAAACTAATTTCATTAAATTTAGGTTTGGTTTTATTTTTCTTTAAGGCTCTTATTTGGCTTGACAGGAAGCAACCACACAACAACCATTTGCACATTTGAACTCATTTTAGCAATAAAGTGCAGCAATGGAAGGATTAATCAATAATGAAATTTTACTTTCAAAGTCCTGGCATAAAGAAGATTCAGGATATAATGGAAGACTCAGGGCAAAGTTCAGCAAAATATTTTGTTTTCAATGTAGCTGGTTTAGCCTTTAATTGCATGAGCCATAATACCTTAAGCATTAAAGTTTCCTGATAAAATGGAAGAAGGTAAAGCCATGTGGGGTGACCAACTGAAGCAGCAAGGTCACATAAAATTTAATAAGAAAGGTGGAAACAGCTTAGAATAGCATGAAAGAAATTAGAATGGGAGGGCAGATAAGACAATGGAATAGAGAAAATTAGAGAGCAGGAGTTAATTCCTATGTGAATTACAGTAACTAAAAGAAATGCAGGTTTTAGAGCTGAGGTCAGATTGTTAGAAAGGAATAGAATCAAGCTGAAGGAGAAGGAATCATATCTTTTTTTTTTTTTTTAATGTGCATCCAAGCAAGGGAAAGCACATGGACAATATAACTGTCTCCCAGCACCCGTTGCATAGCAACTGAATGTGGTAGGGGCAGAGGATTGGGGGTAGCAGTGGTAGGGTCACAGGAAATCTCCATGGCAACAAAAAACAACACTTCCTCTGAGGTAACATGACTGAACCAGGAGACCTCTCAAGTTTTAAAGAGAATAACCAATATAGATTACTTAATAAGGAAGCGAGATCCAATTCTGGGTACATTTCTACAAACAATCTTAGAGAAGTTTTCATTGTGAGGGAGAAAGCGTTGCAAGACTGTTTTGAACTAGAAGACTTAAGCGCTCCCAGAATGTGTTAAATTTTGTTGCCATAATGCAAAAGCAAAACAGTCCAGGCTAGCTAGGGTCAGGGATGTCATCATAACCAACCTAATGGATTCTTTTGGTCTACTTAACAGCTTCCCATGTCCCCCATCTCTCTATCCTGGGCCCCTAGGGTATGAAATTAAAAACAATTATTTTTACTCTTAGTTTGGTGGGTAAATTATATGTTATGAAATTAAATTAAAATGCATTTATTGTGTAAAGCCTTTTGGGGATAAGAAATGTCTTTTTTTTCTTCTTTTTTTTGAACAGTATTTGATATTTAGATCTGTGATCTCATGAATGTCAGCGGCTCCTATAATGGTACAGATTACAACCCATCTATACACTTCTTTTGACTCATTGAAAATTCTCTAAGGGGGGCTTCTAAATCCCATGACATTTCAGAGATTCTAGAGGAGCTCACAAGCTATCCATCATTTTAAAAATTAGCAACATTTATATAGTGTTTTAAGGTTCAGAAAGAGGATTACAAATAATATTCATTTTATCCTCACAACAATAAATCAATAAATATTTCTTAAGTACATACTATGTACCAGGTTTTGTGTTAAGCATTAAAAATACAAAAAGAGGCAGAAAACAGTTCCTGGTCTCATGGAGCTTAAAATTGAATAGGGAAGTGAAGTGGAGCACTTCATAAAGTGAGTCCAGACACCCCCCCAAAAAATTCAATTATTGGAACTATTATTTATTGATTAATAAAGAATTTACCAGCTGGACAGACTTCCCTAGTGGAAGCTGCATCAGACTGACATTACAGGATAGCTTATATGGGTTACAAGATACAAAGTTATTTCCTTTCACATACAGGCTCTTATTGGACAATCAAACAAACCTTATCACAAACACAGGTATGTGTGGTCAGTGATGACTGGACAATCCTCAGGTTATTCAGGGGTTGTTTACTTTCACATGTACTTAATCACTTATCCCTAGGTAGCTATAAGTTTCCTTGCATTCCATCCTGACCTCTTCCATGTTCCTGAAGTTCCTTTGTGTCCTGACCTTCCTAATTCTCATCCTTAGGCTAATTAGAGTCTAGTCTGCACCTGCATAAGCTGTTTGACCTCCTGGGGGGCAGGGGAGCTGGGTCTATTCCCTAAAAATGCAGGAAGGGATTGATCTGCTTTATCGTTTTCAATTTTATTATCTTCCCTTATTGGGACTACTTCAGAAGACAACATGAAAACAAATATATAGAAAGCAAGCTAAATACAGGAAAAGTAGGAAATAATTAATAGAGGGAAGGCAATAGAATTAAGATGGTTTCTGAAAAACTTCCCATAAAATATGGGATTTTAGTTGAGACTTAAAGGAAACCAGAGTGGAGGAAAGAGAATGTTCTAGACACAAGGAACAGTCAGAGAAAATGCCCAATATGGGAAAATGGAGAATTGGAGAGGAAAGATGGAATGTCTTATTCATAAAACAGCCTGGAGGCCAATCTCACTGGATCCAAAGGTACAGGTAGGGAAATAGGAGGTAAGAAGACTGGGAAGGTAGGAGAGGACTAGGACATAAAGGGCACTGAATGCCAAGTAGATCATTTTGTATTTGATCCTAGAAGGTAGGTACTATTATACCCACATTTTAAAAATGAAGAACATGAAGCAGATATTAAGTGCTTTGCCCAAGGTCACACAACTATTTAGAATCTTCCAGGTACAGTACTCTTTTCACTGCACCCACCAATGTCTCACTTTCCATATTGATTGGCCCACCTACTTTTCCAGTCTTCATAAGTAAGGATAGCATTTTGTCACATCCCCTTTGAGACTATATGAAATAACAATTAAAATATGGGTATAGGTACAGCTAGCTGGCTCACTCGAGCCAGGCCTGGAAATAGGAAGTCCTGGGTTCAAATTTTACCTTAGATACTTTCTAGTTGTGACACCTTGGTCAAGTCACTTAACCCCAATTATCTAGCCCTTGACATTCTTCTGCCTTGGAACTGATATTTAATATCAATCCTAAGGCAGAAGGTAGGAGTGTGTGTATGTACACACACTCCTTAGGATTGATATATATACATTATATATATAATATGCATGTGTGAATCTCTCTCTCTATATATATACATATATAGGCATGAATTTATATATATATATATATGATTTATATATGGAAAAGTAATAAATATTGAAGAAATAACTGCTGTCTATACAATGTTTCAAATTTAAAACAATTTTTAATGCAACTTAATGAGATTAAGCCCTTGCAAATGTGATTCTTCCCATCTAGCAATCAGGATTAAGGAAGTTAAATACTTATCCAAAGTCACAAAGTATTTATTGTTGGAGCTCTCCTGCCTCCAGGTCTAGTTCACTGAGGGAGAAGGGTGGTATTACTACAATGGAGTATATTAAGTAGGTAGAGTCATTTACAACTCTCACTTTAGGGATGTGAGATGCCCTACTTCTCTCAGGGTTTGGCTCACTCTGATTTTCTCTCAACCTGACAAATCTACAAACCCCCAAAATGATTACCACTATACATTACATTCAAATTCTTTTGGGAGCTTGACAATAAACCCTTTGATAGGAAAAATGCTTCCCCTGCTCATTATTCTAGTGTTTGACTTCTCATCCAAAGCATCTTCTGGCTATACAAATAGCCACTCCCAAGGAAGCACATTCAAACAATGTGTGCTATAGTTATATGACCAGTCGCACATGCTACTTTGAGATCTTAAATACAACCATTTAATTAATAATATGGCAAAAGAAATAACATCATGGATTCTCAATTTATTAGAGCAAATAAAAAAGGATTATTGTTTTTCCTACTGGAAGAGGGCCAAAATGACATCACTGGTGATATCTTTTGACTTGAGCATAAGTTGGATGTAATTGTGTCAGAGCTGCACAAAGATATGAGTCTCACTCTCTTCTGGAGTCACTGAAGTTCAGTGGTAAGACAAAAGTCAAGAAAACTGATGATGGCTTGGGATGTTGTGTATACTTTGGCTTCTTCAATGTCTAACCAAGCTCAAGGATCCATCTTCATGGTTGTTAGAAGAAATTGTTCTCATCTGCCCCTTCTGATGGGGGAAGTCTTCACATACTTGGAGTAAATACTCCATATATTCAAAATTATTGAAACTCTTTTTATAGTGACAAAGAATTAAAATTGAAGACATGCCCATCAAATGGGGACTGGCTGAACAAATTATGGCATAAGAAGATAAAAGAATACTATTTTTTTTTGCAGGAATCATGAAAGAGGGTTTCAGAGAATTTAAAGACAAAATAATTTTGAAAGACTTAAGAATTCTTACTGACATGGGTACTGTACCTCCAGAAGCTCAGGCAAACTATTATCAGGGAAATTCCTTTGCTCCTTTACATCTTCATGACTCCTAGCCTAAAACATCCAGTGACCCCTATAGGACCCTGACATGATTGTCCTCCTTTGATCCTCCTTTAGATTTAAGATGGACAGAGATGCACCGCCAGGCTACACCTCGATTCTATCAGACTGTATCTCAGACATCTGTCTGTTCCCTAAAACTAAGGAATCTTTATGAGGGTCATTCCCTATGTCTCCAGGCAGACCCCAGTCAGATGACCAAACCCCTGACCGAATGCTTGAGAGTCTACCACTCTAGAGTCCTATCCACATCATGACACAGCATCTGTTGTAAAGGATATAAAATCCCCAGAACTAATGTTGTCTGGGGGACAGCTTCTCCATCCATGCAGTCCTCACGGGGAACAGCCTTTCCTTTCATGCTGTCCTCCCAAGGAACTGCTTCCCATCTTCTTGTTCCACCTTACTATCCTCCTGGCCATTCTCAACATTACTTTCCCAAATTAATAAATTTCTCTTTTTGTTTTTTAGCTAAGTTTTGGAGTCTTGCATTTCTTGTAAAAGGTATCCTTCCCAAACCCCAGGGGTACACATCTGAATCCCATATCACTTACCATGATTGATCAACCATGATTCTTGAGGACCAATGGTAAAGAATACTAATTATCTCCTGAGAGAGAGGTGATGAAATAAATGTGCAAATTGAGACACACTTTTTTGGATCTGATCAATAATGGAATTTGTTGTGACCATTCATATTTCTTACAAGTTTTAACTTTTTTTCAATAGTGGAAGTGTTAGGGAAACAAAGTAAATGCTATTAATTGAAAAATAAGATGTAATTTAAATATTTGTGGTTACTAATTGGTTATATACACACTAATGTGGTTTACATACTAAGAAGATTGATTACATACTAATGGGAACCTATCAGGGAAACCTGAGAGAGGATAACTTATTCTTCAGATAATTTTCAACTCTAGATTCTAATGTTATTGATCCATGCAAGACAATCTATAAACCACATGAAATAGCTTCTCTGTTCTCTACTTGCCTATTGGTGGTCACTGTTCTACAGATATGGAAATTCTCCACCTCTTTTAAATGTAGAATTTGAAGGTTCTTTCAATTAACCTTTATTCTTTAAAAGGTATTTGACAAAATATTAGTGAATAATGTGAATAACAATTCTCTTTAAGCCATGAAACAGTGAAGCTCATCAACTCTCCTTTCTTTAAACTATACAGAAAGTTTAATTATTCATTCACCCAGATGCTTTATTGACCAATAAGAATGAAGAATGTTGACAATAAGGTAATTTATGGGCAAAACAAAATTGCTTGCAAAGTCATCTCTACTTTTCCTTCTCTGGTCAAAGGGGACAGCAGAGAGCAATAAGCCCTGATGAAAAGCTTTCTAACTTTCCATCTCCAGGTGCTGAACTAGTAACAGTTATCAATGAAGATCTTGGCCAATGAACTCAAGTCTCTCTCAGACCAATCAAGAATTGTTTAGTTGAAGCCTTCTGTCAACTTGATTGCTTTTAATGGTTACAGCTAGGGCAGAATAGCTTTTTAGGTGCCCTGATACATTTTAAACTCTTTCATCTACATTTCCTATAGCTTGTTTCAATACTTGTAATCACTTGTGAAAGCCTCTTGACTCTCAATGATTCACCTTTCATGTAAAAAGTCAAAATTCCCGACTCCCAAATTTCCCCTACAAAAACCATTGACCTTTACATTTCAGCTTCCAAAAGTTTATATGATCTCTCTTTTTGTTTTAAAGTTTTATTGTCTTTAGTCATAAAAGTTGTATATACCAATGAGCCAAGTTACTCATCTGACATCTGGATGGTAGTCCATATCTTTGGTGAAACTGCTTTGTCATACTCATATTTTTTTAAGCTTTTAAAAAATAGACAACACATTTTACCCCCCCCCCCCCAGTGAGACTTTATTCTATATCACTCACAAAGAGACTCAAATCTTTGTTTTATGCCACCAATCCTTTTTTTCCTCTCTAACAATCCAAATCTCATTTGAAAACTATTTCTTCATATACATGTATCAGCAGTATATTGAAACAATATTTTCTTTATTACGGCTATTATATATCAAAATGTTCATCTTTAATGGAGGTAATATCTTAAAAGATTTGACAATATTAACTTTATCCTTTAAATATAAATGTGTTACTCCTTTCATTGATATGCTCCATTTATCTTAAAGGGACAATGTACTTTACACAGATCACAAGCTTTTCATGGAGGCATAATAAAGTAATTATGTGAGACTTCAATTATATGACATCTGCCAGTATTCTGTTTGCCCAGGCAGAACAGCTAACATTTTATCAGTTGACCTTAATGATAATGCTAACCTCCAAAAGGTGGCAGAATTATCCATGAGAATTGCTTTGATTGTTCTAGTTTTCACAACCAAAATAATATTGAATCAACAAATAAATCTGAGATCTTATTATTATTGTGTTTAGCAAAAATGGATAAACTATCCAAAAAGAGAGAATAAAATCAAGTTTCAAATATCAAAAATGAAAAAGGAGAACTAAAGGATGTTGTTAAAATTATTTGACTCAAGTATATATGCAGAAATAATTTCAGTGAAGTAGCTTCAATCTTCCCTTGTAGGTCTTAAAATGTATCCCCCATAGGTATGGTCCCTACTGTAAAGCAATAAGCCAAGGATGGGGGGGGGGAATTAAAGGCATAAAGAAGAGCAAGGAGGAGATAAAACAGTTTCTCTTTGCACATGACATGGTGCCACAGTTAGAAAACCTAAGAGAATCAGCAAAAAAGTTAAAATTATATAACTAGAAAAATTTGGACTCCATCTCCCAGAATTCTTTTCTTGTCCCAAGAATCCTTTTCCCTTCGTTCACTTTAGTGATGTTATGTTACTGTTTTTAAGCTGTAGGGAATGCCTCCGTCTCTCTTCTTTTCCCCACTTGTGAGGCTGTGTGAACTCTCTCTGTTTCTCTAGCCTTTTTACTTAAAGGTATATTTTAACAAACTTTATAAATATAATACTTAGAGTATTGAATATTATTTTTTAAATCTACAAAATAAAGAATCAATAACTTTAGTACAGTAGAAGTAGATAAAAGAGTTTCTTAAAAAATCAATATATTTATAAAGTCCTAACAAAAATTAGGAGAAAAATAAGATAAATTCCATTCAAAATGATATTTAAATAAAATGAAATTCATTTAGAAGAACAAAGGCTATAGAAACCTTAAGGGAAATACTTAGCAAAAGTACAAATAAAGGGTATATAGCATCATCAGACAAATTATAGAATAAATCAGTAGTCACTGAAATAAATTAAAAATCAGAAAGTAGATCAGAGAAATAAACTAGGCAAGGAAAAAAAACCCAGACACAATAGAAAATAGAAACCCAATGTTTGACAAATTCAAGAAAATTAAGTTCCAGCCAGGAAGGACTTCTTTTCAGACAAGAACTTCTGTAAAAACTAGAAAGTAATTCAGCAGAAATTAAGTTTAGACTAACAATTTATCCTTTGTAACACAAGCTTAAAATAAATATACTATATAAATATAAAGTAGCATACCTTTTAAATGAATTATAAGATAATGAGATCAGATGTCTTTGCAATTCTGGATGCAGGGAGAATTCATAAAACAAGAACCATATTAAATCATAAAAGGGAAAATGGACAATCTTGAAAATTAAACTTTACTTGGAATACATAATGTTAAATCTATATTTTGGAAAGGGGAAGGAAGGTAATACAAAGGGAAATAGCACATATAAATAATATTGAATTTATTAATAGAGAAGGGATGAAGGGAGGAAGTAAAATGGGAGAAGGGAAATCTGACTGTTTTACCCTCTAATTAAGCCCACTATTTAACTACCTTAACTAATTACATAAATTCCTAAAGGGAAGTTCAACAGGTAACCAGATTTCTCACAAACAAGGAGTCCTTGGTGAGTCAGGTACAGGAGTCTAGCTGATGTCCTCAGATGTCCCAGCAAGGTAGAGATCTTTTTCCCAGTCCAGCTGTCCACCCAGCAGGAAGACTGGAGATATTCTCTTACCATAGCTGGTAAATCTCTGGTAAATCTTTGTTTGATGGATGGATTTCCAGGATGTCTCAGCCACACACCTTTCTCATTCAACTTGTAGCTCCAAAGTGCTGTTGGAAAAACTGTCTCTTCCACAGTTTGGAACTCTGACCCAATAGCTTGCATTCCAGGCCTGTCCATCATGCTATAATTCCCTTTCCTTGCTACAATAAAGACAGAATTAGAAAAGAGCTGGTAGAATTGGGGAAATTTTGCATCAAATATCAATAATTAATATTGACTTGCAAAATAGAGAATTAGCAAAAGCATATATAAGAGTAAGAATCACTCTCCCAATAAGCATGGTAAGAGAATGGAAAGTTTTCAAAAGAAGACGTGCAAACGTAAAACAACCATAAACAGAGCCGTTCTAAATCATTAAAAGGAAGAGAGATGTAAATTAAATAACAGCAATGATGATAGTGCTGAGGTTGTATCTTACACAAAATCAATTGGAAAAGATGGGAAGAGTCAGTGTTGGAGAAGACAGGAGCACTGTTTTGTACAGGGCTATACTTTGGAGTTTGCACTGGTTATTAAGACTCATATCTCAGTAAAAACAGTATAATGAAAAGAAAACCTCTACTAAGAGCCTAAATGTCTAATCATGACATGGGGCCAGTTTACTAGGCAGTCATGAATTGTGCCTTAACTTTCGAAGGAATAAAATGGGAGTAATGACCCTAATCTTCTCGATTGTACTATTGGTCTCTGATCATTCTGTGTTTAAATTTGAAGTTATTCAAGAAATATGAACTGTCCACACTCTTTGATGCAGTGACTCCGTGAATAGAGAACTTCCTAGATAGTAATTGCACTTTAAGGATTGCAAAACACATTATATATGTTATCTGATTTATTAGCACTATTATTTTACATTTACAGAAAATGATACTGAGAGATTAAATGACTTTCCCAGGGTAACACAGATGGTACTTTTTTGAGGCAGATTTTAAACTCATGTTTTATCTGAATTCATTTATCTACTGTACCATCTATCTGTCCCAAGGAAGTCAAAGAGAAAAGCAAAAGTCCAATATATAAGCAAATACTCAGCGCAACATTCTTTGTGGTAGCAGAAAGATTGTAAATGAAGAGGACACCCAACAATAGTGACAGGAAAAAAAAACAAGTAAGTATATATGAATATAATAGGATATATGTGTGCAAACAGTAATAAGGGATGTGAAGACTTTTATTTTTTACATTTTCCACACTTAATTTCAACAAATTAGTCAAGGGCAAGAGGCATGACATTGCAATTCTGACAATGTCTTTTTTTAAAAACTATTCATCTTATTTAAATCGATGAATTTTTATTTTATTTCTATAGTCAAGTCTCTTTCAAATGGGAAAATCTGCAGAAATTCATACAAAATAAAAGAAGTACAACTCAGAGAACAATAAACACAGTGATAACTACAATAACACAAATGAAAAATTATTAAAAGCAAGTTGAATTCTGAGGAAAAAAATGAATGTGGGATCAACTAAATAATGAAACGTACTTCTTTTCTCCTGGAAGAGAGACAGGTGATTACTAGAATGAAATAGCATATGCATTTTTTTTTGATACGTCACTATAATGGGTATCTTTGTTTAATTGGTTTTCCTTATCAAACAGAGATTTCAGCCATAGTGGAGGTGAGAAAAGATGATGATTTAAAGACAAAACGTGGGGGCAGTGGGATGGTTCAGTGGATTGAGAGCCAGGTCTAGAGATGGGAGGTCCTAGGCTCAGATTTGGCCTCCCACACTTCCCAGCTGTGTGACCCTGGGCAAGTCACTTAACCTCCATTGCCTAGCCCTTATTGCTCTTCTGCCTTGGAACCAATAAACAGTATTGATTCTAGGGTGGAAGGTAAGGGTTTAAAAAAAAAGACAAAAGGCACCAAAAATTATATTTTAAAACTTTAGAGATCTTTTTTAAATTTTTGTTTGCTAAGCTAATTTCATTACCAAATTATCCTTTACTTGTTGGTTCTCTAACCAATCTTTGTCCTTTTTTCCCCTCATGTTTTTGATAAAATACTTCATGCTGAAATTGAAAGTCATCTGAACAGGATCTTCACTAGGGTAAGTTTTCATTTTAATGGTGTAGTGCCAGAAAAAAAAGTTCTTTTAGAAGGTGAGTAGTCAATACAGCATTTTCTGTTATTGTATAAAAACTAGTTTAAATCATAAGTCCTGAACATTTCTATTTTTTAAAAAAATTGTAGGTTGTGCTCTAATGAAAACTATACAAAGATAAGCTGTTATTAAAATAAAAGATGTCATCTATTAACTCTTAACACTACATACATTAGGAAATAGCTAATGGCCTTTACAAATAATTTTCTACAAGGATTTAACATTTTCTCCTACCTATGAGGAAGATATGCTAGTACAACTTTTCCATAAGATAAAATTACGATCAGGTTGGCTTATTTCCATACACTGAAGGAAAGAGAAGGATATCACCTCCAGAGCCAATCATAAAATTATTTGGCATTCAAACCCTCCATAAACACCCCCCCCCACATACACACACACCTTTTAACTTTTATGCCCCTACTCCACTCCCAATACCATATAATTTCTGATCCAGTGATGCTGGTTTCTTCTTGTTCCTCAAATAAGATTCCCCGTCTCTTGACTTGGGGCATTTTCACGGACCATTTCCTAAATCTGGAATGTACTCTCTGGTTCCTGGCTTCCCTGGCTTAATTCAAGTCTCAGATAAAATTGCATCATCTATGAGATACTTTCCCTGATACTCCTTAATTTTAGTGCTTTCTCTTTGTTGATTATTTCCAATCTCATAAACTAGTATATAGCTTGTTTGCACACATCCATTTGCACATTGCCTCTTCTATTAGACAACAAGCTCCTTGGGAGTAAGAACTATATTTTGTCTTTCTTTTGTATCCTCAGCACTCAACACACAATCTGGCCCATAGTAGATGTTTAAAAAATGTTTATTTATTGACTGAGAGATTGACTGAAGTCATGCCAAATTTCTCCATAGCTTTGGTGAGAGAAGATATTCCCATGTCTGAAGTGCCTCCTGGCTCACAGTGCAAAGCAGAAGGTTTTGTCACTAAGAAGCACATCACATGCTCAGGGTCTGTAGGTTGTAATTTCAGGATCTTAAATTTGTAATTCCTTTCCAGCCAGCTATGCAGTTAGGTGGCATAATGGATAGAATGCTGGTTTTAGAATCAGGAAGACTTGAGTTCAAATTTGGTCTCAGAAACTAAATAGCTGTGTAATCCTGGCCAAATCACTTAACCTCTGTTTGCCTCAGTTTCCTCATCTACAAAGGGGAATAATAATAGCACCTACCTCCCAAGGCTGTTGTGAGAATTAAAGGAGATAATAATTAGAAAGTGCCTAGCATAATGCCTGGCACATAGTAGGCACTATATAAATATTAGCTATTATTATTATTAGAAATGGCTCAATATTTACCTAGTCCAATTACTTGAATTTGGACCAAGCCTACTTACCATTTTTGCTCATCTGAGAAAGGAAGATAACATAATTATGTATTAGCCGTTACACTTTCTTGGTATCCATACCATGTCAACAAATTTAGAGGAAAACCCTCAGTTAATGGATAGGACTCTGTGGTGGTCAGAGTCAAGAGTCTCACAGGATGAAAGGGTGTAAATAGATTGTAAACTGTACCAATGGAGGGAGTAACCACATCGCTGAATCATAGTTCCACTGAATACCAAGCAAGAATAATGGAGGCATATTCCAAAAGGCTGGTCCTTCTTTACTCCATCATCTTCAGTTGCACTCTAGGGATATGAAAAGCAAAGACTGCAAGACCTTCTCCCTCTGAGACCATTTGGCCCCATTTAGAAACAGGGCCCCTTTGACTTTTTGTACCTCCTTTGCCATTATGGGTACAGGAAATGGAGTCTCCAACTACAGGAATCCAGGACTCATAGTACTGCAAGCTGCTGGAAATATTGATGCTCCTAGGAACAATGAGCAATCTTTGAGAGTGAACTTTGGGACTCCAACCCAGTGGAAGGGCTCATCTCAGTGTGAACTTCACGGGACTAATGGTATGTAGGAAATTAACTAAATTAGGAGTCTAATTCCCCAAAATATGGAAGTGGTGTAGGGGAGATAATGCTCCTAAGGTTTTCAGAAATGTTTGTTTTTGCCTTATGTTTGAAGTAAATATCCCTGTTTACAATCTACTAATGTTAATGATTAGAGATAACTTTCCCTGCCCCCCTAATAAATGAGGAGAACAGATCTGATGGGGGATAGAGCAGAAACAATAAAGCAACCCACAAATTCCTTAGAGTACCACGAACTTTGAGAGGTTGATGTAGCTAGACTTCCTGCTCCTGAGAAAGTAGAGCCAGAACATACAGGTTACAGAAATATGTCAGATGTGCTAGATATTTGATATTGTACATATTTATTAAATGCTTGCTATGCAAAATGTAGTTATGTGCTAGAGAGATATAAGCAAAATTAAAATAATATGTATAAACATATGAGAATGATAGAAGGTTGGATATAGTAAGGACAGATAAGAGATCTAGACAAAACACTAAAAGATATTTGAGGATGGAGTAGTCACTTTTTTCAAAGACATCAAGGAAGGCTGCATGGAGGAACTAGACCAACTCAGAGACCTGGACAGTAAGAAATATGAAATATAGATGTTTGGGGGAAATGCACTTCAGACAGAGAAGATGAACTACTTCCACCTATGGAGATGGAAGAGTACTGTAGGAATAAGCTTGGCACAGAAAGGGACCATTTAGAATGTTGCAAGCAAGGACAGGAGTGTGACAGTTGGAAGGAGCAAGGAGGCTCATGGGAAATAGAACAAAGGAGAGGGTCTTTGCTCTCTGGACTCTGAGGGTGATGGGAGTGGAAGACCTGAGCTCAGGACCCATCACTGGGATACCTGAAGATTTCCTCAACTTCCCCTTGTACTGGAGGTTCAGAAAGAATTCCTGAATTTACCTGAACATCAATCAAAGGAGCAGAGTGACCATCATCTGTTGTTGAGGGATGTTCAATTCTTAAATCTCAAGAGGGTTACCCTGAAGACCTGTCTTGACCTGTGCCTTCCCAAGAACGATACTAGTGACCTGTTTTTAGTTTAGTAGTCTAGTAGATAGTTTAGAAGATAGGAAAAAGAACACAGAAGCCTTAGCCATTTGGCTAGGCTGAGCAGAGAAGACACAAACTGCCAGTGTATCTCTTAGGGTCTCCTAATCCCTCCTTTCTAATCCTCCCCATTCCTGTTCAATAAACCACCCCTTTTGAGAAATCGCAGTCAGATTAAGGTTGTCTTTTAGAGGATAAGAAAGAAGAATAAGAGGGGAGAAAGAGGATAAGAGAGAAAGGCTGTCTAGTAAGCTTTGGTCTAAGTCAAAATCCAGAGCTGACCACTATTCAGTCTTTCCTCGCAGGACTGTGTCCAGAGGTTTTTTGGGTTCCAGGTGTTTGCAAAGCCCTGAAAAAGTCTATTCCTTATTCTACAGAAGTCTCGTGGCTGGGCATCGGTCTCTGTCCATCCCTGCTCAAACATCATCACAGGGATACCTCTCTTGAATCCTTTAGTGAGGGGGAGGAGAGCTAAAGAGATTCTAATTCATCACTGATATCTCTACCACACACCCTTACTCTCTCTCTCTCTCTCTCTCTCTCTCTCTCTCTCTCTCTCTCTCTTTCTCTCTCTCTCTGTCTCTCTGTCTCTGTCTCTGTCTCTCTCTCTCTCTCTCTCTCTCTCTCTCTCGTTCTTGCTCTCACTCTCTCTCTCCATTCCTTTATCTCCTTTCAGTCCCCCCTTTCACTGTTATAAACATAACAGTACAGAATGAAATCAGGACATAGGTAGTAGGTCAGTTTGACTGGAACATATGAGGCAAGAAGGAGAATAATATGAAATAAAGTGAAAAGGTAAGGTAAATTCAAATTCTAGACAGTCTTAAAAATCAAACTAAGAGTATTTTTTACTATATTAATAAACACTAAAGATTGTTGGGTTTTTGTAAGCAGAAATATGATTATATTTGTATATTTAAAAATTATCAAAGCAGACAGATAGGTTCGAGGTAGTGAAATGATAAAGTACAGTGAGGGCTTTATGCGTTTGGGAAAGAAGGAAGAATATAGGAAAGATAATTCAAAGATAAAAATTATTAGGCTCAGAAAATGACTGGTTATGGATAGAGGAAGACAAAAGAATCAAAGATTTCAATGAGCTTTCAGGCCTGGGAATTTGGGAGAACTATCAACAGAAATAGGACAACTGGTAGCTATTTGGGAAAAATAAAAAGAATACTAAACATCATCTCTGTCCTTTGAAGCTTACAATCTCTCTGTGGAGCTAAGATATACATAAATAAACCAAACAAATTAGATAGCAGTACCACACAATTTTCAAAATCCAAGAAATGTCATAAGGCAGTATATGATCAATACCAATAATGATAGTTTCTTTTTATAATAAAGTTTTCTGATTTACAAAACGTTTTCAAAGATATATCATTGGATCCCTAGAATAACCTTATGAAGTATGTGGTACAAAATTTATTATCTCTATTTTACAAATACAGGAGAAATTAACTGACATCTATAGTCATATAGGTGTCATGTTGAAAGATGTGGGTCAGACAATTAAATTCTGTAAGAATTCAGAGGAAGGGAAGATCACTGGTTAGTAGTGAAGACTTCATGGAGTAAGTACATATATATGCATATATAAAATACATATATGTGTGTATATACATACATATGTATATATGTACATATTAAGGAGTTTAAATTTTTATTGTACATTTTGGAAAATCATTGAGGTCTACCTGTCTAGACAGGGAGATGACATGATGGAAATAATGTTTTAAGATAATAAATTGGGATTAGTTGTAGAATGGATTTGAAAAGGGGGAAACTGAAGTCAGTTATTAGTGAGATGGTTAATGCAATGCTGCATGTATTAATAATAATGATCATTGCTGACATTTCTATAATAATTTAAGGTTTGCTAAATTATTTATATGCATTATCCCATTTGAGCTTCATAATAATCCCCTGAAGTAAGTGCTAGAAGTATTATTATTCTAGTTTTCTAATGAGAACTGAGACTTGGAGAGGTTAAAGAAGCTGTCTGAGGTTGCATAATTAGCAAGTATCATAGGGAAGATCTGAATGAACATAGGTCTTTCTGATTCTGGTCCAATAATCACTCCACCATACTATACTACATCTCTATAAAGGACTGGGCTGGAGTAGATCAGCAGCACTATTGCTCATGGAAAGAAAGAAATGAATATGAAATATCATGAAAGAACTTTTACATACAAATGGAATCACTTATTTTCTAATTTAAGCCAATTTTCTTTTAGCTCCTTCCTAAATATTGGAGGACACAGAGGACAATTAATCAGTATCCCCTTCACTAAAAGGCTGAATCAATCAGGTCATGCTTGGTGGTCATTACACTATTCCATGGAGTAGAAACGCAGAAACTTGCAAGTTTATATTAGAACAAAATTATTTTCTGGTTGACTTCTGTGTTGCTCAGTTGTTTTTGGTTTTCAATATTTTATTTGGTCAAACTAAAAAAAGAACCAAATAATTTATTTTTCAAGGCAATGGGGGTTAAGTGCCTTTCTCAGGGTCATACATACAGATAGGAAGTGTCCGAGATTATATTTGAACCTAGGACCTCCCATCTCTAGATTTGGCTCTCAATTCACCAAGC
Source organism: Monodelphis domestica (assembly GCF_027887165.1). Taxonomy (NCBI): domain Eukaryota; kingdom Metazoa; phylum Chordata; class Mammalia; order Didelphimorphia; family Didelphidae; genus Monodelphis; species Monodelphis domestica. Next base: position 429,936,385 of record NC_077229.1, read on the forward strand.
CACCTCCTACCTGTCCTCAAACCAAAAAATTTTGATAAAGCCTTTACAAATTATTCTTTAATTTTTCTCCTATCTTTTGTGTTCATATCATTTTCCTTTCTTAGTATCTATCTCCCCTTCCCCATCCAAAGAATCATCCCTTATAATAAAGAATAAAAATGTAAAGAGGAAAAAAATGTAGTTCATAAAAAACTAAGCAATACAGCAATCAAGTCTGATAGTTTTTCAGTATTCTGAATCCATAGTCTCCCATCTTGGTAAAGAAGGAAGGTAGGCAACTTCTTGTGTCACATCTTCTGATCCAAGTTTGATTAGGATGATTTTAAAGAATGAGATTTGTATATTTTTGAGATCTCTTTGTTAAGGGTCAGTAGCATGATGGACAAAGTGCTGAACTTTGAATCAAGAAGACCCATGTGTGAATAATGTCTTGCTAGCTGTGTGGCCATGGGAAGACTGCTTAACCTCACTTGGTTTTCATTTCATCTGTAAAATGGGGATAATAATAGCACCAACCTCGTTGGGTTATTATGAAGATGAAGTGAAGATACATATATACCTCTGTGTGTGTGTGTGTGTGTGTGTGTGTGTGTGTGTGTGTGTGTGTGTGTGTGTGCATATTGTAAGGGCAGAATCCATTCAAGGCAATAAAAGAGTTCAAACGTACCCTACGTTTATATGACCCCACGTTTGCTGATGCAGAACTTTTACTCAAGAAGTGACCAAGCAATCCTAGGGTTCCCTGAACTAAATGAGCAAAGTTTACAACACATTTGTAGACAATTCATAAAGGGAAGCACCTTGCCCATCAAGAATTATTTCAAACAATTCTGCCCTAAATGAGACTCACTTAGTCTAGAGGATCTTAGGGAGACTGCAACCTATTTATTTACTACAAACCAAGAACAGAATAGAGAGAATGATGAATTAATCAAAGAAATTAAACAAGTCAAAGAGGCAAATTCAACCATAAAACAAAAGGAAATAGAAGTAAAAAATCTAGCAATCCTGAAAGCATACAAGCCAAGAATTCAGTACCAACAATATAGACAATCAAACAATGTTAAGAGGTGCTTCTTGTGTGGGAAGAATGGCCATATTATCAGATTTTGCAATCTGAAAGCCCAAATAGGTCAAAAGAACAATAGGACACCATCTTATAATAATAATTACAGAAACGCTAGATTCAATGCAACACACAATAGCCAAAATCAATGTTGTGATCACAATGCAAGATTTCATCGACCAAGGTTCTAAGCCAAAATTCTCCCAAGTCTTGACAGGATCTAACAAGAATGCTAATTTATGAAGCCAGGAAATAGCTTTAACACAAAAGGGAAAAGACAAAAAGTGCAAAAATGGGTACAAAAAGGAAAAACAACCAGGGGAGGACATAGTCACAGAAATAAACTTTGGGGATGGTAAAGCAAAGATCAAATCCAGAGAGTAAATAGAGTGGGAGGATCAACTGCAGAGATGTATCAAATGCAGAGAGATGTCATAGAAATCAAAAATAGAATCTATGGGATAGAGGAAAATGATATTGGGGAACAAAACAGCAACACAGATATTAAAAAACACTTTAAAACACACATAACAGTGACACACGTAGTATACATAAGAATAGTCATAGACACAGGGAAAGCACAGAATAGGGACTTAGGGCAGTTTCTGTAATAAGCTAGGTAACAGGAACAACATAAATAAGATTGTTACATCTAAGTAAGAAATTAAGTTATATTAGCTAGATAGATAACAGAATAGAGTAAGTCTAGTAATAGGATGATATTGTATTAGGAAAATAGTTAATGTTGTTTAAAAACCTAGGAATAGGAATATTATTATATTAGTTACATTGGACAAATAGGCATTGTTGTATCAAAACATTGTATTGAAACCTTGTTTTAACTTTGTCCCAAGAAACTCTTCCCCACCTAAATTTTCCTTAACCTCTCTTAGATTTACTTATAGAAATAGAGTGAAAGGGGAAGTTAAGGAATTTATTATTTTGGGGATGGGAACATTAGTTAGGAATAGATAATAATTATATCCCATAAGTTTTTTCCCTACAAAATGAAAATAAGGAATTATAAGGGCAGGATGAATGGAATGTTCAAAGGGAGTTTGATTGACAGAAGTGGACTGTTGGGACTGGGAGCAAAGGAACCTGGTGAAGAACCAAGGGTACCTGGGGGAGATCCCTGGAATAAGAGGAGCTTTTGGATCTGAGATCTCGGGGTGAGGAGAGGTTTCTTGCTTTGCTGGAGATCTTCCAAAAGCCAGTCAAGAGATTATTCCAGAGAACCAGCTGTGGAGCTTCCCAGAAAGAGACTCTTTGTTGCCTGACATCTTCATCAATATCAGAAGAGAGATTCAGGTCCCGCTGTACCGGAGGGGCCTTGGACTCAATGGCCTTTGAGCTGCCCACCCCCTAAAGATCTTAAGCACTGTCCTGATTTCCTTAATAGTGTAGGCTAAGGAAGGAACTGGGAAAGGGAAGGAGAATTCCTCATTTGACTTTTGGAGTCTGTCAGGAAGAAGGACCTTGGGGAATAAGAATTTAGGGACACCTTTCACTCTCTACTTGACCTTCCACCCGTTGATACCTTGAATCAATAAAGCCTTAGATCAAAATCACAGTCAGATGAAAGGGAAAGAAGTACCCAAAGGCATTACTCAGTGTCAGTCATGTCCCCTGCTGTGTCAGCGAATGGAAGGGAGGCTTGTACCCCTTGGGGATCTGTACTCATCTGAGTATCCTCAACACCATTCAATATGGGAGACCTCCATCCTGTATATCAGCACAGACCCAACACCCCAAATCCCCATCTTTCTGAGATTTACCTCTATTGTCTCAGTCCTGGAGTGGTGAGATAGGGAGAGCAACTGGCAGTCATTCCATCTTGACTCCTCCTTTATATTGGCTCATCTGTCAATCATGACAGCTCCCTCAGAACCCATCCTTATCATCTTGAAAGTTAACTATTATAGTGTATAGGAATATATGTATGTGTATTTGTTGTTTTGCAGATCTCAAATGTTGAAATCAATTTACATTGTTGAAGACACCCAGGCATTGCCATCAGACTTGCCAATGAATGCACCATAAGGATTCCTAAATCTTGCCACCAAGCTCTCCTAGAGGTATTGCTTCATCAAATTAGAATGTGAGTTCCTTGAGAACTGAAGCAATCTAATCTCATTTTTCTATTTGAATCCCCAGAACAAAGCATAGTATTTAGCTCATAGTAAATGCTTAATAAATGCTATGCTTCTTCCTCCTTCGCTTCTTCCTTCCTTCCAACTTTCCTTTATTGTGCATCATTTTCTGAGTTCTATGTACTTTACATCAGCTCATTAATTCCCATATTCCTTTTTATTATTCATATTCATTAATTGGTTTTCAGAAGTAATATCCAATCAAATTTCATGTATTTCAATATGTTTAACCATTCCTCAGTTGAGGAGCATCTTTATTTCCCCCTTCTTTGCCACACAAAAAGTGTTGCTATAATATTGGTCTATATTGGGCCCATATTTACAGTTTTCCTTACTTGGTATATATACATGCCTAGCAGAGAGATTGGTAAGTCAAAAAGTTGCTTTCTTGGGATGATTCCAAATTGTTTTTCAGGATTGTACTAATGTATAATTCATTTATACTGTATTAGTTTGCCTGCTTTTCCATAGCCTCTCTAACATTATTCCCCCTTTTTGGACATTTTTGCCAATTCTCTGGATATGAGGTGAAATCTCAAGGTTGTTTTGATTTGGATTTCTCTTTTTGTTAACCAATTTTTTTGTGACAAGAATAGTTCTATGGAAGAGTTCAGGAACATGCATTTTCAAGGTTTAATTTCAGCTATATCCCACCTATATGCTTCATTGTGATAACAGCACCAAGAAATGGAAATGAGGAAATGCTTGAGAGAAAAAAAAAGTTAGATTCTTTCCAATAGATTTCATCATTAATTAGATTTCAAGGTAAGCCTCTTTTTGCTAATGTAAAAAAATGAGAGGAAATTTACAAGATGAAAATATGAAGACAGAAGGGCATAAAATAGAAAATGAATGTGTTGGTTAAGCCTGGTAATAGCTATTGAAGAGGTCAACTGAGTTCATTTTAATGCTAAAACTGAAGGCAAATTGTGTCTGTTCACTTATAATTTATATGATCTGTGCTAGCAAAGTCAATAACAAAACAAGACTTTAATTCTCCAGGATATTAGTGTTAAGTGTGCAGGGTCATCTGCTAAGATGGTGAGTTTCCAATGAGTACTCATATGGTTCATTATTTGTCTTGACTATGGGCCCTGCATTTCACTTTTTAAACTGAACTGCTAAATAAACTTCATGGCAAAACATCTTAGGAAAAAAATGAAATCATAAGGAAATTGTTATTTTAGAGAGGATTGTTATATGCTGTTATTTTTAGTTATATGTGATAATATAAAATAGACAAAAGAAAAAATAATAGTTTTAAATATTTTCTTTTTCCTTGATTATTTATAAAAATGATTTTAACATCCACTTTAAAACGTTTTGAGTTCCAACTTCTCTCTCTCCCTTCCTCTTTCCCTCTCTCCCAAACCTCCTCCCTTCATGAGTTAGTAAGGAATGAATATAGAGAATTTTGATGGAACTCTACCACAAATGATCTTATCAATTCTACCAGAATTTAGAAACAAATCATATTTGTTTCTTATTTTTTTTCTCCAAAATCCAGCCCTTTTCCAAGCTTCCTTATTACTAGACAATACTAACATTCTATTAGTCATCCAGCTTGTCAACTTCAATGTTATCCTTGACTGCTCATTGTCACTTATCCCATATATGTATTCATTGAACACATCTTGTCATCTCCATCTCCATAGCATCTTTCACATAAACAATTCACTTCTCTGACACACATAAAGCCACATCTTTCGTTAAGGTCCTCATCACCTTTTGCATGGACTATTGAAATAGCCTTCTACCTAGTCTTACTCCCTCAAATGTCTTTCCTCTTCAAGCTACCATCTACAGCAGAGATGTCAAATACTGGGTCAGTGGGCAAGATATACCTGCAAAACTTTAGAATGCACCAAAAACAGATTTAAATGTAACTGGGAAACATTTAATGAAACAAATAAAAATATAATAAATTACAGGTAACATTACATCTTAAAACTGTCAATACTTAAGCTGTTTGGTAATCCTTATGCATAGTTTAGTGCCCTTGTTTCCATTTGAGTTTGACACCAGTGATCTACCCATATGCTAAAGTGATTTTCTTTTTTTTTTACTTTTCTTTATTTTTAAATTAAATTTTATCTTTATTTTATTCCAATAAGGAATTTATACTTACATTTTCCAAAGTTACATGATTCATGTTGTCTCCCTCCCTTCTTCCCTCCCCCACCTCCTGGAGTTGACAAGCAATTCCACTGGGTTATACATGTATTATTAAAATAAAGTGATTTTCCTGGAGCACAAGTCCAAACTTATCACCCTTCTCTACTCATATATACACCTTAATAGGTTCCACTGGGTCATTATTACCTCTAGGATCAAATACAAGCTCCTATGTTTGGATTTAAAGTTTATCAAACCTGACCCTTAATTCCTTTCTGACCTTCTTACACATCACTCTCTTCCAGGTAGTCTATAGCCCAGCCATACTGACCTAAATGCAGTCCTTTAACAGGACCTTCATCCCTTGTCTCTGCGCACCTCTGAGACCTGAGTTCAAATTCAAATTCAGATACTTAACTATCTCTGCAATTGTGGGTAAGTCACTTAACCTTTATTTGTCTCAATTTCCTCAACTGCATAAAAGAAATTATAACAGTATTGGTTCCAAAGAGTTGTTGAAAAGACAGTAGATGCTATCTAAATACTTATTCCCTTCCCTTCCCTTTTACATTGTCTCTCCCCTCTGCATCAAATTAATGCAATGGTCTTCCCCTCCTCTTCTTAGAATCCCTGGTTTTCTCTAGGTCTCTGCTTGAATACTTCCTTTTATTAAAAATATTTCCAATTCCCCCTGGTAATAGTTCTCTCCTTTCAACAAAATTACTTCCTTTTAAAAGTTATATTCTGCATCTATTGTTCCATGTACATATAAAAGTGATCGAGGATTTATATCATTTTGTGTCTTTGGAATCTCAGAGATTAGCACAGTACCTGGTAATAGTTGGAACTTAATAGATGCTTATTGATTGATATTTCCTTACTAATAATAACAAATTGGGTAAAATCCTGCCTTTGGCATAACTAAGAAACCTTGGGAAAGTCATCTGTTTAAGACTCAAAGTTGCAGACTTCCAGATCTCAATTGTAGAAGGGGGTTCCCTCATGGGGAATTCCCTATATCAATGTTATTATTGGTCCAGTCTTTTACCCTGACAAAGAAAGGTACAAATACTAAAATTTGTACAGAAATGGATACTTATGGCATTCAAAGCAACCTTAATCCAGCCTTTACCTACTTTTGTATCACTCCAAGTCTTATTTGTATTATTTATTTATATTATATATTATATATTATTTATTATATATATTTATATTATGTATAATATAATATTATTTATATATATATATTTATATATTTTATTATTTATCACTCCAAGTCTTATTTAAAAACAAAACAAAAATGTTTAGAAACTTTTGCTGGGGGGGGAGGTAATGATGCATAGCAAAACAAACATAAATACAAATTTCTTAGTGTTGGTGTCAGCAGAATGTTTTTGTTGTGGCACAGAAGGAAACCAAAGCAGATGGTACATAATGAAGACTGAGAGAGAGTCGTACTATTCTTCATCTCCCAGATTGCATTTAGCCACAGTTCTTAGCCCTGTGGACTTTGCTGAGCTGTACGAGAGAGTTCATGCTACAGTAGGTACAGGCCAGCATTCTCTATCAAACACTTGTTGGCAATGGAAAAGTACTAGGCTAAAGGGCTTTATTGCTTCTGAAGAAAGACTAGGGGGAAATCATGATTCAGAGAATTTATGCTCAAAAATTCAGATTTCTCTTCATCTACAAAAATGTCTTTCATTTGAGTTTGATATATTTTCTTTGGAAGTACACAAAGAATGCAGAAAAGATTTCTCTTGTAGCCTTTGCCAAGCAGAATTTGCCAGCTGTCATTTTTCAGGATGTTAACCAGGGAGGTTCTCAAATTAGGGATCTCAATTTCTCCCTTATTTTGGTGAATCAGAAGAATTGGGTCAACACAAACACCAAATGTACTTGAGAAGTCAGTAGTAATTAGTGGTTGGTTGATGAAATCCAAAATCAGATCTTCCCTAAGTTCTCCATCATTTTGTTTCAGTGAATTTGATTTCTATATCAACAATATGCAATTTCTTCAGAGGGCTATTACCATTCTTTTAAGGAGACAGACTGTTACCCAAAGTTCTATTATTACTGTAACATTGACTATTCTGGCCCTGATTGCTTCAGGATTTTTACAGTTTCCATGCTAGGCTGGCAACATCTGGACTGACATCCTGACTCTAAGTCCACCATGACTTGAATGCCTGGATCTAGGACTCCACTGCTTATGTCTAGAACAGAAAATGATAAATAAAAGAAAACCAAAACCCGGAGTCCATTTATTGCAACCACAAAACCTAAAGGGAAAGGTAGAAAGTATTTCTTCTCCAATACCCGGTTTACTGCATGCTACTCATGCTATAGGTGAACAAAATGCAGAGACAGAGGCAGAGAGATAGAGAAAGAGACAAAAAGAAAGAACTAGAAAAAGAGAGACTGAGACAGAAAGAATGAATAAGCAAAAGAGACAGACAGTGATTAAGAGAGACAGAGAGAGAATGAAAGCATCCTAATCTGGTAGCTTTGATGATGCAGCTTCTTGTTCTGTCTACACAGCTAGTGGAAAGATGATGGTCCTGCCTATATGGAAGGGAAACTATAGGATGTCTTTTTCCAGAAGCAAATTCCTGTTATCTCCTACAAGAGGATGTCCCTCTTCTGTGATATGGACTATGCAAAGTCCGATTATATCAGCCAACCTCAAGAACTCTTTCCAGGGAATTGTGTGAAATATCAGAAAAAGAAGACCAGGTTCAATTGATCATATTTTGAATAAAGTCTGATTTCTTTTTGTATGAAATCCCTATTTCTTACACAGGGCACCTTGTGGAACAGTGGATAGAATACTGGGTCTGGAGACAGAAAGACCTCAGACATTTTCTCTGTAACGCAGGGCAAATCACTTAATTTCAATTTCCTCACCTATAAAATGGGGGTAATAATTGTACCTACCTTGCAGGTTTATTGTAAGGATTAAATGAAATAATAAATATAAAGTACTTAGCACAATGCCTGGCATATAGTAAATGTTATATAGATATTAATTATTACTATGCTGTTATCTCATATCTATCACTCTGTTAAGACAGAATCTCAGTTTTCATTCATTCACTGAACATTTCAAACACATCTGTTACAATTCGAGCCCTTTTTCTAGTTCTCTCACAACTTTTTTTTCCAATTAAAATTTTATATTGTTTCTAAAGGTTTGTCAACAGCTTTCTCTTAATCAAAATCCATTAGCAATGCAATTATATCCTTGAGCAGAACTGAAGAGATTGTACTTGTGGGTCACCTGGGAAACATTTTTATTTATGCCTTGAGAATAAATAGATTTTAAAAGTATTGTCATGGCATTCATTTCAATTCTACGAGTTCTGAAGATTTTTTTAATATGCTCCCATGATGGGTATTTTAAAACTGGAAGGGACCTCAGAGACCAGCTGGGCCAACTCTTTCATTTTAGGGGAGGAAAACTGGGTCAGGATGTAACATGCTCAGGTTTACATTTGTAATAACTGTTAGGAGTGAGATAGAGCTCCTGCTCTCTGTCTGGAGGGCCCATGTTCTTACAACTGTACTACTTGGCTTGAATGAAATGATTCAAACTAATTGTTGTAGAGATTCCCAGGCCATTCTCTGATCCATGTTGGATCATTTTGTAGATAAATTTAAGAACTAAATGCCTTCTTCAAGAATATGGACCAACAACCTTACACTAATAGTCCAGTTTCTATATTTTCTCCTGATTGTTCCATTTCTACTCCCCTTCCAGTAACATAGAAACATCCCAGTCATTCCTTCCCCTCAAAATCAAGGAGTTACTGAATCCTATGAAGCCTCTGTTTACTTCCCATTATTCCCACTATTACTAAAGTAGGAGCAGCCCTCATTACCTCTTGCTTGGGCTACTGAAACAGCCTTCTAACTACTTTTCTGCCCCTCTAATCCCTTGTTCTTCCTGAAACTCAGCTCTGATCATGTCACTACATCTCATTTAAAAGTTTCCAGTGCCTTCCCACCCCCCATTTCCACCTCAAAAAACTCTGAACACCTTAACATTGCATTCACAAAAGTTCACAATTGGATCTTAAGGACCCTATCATCTCATCTTCCCCTCCCTGGTTACATGATTTGCCCAGGGTTGAATAGCTAATAAGAATTCAAGAATTTGAATTTGAATTTGAACTCAGGTCTTTCTGACTCTATTGACTGGGTCAACAGGTACCTCCAACAAAGAGACATTAAATAATTAATTTGAAAAATGAGGAAAGCTGTTGAATGAGTATAATGTCACTTGAATGGCACTGAAATTAGAATCAGAAATATGGGCTCTAGCAATATGATGTTAGATAAGTTATTTAATTCCTTTGAGGCTCACTTTCCTCAGCTATAAAATGGAAATAATAATACAAGCATGACTTGCCTAACAGGATCATCATATTGAGACAATAAATATGAAAAGAGATTTGTAATTGTAAATTAGGCATGTAGATTAGGCATATTATTATCATAAGTAATGATCATTACTACATAGCATAGTGGATAAGAGTCCAGGGCCTCCAGTCAGGAAGATGTGAGTACAAATTTAGCCTGAGACACTTATTTACTGAGACCCTGGGTAATTCACGTAGACCTCTGATTGCTTTGGTTTCCCATCTTCAAAATGAAGAAGACAATAATAGTGCCTATCTCTCAGAGTTGTTGTAAAGATCAAATGAGATAATATTTATAAAGAACTTAGGACAGTGTCCTGCACATAGTAGGTACTATATAAATGTTAGGCATTATTATTATGTCTGCTTAAATTCAACAATGTATTTTTTCTATCTCTCCTTGTGTCACTATGTCTAAAAACAAACAAAAACAATGTTGACAGGAGTTAGAGAAACTGAGTCCAAATTCCAACCCCTCCTCTGGTGACTAGTCACCTAAGTGATGAGTGATTCATTTAATCTTTTCCATCCTTGGTTTCTTCCTTTATAAAATTAGGGAGTTAGACTAGACTAGACTAGGATCCCTTCTGGCTCTAAACCTATGGTCCTACAACTGCACTAAATTTGATATATTCTAGTTGAGTTTTTTCCTAAGTCCCTCTCTCTGGTCATTCCATTTTCATACTTGTAAATAGTAAAAGATGAGTGCAATCAACTTACAACCAAAAGCTTCTGTTATCTCAACATTAGCAAACTGTTTGCCCATCTCCTCCCCCTTGCAATGAGATAATGAATCGTAATACCTATCTATCCAGTCCTGGGAATCACGAAGACTAATAGAGCATCCCTTGGCTGAAGAGGGCACTAGGACCCTCCAGACTCCTGGAAGCAGCGGGCTTGGCAAGGAGTCAGTGACACTGAACTCACTGCGCTGTTACACAAGGCAGAGAGGAGTGGTGGAGGCAGCAGCCACAGCAGCGGCGGCGGCGGCGGCGGCGGTGGCGGCGGTGGCAGCAGCAGCAGCAGCAGCAAAGGCAGAAGCATCTGTGTGTCCTCTGTCACTGCCAATGGAAAGGTATTTACTTAATTCCTCAGCACTCAGATTCTTAGCCTGCAAATTCCCCTTCAGAGCTGGCTGAAGACTGATGCTCTAGAACGCTGGGTTTCTCACTGATGGGATTCTTACCCGTATTTTGGTTTGTATTTCAACAGCTGACGGAAGCAACAGTGTCATAAAGAGATGGGCTAGTTCTCCCCCAGCTGCTGAAATCGGGAGACATTTGGAGCTGTAAGTATGGAGTTCACAGATCTCTGTTGTGCTATTTTTTTTTTTTAATTGGCTGTGCGCATTGATGTTACATCTCCTTTCCCGAAGAGAAAGCAAGAGGTTTAACATGTCATCTGCCTTTTTTCCCCCTTCCATCTGTATAAGGAGTGCATTTAGATTGTTGGGAAAAAGCAAAAAACGATCCTAATTACAGGCCTGAAACTAACACTTTAGTGCAGCTGGGGTCGGCTGTTTGAGCCTGTGATCTTAGAAGTTGAATTTGCGGTGACTTTTGGTTCCTTCAGTTGGAAAGAGACGGAGAATTTTTGCTCAGTGCTGCAGGCTACACCCGGCTGGCTTTTGCTTTCTGGGTTTTGTTTTCTAGGCTTCAAGGGTTGTTTGTTCTCTCTCTAATCTTTGCAGTGGTGCAGTGTAAAAAGGTATTTACGTTTTCTTTATTCCACAACCCAGATGCGCTCTTATCTGTCACCATTGTATTGACTTCATTGGCCCAAGACGATTGCTCCCCTCAAGTGGAAAGACTATGAAGACATCCACAGTTTGCTTTGGCTTGGACTGTGCACTTCCTGCACATATTCCAGGTTTCATTTGAAGTAGTTTAGACTGGGTCTAATAATTAAATCGTAGCCCCGACTTTTTCATTGTTCAGTTGCAGTGATTATGGGTGGTGTGTGTCCAGCTTCCCTATTTTAAAAAAATAGCTAAACATAAAATCCACCAACGTAAAAAACCCAGGGAAACCCTACAAGATAACTGAAAATTCTACTACGTTACTTACCTACGTTGATATAAAGAAAAGAAGATGCTTTCACTAGGACCTTAGTGAAAATTTCAATGTACTGTCTTATGTATCCTGAACCCAGCTTTGCTGCTTACTGCCTTTATAACCTTGGGCAAATCACCTCCATTGACTAGGCTTCAGTTTTCTGTTCTGTCAAAATCAAGGGGTTGGACTAGATGACGTCTAAGGCCCCTCCCAATTCCAAGTCTAGGATCCTATGATTTTGATTTCAAATGTTACCTCACATCTAAGTACTCTAGGCTAGTACCCATTCATGAATTAAAAGCACGAGAGAGCCCAGAACTAGGAGTCAGAACACCTGATCTCAATTTTTGGACTCTGCTGCTTTCTGCCTCTGGGATCTTAAATAAATCATCCTCATATTACCTCTTTGTGCCTCAGTTTCCTCATTTGTTAAAAAAGAATTCTTGCCTTGCTTACTTTTCCAGATCAAATGAAATCATAGTTGACATAAAGCTTGCAAAACCCTAGACAGAGCAATGTGTAAGGAAATGTGGAATCATGGAATCCTAGCATTAGAAAGAACCTTAGAGGTCATCTTCTCTAGCCATCTTCCCATTCACCAACCTCCTTCAATGTCATCTGGTTGCTATTATTATTATTAAATATACTTATTTTTAATTAGTCATCTATTTTGTGGTTACTTCTAGCTGTTTCTTCTATCAGGCACAACAATGATGTTTGTAGTCTACAAAGTACTTTCATAAGTATTATTTGCTTCTGATAGCATGAGGCAGTGCAAGCCATACATCTCCATTTTAGAAATGAAGGAGCCTAGGTTAAAAGTGATGTGATGAGCTATGACTTACCCAAGATTATATGGCTAGCAAGTAGCAGAGCTCAGGTCTCACACCAGTCACTCTTTACACTGAATCTCGCTGTCTTTTAAGTAAGAACTCAATTCTATGAACCATAAGGAAATTAAAAACAAAATTTTCAAGCATAATGATTTTCAGCCAAATATAGAATCATTGTTTGCTGAACTGGGAGTTAGGGAAACTTGAATTCACATTTGACCTCTGATATCTGACTAGTTTTGTGACCATGGGAAAGTCACTTGACCTCTCTGAACTTTGGTTTCCTCATCTGTAAATAAAGGAATTACTCTTGTAAGACTTTGTCTAGCTGTAGAAGGAACTGATGGGGTCTGAATACAGATTGAAGCATAGTATCTTTCATTTTATTTTCTCCATGAGTTTTTTTTTATATAAGAGACATGTATCTTCCTTCACAATATGCTGAACATGGAAATATGTATTGTTTTATAGCACAAGTGCAACCTATATCATATTCCTTGCCATCTTTGGGAGGGAGAATTGAGGGGGAGAACATAGATGGCAAAATGTCAAAAAAATTATTTAAAATTTCATCTCCATGTAATTGGTAAAAATGCAATTAAAATGTGAAAAAGACATGATTTTAGTGAAATAAACCAATTTGCAAATTTTAAATTAGTATGTTAGTCAGATATTATTGAAAAGGTCAAATGTATATGACAAAGATAATAACTATAGCCTCAGTTAGTTATGGGTAGGGTCAGCATTAGGATGATAGATCAATCAAACAACAAGCCTTTATTAAGCACATACCATGTGCCAGTCACTGTGGTTGGTGCTGAGGGATACAAAGAGCAAAAAGTGTCTGGGTATGCCCATCTTACATATATGGGTTTGTTTGCACCTTATACTACAAACAACTGAATGACACCTAAGGACAGTGTTGGTGAAGACGTGGCACACATGCAGAGCTGGCACTCAGAGAACTGCTCTGTTCCCCCTCTTCCTAGAGTCCAAGGACATTTTTGGATGCCCCACCCCTCTGTCCAGCTGCCCAAAGCAAGCACTTTCTCCCTCAATTCTCTCCCATAATCTGAGGGCTCATAGACAGCTTGAATTTGCCCTCAGGACACTTGAACTCAGAAAAGGTTTACCAAGGAAGCTAGGATATCAGATGTATAGGGCATAGCCCCTGTAAGTGCCATAGATAATGATGCAAGCAAATTTACTTTATCTGAAGAGAAGATAAGGATTTCAGCAGTCTGGGGTGGAGAGAGTGGCATTCTAGGCATGAGGGACAGTGGCTAGCAGAGCAGAGACGGGGCAGGCATGATGAATGACCCTTTAGGTTGGTAAGTAGAATTTTTGAAATAATAATTACAAAGTAAGGCTGGAAAGATAATTTTGCTCTAGATAATAAAGAGCATATAATGACAGGTGAATGAATTAGTTTAGATGTTATGTGGTAAACATCCAGGATCCCTTAAATGTTTGTGGTTTGGGTATGATTGTTAACAAAAGTGAGACACAGTGAGACTTGTATTGGGAACATTACTTTGGAAAGAGTGTAAAGGATGGTTGAGAGAAGAGCATGACTGAAGCTAGGAAGGCTCAGAGGATCTCATAATAACCCAGGCAAGAAGAAATGAGGACCTAGACTAAGATGGCATTAGAAAAGAGAGAGAAAATCCAGAGGTTATTGCAGAGGAGCAATTAACAGAACTTGGTAACTAATTGAGTGATGTAGAGGTAAGATAGAACAGCAACAAAGAAGAGCAACAATAATGATATATATATATATATGTATTATATATAATGGTGCTGGGGAAAAGATGCTATATATATCATATATACATATAATTATATGTACATATACATACTATGATTATTTTTATATATCATATATAGTAGTAGTAGTAGTCTCTCGGTAACCGAGGATGACGATCGTCTTTGTGCGTTTTCATCTATGATAGATGAGTGTGCACCAAGATACTTGTGCGTGAATAAGTGGAAAAGTCGATGCACAGAGACAGTCCCACTCTCTCTGCGTTGGAAGCCTGGGTCCAGTGGCACGAAAAGTCGTTATACCTGGAGACTTCCTCAGCTGCATTGAATGGCCGTGTTGTCTTTTGTGCTCCATCACACCCTAAGCACTCCACAGTGCTTTGCTACATCGCCATTTCAGCCGCTGAACCTTCTTATTGGTTTCTTCCGCCTGTTCAGCCGATGATTGTGATACACACACACACACACACACACACATACACACACACACACACACACACACACACACACACATATATATATATATATATATATATATATATATATATATATGACTAGATGGTGCAGTGGATAGAGTGCCAGGTCTGGAGTTAGGAAGACACATCTCTATGAGTTCAAATCTGACTCCAGACACTTATAGCTATGTGACCCTGGGCAAGTCACTTAACATTGCTTACCTCAGTTTCCTCATCTGTAAAATTAATGTAAAGGAAAATGGTAAACCCCTTTAGTATCTTTAGCAATAAAATCTCAAATGGGCTCATAAAGAGCAAGACACAACTTAAATGACTGAACAACAAGAAGTATGTGTGTGTATTGCATTGTATAATCTCATTTGATTCTAACAACAATCCTGGGAAGTAGATACCATTATTTTCCTTATTTGAAACATGAGATAACTGTAGCTTTTTGAGTTAAGTGACTTGCCCAAGGTCACACAATAAGTATTTGAGGCAGAAATCAAGTCTTTTGACTCTGACTTCAGCATTTAAGCACCATACCACCTCATACCCAAAAAAGTTTTCTTGGCTATATAACTGACTGAATGGATGTGCTATTGATAGAAATAGGAAAGTGAGGTTTTACAGTAAGGATGGTTAGTTCCACTTGGACAGGTTGAATTTGAGCTCATGGCAGGGCATGCCATCCTTACATCCTTTTCCATTAAATTCTTTGCATAATTATGTATAATGCATTTGAAAGGAATGAAAATGCGCACTCATAGAAACTAAGAAACTAAGAGGTTCTCAGCCCTGGAAAGAGGTAGCAAAAGCATCATTTCTGATTCTTCTCAAATGTACTATTAGAGGGATCACTCCAAATTTGGAGATCTGTGAAATGCAGAAATGATTGCTTTGGTCCTGCCAATGGAGTACCGGATCTTAATGAACTATGATAATACTTTGTCTATCCAGGGTAACAGGGTTGAGATGAGGAGACCAGGCTTACCATTTAGACATCAAGAGTCCAACCTACCTGGGCTAACTAGGGACTTTCTTTATTCCAGGATTCTTACAGAAGGTCATTTTCAAAGTGTTATGACAAAGGATACATGGGTGGGTGAGGCGCAGAATCTTTCCCTTTAAACAGATGATTCAAATTAGGTGTTTATTAGTACTCTGAGAAACTCAGATTCTTTTGTAACATTCTTAGAATTTGTTATAGAATAAGTGTTTGGTTTCAGCCAGGTCTTAGGAATTCTCACTTTGTACAAATTAACAGGGGGGTATAAAATTAATCATCTAGATGGTTCAGTGGATAGAGTCAGGTTTAGAGATGAGAGGTCCTGGGTTCAAATGTGACCCCATATACCCCCTAGCTGTGTGACCCTGGGCAAGTCACTTAACCCCAATAGCCTAGCCCTTACCACTCTTCTGCTTTAGGATGGATATCCATCCTAAGGTAGAAAGTAAAGATTTAAAAAATAAATGCAATACACATAAAACCTAAGCAGAAATACATGCTTAATCTTTCTGTGATATTGTGATTTGTTTTCCTTTACTGTAACTACATTGAATAACCAGAGCAACAGTTTCCTTCCTACTCTGATAAGGATAGCATATGTACAGGGCCAAGTTCACTTGCCTTAATTTTCTCCTTTTGTCTTATATTAAAATCAGTTGAGGAAAAATATTTTACCACCAGACATTTATTTGAGAAAGGAATGAAATAATCATTTATATAGTGCCTACTATGAGCCATGTATTATACTAAGTGCTTTTATAAACATTTCCTCATTTGAGCCCCACAATAACTCTGTGAGGTAGGTATTATTGTTATCCCTGTTTTTTGCCCTTGAGAATGATGATGGTCGACTGAATTGTTCTATCAGTTTAAATCTAAGAAGAGTAGAATTGAAATAAAATAAAATTGCAGATAGCTTGAATTAGGCTAGTCTGGATCTCGGGGTTCTTCAGACTTTTTAATCACTAGCTTTGTTACCATGGAGAATTCCTTTCTCTCTGAGGCCTAGTTTTCTTGTACCTATAAATTGGGGGTGAGAAATAGATAGGTGATTGGAGAGGAGAGAATGGAAAGGAATGGGAAGAGACAGAAAGGGAGGGGAAAGAAAGAGGAGACTTGGACTATTAAATATCTAAGATAAGGACTCAAACATTTTGGGTCATGGACCTCTGTAATAGTCTCATGAAGCTTATGAAACCCTTCTTAGAATAATATGTGAAGCAGCTTGGTGCTGAAGTAAGTAGATAGATCACTAGATTGGTGTTCAAATCTGGCTTCAAATACTTAGTAGCTCTATGATCCTGATAAATCACTTAACTTCTGCCTTAGTTTCCTAATCTGTAAAATGGAGATGGCACTTGCCTCTCAGTATTGTTTGTGGATAAAATAATATTTATATAGAACTATGTAATTGCTAGCAACTGTTATTATCATTATTATTATTATTAAGTGGATAAAACTTAAGAAACCAATTATATTAGAAATAATTATCAACTTATATTTTTTAAACAATAAGTTCATGTACTCTCAAGGTAAGAACCACTGTTCTAATGTTTCTTTTAGTTCTTAAATGTTATAAAAAATCACTTGGCATCACAATTATTTTTATACTTTACCTATGATAAAATATACCTAAATAACTTTAGAGTTTATAATTTATTATGGCATAAAGTTAGGATTTGAAGGAAAATATTTTCTCCAAATTATGCCCAAATAACATATTATTACATTAGAGAAAAATGAAATTCTTTATTATTATAGCCTATTTAAAATGATGAATAGAAAACTGTGTTAAGGCCCTGGTTCTTCTGGATGTCTCTGCATATAGGGTCAAAGTCTTGACTCTATTATAGACTCCTCCTCCTTCCATCATTGCCATCTCTTAGAATCTTAATATCCCTTATAATCTCGGCTCCAGCACAACCCTTTGGTGAGGCCTTGCTAGAGTACTCCTACACTCCCTTCACAATTTATTAATGCTCCATCCCTTCTGAAATTATATAATCTGCATTTTCCTGTGTACCTGCTATCTCCCTTTCTTGAAAAAATGTAAGTGCTTTGAGGTAGAGACTAAAGGATTGACTATATGCTAAGCACAAGAGGCAAAAGACAGTTCCTGGCCCCAAGAAGCTCATAATCTAATGGGGGTGAAAACAAATAAATATGTACAAGCAAGTTATATGCAGGATAAATAGGAAATAACATAGAGAAGGCACTAGAATCAAGAGGATGGGAAAAGCTTCCTGGAGAAGATGGGATGTTAGTTGGGATTTTAAGGAATCCAGAAAAGCCAAGCAGTGGAGATGAAGAATGATAACATTTCATATATGGAGACCAGCTAGAGAAAGTGCCCAGACCTAAGAGATAAAGTGTCCTGTTCACAGATCAGGCAAGAGGCCAATGTCACTGGATCAAAGAGCATATGGTAGTAAATAAGGTATTAAAAGACTGTAAAGGTTTGGAGGGGGACAATTAGGGAAGTATTTGAATGCCAAACAGGATTTTGTATTTCAATTTAGAGGCTATTAGAGAGTCACAGGAATTTATTTGTAAGGGTGGGGGAGTGATATAGTCAGACCTTGCATTTCTGGAAAATAAAATTGGTAGTTGTATCGACCTGGATAGGGAAGAAACTTGAGGCAGGTTACTAAAATAGTCTAGGTATGAGGTGATCAGGGAGGATGCAGTATCAAAGAGAGAGGTGGATGAATTGGAAGATGGTGCAAAGGTGAAATAGAGAAGTCTTGACAGTAGACTGTATGGCCAGGGATTGGGGGAGATAAAAGAAAGAATGAGAAATAAAAGGTCACTGTGATCTTGAGGGATTCAAGGAATGAGGCATTTGCCATTGACAGAAATAGGGAAGATAGGAGAGAAGGGAGACTTTAGAGAGAAAGATATATCCTGGATATCCAGATGTCTGAAAGTCTGCTGGGAGGTGTGAGCCTGGAGATCAGCAGAAAGATTAGGATTAGATGATATATTGAAGAATCATCAGCATAGAAATGGTTAACTACATCCATGGAAGCTGACGAGTTCAAATGAAGTAGTATGGAGGGAAGAGAAGGGAGCCCATGACAGATCTCTATGAGACACCTACAGTTAGATGTGATCCAGATCCATCAAAGGGTTTAGAAGGTATAGGAGAAGAACCAAGAGAGAGTAATATCCAGAAAACCCAAAGAGAAGAGAATATTATAGAGAAGGTGATCTATAGTGTTGAAGGCTAAAGAGAGATCAAGATGCTGTTTTTGTCTTTCTATTTCCAGTACCTAGCTCACTGCCTGGTACACAGTAAATGTTTATAAGAGTTTATTAAATAACTTGATTTTTCTGGTGGAAATGAGAGATAACATTCTGTTTCCATGTTGGTATAATTACCAGAGATGAATGTTTGATTGTAATATCACTCCAAATGCAGTTCCATGTGTAAATACTTCAACTGATCATAAAGTCAGGATTGCAGGGTTCTATACTGGTCCAGATTCCCCATTCCTAGACATAGCTTCCATCTTTTTCTCTGATCAGGCATTCTATATGAAGTCTGAAGGCTTCATTTAGTACCTAGTAGATTGGTATGTTCAAAGTCACACATGATTCAAAGTTACTTCTTTCTTCCAAGAGGGTTGGATTATTCTTTATTATAAGCATCAAATAATTTGAATCTAATTCATTTTCATTTCATTTCCCCTTACATGCTGAATTAGCTAGGCTCTGATATGTTTTGAAAGACAGTAGCATTAAGGAAAGATGAGAAAATGTGAATTCAGTAATGACTCACAGTTTATGCTAAAAGTCTTCTCCCCTTTGACAGCTCTAGAAGATCACGAATTCTAGTGTGTAATCATCCTAAGTACCATAAAATATAGTACTATTGCAGCTACTTTCTACTTATGAACAGCTATGCTTTTTACAAAAATGAAAATACTCCCTTGAGTGAGCACAATTATCTTCATTTTACAGATGAGAAAAATAATATACTAAGTCCATTCTTCCACATTTTGAAGAATATGTAAATTCCACTGTTAAGGGGAAAATTTAGGATTGAGACTGAATGTATTATTTAGTGGTCGCCAAGGATTTAAATTCTAAATCTCAATGAAATACTCAAGTCAGAATGGAATTTTATGGTGGTTTATTTACAAAAGAAGGAAGAGATTAAGAAGAAGGAGATAGAAGGAAAAGGGTAGAAGATCTGCTCTGGCCTGGCCTGAGCCAGGGGGAGTTCAGAGTCCTCTCAGCCAAGGGGCCTTCCCAGAAGATTAAATCTAACTTGGCTTCCAGCTAGGAGGTCTCTTCTAAGATGAGGGGCCTCCTTGGAGGCTGGTGCCTTCAGAAAGCCAGGGAAAGAGGATTCAGCCTGAACACTTGACTAAGGGAAGCAGTCTCAGGACCCACGCACCACCAGCATCTCCAAGTCCACAAAAGCCTTCAAAAGCCCCCCTCACAGGAAGTGATGTGAAATATAAAGGCAGCTCTTTATATCACTTCCTGTGTCTCACATGTACCAATGGTGGCTTAAACTTGACTTAGAACAGCCCAAGGGGTCAGTCAGTTGTTTCTGATTTGTCACTTGCTAGCACACATAGGTTACAGACCATCCTCCCCTACAGTTAATTCTTAAGTGGGGGTGTATACATTCTTGGTTGCTAGAACTCTAAAGACCAAGCAGGATGGAGTAAATCTAAAATTCACACCACTCTATGGTATTGCATGTGGTAAAGATCTTATGGACACATACAAATTACCATTTTGTTCTAATTTACCATGGAATTGCCTTTCACAGGTTCTTATTCCTAAATTTATATTTTTTCAAATTTTTAGGGAGTTGCATGAATTCTATGAGAAGTATTCGAACTCATGCAGGAGCAAAACCAGGATTAAAACTTGGGACTGATATTTTGGATCTGTGATCTTAAGAATGTGAGAAATTCTTTCAGTGATATTGATTATAACTCATCCATACCTGACCATCTCATGTAAATCTTGTCCATGTGCTCCCACAAATCTGCCAGTATTATATTCACCATGTTCTTGCTTTCTTTCAGATCTCTTGATCAATGAAACATATCTGTCTAAAAATAGTTTTAGTTACTCTATCCCCCTCCAAAATTATTCCCATCACCAAACCACCTGTAGAAACATTTTTTTAAAAGACATCTTCTTTTGTTACAGCCAATGCTTTCCAACAAGCGTCTCAGTCACATCCCTCTCAACATCTACAAAGCATATGCCTCAAAAATCTTTTTCAATTGTTAACAGAAAAGAGAAGATAAGGCAAATGAAAATTGGTAATAGCAATTGACAAGAGTTTTATCTTTTGATTTCAACTTTAAATTATTGTACTCATAACTTATATTATATTGTTTTCATCATTCTGGTTTTTGTATTCTGCATCTGTTCACAAAAATCCTCCCATACATCTCTGAAATCTTCATATTTATCTTTCCTTATAACAGAGTTGTATCTTTAAAAAGTATTTTAGGACCAAATTTAGGTGTCCCCCTAAAAAAAAGGAGACAGTGGAAGAAATAATCTCTCCAGAGCCATGCTGCCATGATTGTTGTGGTTATATAGATCTATCAATAAATCTCTTTAAGAATAAAACATTTTATCTCAACAAAATGCAAAGGTGCAATAAGTTCCAATGAGACACAGGAGATGACAAAAAAACAAACAAAAACCATTGGCCTAGTGGAAAATAAAATCTTCAGAAAAGCCTTTTGTAATATAGAAAAAATGGTAAATAAATTCTAATCTAAGGTTAATTTGGGTGTGATTATAAAGTATGATTAGATGTTAGTATAAATTCCTTTTTTTTCTCACTCACGCAAGAAACAAGTAGCATAATGGAAAGAGAATCAGGTATAGAGCCAGGAGGTCCTGGAACTGAACTCAGATACTTCCTAATTATGTGACCCTGAGCTAGTCACTTAACTCCTGTTGCCTAGTCCTTACATTCTTCTACCTTGGAACTGATACTTAGTATTGATTCTAAGATGAAAGGTAAGGGTTTAAAAATAAAAGAAACATTCTCAAGAGTTAGGAACAGAACTAAGCATGTTTATCTTTTAATAAAAGGTATTTGCTAGTAAGTACAATCTACTAGGGAAGATGTTTGCTAACTGCTTACAATTTGAATGCTTTTTTTTAATCAAGAAAGATTTTATTCATGTTTCTTGGGGTAAAAACATATTTCACACAGATCACTGAAACAGGAAAGAAACAAAGGAGAGGAATATAGAAGCAAAGCAAGATTTTCATTACATCAATAATGAATTTAGTGAACCTACAACCATTTTGTTTGATTAAATTTTAATTTTTTCATTCAAAACTTAGAATAGGAATCTTGCCAATTAATAAAATGGAGGAAAGGGAGGGAGTAAAAACATTATTCTAACTCAAAAAAGAAGAAATGAATCAAAGATATAAATTGTCTTTAGTCTTTCCTTAAGGTGCAGTTTCTAGGTGGAAGAATTAGAAGGGAGCGGTTTTTTTTGTTTCTTTGTTTTATTTTTTTGAGGAATTAAAGTTGTGCCAAGTCATTTAGACAGTGGCCTTACCCTGAGCCCAAGTCGTGTTTCAGGCTCATATCTTTCTATCATGGATTTCTTTTAATTTTTCAGTCTCCCCAAGCAAGTACTATTGTTTGTTGTTGTTTTCTCCTAATGTTTCAAAGGAAATAAAAGTTGCCGTTGTAGCCATACGGTACTTATTAACTTTCCATGTCTATGTAGTCTGTACAGAAAGCCAATTCTAGGTGGATCTAACCTGTGTACGCCTCAGCCTCACACCCCAGGAGTCATCCTAAACCCCTTGCTCTCTCACTGTCCACAATCTGTTGTCAAGATCTGATTTCACCTTTTTAACATCTCTCTAATCAATATACTCCATTCTCTCCTCCGACACAGTCACTCTGATCACCTCTTGCTTAGAGTATTGCAAGGGCCTGGGAGTAGGTCTCTCCACCCCAGGCTATCCATCATTCATCTGCCAAAGAAATTATTTTCCTAAAACACAGATTTGACCATATCACAATGCCCCTCAATTCCGTAAACTCCTGCGGCTTCCTATCCCTCCCCTCCCCCAGAACAAATAAAAAATTCTCTGTTTAATATCCAAATCCCATCATTACCACCATCAACTCCTTTCCAGTCTTCTTAAACCTCAGTGCCCACCACATTCACTTTAAATCAGTGACACTAGCCTCTTGGCTACCCCATGAACAAGACGTTTCATCTTTGGGCTTTAGGCATTTTCTATGGCTATTCCCTACTCAGAGAATGCTCTCCCTTTTTGACTCTGACTCCTGGTTTCCCTGGCTTCCTTCAAGCCTCAATCAAAATTTCAGCTTCTAGCAGAAGCCCTTTTCCACCCCCTCTTAATTCTAATGCGATCCTTCTGTTAATTATTTCCTATTTTTCCTGTATATAGCTTTTTGTACATATTTGTTTGCTTGTCTCACCCCAACCAATTATGAGTATCTTGAGGGCAAGGACCTCTTTTTGCCTCTTTTTTGTATTAACAGTATTTATTTCAGTGCCTGGCACATAGTAGGTACTTAATTAATGTTTATTGACTGATTAATGCAGCTGGTTTTTGGAACCCATACATAGGAATAAAGTTCATCTTTTTTTTTTATTTTATTAAATTTAGGCCACTGTCCTATCAAGTCTAGGTTATTTAAAATTCTTATTCCTAATGGGACTATCCTAAACTTGAAATGCATTCTATCTATGACTTCATCCAAATAACTTATAAATGTGCTGAATAAATCAACACCAGAAACAAATAGATCACTGTGGCACTCTATAAATGGCATGAAGCAGCTTTGCATAGTAGGAAGAATGTTAAGCCTTGAATGAGAAAATACTTGAATATGAATAACACAAAAGGCACTTTGATAGCTAGATGACTCAGTGGATAAAGTGCTGGGCCTGGAGTCAGGAAGACCTAAGTTCAAATCTGGCCTCAGATACTCACCACTATATAATTCTAGGCAAATCACTTAACTTGTTTGCCTCAGTTTCCTCATCTGTAAAATGAGCCAGAGAAAGAAAAGGCAAACCATTCCAATATCTTTGCCAAGAAAAACCTCAAATGGGGTCAGAAAGAGCTGGATATGACTGAATAACAAAGACACATAACACCTTTGTAATCATAGTCAAATCAAAACAGGTCTCAGTTTCCTCATATATTAAAAGTAGATAGTCAAGGACACATGTAAAATACAGTGGAATTTTTGGCTATGGGAGGGGGTGGGAAGAGGGAAGGGAAAGAATGAATCATGTAGCCTTGGAAAATTTTTCTTAATTAATCAATAAAATAAAATTAATATTAAAAAAGTTGATAGTGATATTTGTATTACAACATTACTTACAACAGTATTATGATCAGAGTGCTTTATAATCATAAAACATTATTAAAATATAAATTCTGATGATGAGATCCAGTTAATCCCAATCCAATACTAAATTTGAATCATTTCACAATCTTTAATTGTCTGAAGACTTTCTGGTTGGTAGATATAAAAGGCTGTATGGTTAACACTTCAAATCCATATGACTATACTGTGGTACATACCATATCTCTCTCCTTTGTTTGAGCTTTGGTCAAATGTCTTGTTGAAATCAAGGTATTCCATGTCTACAGAAACCCCCATGTTCTTTCACTATGTCAACACTGTAAAAAAGAAAAGAAATAAATTAGTTTGACATTATTTGTTCTTTTTTTTTTTTTTTTTAAATAAAAACCCCTCACTTCCGGGTAATCATGGCTGCAATCTAGACGCGGCACGTTTCCTCTCCCCAGCACCGAACGAAATAGACTACATCAAAGGAGCATAAAATCACCTTTGGAGGAACAGAAGGACTCCCCAGTACCCCACAGAGGCAAAGGTACGTGGGGCTTGAACATTTCCACACTAAAATAAGAAGGAAAAGCTTGCACAGAAAAGTGAACTGAGCCGCCCTTCCCCCACCCCACCTCCCCCACTAAACCAGAGTGAGCTACCTGAGCGCGCACCGGGACAGCGAGTGAGTGGGGAGCGTCTCTGTCTGGGGGGGCACTCCAGGGTCCTTGGGATCTGGGGACTGCCAGGAAAAAACGTCTCAGGGCGCTTTCACTGGAGAAACCAGCGGACTTCGGGCGGGCTGCGCTGAACAAGGCGCGCTGATTATCTGGGCGGAGCTGAATACCTGGGCTCGGAGGCTGGGAAGAACTAGTCTGAAGCAACCTAAATTCACAGAAAAACCACTCTTATAACCCAGACCCCAGACCAAAAAGGAAAGGGAAATAAAACCACCAAAGGGATGGCTCACATGGCCCAAAATCAAGCCTCCAGGAAGAAAGGGAAAAAAGTGACTATTGAAAACTTTTATGGTGGAAGTACCCAAGGGAAAGAGGAGAATGAGGAGGAAATCCAAAAAAATTCAGAACACGCCTCCCAAAATGGAAACTATCAACAAGCTCTGGAAGATCTCAAACTGGAACTTATCCAAAAGATGGAAACCTTCTGGAAAGAAAAATGGGAGAAAGAGATCAGCTGTCTGACAGATAAGACTGCTCAATTGGAAAAAGAACTCGAAGCATCCAATACAAGGGCAGACAAGGCTGAAAAGCAAATCCAGTCCCTAATGACCAGAATCAAGCACCTAGAAGAAAGTGAGATGATAAAACAGCAAGAATCAATAAAGCAAACCCAAACAATTAATGAATTGGAAGAAAACATAAAATATCTCACTGAGAAGGTCACGGACCTGGAGAACAGAGGAAGACGAGAAAATCTCCGTATCATCGGTCTCCCAGAAAAACCAGAGGTAAACAACAAATTGGATTTTATTCTAGAGGAGATTATAAAAGAAAATTGCCCCCACGTTCTGGAGCAAGGGGGCAAAATAGAAATAGAAAGGATTCATAGAACACCTTCTATACTAAATCCCCAAAAGACAACGCCTAGGAATGTAATTGCCAAATTCAAGAGCTTCCAAGTAAAGGAGAAAATCCTACAAGAAGCCAAGAAGAAGAGCTTCAGATATAAGGGGGCTCCCATAAGGATCACACATGACTTAGCGGCTAACACACTAAGAGACCGCAAAGCATGGAACACGATATTTAGAAAGGCAAGAGAGCTGGGTCTCCAACCAAGAATCAACTACCCAGCAAAACTGACTATATACTTCCAGGGGAAAGTATGGGCATTCAACAAAATAGAAGATTTCCAAGCATTTGCTAAGAAAAGACCAGAGCTCTGTGGAAAGTTCGATATCCAAGCACAGAAAGCAAGAGAAACATGAAAAGGTAAATATGAAAGAAAGGGAAAAGGAGATAAATCTTATCTTTCTCTTTAAGTCAAACTCTCTTCTATAAGGACTACATTTACATCTAATTATATATATTAATATGTGGGGAAAATGTTTTGTGTAACTCTCATAAATTGTATCATCATAAGAGTAGTTAGAAGAAACATGCATAGGGAAAGATTGGGGAATCAAGAAGATTTGGGGAAAGTTGGGGCAAAAAAAGGAAAAGGGAGGGGGGAACCGTGATAATACTAAGATTAACTTCAAGAAATAGGGGGGGAATCAATAGAATAAACTTTCCCATATAAAGATACACATGGGAAGGGGAGGGGAAGAACTCTCATATGAGAAGGAGAGGAAGAGAGCGTGAAGTGGAAGTACTTAAACCTTACTCTCAGTGAAATCAAATCTGAGAGGGAAGAACATCTAGATCCAGTGGGATCCTGAATTCTATCTTATCCATTAGGGCAAGAAAGAAAGGAAAATTAAGGAGGGGGAGGGGGAAGGGAGCACAAAAAGGGAGGGAAGGAGAGGGGGGAGGGGAAGGGAGCATAAAAAGGGAGGGGCTAGAAAGGGAAGCATCTCAAGGGAGGGGACTAGGGGGACTGACCTAAAGTAAATCACTGGTTCAAAAGGAGAAAGCTAAAGAAGAAAGGTCAGAACTAGGGGAAGACATCAAAATGCCAGCGAATCCACAAATAACAATCATAACTTTGAACGTGAATGGGATGAACTCACCCATAAAACGCAGACAAATAGCAGATTGGATTAGAACACAAAACCCTACCATATGTTGTCTTCAAGAAACACATATGAGACGGGTTGACACTCACAAGGTTAGAATTAAAGGTTGGAGTAAGACCTTTTGGGCCTCAACCGATAGAAAGAAGGCAGGAGTTGCAATCATGATATCTGACAAAGCCAAAGTACAAATAGACCTGATCAAAAGGGACAGGGAAGGTAAATATATTCTGCTAAAAGGAAGTATAGACAATGAGGAAATATCACTAATCAACATGTATGCACCAAATGGTATAGCATCCAAATTTTTAATAGAGAAACTAGGAGAATTGAAGGAGGAATTAGACAGTAAAACCATATTAGTGGGAGACTTGAACCAACCACTATCAAATTTAGATAAATCAAATCAAAAAATAAATAAGAAAGAGGTAAAAGAGGTGAATGAAATCTTAGAAAAATTAGAATTAATAGACATATGGAGAAAAATAAATAGGGACAAAAAAGAATACACCTTCTTTTCAGCACCACATGGCACATTCACAAAAATAGATCATACACTAGGTCATAGAAACATGGCACTTAAATGCAGAAAAGCAGAAATATTAACTGCAGCCTTTTCAGATCACAAGGCAATTAAAATATTGATCGGCAAGGGTACATGGAGACCCAAATCAAAAATTAATTGGAAATTAAATAACATGATACTCCAAAATCGGATAGTTAGAGAAGAAATCATAGAAACAATTAACAATTTCGTTGAAGAAAATGACAACGGCGAAACATCCTTTCAAACCTTGTGGGATGCAGCCAAGGCAGTACTTAGAGGAAAATTCATATCCCTGAGTGCATATATTAACAAATTAGGGAGGACAGAGACCAAGGAATTGGAAATGCAAATCAAAAAACTTGAGAATGAACAAATTAAAAACCCCCAGAAGAAAACCATACTAGAGATCCTAAAAATTAAGGGAGAAATTAATAAAATAGAAAGTGACAGAACTATTGAGCTAATAAACAAGACTAGAAGCTGGTACTTTGAAAAAACAGACAAAATAGACAAAGTACTGGTTAATTTAATTAAAAAAAGGAAAGAAGAAAGGCAAATTAATAGCATCAAGGATGAAAAGGGGGATCTCACCTCAAATGAAGAGGAAATTAAGGCAATCATTAAAAACTACTTTGCCCAACTATATGGCAATAAATTTACCAATCTAGGTGATATGGATGAATATTTACAAAAATATAAATTGCCTAGACTAACAGAAGAAGAAATAGTTTTCTTAAATAATCCCATATCAGAAATTGAAATCCATCAAGCCATCAAAGAACTGCCTAAGAAAAAATCCCCAGGGCCTGATGGATTCACCAGTGAATTCTATCAAACATTCAGAGAACAGTTAACCCCAATATTATACAAACTATTCGACATAATAAGCAAAGAGGGAGTCCTACCAAACTCCTTTTATGACACAAGCATGGTACTAATTCCAAAGCCAGGCAGGCCAAAAACAGAGAAAGAAAACTATAGGCCAATCTCCCTAATGAATATAGATGCAAAAATCTTAAATAGGATACTAGCAAAAAGACTCCAGCAAGTGATTAGAAGGGTCATCCACCATGATCAAGTAGGATTCATACCAGGGATGCAGGGCTGGTTCAACATTAGGAAAACTATCCACATAATTGACCACATCAACAAGCAAACCAACAAGAATCACATGATTATCTCAATAGATGCAGAAAAAGCCTTTGATAAAATACAACACCCATTCCTACTAAAAACACTAGAAAGCATAGGAATAGAAGGGTCATTCCTAAAAATAATAAACAGTATATATCTAAAACCATCAGCTAATATCATCTGCAATGGGGATAAACTAAATCCATTCCCATTAAGATCAGGAGTGAAACAAGGATGCCCATTATCACCTCTATTATTTGACATTGTATTAGAAACACTAGCAGTAGCAATTAGAGAAGAAAAAGAAATTGAAGGCATCAAAATAGGCAAGGAGGAGACCAAATTATCACTCTTTGCAGATGACATGATGGTCTACTTAAAGAATCCTAGAGATTCAACCAAAAAGCTAATTGAAATAATCAACAACTTTAGCAAAGTTGCAGGATACAAAATAAACCCACATAAGTCATCAGCATTTCTATATAATTCCAACACAGCTCAGCAGCAAGAACTAGAAAGAGAAATCCCATTCAAAATTACCCAAGACAAAATAAAATACCTAGGAATCTATCTCCCGAGACAAACACAGGATCTATATGAACACAACTACAAAACACTTTCCACACAACTAAAACTAGACTTGAACAATTGGAAGAACATTAACTGCTCATGGGTAGGACGAGCCAATATAATAAAAATGACCATCCTACCCAAACTCATCTATCTATTTAGTGCCATACCCATGGAACTCCCAAAAATTTTTTTTACTGAGTTAGAAAAAAACATAACAAAGTTCATTTGGAAGAACAAAAGATCAAGGATACCCAGGGAATTAATGAAAAAAAATACAAAGGAAGGGGGTCTTGCAGTCCCAGATCTCAGACTATATTATAAAGCAGCGGTCATCAAAACAATTTGGTACTGGCTAAGAGACAGAAAGGAGGATCAGTGGAATAGACTGGGGGCAAGCAACCTCAGCAAGACAGTATATGACAAACCCAAAGATCCCAGCTTTTGGGACAAAAATCCACTATTTCATAAAAACTGTTGGGAAAATTGGAGGACAGTGTGGGAAAGATTAGGCTTAGATCAACACCTCACACCCTACACCAAGATAAATTCAAAATGGATGAATGACTTGAACATAAAGAAGGAAACTATAAGAAAATTAGGCGAACATAGAATAGTATACATGTCAGACCTTTGGGAAGGGAAATACTTCAAAACCAAGCAAGAATTAGAAAGAATTACAAAATGCAAAATAAATAATCTGGATTACATCAAATTAAAAAGTTTTTGTACAAACAAAACCAATGTAACCAAAATCAGAAGGGTAGCAACAAATTGGGAAACAATCTTCATAAAAACCTCTGACAAGGGTTTAATTACTAAAATTTATAAAGAACTAAATCAATTGTACAAAAAATCAAGCCATTCTCCAATGGACAAATGGGCAAGGGACATGAACAGGCAATTCTCAGCCAAAGAAATCAAAACTATTAATAAGCACATGAAAAAGTGCTCTACATCTCTTATAATCAGAGAGATGCAAATCAAAACAACTCTGAGGTATCATCTCACACCTAGCAGATTGGCTAACATGACAGCTATGCAAAGTAATGAATGCTGGAGGGGATGTGGCAAAGTGGGGACATTAATTCATTGCTGGTGGAGTTGTGAATTGATCCAACCATTCTGGAGGGCAATTTGGAACTATGCCCAAAGGGCGATAAAAGACTGTCTGCCCTTTGATCCAGCCATAGCACTGCTGGGCTTGTACCCCAAAGAGATAATGGACAAAAAGACTTGTACAAAAATATTCATAGCTGCGCTCTTTGTGGTGGCCAAAAATTGGAAAATGAGGGGATGCCCCTCAATTGGGGAATGGCTAAACAAATTGTGGTATATGTTGGTGATGGAATATTATTGTGCTAAAAGGAATAATAAAGTGGAGGAATTCCTGGTGAACTGGAACAACCTCCAGGAAGTGATGCAGAGCGAAAGGAGCAGAACCAGGAAAACATTATACACAGAGACTGATACATTGTGGTACAATCGAAGGTGATGGACTTCTCCATAAGTATCAATGCAATTTCCCTGAACAATCTGCAGGGATCTAAAAAAAAAATACTACCCACAAGCAGAGGATAAACTGTGGGAGTAAAAACACCGCTGAAAAGCAACTGCTCGACCACAGGGTTGGAGGAGATAAGACTGAGGAGAGACTCTAAATGAACACTATAATGCAAACTCCAACAACAGGGAAATGGGTTCGAGTCAAGAACACATGTGATAACCAGTGGAATCATGCGTCGGCTATGGGAGAGGGAAAGGCGGGGGGGGGGGGGGGGGGGGAGGGGAGGAAAAGAAAACGATCTTTGTTTCCAGTGAATAATGTATGAAAACGACCAAATAAAATAATATTAAAATTTAAAAAAAAAAAGGAAAAAAAAATAAATAAAAACCCTTACCTTCCATCTTGGAGTCAATACTGTGTATTAGCTCCAAGGCAGAAGAATGGAAAGGGCTAGGCAATGGGGGTCAAGTGACTTGACCAGGGTCACACAGCTGGGAAGTGGCTGAGGCCAGATTTGAACCTAGGATCTCGCATCTCTAGGCCTGGCTCCATTATTTGTTCTTAATAAACTTGTGGTGATACCATTTCCCTTTGTAAGGACTCCAAAATCATCCCTCTACTAATACATTGTAGAGCTTTGCCTGGAGTCAAAGTCAAGCTCACTAGTTTATTGATTGAAGCATTCCCTTCCTTCTCCTTTTTGAAGGGTTGGTTATTGATTCTCTCTTTCCTGCACTTCCCCCATTCTTTTTGATTTTTCAGAGACAACGGAAATCACTCAACTATCTTATTCATGTATCATTTTAATCCCTAGGGAACTTAAGCTGCACTTAGTGACTTGAATTCTTTGAGGGCAGCTACTTCCTCTCTCATGATCTTATCTTGGTTTGCAATACCAAGTTGGCCATTTCTATTCCATACTGTTTAGCCAACAACTTACTAATTATTTGAGTAGAGAGAAAAAGAGAAGACTTCTTAGTTCCCTTGGTTCAGAGGCCCACCTTTTCCAAACCTTTCCTTCTTGATGTCAATGTTGTTTTACCCTTTATCAGGTTAGGATTCTAATCTACCTCCTCATATTTTTTCCTTCTGTTTTCTTCCTGAAGCATTCATACTTTTCTTCCAGGAATACTTTCTTTTCCGTTGTAATATAAAGAGGAGAGAAGCCTTTTGCCTCACCATATGAGGTGTATTTTATACATACGTAGAATTGGAAGGGTCAGTTCTGGAAGAAACACAAATATAGTATAATCTCATTGGATTGCTAGACTATTCCCCTCACCCTTCAAACTCACTGAGTTTTTGTGACTTTTGTTGTCCTACTTCTTGCTACAGCTAGATTTTGCTGAGTGAGATGCTCCTATCTGACTTTTCCCAGGCCTTTTAAAGATTGTATCTATTTTTTCAGATGTATTTGATACAAAATTAAAAGATTCTTGCTGACATTCTATCATTTTTCAAGTCTTCTAAAAACCCAGTTTCCAGCTACTTCTCATATAATAATAATAAATAGCATTTATATACAACTTTAAGGTTTACAAAGCATTTTAGATGTGTTGACGCTACGAGATCGATGCTATTATTCTCCCCATTTTACCGATGAAGAAACCGAGGATGAGAATGGCTAAGTCTGCTATCCAGTGTCTCATAGGTGATAAATGTCTAAGGTCAGATTTGCACTCAGGTATTTCTGATTCCCACTCCAGTTTTCTATCCACTGTACTCCCAAGGTGCCTCTTCTTTTAGCTTCCCTCCTTTTACCTGCTAGTCAGTCAGATACACCTCCATAACCTCCTCCCTTTATTGGGCCACCAACTTTTGCCAATACATCTACAACTATTTTTTTCTTTTCCTCCCAAAATAGCTTCCCCATCTAATCCTATCAATGGTACCATCACTTTCTAGCCAGCTCTGCTTAGAATCTTGGCATGATTCTCTCCTTTGCTACCACAAAGAAGCTACCAAATCCTGCCAATTCTTTCACAATGTCCATTTCTTCTTTTCCATTCCCACCATCATAACTCTAAGTAAGATTCTTATCCTTTCTAGCCTTGGTTACTATTTGAACATACTTACTGGATTCCCTGCCATATACATCACTGTCAGGTTAGATTTCCCAAAACACCATTTTTATCAGGTTAATTCCTTGCTATATGATAAAACATGGTCAATAACCTCTTGCTACCTGAAATATGAGATCCATGTCAGTCTGACCTTATGCTACATTTTCAGCAACTTTATTTTTTTGCTAATATTATCAACCTTGTGCTTCTGGATGATTCCAGTTTAATATTCATGGATACAATGCTGAAAAGACAACTCTAAACTATCTCAAATTTTCATATTAAAACTATGTTTTGAAAACACTTGCAAACTACCAACTCAATAACAAAACAAGTTCTTGAACCCTATATTACAAAGTTTTCTTCTCACTTTTTCAAAACTTGTACTTTACTGCCTCCATACCTTTATCAATCCCGAAATGTTTTTTTCTTATTTCTCCAATCCATTTAAATTCTACACATTTTTCAAAACCTATCTTAAATCTCTCTTCCTCATTAAGCCTTCCCAGATTATGCCAGTCCACAGGACCATATCCCTACTCTGTACTCCTATAACAGTTTACTTCTACAATTGATTTAGTAGTTAACCATGTAGAGCTTTATTACAATTTGGGTATTGTTTTATCCAGTATTTCTCCCTTGTATTATTATTGTTGTTATTATTATCATTATTGC
Source organism: Monodelphis domestica (assembly GCF_027887165.1). Lineage (NCBI taxonomy): Eukaryota > Metazoa > Chordata > Mammalia > Didelphimorphia > Didelphidae > Monodelphis > Monodelphis domestica. Next base: position 429,969,793 of record NC_077229.1, read on the forward strand.
ACAATTAGATCTTAAGCTTCTTGAAGGCAGAATTTTAGTTTTATCTATTTATGTCCCATAGTTTTTATCAAAATACCTTTCAATTAACAGAAGCTTAGCATGCATTTGTTGATTAATTGAATGTCCTCTCTAACAACAACATTCTCTAAGGCAAAGCAGATTACATCTCTAAAAGTATGAGTAACTATATCAACTCAGATCATGAATATCTGACTATCCCACTACTCTTGCAGATAGCTATTTTTCCACTGGGTCTGGTATTCTGGATTTCTCTTTTATTTCCCTCAACCTTTGTGGTTTTTTGGCACTTTGGAGATTAAATAGTTTAATTCACCCACAGAAGTATGTAGTAGAAGTTCTACTATTTATTCCTCCTTTCTCTCCATCTCTTCTGATTCTCTCTAAGGCAAAATTATCCAGAAGAGGTTTTGTTGGGTGAATTATAGACAGAAGCCTGCTGAGTGGATTTTCCCTTAATAATATGGTCCTATTTTTAAAAATTCTCCATTGCTTAGTAAGAATCAACAAAGGGAAGTGGTTATGAGACAGAAAACATGAAATCACAAAGAATCAAAAGAGGAAAACCTCATTTGGGGGTTTTATCTTTTTACTTGAAAACATGTAGAATGAACCATTAAAAATTGCATTTGAGTATTTTTTGTAGTGTGCAGATTTTCCAATATAAGTTCAAGCACATAGTAAAGGGTTTTTCTTTTGTGGTATGGTGGGTTGGAGGTAGGTGCTCAGCCTTAAGCTGAGTTCCTAACATAATCCTCTATATTCATGGAGAGCTTAGTAAATAATATTGACTTTGGTGGTTTCTATAATATAAAATTACTCTTTATTTTTTTCTCTCCCTATCTTTTTGTCTCCTTTTGTTTCTTCCTTTCTCTTTCCTTCTTCTTTCCCTCTCTTTTCCTTCTCTCTTTCTCTTTCTTCATTTTCTCTGTTTTTCCCTTTCTATCTTTTCTCCCCCTTTCCCTCAAACACACACACATACACATAAACATAAATGATTGTCTGACTTTTGTGAAATTCTAGAATTTTCTTATTTTTACCCTTCCCTGTGTCCCATTTTCCCCATAAGAGAAAACTGGAGCCAGCATTGAGATCATTAAGTAGTTGACTACTTCTAAGCAGCTCAAAAGAAAATTATTTTATGGAAACTGACACTTTGGTCAATTCTTTGTCTACTGTAGCTCTTGCACTGTGGCTAACTTTAGCAAAATCAATAGGATTTTTTTTTCTCCTAAGGGAGACTGCATCTATGATTCCAAAGACCTGTGCTGATTATGCTATGGTTTAAAACAATTTATCCTTATATCAATTGAGCTTATATTCATTTTTTGAATTGAAAAATAAATGAGGTTTTTTCAAGCTAATGCTGCCAGGGGCCAATTTTTTAGTCAATTTTTAGCAAAAAAACATTGTTTTATCAGAGGTTCAGAATTTTATTCTATTGCTATAAGTTGCATTATCCATTAATTTATCTCCTATTTAATAATTCCCTCTAAGTTCTAGGCATTATACAAAGTGCTCAGAATGCAAAATAAAAATAAAAATAGTCCCTGCCCCCAAGAAACTTATATGTACTAATGATTTTCTATTTTTGCTGGCAAATTTGAACCCTGAAAAATAATTTTTAAAGTGTGTTTAGCCCAGAAAAATTAAAGTTCATTAGTCATAACTAATACTACCTATTTTTTTCAGTGTCAACTCATTCCCTTCATGGTAGGTGTCCATACCTACTCCTGTTATTTCCATTATTTTTGATTAAAACAGTATAAGTATCTTTCAACAAATGCACTCAAAAGTTCTCTAGTTCCACAAATATCCATGAAAATAATACAGATTAAAGCAAAACAAAACATTAGAAGGTAGGGTAAAATAAATATTTTACTTAAGCTCCCTGACTTCAACTAGATTTGATGTGATAATTTTTAAATCCTGGGGACATAGCACTATTTGTATTTTCATGACTAAGGTGCACACATGGTCAGATTTATAAACATATTTTCTGGTAAAATCTACTTTATATAGGTATTCTTATACTATAGGAGATATGGTATAATATATTTAAATTTTTCCCAGATTACATGTTGATACAATTTTTAGAATTCTTTTTCTGACATTTTGCAATCTATGCTCTCTCCCTCCCCCCCAGACCTTCTCTCTCCCCAAGAAGGCAGGTGATGTGATATTATTTGGACATATATTATCATTTAATACATATTTCCATATTTATCATGTTGGGAAACAAAACACATATTTCTAAAACTTGAGAAAAAAATCATAGAGGAAAGTGAAGAATGATATGAGATAATGGTTTAGCATACAGACCTAGTAGTAGTAGTATTACTGGGTCAAAGGGTATGCACAGTTTTATGGTCCTTTGGGCATGGCTCCAGATTGTTCTCCAGAATGGTTGTATCATTTCACAGCTCTACCAGCAGTGTATCAGTGTCCTGATTTTTCCAAATCTCCTCCAACATTTATCATTTTTCCTTTTTCTGTCATGTTAGCCAGTCTGGTGGGTGTGAGGAGGTACATCAGAGTTTTGTGGTTTTCTTTTAATTGGCATTTCTCAAATTAATAGTGATTTGGAGAATTTTTTATATACCTAAAGACAGTTTTAATTTCTTTATCTGAGAATTACCTGTCCATTTTCTTGGGCCATTTTTCAATTGGGAAATGCTTTGTATTCTTATAAATTTGATTCAATGCTTCATATATTTGATAAATAAAACCTTTGTCAGAAAGACTTGCTAAAAAGATTTTTTCTAGTTTGTTGTTTGCCTTTTTACCTTGTTGCATTGATTTTGTTTGTAGATAATCTCTTTAATTTAATGTAGTCAACGTTATTTTATATTTCACAATGTTCTCTATGTCTTGTTTTGACCTAAATTGTTTGCTTACCCATAGTTCTGACAGGTAAACTATTTTGTGATCTCCCTAATTTATTTATGATATCAACCTTTATTCCTAATTCATGCATCTATTTTGACTTTACAAATTATACTTTTAACAATATGAGTTTAGGAAATAATTTAGTTACCAAAGGACCATTGTTTTAAAACTGGAATGTTTCTTAGAGACTAGCAAGTCCAAGCCCCTCATTTTACAGATCAGTAAACAGCAGTAAAGATTTCAAGTGATCTGCCCAGGGTCACACAGCCAGCAAGTGTCTGAAGTAGGATTTTTGGGCAAGTCACTTAACCCAGTTTACCTCAGTTTCCTCATCTGTGAAATGAACTGGGAAAGCAAATGAAAACCACTCCAGTATCTCTGCGGGCCAAGACAACTACAAATGGAATCATGAGGAGTCAGACATGATTAAAATCAACTGAACAAAAAAGAATTTGGATTCTGGTCCTCTTGACTCCTAGACCAGCCCTCCCTCCATTGGATCAGCTGTTCACCTCACTCGACTCTGTTAACTGATAGGCAGGAATAGATAAGTTCCTATCTCTGGCCAGTACCCACATCTTATAGTCTCATAGCAACATTTTAATGGCATTCTTTAAAATCTTTGACTAAAATTAGATCAATTGACAACATTTTTCCAATGCCACTTTTGTAATGGTCAATCACTTAAAATCTTACATCAGTCAACGTGATAAGAATAGCTTTGAATTATAAATCTGACATTTTTTCATTAAAGGGTCTCTGGTCAAACTGGCTCACCATTCCTTTTCAGATTTATTCTTTTTATTTTGTAATAACATTTTTTAAAAAGAAAGTGAACTCTTTTAAGAGCACATACACTTTCTTTTCCATGCCTTGTGGAATAACAATATAAATCTTTTAACACACTCATGAGAATGGTAACATTCAATCCTTATGTCAAAAGCCATATATCTAAGAAGCAACTAGCTCGAGTAAAGAGCAATTTCTCCTGCCCCAGCAATCATTTAAGAGAGGCTTCTCCACTTTAAATGGAATTCTTCAGTTGCTCTTGCTATAGATGGACTGTCTTGAGATTTTTCAAATATAAGCAGATCCCTTTTAGTACTTTCTATCAATAATGCCTCACCTAGAAAAATCTGTCTGTAGATATGCTATCTAATTATTTTTATTATTGTTTTGTTTCTAGACCTTACCAGCAGTGTCTAATCAAAGGAGAGAGGTTTCTAAAAGTACTGATGCTTTTCACATACATAAATGTACACACACACATACACAACTATATGACTGTAGCAGTTTAAGGATTAAAATGAAAACATGCTTTCCAAGGAGACAGATCAAGAGAACTTAAAAGCTCTAAACCAGGCTGTGTATACTGGCTATGTGATCTTGGGCAAATCATTTAACCACTCTATACTTTAGCCAATTCTCTAAAACCAAAGTTGAAGAGAAGGTACTGAACCATATTGATTACTGGAACTCCCAATACCAATAAAGTTATAGATTTTCCCTCAAAGAACTCAACCCCTAAACCTACTAACCTACCCTCCTGAAAAATAAGAAAAAGTTCCTTGTTTTATTACATAGAGCTTATAGTCCAGTAGGAAAATGTCACATCCACAATAGGCCTGGAGTCAAGAAGACCTGAATTTAAACCCAGCCTTAGAAACTTACTGTTTAGCTTTGGGAAAATCACTTAATCTCAATTTGCCTCAATTTCCTCAACTGTAAAATGAAGATAATAACAGGGTTGTTGTGAGGACTGGATGAGATGTTTGTAAAAGTACTTAGCATAGTGCTTGACACAAAGTAGGTATTATATAATTACTATTATTATTATCTATAATAAAACCATAAGTACATTAAGTTCAAAAGATATAAGTGGTCTGATTTGACTGTAACATACTGTAGAGTACATGTTTGGGGACAATTAGAGGTAAGGCTGGATTGAGGTTTATCTTTTTTTGCACCTTCAACACTTAGCCACTTAGCACCATTCCTGACACACAATAGGTGCTTAATAAATGCTTGTTGCCTATTCCTGAATGCATCTTGGATAGACCTATTTAAATATATAACATCTTCCCTAGTAGAATATAAACTCCTTAGGACAGGAAATATTTTTGTTTTTTCTTTGCATCCCTGGTGATTAGCCTAGTGCCTTTTACATAGGAAGTGAGTAATAAACCCTTATTGATTAATTGATGTTGTATTAGTTCAGCCACAGGACTGTCATTTGTCTCATTTGATAGAGTCTAGACTTATCTTCTGTATAGTCTGTATAGTCTTCTGTATAGGTATCATTTGTGAAAGGCGGTCTTGTTGAGGCTCTTCTTACAGGGAGACTATTTTACTTTCTTAAATATTTTTAAATAGATGAAAGGATGAGCTTCACTATACTGCTTTGTGTGATTTCATCTCATTCTGGAGAGAGAGAGAGAGAGGGACATTTCATTTCCAATTCAGATAATTTTGGAAATGTAGTGTTGTATGGTACAGTGTGATGGTCACCTGGAACCTGGTTTAAGGGATGTGATGAAACTTTCTGCTCAGTTTCTAATTTTTAGCTTTATTCAGCCATCTGGATCCTCATAGATAAAAGTTTGAATTTCCTTAGTTTAATGTTTTTATTTAAATGTGGGATATATTGCTATATCTAATATTTACATTGGTTGAAAGACAATGGGATGGAGATTAGGGAGTGAGGGCAGGGCCAGATTATTGGTTTGGGGAACCTTTTCAGAGTTTGAGTGCCCAGAGGTCAAATTCAAACTGTTGGTGAGACCCCAGATTACTGGAGAGAGAGTTGATGGAGAAAGTACTTGCTTTGGGAGGTTGGACAGAGGGGTGAGGCATGCAAAAAATGTCCTTGGGAGCTGGAAAGAGGGGGAACAGAGCAGCTCCCCGAGTGCTGGCTCTGCATGCGCGCCGTGTTTTTCACCAATGCTGTCCTAAGAGATCATAGATTTAGTGTTAAAAAGAAACGTGTGAATCATCTCATCTACTCCTTTAATTATAGAGATGAGGAAACTGAGACCCAGAGAGTTTAAGTGATTTCCCAAAGTCACCAAGTTGTAAGGGGCAAAGGGGGGATTGATTTCTAGGTTCTCCCTAGACCCATTACTCTTTCCTTCCTGTTCTGTGCCTTATAAGATGCACAGGAAGGAAAGAAGCTAGGAAACATTGCTGAAAATAGGAAGGACAGATCTGATACCTTAATGCTAATTTTTGCATTAAATCTCAGATGACAATATACATGAGATATATTCCAATTGTAATCTAATTATTTGGGTTTAGAGATGGCACTGGCATCTAAATAATAAATTCTTTCTCAGGGAACCATATTAGCCTGAATACAAGGCAACTACATTTTTTTTCAAAAATGTAGAGGTGAGTGGTGGAATTACATTCCTTTAAGGTATTTAAAACTAAAAAAGGCATTGTTTTGACTGGAACAAAATATTGCTATCTGAAGACAACAGGCAAACTATCAAAATCCTCAAGCCACACATACACACATCTGTGGAGATATATGTATATATCATGTGTATGTTCACATAAACATATACATGAAAATATTCATTTACATTGGCATATCTATGGAGCACTAATACATATATGTTCACACATTCAGGCAGAAAATCTGTAAAAGCTCTAGGGATGCTGAAATAAGTTCCTCCTGGCACCATCAGATGGGAGACCTAAGCATTTTGCAGTCTGAAAGCTGCTGCCTCAGGCACAGGTATGTTTCAGCATAAAAGTTTATGAATGAAGGAGAGACCGAGAGACAGAGAGAGAGGAAGGGAGGGAGACAGACAGACAGAGAGACAGAGACAGAGAGACAGAGACAGAGAGACACAGAGAGAGAGAGAGAGAGAGAGAGAGAGAGAGAGAGAGAGAGAGAGAGAGAGAGAGAGAGAGGACAAAAAGGAGGAATGGATCTTGAATTGCATGTTTCTAATTAGGATACATCACCATGAGCAAATCCTCCTAAGCCAATTGTTCTTAAAGGTGAATTAATCACAATCAGAAAGTTGTGCACCACAGGGGACATAGGCTCTGAAGAGATACCCATGATAAAATTCCATGACATGATAAAGTACGCAGCACAAAGAGTTGAGACTGCTCCTATTTATGCAGTTAATTTTATAGCTAAAACACCTAGATCCACTTTCCTTCTTTACTGGTTATTTGAGAATTTAAGATATGCAGCCATCATCCAAGCTAATGATGACTCAGGCAATGGGATGCACAAAGTAATAACACAATATCATGCTTCTCTGACTTTGGTGGCCTTTATTGATTAGGTTCCTCTTGCCTATCCCAAAATATATTCATCTTCTTATTTTTTGTTTCACTTTTACTAATATAAAAAAAAATTACTTCTCTTCATTCACAAAAGAAGCTGACCAACAGCATTCTGAGGTCAAGGTGACCAGCCTGAAATAAATAATTCCCATAGTATGCTTCTTGGGCTTAAAAGGGTTTTAAAAATAGGCAAAATGTCTAGAGACAAATCATGAGGGAGATTATGAGGGCTAAGATGAGGGAAGAAATTGTGATTTTACTGAGGCAAGGAACTCTCAATTTGGAAAATCCTTCCACCATTGCAAATCTGCGAGTGATGTGAAATTTATATTCTTTGAGAGTTGCCTTGGGGCTTCAAGATCTTAAATAACTTTCCCAGAGTCTCAAAGCCACTATTTTTTTCAGGCAAGACTTGAACTCTTCTTCTCCACTCCTTACCTACCTTACCAGGTTGCAGAGTTGAAATTCAAGCATGAGAAAATGGGGTTACAGAATGTTCTAGCAAACTTTAGGTGGTGCTATAGACAACCCAACCAATATATCAGCATATGCCATACTGGGGAGCAATAAGTCCAAAACATTCTGTGAATTTTTCTACTTATTGCAACTAGAGCTGCCAGGACTTCTTTCCTCTAAAGTTTCAATGCCTATATCATTATACCCCATGTTCTAGCCAGAAGCAAAGATAATTATATTTTTCCTTGTAATATTTATCATGATGCTAGGCATACAAGAATCCTTATGTGATATTATTCACTGTCTAAACCACACATTTTCCACTGTTTATAAGTCACTTTGTGATAGCTAGTATTTTTATATTTATTATGATTCAAATCTTGTATTGTTGTCAAGTGTTTCATGTGTTTGTGTCACATGTCCCTAACTGGATTGTAAATTCCTTTAAGTCAGACACTATTATGTTCTTTTTATCCCATGAAGCAAGTATTGTAGTGCTTAGACTGAGAAGATAGTGAGTAAATATTTGTACTCGATTTAGATGAATCAATATCACTTAATCTGCCTGCTCCCCAAATTGTGAAATTAGGGACTAGATCAATTCTTGGGTTCCTTCAAATTCAGAGGTTCTATGACTTTAGGTTAGAGGTAGCCCCTCAGGAAACAGATTTTTGGTCCAAATACTCTAGATGGCAGAACTGTTGCTGGTCTTGGTGTACAGGAACCTCAGAATTATCATACCAGTGGTTGAATTCTTTGAAGAAATCATGTTCAAATGACATTCAATCCCCTATCAATGGAATGCTTTCCTTCTTCAAGTCTGCCCCTCCCTATCCCTAGCTTCTTTCAAATTTCAAATGCCACCTTCTGCAGAAGACCTTTCTTGTCCTGCCAGGTGCTAAAGCCTTTCCCTTTCCATTCCCCTTATACTTGTCTGTACATATGGACTGGCCTCATCCATTGGAATGTGAGCTCCTTTAGAGCAAGGTTTCTTTTGGTCTTTCTTTATAACTTCAGTGCTTAGAACAGTGCCTGGCACATAGTAAGCAGTTGCTACTGCTCGTTGAACAATTAAAGCAATATTCTGCTTCCTCATCGTGGTGTGGAAATGACACGAGTGTCTTGTAAGGTATGCCAGGGAGTCCAGGACCAGCATGTACTAACAGGCAGAGAAGGACTTTGAAAGTCAGGATGATGATTTTAGATGAACAATTCTTAACCTAAGGTCTACCAACCCCAAAGCATCCGCAGAAAGACTTCGTGAGATCTGTGAACTTAAATGGGGAGAAATTACGTCTTTATATTCACTAACTTTGGGATTTCTTTATAAGCCTTTCTATCTAATTTTATGTATTTAAAAACATTATTCTGTGGAGTCCTTGTATTTTACCAGATTGCCAAAGGTATCCATGACACAGATAAGGTTAAGAACCTCTGGTTTAGACTTTATGTTTCAACCAAGGAGAACCATTCAAAGACAAGGAAAACCTGTACTCTAGGAAAATTAATCTGACTGCTAGAGATACATACATAGGAGCAGAGAATAAAATGAAGGCATAGAGAATGATTAGGAAACCAGGATAGCCAAAAGACATTAAGACCCTCAGCTAGAGTAGTGCCAGCCCAATAAAAAGGAAGCTATCCATGAAAAAAATATTGGAACAATAGAATCAACAGGAATGGAGAGGGATGCCGAAAAGAAGGCACAAAAGATGATTCTGTTTAGGGTGTGCAACTTAGATTACAGGTCATCTCTGAGTGTCATTAACAGAAGAATGAAGGAAGGCAATCAGAAGCATAACTTCCAGTCTGAGAATCACAGATTGAGAGCTGGAAGGTAGCTAAGATGCCATCTAACTTGAGCCCTTCACTTTTAAGATGAGGAGCCTTGCCCAAGTGTCTAGTATAGTACTTTGTATATTGTGGATACTTAATAAGTTCTTGTTGATTCACTGCTCCAAAATAATACCTGTAGTGATGGAAGTGGAATTTAAACCTAAGCCTTTGAATCTAGATCTAATGCTCCTATTATTACCAGACTGCTTGCAAAAAGTGACAAGTGCAGTTTTAGACAATTCTAGACATCAAGGTAGCTCCTCAAGGTAGAGATCAGCTAGGTCTACCCCAAACAATACCTCCTTACTGCCTGCACTTTCCCCCTCTCTTCCCAGGCTTGAAAGGTAAATAAATTCAGGAAGAATACTCTGGATCCTTTTCTCAAATAACTAAAAATTACATCTTGAAATATCAGAATAGGGCCACAAAGGCAAAGCTAGACTATACTGGGGTCCCTTTCGGTCTATATTGATGAACCTATGATTCTTTCTGGATTTAATACTTTATGCCCCCAAGAACTCTAGCTGTATCAGAACATGCATTCTCCTTTCTCTAAAGTTTCTCAATCTATCTAATCTATAATTTATATTTGTGTATGTATATATAAATATATGTATGTATAGCCATATAGGTATTGTGTTTATAAAATATATGAGATAAATATATACAAATTAAACATACAAGTAAACTAATTTAAAAATAATTATTATTTTTTATAAATTAAAGTTTATACAGACACATATACATATGCCCCTGAAAAGTTATATTGGTAGAAATGAGGGATGGGCTAGATACTGTGAAATTAGCTTCTATGAGAGTGCAGGTTGTAAGGGTCCATACTTCAAGATATTACCTCTTTTGAACTTTATATAGTTTTCTAATCAGAACAATTGGATTTGCATTGACAAACAGAATTTCAGTATTTCAACAGCTCTATGATATCATCAATTGGGTACTATAGTCCCTCCATCAATAAAGTTTGCCTCATCTCTGTGGCTCAGTTTTCGTCTTTGCATTCCATGTATCTAAATGGTGCCCTGAGTCTTTTAGGAGGTATAGAAAACCTCTTCCACCAGAACAGAACTGCCATTTATAGCCATAGAGAGTGGGGAAAGCGTAGTGGTGATGGTGGAATGAAGGATTAAATGACTAGCCCAGGGTCACACAGCCAATCTGTGTCAAAAGTAGGATTTGAACCCAGAATATCCAGTCTCTGAAGCTCACACTCTCCATTCCATCTGACATACAGAAATCATATACAAAATGATTGTTCCATTAATTTAGATAGTTTCATTGGTTGCTGGCAAAATGGGGACAATAATAGCACCTACCTCAGAGTTGTAAAGATCAAAGTTGTCAACATTTGACAGTTTTTTCAATGCCATAAAGAGTTATATTTGTTGTTTTCCAGTGCAGATGAGGAAACTTAGGCAAATAGAACTAAGTACCTTACCCAAGGTTATGCAGTTGAGATGTGTTTGAGACCAGATTTAAATTCATGAAGAGGAGTCTTCCTGACTGCAAGTCTGACACTCTATCCACTGTCCTACCAAGTGACCAGAGAGTGCTGTGAACACTTGCTTATTGTTGTTGTTATTTCAAACCCCATGCTTAACTTCCTCTGGTCTTTGGGGCATAGGTTTGAGTTGTAGGAGAGGTCCCTGAATGGGCAATGGTTTCATTTCATTTAGATAAGATTAGTCAATGATTAGGTCTCATTTTAAAAGTTGTTTGGTTTTTTTTTTTTAACTCCCATAAGACAAACTTCCTGTTTTGCTATGGGGTTGGGCAAAGAATGAAATAAGCATTATTGCAAATGGTATCTGGCAAACAGTACTCTTCAGTGATTCATTGCAGAGAATGTGGGTGACCTGTTTAACAAAATCATGATGATAACTTTTGGTATGATTATGTCCATTTCAAATGCGGAACACTGTAACCTAATATACTCTACTGATTGCCCTACGCCCAAAAATGGTTTTGAGAAAAGCCATAGCTAAAGAGTAATGAGTTATATTTATCCCAGTTTTCTCTGTGGAAGAGTCCAACCATAGCATTGTTGGGTTTGTACCCCAAAGAGATATTAGGGAAAAAGACTTGTACAAAAATATTCATAGCTGCACTCTTTGTGGTGGAAAAATTGGAAAATGAGGGGATGCCCTTCAGTTGGGGAATGGCTGAACAAACTGTGGTGTATGTTGGTGATGGAATACTATTGTGCTAAAAGGAATAATAAAGTGGAGGAATTCCATGTGAACTGGAATGACCTCCAGGAATTGATGCAGAGACTGATACACTGTGGTACAATCGAGTATAATGGACTTCTCTACTAGCAGCAATGCAATGATCCAGGACAAGTCTGAGAGACCTATGAGAAAGAACACTATCCACATTCAGAGGAAGAATTGTGGGAATAGAAACACAGGAGAAAAACAACTGCTTGATCACATGGATTGATAGGGATATGATTGGGGATGTAGACTCTAAATGATCATGCTAGCAAGAATATGGAAATAGTTCTTAATCAATGACACATGTAAAACCCAGTGGAATTGTGTATTGGCTATGGGAGGGAGGTGGGGGTAGTATGATAGTTATAGGGATTGTTGAGGATTTTGAAGAGGGACATGGGGTAAGGAAGATTTTGTAACGGAATGGAGGAGTTGAAGGGAGAGAGGGAATATGGCTGTCAGTGAGGTAAAAGGAGATACCCTCTGCTAAGAGGCTATTTTTGAAATTGGGGTTCCTGAGAAATGGACCACCTATAATAGCCTGAGGGGACATCTTCTCTATTGATTGATGTCAAAGATACCCCAGAGCAGGTAAGCACTGACCCTCCTGAGGAACAAGCCTCCCCCCATCAAGGTCGCCCGGCAGGGGTCTGATAAGGACTGTTTACAGTTGAATGGCTGTCCTGAGGTTCAGCTCCCTCTATGTCCCCTGAAATGATAGTCCTCTTATCTGAATGCAGTTATTTAAATAAAGATTAATTTTAATAACAAGTTTGGATTGGGGAGGTATCAGGGAAGAGGGAATTGGGATTTTCCTAGATTGGGTTTGAGTCTCTCTTAGCTTTTGAGCTGAGGCCAGGCCTCGCAGGCTGATGGAGGGTTTCTTTTATTCCTGACTATGCTAATCTGTGCTAGTTTTCTTAAGTTCAAAGTCTTTAGCAGTAGACAGCAAGAGGAATAAAAGTTATGACCTTCAGAGCTGGTTGGGTCTGTCTCTTTGGACTGACACCCCTAAAGGCTGGCCTTACAGTTCAAATGGCTCCCCTTAAATCCTTTTGTTCAATGACAGGATCACAGGAATACAGGTAGAGCACACAGTTGGGAAAGTTCCAGGAATAGAGGAACTTCTATCTTGAGACAAGGAGAAAGGCTCCTTTGAATCTGAGGGCCAGGAAGAGAGTCATGAGACTAACTGTCTCTACAAGTTCCCTTCTCCCCACCAACTGTCATTGCTGTCCATCAATTTCACTCTAACCTTCCAACTGCTGTTTGCTCCAACTCAGTGGCAGAAAGTCCAGAACTTCCTTCAGGTTTCCTTTCCACAGAAGGGGAGGGAAAGAACAAGAATGTTTTAGCCATGGAAAAAATATTCTAAATTATTTAATTAAATACAATTTTCCAAAACTTAAAAAAAAAAGATCTTGAAAAAATGGAATATTTTCCAGGATTTCCTGTCAAAATATTGTCATACTTTGAACTGATACACATATATCTATACAAGGGAAAGGCATTGAGACACTTATCCCATCCTTTATCTAACCAAGCCAGGGAGGTATGAAAGTTCTCCAAAGTTTAATACAATTCCACAGCAACTTTACAAGTCCATCCCATGTAGTTTCTCAAGGTATGGTGCTACCAACTATGATTTTTTAAAACTCTAATCAATGATTTTGATCAATTATATTCTTTGTGTTGGGCTTTTAATTACACGTGTCTTACACTTAAACAAAATTTTCATTTTTTAAGTCATTGATGTCCATGTTTGAGAGTTTTCATCAGGGCCTGGCTTATTTTCAAAAGCATTGTGCTCTTGAGCTAAAAATATCAATGACTCACACACATTTCCATTTAGCTCAAGTGCTAGATCCTACCATGGACATTCATTCTGATAAATCTTTTGCCCATTTATATGCAAAAAAAGAGAATATTGTCCACTGATTTTCTGTCTCTAAAGTTGATGATTCCCATCAAAACTACACAGTGATTTTAAACTAGAATGGAATTATCTTCCCATTCACTTCACTGGGTTAACCATTAAGGACTTTTTTTTTCTCTAAAGGAAAATGTTCTAAAGCAAAATGATGTGTAAAAGTATCATCCCTAAAATATCAATAGGGGTGAATTACATTAGTAGGAAGTTGTACATTTCACTTTATTTCCTTTTAAAAATAAATAATCTATTATGCATTTAATTTTAGGTAATAACAAAATAAAGATACACATACAATATTTACTTTAAGACTAAATGTTGGGGCACCTAAATGATGCAATGGATATAGCACAAGGTCTGGAGTCAGCAGTACTCATCTTCCTCAGTTCAAATCTGTCCTCAAACACTTATTAGCTATGTGACCTTGGGAAAGTCACTTAAATCTGTCTGCCTTAAAAAAAAAAAAAGAACACTAAATACCAATATGCTATGCTGCTAGGTGGCATAAGGGATAAAGTACTAAAGTTGGAACCAAGAAAACTTGAGTCCAGACCCTTTCTCAGACCCTTTTTAACTGGGCGAGTCATTTAAGCTCTCTCCACTTTAGTTTCCTTATTCATAAAAAAGGGATAATAATAGTAGCCCCTACCATACAAGATTGTTGTGAATACTGAACAACATCATATATGTAATATTCTTCATAAACCTTAAAGTACTACATAAGGGCTATCATGATGATAAATATCGCATGAAAATGTACATAACAAGTTATTTTTTAAACCTAATCTTTCCCCCTCATCCTCCTGCCCCACAGTTGCTGTTTCCTTTTATTTTCTTTGTAGTTTCTTATGCCCTTTTGTAGACATTCTCTCTTTCTTATTCAACATTCCATTAGATTCCATCAAAAAGATATATAATAGACTAAAAATAGAATATATGTGCATGTTCCAAAGTCAGGGAGCAGTGCTGACCCAGCTTCCTCATGGTTATGCCCTGAAAGAATAATACACCAGTTCAAAAGATAGGATTCTCATCAGCCTTTCGTCCCTCCCCTCCCATTCATCCTTTTATGTTGTTGAGATTAGTAGGCATACTCTTTGCTTAGTATTACTACCTATGTCTTTCCAAATTCCTGAAATTTCAAAAAAAAAATTCCTGCTTCTCATTTTGTATTCCTCTACATTTAAAGGACAAAGTTTATCCAGCTATTCATCCAGAAGAAGCAGGTTTCAGCAGTGAACAGGAAGCTGGAGTTGAAGTCAAGGAGGCTGGATTCATGGCTTGCATGTAATATACACTATTAGTGTGATGATGGAAAATTCACGTAAGCTCTCAGCATTCCAAAAGACTCTAAAATTTTTAGTTACAAAAAGGAATTCTTCATCTGCCTTGTGAAGTTCGCATCTACTGAGATTTCACCAAACTGATGACTTTATGGGGATGGACCAAACAAAAAACATCTATAAAATGTTGGCTATATATCTAGTTTTTTGACATTAGATTAATACTTCCGTGTGTGATATTATTTTTCATCAACCTTCACCTTTTCTCTTAGAATCAATACTAAGTATTGGTTCCAAGACAAAAGAGTAGTAAGGGCTAGACAATTGGGGTTGAGTGACTTGCTCAGGCTTACACAGCTAGGAAATTTTTAAAGTCAGTTTTTTAATCCCAGAACCTCCCATCTCCAGCCCATATTTCTGTTCACTAAGCCACCTACCTGACCATGTAGTATATTAATGAATGGAATAGTTCATTCTCCACTGGACCAGGAATTGCTTGATTGCTTTTCCATTTTCATTCAGCTACTTCTCATATGTTCCTGAAACTCACTAACTGACCTAGGAGCTGCTTGTTGATTTTCCAATGCATCTGGCATTTCTTCATGGCACAGGCAGCATGTCATCGAGTGGGCTTTGAATCTGGTAGTACTGTACATGGTGTCATGAAGTCATGAATTCAAGTCTTTCCTCTGTCTCTTATTAGTTCTGTGACCAAAAACAAGTTATTTCCCTGAACCTCAATTTTGTCATTTGTATAATAGGAATACCAGAGCCACACAGCTGCTAAAGCTCTTTCAAACTTTAACGTTTTATAAAAACATAAGTTGTTAAAATTGCTACTGGAACCCAGAATTTGAAGTCAAGAAATCTGGATTCAAATCCTACTACAGCAACTTACTGGATTTGTGGCCACACTTAAGTCACTGAACCTTTCATAAAATCAAATTCCTCATCTCTAAGATGATGTAGGAATGCCAGTACTATATACCTCACGTGTTTATTGTTAGGAAAGCTCTTTAGATACTCTAACGTGCCTTATAAATTGAATTGTTTTTCCTCCTTTCCAGCAATTATTTTCCCCTTTAACAGTTAAGAGTCCATTTTCTGATGTTTAGTTTACTCCGTCATCCATTTAGAAGGCCAGACTTCACTTAAGTTTTTGATGCTTAAAACCTACAACTTTTAGTCAACATTTATAGCAAGAATTCCACTGAAATCAGTCTTTATCACAGACCACACAGTGATTATGGTTAAATAAGAGCATAGCCAAATTCTAAAGGAAGATGTGAAAGGCAGTAGGGAAAGGCATACCTAATAGAGGATAAAAGGAAATGAGGGATCATGATCATGAAATGATTTGGCCAAGGCCACATTGGTAATAAGAGTTAGGAGCAGGATCATTCCTCTAAATCTTCTGAATTGAACATTGACGAACACTGAAAATGTGCTTTCTATTGTACCAATATGATTAAAAATTTCAGAAAAGTGTTGAGGAGGCCTAGGGAAAAGTTCCATGATTAGCCTGAGGTATATTACAATATCCTATTTAGTCCTACAGTCTGAGATCCTATACTTTGATTTACTAGGTTGAAAGAAGCATGGGACTAATGGAGATTCCATTTATTCTCTGGAGCCTTTTCTGGATTCCCTGTCAGTCTGCAGTTGAAACACGTACTATTTGGCCTTAATTTTATACAACTTAGCACTTCATTATAACACGTCTTGTATTACTCCCCTAATTGTTTCATGTGTATGCATCTTGATGCCCTAGCTTGGGAAAGAAAGTAGAGGCTTTAATGATGAGGACCCAATCAGAGATTTCTTTTGTATTACTTAATCTTGGACACGTAGTGAATACTCAATAAATGCTTTATGATTGAACTGAAGAGATCATTTGGTGGATTTTACAGTTTACAAAATATTTCATTAAAACAATTCTATGAGAAATTACTCATAATACCTGTGTAAGTATTATTATTCCCATTTTCAGGATAAGAAATTATCTCTGAAATTGTCACCAAAAACAAGTGATGCAATCAGCATTCATTAAATATCTGCTGCATGCAAGAAATTGTTATTTTGATTCACAACTTTGATTTTATTGCTATAGGAAATTCCCTGTCTGAATGCCTGGCACATAGAAAAAATTTAATAAATGCTTGTAGACTTGAGAGATTTCCTTCTTCCAATAAGGATTGCTTCTGGGCAATGGTTGTACAACTTACACTAAAGAGATAAGTGACTTGTCCAGGGTACCACAGAAAACCTGTGGCAGGGATATGATTTGAATCCATGTCTTCTTGACTCTGAGATAGATTCTCTATCCCTGATGCCACAGCATTTATTTTCTTTTTTTTTAACCCTTACCTTCTGTCTTAGAATCAATACTGGGTATTGGTCCTAAAGAGAAGAGTGGTAAGGACTAGGTAATGGGGGTTAAGTGACTTGCCCAGGGTTACACAGCAAGGGAATGTCTGAGGTCAAATTTGAACCCAGGACCTCCCATCTCTGGGCCTGACTCTCAATCCACTGAGCCACCCAGATGCCCCTATGCCACAGCATTTCTATTCTGTCCAGGAGCAGTTTTCCTTTTCCAGATGAATAAGAATGTTCCTGATCATAAAGAAAAACTGTGGGCTTTCTTCTCTTTCTAACTCTGCAAGTCATCCCAGCAACTACAGCCTGTATTGGATGGCAAAAGAAAACTATGGTCTTCAGATCTTTTTTTTGAGAATGAATCCCCTTTATAGCTAACCATTAAAATAAATCAACTGATCTTACTGTATCAACTCAGTAAGTGTCATTGTACGCAAACCCCAATTTGGCTACATTTTTCCATTGTTTATTAGGATTCAGTCTTGGTTTGATGTCTGCTGAAAAGTTGACAACATGAAATTGCCCCATTTCAATGGCCCAGAGCTTCATCAGCCAAACAAAACTACACCAGGTGGTAATGATGTTGTTAAAATATTTCATACGGGAATGTTGTGATATTGCATGGAAACCAAATAGGAGTTCCATAACAATCAGCTTTCTGTCCAAGGCCCTACCAAGGATAATGTACAATGGCTTCAGGAAAACAAACATTCATCAGCTACTAAGGCTAACAATGCCTCTTCTATGCTCTCCTATTACAGGAGAGACCTTTGAACAACTGTTGTGTCTGTGGAGTTTATTTGTGGTTTGGAAGTATGTGAGTTGATAAAGCATTATCACAGCTGGTCCTGGCTCAAAATGGTGGAGAGGTAATATCAACCTACAGCAAATCAATGAAATTATCATTGCTTTACTTGCAGGGAAGCACATCCAACTTTGTTCTTTTATCACTTTAAAATATTTTGTATATATGTATGTATGTATTCATATCTGATCATGATTACAAAGTGTTTTCAAGCACATCATCTTTAAAAAACCTCAAAACTTTGTGAATCATTCTTAGGAGATATTTCCCCATTTTACATATGACAAAACGAAGACAGAAAGATTATGTTGTCTTGCCCAAGTAGCAGAGCCATGTTTTTAACAGAAGTCTTCTGACTGCAAGTCTATTAGTTCTCTCTACCACTTTATGCTCTCTCCCTTGAAGGAGAAAGTTTTTGAAATGTTGAAATGAGAAAAAAGAAATGAGAACCAACATAGGATATCAGGGCAAAATACATGGAAGCAGGACTCAAAGGTCTCCCAGTGAGACTACTTATTCTTTCCTTGTAGTGTCATTCAACATTTACAAATCTGACTTATTTGCTGGAGGATATTTCTGGAGTTATCACAATCATTTCTAAATTTTCTGGATGTAGAATAAAAGCTCCTTAAGTATGGAAATTGGTCTTCTTTACCTGAGTTGGCCTACCTTACTTTCTTCTCCTGTCTCCTCTCTCTCCTTTTTCCCCTCCCCTTCCCTTTTCCCTTTCCTATTCTTTTCCTCTTTTGTCTTTCTTCATATTCCAAATACCTAGTATATTGTTTTGTATATATTAAGTGTCTAATAATGGTTGTTAAACTGAATAGATTTGAATGATATCTTCTCTCTCTGGAAGCTTCTGTTCTCCAAAACCCTTCCCCCCACCTCAATTATACTGAACCCCCTTTACAAATTCCTCAAATTTTCCTCCAGATGCCTAAAGAAGCATTGTTGCTACCTGCAACCATTGCTAGCTTTGTACTTGAAGCTCCCTCAGTTGGTCTAGGATCTTGGCCTTTGTCTATTTTGCTTTGATCACAACAGTACCACTGCAAGATCATTCCTCCAGGTCTACCTTCCTTCTGAACCTTTATCCTTATCTCCTCTATTTAATTCAAGAATATTTATTAGCTGTTTACTAATAAATTCAAAGTTCTCTATGTACTACTTACTGGGCATACAAAGGCAAGAAAATTCAGTTTTTATACACAAGGAACCTATACAGTCTGCTGAGGGGCAGGAATGCTGGAGCAGGAAGAACAATATATGGACAACTAAATATAGCATAAGGCAACAAGTGATAGGGACAAAGGAAAGATAGAGGTAATATTCTGTAGAAAAACATCAGAAGGAAAGGATGCTTTTAGTCAGGAGGATCAGTACAACTTTGAAGATGGGGTACTTGAGTTGAAACTTGAAGGAGAAAGATACTGAAATCTTGAAATGAGAAGAGAGTAGAGACCAACACAGGAGATCTGAGAAAAATAGATCTTCAAACTGGACTCCAGGGGTCCTTCCTGTTACAATTAAATTAATATTTCTACCCAGTTATAATTTTTCTGAAGTTTATTAGAAAGAGTAGACAATCATAGTTTAAAATCTCATTCTTACTCTAAGTTACCTGACCACTTTTGGCCTATTCTCCATTAACTTCTTCCTCTCCCTCCTTACCTGCCTGCTCCCTCCCAGAGTTCATCCAAAAGCCCCTAGTCAATCCCTGCCCCCTGTCTTTTATTGACGTTCACAGAAGCTGCATTCATATTTGAGGAATCTTGATGGACAGGTTGACCCTCCAGGAGGAGGAGAGAATGAACTTCCCTGACACATTCCTTCATTCCTTCCTTCCTTGCTTCCTCCCTTCCTTCCTTCTTTACTTTCTTCCTTCTTTCCTCTCTTCTTATCATAGGAAGCCTGGACTTGATAGCCTCTAAGGTCTCTTCCAACTCTCAATCTATGATCTATGAAGTGCTATTTATTAAAAAAGGAATTTCCTGATCCAGCTATTGGTGCCCCCTCATTCTCTAATTTGTACTTATTTTGGATTTGTTTATGGATATATAGTCTCTCCCCTCCCCAAAAAATGTTATTTCTATTAGGGCAGAGAATCTTATTTTTTCTTCTTTGCATACACAGGTCTAGTGCACAGTGCATTGTAGTCACTGAACAAATTCTTCTTGGATTAAACTAAATTGATTTTATTTCATGTGCAAGGTTCTTGAGGAAAGGAATTGTGTATACAGATTTATGCCTTTATAAGATTATTTTGCCAGCTTTGTGAATTATGAACTAGAGAAGGATAAGATCAGAGGCAGGAAGTCCAATTAAAATGCTTTTCTTCTTGATTTAAGATCTTGTTCTTGGAGAGAGGAAATAACTTTCAATAGATACCCTGGGACAAGAATTGATGAAAGTCTACAAGGAAATCATTCTAGCCAAGATAAATCGCTTGGTAAAGACAAGGCTAGCCCTGGCAAAATTGTCTTGTTGCTTTGAGTATCTTCCTTTTTTCAAGTTATTCTTTTTTCCCAAATGGCCACTTCCCCCTCTGAAGCTGTCTTCTCTAATAGTCTCAATATAACAGTTACACTATACTATAATGATTGAATTGATAGACTCTCTGGGTATCAGAAGCTGTGCCAAAGAATTTAACAGCTCTTGCTAAGGGTTTAGGTGGGCCATTTCTTTGATTAAAAGAGATATCCATAAATGATGTATCTTCTCTTGTCCTTTTAGTCACATCTTAGTGCCCAGTGCTCCTGAAATCTGGTATCTGCAATGGTTCAGAAAATATTGGAAGCTGTGCCATCTAGGAAATCCCTAGCCACCAGATGAAACATACTACTCTAGACTGATGTAAACCAATGAGTTATTTGTTGATGTGAGCCTTTAGTACCAAAACTCCTGTGAGTCAATTAATCACAGTTCGGAGGAATAGCCATATAGGAACAGAATATTCAGCATGTCAAAGTATAACCATTTTCAGTGAAAAAGCAAGTGCCATTATTTCTGTGCTGTCCAGAAACTGTAAGGAATCCACAAAAGAGCAGATATCTATCTAGTCATTTGCATATACCTCCATGCTAAAAAGATACCCTGAAACAGCAAGACTTCCCTCCTTGGGACTTCATGTTGCTTCTCAGTTCTTTGGGAATAGTAGCAAGCCTATGGCAATACTGTGTCAGAATAATTCTATTCACTTCAACAAATATATTTTGAATTCCTGGTGTATTCAAAGGGAGATAGCATGATACAATGGAAATGGCCCTCACTCAGGAACCAAAACACCTCTAAACAGCCTTTGGGACTATGAGCAAGTCATTTGACCTCAGTCTCCTTTTCTGGAAATCAAGGAGCTTGGACTTTATGGA
Organism: Monodelphis domestica; assembly: GCF_027887165.1. Taxonomy (NCBI): domain Eukaryota; kingdom Metazoa; phylum Chordata; class Mammalia; order Didelphimorphia; family Didelphidae; genus Monodelphis; species Monodelphis domestica. The sequence goes on from NC_077229.1 coordinate 429,991,290, forward strand.
GTCTAGGCTCACTTCCAGCTCTAATAGAAATTTTTTAGAACTTCAAATCTAGTAGAGAAGATATATACATGTAACAGAAAGCCCCCCCCCCCCCAGGTAGAGAAGGAGACAAAGAGTAAAGAGGACAGTTGTTGAGTGGGTGGAAGGAGGCAGGATTGACCTCTCTAGCCTCTTCTCCCTCTACCTTTCTTCAAGGGATATTTTTCTTTCAACCTGGAGAGGAAACAAGAAACTGGAGTCAGAGAGCATCACTCTTCTCTACTCAAACAGAGGGAGTGCTAGTTTAGATGCATATCTATCTACTCTCTTAAATATTACTATTCTAGAGGATATGCTTGGGTTCCATCTAACTTCTGATAGCTTTATCATTTCTGGGGAAAAGGGGAACTCTAAGCTCTTTATAAAAAGAGTAACCTCTTTCCCATCTAATATACAATGAACACACATAGCAAAAAGCAAAGTACATTTATACAAATCATAGCAAAATAGAAATCAGAGGTGATATACATAAAGGGATATACACCAAATAATCAAAATGAAGGCACTCTCCCATTGGTGTGAGACAACTCAGAATCAACTGAGAGAGTCCTATATCTCACCAGAGAGGAAATTTTCTGAAATCTTAAAGAGTTGCAAGGTGGGGATAGGTATATGGTAGAGACTGCCAGTGCCTCTCTCATCTTTCCAGAGCCTTTTCCTTCCCAACCTGAAGTTGGGTTGTCCTCTTCCATCTTCTTTTTCTTGAAGCTAGAAGTGAGGGGCACTTGAAGAAGCTAGACACACAAAGAAGACCTGAAACCTGATGAATCCAGAAAGGAACTGGTGAAAGCTCTCTTGTCTCTCACCAACCCTGGCCCACCCCTCACATAGAACAGAGCTTTCATCTCCACCAATAAGGAGAGAGTCCCATACCAAAGGGCCTTGGGACAGGGGTTACATATATAAGAACTATAATTTAGAATGCAAGGATCAAAGTGATGGGAAAATAGCCTACATTGATATAATAACATTTTATGATTTACAAAGTGTCTTTCTTCACAACTAGCCTAGGTGGTAAGCAGCACAGGTAATATTTTAATGATTTTACGGATGAAAAAAATGAAGCTGAGAGACTTTTCCCTATTCACATAACTAGCAAGTGGCCAACTAGGATTAAAACCCAAGTCTCCTCATTCAAAGGCTTGTCCTTGGTTACAAAGATGCAGAAACTTTATAAGAGAGGCACAAGTTGTTATGAGAGTTCAAAGGAGTAAGAGGATTATATCTTTTTCTTTGAGAATCAAAAGATTTCATGGAGATAGCCCCTAAGCTAGGCCTTGCAGGAGAGGAAGCACTTCAAAAAGAGATTGTGTGTGGTGTGTGTATGGTGTATATGTGTGTGTATGTGTGTTGGGGTTTAAGGAGAGCATACATTTGAGGCATAGGAAATGACATGAGCTCAAGAAATAGTAAATAGTCAAATTGGACTAAACCTTCAGGGATTTTGAACCTGGGGCCTTTGAACTCTTGGATTTATAAACTTAAAATATAATTTGTTTCCTTTGTAAATGTATATATTTAAAAATCTTATTCTGAGGGGTCCATAGACCTTCCCAAACTGCCAGCAGGTCCCAAGAACTGGAAAAGGTTAGAACCTTCCTGGGTTAGAGGAGAGGTTACAAATAGGAGAGCAGCAAGGTAAGAGTATGGTAAATTGAGGATTCTTGGAATGCTAAGCTTGGACCTTATTCAGTAGGTAGGATGGAAAACCCTGAAAATCTTTAGCAGAAAATGCCTGGGAAGATTACTCGGGTAGTGATGCTGAAGATGCATTGGGGACATTTTCCATGAGAGGTAGGGAAGTAGGTAGGAAATCATAGATATGGCCCGATGAGAAGAAATGAGGATCTACCTCCATTTGGGTGAAAGCAGTGGGATTGTAAAGGGGAGAATGAGTGCAGTATATATTGTAGAGATAGGATTAATGGAAAGTAATGGAAGGAATCCAAATCTTAGTGCAACTTCAAGGCTAAGCTCAGAACCTTCCTCTGCTTGCAATGGGGTTTTCCTTGACTGCTCCAGCCAAATAAATCCTTCCTTTCTCTTATCTTTTTTCGTACATATTGTCTACACCAGAGGTGCCAAATGCAGGATCAGCAAATTTCCAAGAACAGCTTGGAACAGATAAGGAAATGCTTTAATAAATTAATTAAAAATAACAGATAACATTAATTTTGAAAAATCAATATGCAGCCTGCATCTCTGCCATAGTATTTAATTTTGAGTTCTCTACCATCTGGAAGAGGGGTCAGGGCCAAGAGCCCGGACCCTTAAGATTTGGGGGAGGTCAGTCTGTCAATCAACAGGGACTCCTGTTACCCACTTCCCTCACCCAATACCTTGTACCTAAATGCTTGAGGCCTGTGGTATCAATATCAAATAGAAATTGGTCCCTAAAATTCACATATTGACATATTGAAAGAAAAAAAACCAAACATGAATTGACCTTATCTACATTGTATTTTGATTTGTTTTACTAAAGATTTCCCAATTACATTTTCATCTGCTTCAGGATGAATTCTTCAGTTTTTTTTTTTTTTTACCCCAAGCAACAAGTTTCATACCTCCAAAAAATCAAGGCAAGTCTCCAAGACTTGAAAAGAAGATGATGACTTGCCTTGGGAGAGGGAGTGTCCTCATCTGGGAATTCCCTAAACTAATTAAATCACTTATCCTTTCCCTGACCACTAGAGAATCATGAAGGCTATTTTAGTGGTAACAGGACAGGAATTCTGTCTTTTACTTTATGGGAACATTCATGTCATATCAACATGATGGAGTCCAGTTAAGAGAATTAAAGAGCTTGAGAGCAAGAGTTCCCAAACTGTATCTTTAGTCTAGGAGGAGTCTAAGAAGTTTGTTAAGGGGACAGGAAAAATGTCTGGCAAATAATTATATTATCCTATGGAAACAATTTTAAAATAGCAGGATTAGAGAAAAAATAAAAAGTTGTAGATTAGAGGGAGAATGGTAAAGGGGCCAGAGAAGATGAGGAAGGGAGCAAGCATTAGAGATCAACTTAGAAACTTGAGAGAAACAGTTAAAGGAATGATTCTTAATGAACAAAACAAAGGAGGTTCATATATGAAACCTTTTTTTCATACTAAATTGTAGAAAACTTCAGTTAGAACATCCTAGTGAAAGATGAGTTAATTAATCACTATAATAATCAGAAATCCAGTCAATGAAATTAAAACTTTTTCAAGTATTCTTAGGAAAACATATCACATTCTTATTAAATGTGCACATGAAGCTTTAATTATGTTTATATCTGTGAATTGGGATTCTCAGTCTTATTTTCAATTACCTTCAAAGCAAGAAATAAGCTAAGGTTTGAACATATTTATGTGTCTATCTCTTAAAAAAAACAACCCTCTACCGAGACTGAAACTGTTTTTTGTCACAAAAAAAGAATCAAGAATCTAATTTATTATACATTTGACAACTTTTTGATACTAAAATGTTATTATAAAAGCTTTGCATATGAAATATATAATATTTTATTTTTATCTGTATGTGAGTAGTAAACTCTAGGATGTATTTCCTTTCATATCATATAGAAAACAAAAGAAGAGTTATTGAAAATCAGGGGATTCAGGAACTGGAAAACCTTGGAAAACTCTGAATTAATGAGATCCTATGGATTGTAAGTGTAGTTTTTCATTCTAAGAATGTTTATCCTCATCTTCCTCTTATGAAGTATATCCCTGACAGGGAATTCCTTAATCAAAAAGTCAATCCACAGATAGTAATTATGTGTCTATTATGTGCCAGTTGCTGCACTAAGTACTGAGGATATGAGTACAAGGAATGAAACATTCCCTGGTTTTAATTAGCTTATATTTTAATGGATGAAGAAATAAGTATGTACACCAATAATTATGATAATTAAAAATAATAATATAGTATAAAGAAAGTAATAAATACAATATAATATAGGTAGTTTGGAAGGGAGAACATTAGTAGTTGGAGGTAATCAGAAAAAGCTTCCTATAAAAAATGGTGTTTGAGCTCCATCTTAAAAGAAGAGCTTTTCTTTGGGGTAGAGGTAAGGAAGTACATTCCAGGCCAATGCAAAGTGATGGAGATGGGAGATGGAATCTCATGTGTGAGGAGCAGAGGAAAGGCCAATTTGTCTGGAACTTGAAGTACACAGAGTCTGATGAAATGGAAGCAAAACTTGGGACCAGATTATTGAAGGACCTGTAAAAACTAAACAGAAGTTTATCTTTTATCCTAGAGATAATAGGAAATTACTCTGGTTTGTTGAATAGAGCAGTCATATGATCAGATCTTTGCTTTAAAGTTTTAAAAATTATTTTTTTACATTGATCTAAAAAAATTGAGTTCCAAATTCTCTCCCTCTAACACACTGCCTACCCTACAAACCAATGGGAAGGCAAACACTATGATGTCAATTATACATGAAGAATAATGTAAAACCTATTTCCATATTAATCATATTGCAAAAGAAAAGAAAGAAAAAGAAAGTTTAAAAAATTATACGTGTCTTCATTCAGACTCCATCAGTTCTCTCTCTGGAGATGGATAGCATTTTTCATCATGAGTCCTGAATAGTGTGAGATCATTGTATTGATAAGAGTAGCCAAGTTTTTCATAGTTGATCATTCTTACAATATTGCTGTTACTATGAACAATATTTCTGGTTCTGCTCACTTCACTTTGCATCAATTCATATAGGTTTTCCCAAGTTTTTTTAAACCATGCTAATCATCATTTTTAATGGCACAACAGTCTCCCATCACAATAAAACACCATGACTTGTTTAGCCATCCCCCAAATTTGACTCAGTTCCCTATATGTTTAAGAAATCAGGGCTTTATTGGAAAAACTTGCTATGAAGTTTCTTTTCCAATTTCCTTCTTTCCTTTTAATCACGATTGCACAAGTTTTGATTTCTGATTCTTTGCCACCACAAAAGGAGCTGCTGTAAATATTTTTTATACATATAGATCTCTTTCTTTTTCTTTTACTCTTTTTGGGATACAGACTTAGTATTGCAATCAAAAGATATGTACAATTTTAAAACCAATTGAGCATAGTTCCAAGTTGTTCCCCAGAATGGTTAAATCCATTCACAACTCCATCAACAGTGCATGTGTATCAGTTTTTCCATATCCCCTTCAACATTTCATATTTTCCTTTTCTATAATGGTAACCAATTTAATAGGTGTGAGGTAGTTCCTCAGAATTATGTGATTAAAAATAGCTTTGATTTCTTCTTTGTAAACTTGCCTGTTTATATCCTTTAACCATCTATCAATCAGGAAATGTCTACTATTTTTTTTATAAATGTGACTCAATTCCTTATATATTTGAGAAATAAGGACATTATCAGAGAAATTTGCTATAATTCTCCCCACCCCTCACCCCAGCTTCCTGCTTCTTTTTTATATTGCCTGCATTGGTTTTGTTTGGGTAAAACCTTTTCAATTTAATGCAATTAAATTTATACATTTTACTTCCCATGATCCTCTTTATCTCTTGTTTGATTATAAACTCTTCCCTTATCCATAGATTCATCAGTAAAATCATCTTATACACAGTCAAAATTTTCCATGTTCTCTTAATTTGCTTATGTCTAAATCACATACGCATTTTGATTTTATCTTGGTATATCATGTGAGATGTTGCTCTATTCCTAGTTTCTGCTAAACCGTTTTCTACTTTTTCTAGAAATTTTTGTCAGATAGTGAGTTCTTGCCCCTAAAGTTTGGATCTTTTGGTTTATCAAAAACTAAATTGCTATGATCATTTACTACTGTGTATTCTATACCTAATCTATTCCATCATTTGACCTTTCTTATTCTTAGTAAGTACCAGGTTATTTTGATATTCATCATTTTGCAATAAAGTTTGAAATCTGGTACTACTAGACTGCCTTGCTTCATTTTTTCATTGATTCCCTTAATATTCTTGACCTTTTGTTCTTTAGATGAATTTTGTTATTATTTTTTCTAGAAAAAGAATTCTTTGGTAATTTGATTAGTATGGCACTGAATAAGTAAATCAAATCTTTGTTTAAGGAAAATTATTTGGTTGCAAGGTGAAAGATGGATTGAAGGTAGGCATACCAATTATGTAAGCAATTATCTGAAAAAAAAGATATTAAGGGTTTGAAATAATATAATAACTATATGAGAAGATAGAAGATGGGAGATGCAAGAGATACTTTGAAGGTAGAAATGGCAAAGTTTGACACTTGCTTAGATTTGGGGGATATGGGAAAGGAAAGTGTTTGGGGGAAAATGCTAAAATAATGAGCCTGGATGATTAGAAAGGTGGTGGTGGCCTTCAAAAGAAACAGTGAAATTTGGAAGAGAAAAATGTTTAGAGGGAGAGGTAGTAAATTCAATGACGAACATGCAACGCCTCTGTGGCTTCCAGTTTGAAATGACCAATAGGAGGTTGGTAATCTGGGCCTGAAGATAAAGCCTGGGATTGGATATATTCATCTGGAAATCATCTTCATAGAAATGAAAATGACACCCATGGGATGTATGTGTGTATGTGTGTGAGAGAGACAGAGAAGAGGAAAAGAATAGAGGAAGAAGTGAAGAGGTCATAGGAGAGAATCTTATATGAGCCAGAAAAGTAGATTAAGAAGCAGCTATGAGCACCTGGCTGGTTAACAGTGTCAAAGGAAGCAGATAATCTAAGAAGTTTAAGGACTGAGAAAAGATCATCAGATTTGGCCATTAATAGATCATTGTTTGCTTCGCATCTCTATGTCTATTTGTATTTTTTCTTGTCTTCTCAAAAGATGAGGGAAGAGGAAGAGAAAGGGAGAGAATTTGGAACTGGAAAAAAAAAAGAAAATGAATCACAAAAAGAAAAAAATAGAACATTGGGTAACTTTGTAGAGAAAAGTTTCAATTGATTGATGAGACCTGAAGAGGAGAAGAAAGGAAATGGAAACATTGAATATAGGCACCTTTTTGATGACTGGAGATTGGATACAAAAGGGAGGAGAGATACATGATGATAATAAAGATATTTAGTGAGATGTCTCTATTGCTCTAAGAATGCCAAGAGATACTGCTTTAAAGAGGGATATTCCCAGGGCAGTTGCTGGTTCCCTGGAGAATTGTTGCCACCTGTAGGGAAATGGAAAGTCTTTTATTATATCAGCACAATATTTCTTTCTAATTGAAAACATTTTGGTCTTTGACATTATTTTTATTCTGCTACTGTTCAGTAGCTTTTCTGTATTTAGCAGAAAATTCTTCACCCTGGGGGATAATAACTGTCTTCTGGCTTATTGTTTAAGACCTGACAGTTCACATTTATGTCACCTTGCTGATTACTGAACCAAGAAACTGCCTTAACCATAACTCAAGAGAGCAGGTCAAACTATTTTAGTTTCTACAGCAAAAACCCATTAATTCAAGCTGATTTGTGTTCTTTTTTTGAGAGGAAGTGTGGTGTCATGTGGGAAAAAAGCACAAGGCTTGGTGTCAGGAGATGTACGTTTACAACCTGGTATTTACAGTCGCTAGTTGTGGGACCCTGGGCCAGGGATTTCGACTCTCTTAACCTTTGTTTCTTCATCTATAAAACTGATGCTAATACTTCCCTTGTCTACCTTGTGGGATTTTTGTAGGAAAAGCATTTTGGAAACCTTAAATTTCAATTGTTTCCAATTAAGATCTTACCACCATGAGAACATCAACTGAAAGAAAGTCTTTATTTGAGAGATGTTGGAAAGTATTAACATAAACTAAAGGGAATGGATGATTGTAGGTACTTTCAAATACTTTTAAAATAGCCATTTCAAGAAAAAAGTATTGATCACAAATCCAAAAGAATGCTAATACTAAATAGAGAACTAGTCAAAGGCAAGGAAAACTAGATTCAAATCCTCCTTCTAAACACATATTGGATGTATGACTCTGGGCAAGTCATTTATCTTCTTGCTTTTGCAAAAAACTAAGATTATAAATTGCAAAACAGCCTCAAATTTGCATCTGTGTAGTGAGTTTCTTCCTTGGGAGTTGCCCATACCAGGGAAATCTCGGGTTCAATTAAAATTATTAATAACTCCCAGCTTTTAAATGGGCCACCTAAAGATATTTCTGAGACATTGTTTGATGATTGAAGGAAATTATTTAATCAGGTCTCTTGCTATTGTACATTAAATTATTTTTAATTAAAACTTTGAGATTATGTAAAAATATGATGTGTGTGTATGTGTGTGCAAAGGAAGCGTCTAGGCACAAGAGTTTTATTGGTTGAAGAAACTCCCTTCATCAATAGGGATCTGCAATTAAAATCAGCAATGGGATGGGGGTGGAGTGGTTAAGTGACTTAGTGGATTAAGAGCCAGGCCTCGAGATGGAAGATCCTGGGTTCAAATATGACCTGAGATACTTCCTAGCTGAATGATGCTGGGCAAGTCACTTAATCCCCATTGGGCTAGGCAAGGGTTAAGGTAAGGGTTTTAAAAAAATCTTAGCTAGTAGCCTGGAACACTGAGAGGTTAACTTACTTGCCAAGGGCTATGCAGCCTTTATATGTCATTATGCAGCATTATGGACTTTGGCACTACCTGCTAAAGACCCTGAGACCTTCCCTCATAGCTTGCAGCTGAAATGCTCTATATGTGGGATCTCTCATTAGAATGGAAACTTCTTAAGACTATTTTATTTTGCCATTTGTGTTTCCAGTACAAGTGCTTTATAAATGTTTCATCAATTCATCCATCCATTCATTCATTCATATAACTAATGTAAGGTTTGAATTCAGGACTTCTCAACTCAGAAACCAATTCACCACACCATGCTTCCTCTCAGCAACCATCCCAACTCAACCAGGTCCAACCTGATTCCACAGCAGTAATTCCAATTAGCCTTACCTCCAATTACTCAAAATTCATGAGGTTGTATTCTGTTTAATAGGCTCCTTTGGTTTGAGGATTAAATAGTCAATTTTCTTCATCTGTATTCAGTCCATTATTGCACCTAGCTTTCTGAAAATGATACACGGAAGCACAATTATGTGCCTAATGTTACTATTCCCTTTTTCCAAGAATTCAGTAACACAAGCACCTGAATTTCCTTTATCCCTGAATCTTTTTTTTTTATGATTCCTATTCTTTTTTGCCAAAGAGGTAATAATATTTTATTCCCTCATTCCCTTTCAACCACCTCTTTGGCACCCTCCTTAACTTACTGCCCTTCTAGGAATCCCTCAAGTTATAGCTGGCAGAGCTACTGCTGATAATAATCAGGCAACAAAATGAACATTATAGAGAACCCAATTTAGGGAATCAATAATAGTTGGACTAGGTGTAGAAATAGAAAAAAGTATCCTCTTTATCTTATTACAGATACCTTGGGTGTGATATCAGACTGCTACAATATTATTCCTTTTTCCTACTTTTGAAAAATGATCATAGGAAGTTCAGGAAACCAACCATAGGATTAAATCAATGGTGAGATTTCAAAGAGAAGGGGGTCATTTTGTCAATATTTGGCACCAGGGCACCTTTAAAGTAGGTGTGTTTTCTTTTGTTATTTCAAGTTTCTTTAACGTATCTATGTGAGATTTATTTTAAGAAATTTTTACTTATAGGCATCCAAATTTACTCAATAGTTAAGGTGGCTTCAAATTACAGTCATTGCTTTATTGATTTGAAAGAGGAGGGGAACCAGACATATGTTTTTAGTTTGGGGAACTCCCAGTGAGAAAACTCCTTCTACCAATACAGATCAGCAACTGCTGCAATCAATATACTTAGAGTGGGGGACTAAGACGTTTAAGTGACTAGTTTAGAGTCAGAATCAGTATGTTTGAGAAAGCAAGAATTTGAACTCTGTGGCTGGATCTCTATTCTCTAATCTATGTTGTACAGTCTTTAATTAAACCTCAATTAATAAGGAGGATCTCTTCAATATGTTCTTTCATTGTCAGAAACTTTGTTCCTAAGTGTGAAAATAATAATAACAGGTACAGAGCATCATATATTTAGAACTATAAGGGACATGCGATCATGTAGTTCAATATTTCTATTTCACAGATAGGGAAAATTAGTCTCAGAAATGACAAAAATATGACATATTTCTGTGTAAAACTCTACATTATAGTAGAATTAAGGAAGCAAGACAGACAAATATTAGAGAATTTAAGAAAAGTTAAGTTATAAATCTCCCAGAATATTGAATTCACTCTCAATGTAGCTAAAAGATGAAAATATATGTATTGTAGTCAATTGTAGTTTTTCTGCATATGAGCCAAAATATCCAGGTAGCAATCCCAAGTTGCACCTTTCCTTCTTAAAGAGGATGAGACTGTAAAGGGTCCTCAGATGGCCCCAAGCTCTGGCCCTGCCCTGCCCACCAAAGTCTTATACTTGATTCAAGGCTATCATTCTTCTTTTTCACAAATTGTATGGCAATGTAGTTTCAAGAATGGGGTAGAAAATGAATAAGCAGCTGGGAGCACCCTTCACCCTCTGATCATAGGGGCAGGAGTCCTTTCCCAGCTTCCTCACCTCCCCCCCACTGTTAGTGCTTTCCCTCTGAAAACACTAATATAGGCACAGCACATATACCATGTATGCACAATGCTTCCATGCTGTCTCCTCCATTAGATGGGAGCTCCCTGAGGGCATGGAGTATGTTTTTGCTTTTACAGTATCCTTGGCACAAGGATAGAGTAAGTATTCAATAAATATTTGTTGACTAATCTACTAACAGGAAGAAATAATACTCTTGCTGCCAGGACAAGTGGAGCAGCAGTACACAGTTCTGACAGAGTGGGGGACAGATAAACCAATGCAGGAAAGAGACACAAAACTGTATCTGAAATCAGTTTTCCTGTGGATGTCAATTATAGAGATTCTCTTAGCTAGACCTCAGAGGTCATCTCATTAGACACATTTCTGAGCAGGATAAGGAAGGGGTCAGTTGGCCACCATTCAAAGACCTCCAATTATGGAAAAAACTATTAATCCTCCCAAATGGTCCATTCTACTTTTGGATCTCTGACTCTAATAGGAAGTTTTCCTCCTGTTGAGACAAACACTACCCCTTTTGGAACTAATGAGTTCTGTTCTATCAGAACCAGCAGAAGAAAGTTCATAATTCTTCAGTATGACATCCCTTTCCATGTCAGAAGATAGTTTTTGTGACCCTCTGTGTCTTCTCTATACTAAACATTCCCAGATCATTTAACCAATCTTTATATGGCATGGTTTTTAATATGCACTTCTCTGATTCTGATTTCACTTTTCTTGATTTGCCCTTTACAAAAATGTAACTCTACCCTCCCCCCCAAAAAAACTGTATACAGTTCTCCAGATGAAATTTGACTCAGAAAGGAAAAAGTAAACAAGTATTTATAAGGACCTACTATGTGCCAGGCACTGTATTGAGCATTGTTCCAAATATTACCTCATTTTATCATCTCTGCAATCCTGTGGAGTCAAAGTTATTATTATTTCATTTTACAGTTGATGAAACTGAGTCAGGCAGCATTTAAGTGACTTGCTCAGGGTCAAACAGCTACTAAGTGTCTAAGGCTGGATTTGAACTTGTGTTTTGGGGTCCTGGCCAAGTGTTCTGCCCATTTTGCAACCTACCTGCCTGTCTGTTGAGAACAGAAAGTTTATCCTTTTCTTCTCTATGTGCACTCACTTTAATGCAATATAAGATCATATTATTTGATTTGGCTTTCATGTCATGCTGATGATTCCTGTTGAATTTGTTTCCTACTAAAAATCTCTCAGTTCTTTTCACTTGTGTGCTCCAATTTATATTAGTTCAATTTTTTTAAAACAAGCATGGTATTTTATGTTCACTTTTATTAAATTTCTTCTTGTGATTTTCAGTCTACTCTTCTAGTTTGGCAAGGCTTTTGGGGATCCTAATTCTGCCATTCATTTTTTCCCTGTCCCTTCTAGCTAAAAAGGATTGGCTCTAGAGTAAAAGGACCTGAGTTTCAATCTACTTCTAAGCTTTGTCACCTTCGATACCTTGGGCAAGTCACTTATTCTCCTCAGTTATTTTACCTATAAAATAAAGAGGTTGGACTAGATTGCCTCTGATAGCCCTTCCAGCTCCAGGTCTATGATATTATGAACCATTTTCCTTCTCCATGATCTGTATTCTCATTTAAAATGGAGATAATCATAATCCTGCAAACCTTTAAACTCAAAGTCAAAACTTATAAAATGTAATAAATATTTTATCTATTTCTTCATATAAGCCCATTGATACTTATACCCCAAAAGGCAGCCTAAGGGCTCAGCAGAAACAAGTGCTGAAATTCTCATCAGATACCTTTCCCAACCCCACGACAGCCCTTATTGTACAGTTCCCATCAGCACCATTCTCTCCCAACATTATCTTACTACACACATAATTCATCCCTGCACCACTTTGATCTTTGGAACCACTAAACCCTTCCCAATAGTCACTGGTCAAGCACACAGGCAGTCACAACACTAGGAGAAGCAGGGAGTCACCAATTAAAATTCTTCAGACTTTATATAGTGAGTCAGTGTACCTTACAATCTGCCAAGTTTTTGCTCCTGAAGAACCTCTAACCATCTGCCATGCCATAATGTCCTCAACTACTGGGTCATTGCCATTTCACTTGTTATTATATCATGAGGACTCAAACTCCCAGGCTGTGCCATTTACTCTGCGTCTCAATTGAAGGTCTTCTGGGTCTTTCCATCTGCCCTGCAGCTGATTCCTCCCATATGTGTTGTCTTGCCTAATTAAAATTTGAAATTCTTGAGAGCAGGAACTCTGCTTTTCTCTGTATCAGCAGAGCTTAGGACAGTGCTTAGCACATAATAAAAGTTTACTTAACTTTCCCCAATTTTATCTCATTTTATCCCATCCTAATGTTTAACATGTTGAATAAAATTGGATTAAATTTTACACTACCAGAGTTCCCTTCATGTTGAGAGCTAACAACTATTTAACATTATCTGGGTCTGGTCTTCAACCAGTTCTGAACCCACCCAATTGTTATCAACTAGCACACCCCTTTGGACAACACCTATAAGTATATTCTAAAATATAGAATATTCTACTTATAATTCTATTATCTCTTTACAATTCATAATAGAGAATCATCATGAAACTAGAAGGGAAACTAGAAGGACTTGAAAGGCTACGAAATCAAACTCCTTCATTTTATAGATAAGGAAACTGAGGACTAGACAATTTGACTGACTTGACCCAGGTCACATAGGTAGAAATCCAGAGCCAACAAGTCTTCTCCCTGGGTTGAGAAAGACTTTTGCCACATGCCTTATTGATATCCAAGTATATTGTGTAAATGACATTATCCTGACCAAAAATTAAAAAAAAAAAGGAAATGATGTTAGTTTCTTCATTTAGTTTGCTCAGATGTTAGATGTTGTTCAGTCATTTCAGTTTATAACTTTTCATGTCCTTGTTTGGGGTTTTATTGGCCGAGATATTGGAGTGGTTTGCCATTTCCTTCTCCAGTAAGGCAAACAGGGTGAAGTGACTTGTCCAGGGTCACAAGGCTAGAAAGTGTCTGAGGCTATATTTGAGTCCATATCTTCCTGACTCAAGACCAGCATTCTGTCTACCGAGTCACCTAACTGCTTCTTACTGGAAGGTAGCATTACCTATTATTATTATTCAGTATCACACTAAGTAAGTCCCAAGGCTCCATGCAATCCAGTCCTGGATTTGTAGTATTTACTTGTGTATATCACCCTACAATTTACAAAGTACCTTCCTCACAGAAGTCCTGGGAGGTGAGCATTACTGCTTTTCTCTTTCTCATTTTATGGATAAGGAGATCAAGCCTCAGAGGGACTAAAGAACTTGTCAGCAATCAATATCCCAGTAAATTGCAGAACTGGGAGTTGAACTCAGGCATTCCCTTTATAACTCTAGCCTTCTTTTTACTAATTCTCACTACAGTTGACTCAGGGTATAATCCCCTGCCTGAAAGGGTGTTTTTGCACATAAGAGGTGTTTTGTGAAATAAAATTGAAGTTTCTGAATCTTGCAACTTCCTCCTTGGTAAGGAGGATCCCTCAGAGTCGTTTGTTTTTTCTCCCTAAGTAGTGAATAGTAGGAACACATGTGAACCCAAGCAAACATCTAAAACAGGCAACAAATGCTTATTTGTGTCAACTTCCATGCCAAGTGAAGAAGTTATCATTTTTTTTTGAAGATGAAGAGTAGAAACCTTACTCAGTGTGTTGCTAATGTTGCTTTCTCCCTTTTCCTTGCATTGTGACTAACTGGAGGGAAAGATCTTTGGCAGGTCCTGCAAGAACCTGAGGGAGGTATGTGGAAGTACTTGATATCTGGACTGTGTGGGTAGTTTTTGCTTGTATCCCCTGAGGCTGTTACTGGCCTTGTTTCCCTAAAGATAGGAAGTTTCCAAAGGTTTGCTTGGAGATGCCATTTGAGGAATATGTGCAAGGGATTACGATCTGCCAATCAGTTTGAGTGCCTTGTACATAGTTTCAGTCCTAGTCAACTCTTTGTGATTCTATTTGGGATTTTCTTGGCAAAGATACTGGAGTGGTTTGCATTTCTTTCTCTAGCTCATTTAACAAATGAGGAAACTGAGGCAAACAGGGTGTGTGGGACTGGCCCAGCCTCTAAGTGTCTGAGACCAGATGTGAACTCAGGAATGTGAGTCTTCCAGACTCCAGGTCTGGCACTGTATCCACTGTGCCACCTAGATGCCCATAGTAGGTGCTTAGTACTTGCTAATTACTTGAGGGAGACCACATTAAAAGGTTTAAGAAGGGAAGTATCATTCCTGGGGGGAGGGAGGGATGAATGCTATTATCAAGCTAGTGATCAATAAACCAAAGATCAAAGTTAATAGTTGCCAAATATACAAAGTTGAAAGTAAAAATAGCTCTCCATTAGAGTCTAGTTGGGGAAAACAGCAAGTGCATATATGTAGATAATGAAGGATAAGTGATTTGGGAGGGGAAGGCACAAGCAGCAATGGGAATCAATAAAGCTCTTTGGAAGATGTTGGTTCTTGAACTGAGCTCTGAAGGAAACTAGGGATTCTGAGAGAGGGCAGTGAAGAAGGAGTACATTCTAGGCATAGGGGACAATCTTTAATATAAAGCAAAATGGAACATGGAATACCAAATAAGAAGAATCACAAGATAACCAACTGACAGAATGGAATTACTTACTATCTCTCCTAGATCTGTGCCATTCAGAAATTTTATCATCATGCCATCTCTGCTATCCAGTTTTTCAACAACCCAAGAGTACCCAACAATATGATTATACATGGACCTCAGGACCACCATGTCGTCCACAAGTGTGTATCATGAGACAATTGGCAAGTAATAGGCTGAAATCCAAGCATGCACCGGAAAGGAGATGTGGTTCATTTGTAAAAATAATGTGGGTCTGGCATTTTTACCTGTTTATTTCAATTCATTTGGATTTGGCAAATATTTATCACCTACAAATGTGCTAAGAAGTAGTATTAGTAGTAGGGTTAATTTACTACAAAGGGCTCTAAATGTCAAACAAAGCAGTTCATGTTTCCTCTTGGAGATAACAGGGAAGAATGGAGTTTCTGGAATTGGAAGTGACATTGTCAGATCTTTCACAAAGAGGACAATCCAGTTGGACTAAATGAAAATGAGTGAGACAGCTGGCCACATCTGGGAAGAGACTCTGGAGATTCAATTAATAAGTTAATGAAGATCAGGAGGAAAAAAGCTGTAAAACATTGATCTTGTTGCAAAGTACTTCCCATCCCATTATCAAAAAATTTCCCTCTTTGTATGGGAGTATGTTTAGTGATTTTGATATATTGGTTAAAGGAAATGAAACATTATGCCACTTCCTATCTGTAAAATGTTTTTAATACAACATAGGCAGAAATTTCCTTTAACATTACTTGATGGGTGGAGAGCTATGTGACCAGTGTTTACATAGTGATTGATGCTAAAATAGTGCCTTCACTGTTGATTTTGGGGGTGTTTTATCACCATCACCCTATAGAAGCATAGGAAATATACTAGGGAAAGTTAGATTTAGAGTCAGGAGATGAACAGAAAGTCCCATCATGTCGCTTACTAGTTGTGTGAAGTAGGGAAAGTCATTTGCCCTCTCAGCCTGTATTTCCTTGTCTTAAAGCAAGAATAATAATAATAATCACATAATTTACCTCAATAGGGTTATTATGAAAGTTAGGCTGGGTAATATATCTAACACATTGAAGGAAAGCCTTAAATAAACACAAGGAGAGTGACTACTGAAAGCATGACTCATTGTTTGAAAAAATGCATGAAGGCAGAAGTTGATGCTGTAAGTTTGAGAAATAGGCAGTAGTTCTTTTGTTGTTGTTGCTGAAATGTAGAGTTCCAAAGAATTGTAGCAGGAAATAAGGCCTAAAAGTAAGCTGGGACCAGATTGTGTAAGGGGTTAAATGCCTCAAATTAAGGAGTTTAGATTTTATTGCATTGGCAATGGTAAGACAATAAAGGATTTTTGGCATGGTAAATATGTGAGTAGACCTATGTCTTAGGAATTTTTGCATACCTCTCATTGTTGGAAAGTTTTTCATTATATCAAATGAAAATCTGTCCCTCTATAATTTCACAGAATCATGGAATCTCAGAGTTAAAATGGCACTCAGAAGTCATCTGGTTGAACCTATACCTGAGCCAAAATCCTTTCTTCAGCATCTCTGACAAATAGGCATCCAACCTTTACTTGACAATCTCTAGTAAGGGGGAGCGCAATATCTCTATTTTTTAAAAACTCTTACTTTCCATCTTTGAATCAATACTGTATACTGGTTGCAAGGGAGAAGAGCAGTAAGGGCTGGGCAAAGGCTGTTAAGTAATTTTCCCAGGATCATACAACTAGGTAGTGTCTGAGGTCAAATTTTAACTCAGGACCTCCCAACTTAAAGCCTGGCTCTCAATCCACTGAGTCACCCAGCTACTCCCAGTTCCAGTATCTGGACATGACGGAGTCCATTCTACCTTAGAATAACTTTGTTAGAAGTAATCGTTCCATAATTATTATCATTATTTATAGAATAAGGCTCCTTCTTTAGGGACTTATTTTTCTGCTCTCCTTGCCCTCTACAACCAAGCAGAACTAGTCCAATCCACTTCCCAGGACAGTCCTTTTTAAACTTGAACACATGCAAGTTTCGAGTCTTTTCTTCCCCAGTCTAACCACACTCTGTGTACCTAGAATTGATCCTTACATGTCATGCATGGGCTTAAAGTCTTTCATGATCCTGCTGATGCTCTGAATGCTCTTGTTTCAATCTTCTTAAAATGCAGCTCCCAGACCTGAATAAAATCATAATTCTTATTCTTTTTTACATTATTCCAGAAATCTGGTTCTCATTCTTAAAAAACAACATTTCTGGACTTCAGTTTTCAAATCTACATTTTTCCTACTGAAGCCACTGGTCATACTTGGCAACAGTTATGATAACTTTACCTATGTCCTGAAGGTTTCCAATGTCATGCTCAAGATTTCATAATCCTTGGCAATGTATTCATGCTTCCTTCTGAAGCTTCAATTCTGCCCATGTGAATAACCAGAGGAGCAGAGTAATCATTATCAGATTTGGCAAGTCTTGGATGGTTCTCTGGTCACACCCTAGGTACCTGTTCCAGGAAAAAGCCCTCTTGAGGATTGTCAGATTGACAAAGAGTTGCTTTCCCCCAGCAGGTAGTCACCTGCCTTCCTCACTTATCTCTTGTTGCTCTGGATCATTCCACACTTGACAATACTCATGCATCTAATTTTTCAGTCCTTGCAGAATAAGTAGCTATTTCTTCCTCAGAATATATAGTTCTATCCTCTGATGGAATATCTTTATATCTGTTATTTAGAGCTAAGTGTTGAATGATTCTTCTTTTTTTCCCCTTTCCTGGTTATTTGATGCCATTTACCAATCTCTTAATGTTTCTCAAGATTCCCTTTTCCTCCTCCATGTCATATGTTAGTTCATACTAAACTTGCAATACATTAAAACAACAGAGAGAACTGTTTTTGAGGTGCAAAACTGGGATGTGTTGATAAGAAGCTCCCAAGAAGCATTGCAGCAAATGATCCACTTTTATAGATTCATATGGGGACAAATAAAACCACCAGAAGGAATCTAAAAACCAACTCCTATGAATTATTAAGTCCCAAGTAAAAACAAGAAACAAAATACTATATATCTTGACCCAAAGGAGGCATCTTCTTTACAACTGATGATTGAAGATAAGAAAATGAACTGCCAAGTAAAAAATGGTGCCTGGAAATGGGTTAAGTACATGACTTAATATATAGGAATAATGAATGATAAGACAGAACTGTCAAGAGCTGCCAAAAACATGTTTGCACAAAGTTTCACAAATTGCATTGAAGGATTTCATTGGAGTGGAAAAGAGGAGGAAAAAGCTGTTCACATTAGCTTAACAAGTCTAACGCCATAAAGCAGATGTAACACAGAAAGGGCTAAATAGAGGACTGATAAATAGATAGATTGATAAATAGAATTTATTACATACTTGCTAATTTCCAGGCACTGAGCTAAGCACGGGGTATACATATATGAACAAGCAAGGCAGTCCTTGTCCTTAAGGAGCTTACATTCTAATGGAGTTCTAGAAACCTGGGCTGGTGGCAGTTGGAGGGCATCGAGAGACAAGATGGCAGGTAAAGAAAAAGGGGAGGAGTTCAGAGTCAGAGAGTCTAGTGAGGAGAAGAGTGTCTCAGAGTGGAAGTTTCTCTAGGGTTTTGTCAGCATGGAGAAGGAAGAAAAAGAGGACCAACAATGCATTGGAAACAATGTCCATGAAGTTTGTAATAAAACCCCTGGTGTCAGATGCCTATATGTGAAATCACAAAATATGAATAATAAATAGAGTGAATTAGAGATCCTAATGCAATTTGACCATAAAGTCATCAGAGGCCTTAGAGGGATGGGACTCATGTTTCCAGAATGACTCCAGAAGGATATTTTATATTGCGATGGAGCACAATAAATAAAACAAGAGTTAGGGTTGAAGGGTAGGTTAAAATATATGTTAATGTATGTTTAAAAATGTATGATAAATATATGTATGTTAAATATGTTTAAAATATGTATTAAGAATGTATACATTTATGAGAAATCAAGGCACCTGAGAGGAGAAACATGGTGGTGAGGATCTGAGTGAGAATCAATGAAAGTAGAAATAGGAGTGATACTCTAGGTGTATATTATATGTTACCTGGGCAAATGTAATGACTGGATGAAAAGCTGGTGAAACATTACAAATTGCATATGGAGGCATGGTATTATATTGGTGGCAGAATTTAACTGTCTGGGATGTTGACTAGTGCTTTCTCTCTGCCAAAAAAACAACAACTCATAATATCATGATGTCTTAATTATTTTCATTCTTTGAATTAAAATTCATAAATTCATAAAACAAAATAAATTACTTTATTCTTCAAAATGGAGGAAATAAAAATGGAAACTATTTGGATACATAGTTATGACAAAGAGGGACAATTTGCTGATGTAGAAACACCTAGAACTTTGAGGGCAAGTGACCACCTCATCATAGAGTACATAATGGAGACAAGAGGAGAGCAACATATAGAGTGACAGATTTCTCAATAATTTCTCAGAAAAAGGATAGGCAAGAGGATTCCTGAAAGTAGTCCACGAGGGCTGGAAGATTCTCAAGATTGAAATTCTGCAGACATAATCACAAATTATTCTGATGAGAAGGAAAAGAGGAGAGCAACTTAGAAAAAAAAAAGATAAGGATACAAATGGAATTCACTGACAAATTCAAATCTTTACAGAAGATGGAAGCCAGGGCAAATGATTGAGAAGGAATACAAAAAGTAGCACAGTTATGTAAGAACTATGTCAAGAAATATAAAACTAGGTCTGACCATAAATGCTAAGTTCAGGAAAGAAATAATTTTTAAAAAATCTGCATTGGAGGCAAAGGAACAAAGAAGAGCTACAGCTATTGTTCATTGGAGATAGGATTAATATAATTGATAACAATGAGAAGATTAAGTTATTAAGTTCTGTTTTTGGTGGGTCTGTCAGTTGTGGAGAGTACCCAAAACAGAAATTCTTTCTTTCCATGATGATTAGTAACCCATTTCATCTATACCTTTACACTAGTTAACTCTTACACCTGGAATATACTCCCTCATCTTGTTCCTCTTAATGTTGTCTTTCATTCCATTGATCCTGACTGCCTCATATTTTTATTCTATTTTTCCTTACGAGGAGATTGATCTTCAAATTAGGCACGATAGATTGAAAATAATGTTCTAGGTAGAGGAAACTCAATATAAGTGAGAAGTTAACATCTGGCTGCCCTCCATGAATTCAAATCATCAGGTCCAGAAGAACTCTATTTTAAAATACTGAAGAACTGACAAAGTTGATTGTTAAACTGCTGTCAGTGGTCTTTGCAAAATCTTAGAGAATGGGAGAAGTGCCATAGGAATGGAGTAGGTAAAATCCCCTAATTTTTTTAAAAAGGGAAGAGTCAGCACACTTTATATATGGACCAATGATTCTAATTTTGATGCCTAACTAAATTTGAAAATGAATTATTAAAGCAACCATTTGTGAGTACTTAGAGAACCATGGATCATCAATATCTAACCTATTGCCAAGGGAAAAGTTCTTGCTCAACAAATAGCTCCTTCCTATGCAAGAGCATCCTCCTTTCTATTACTTAGCACCAGCCACAATCTGATTATTTCATGTCATTTTTTGATAATGTGACTGGATTGGTGCATCAAGGAAATGTTAAGGATATAGTTTCTCTTGCTTGTAGATATTAGCAAGCCTAGTTTAGGTGACCATTGATTTAGATATATTAATAAGTCAATAAGCATTGATTAAAAAAAACCCCTACTATGTGGCATGCACTGTGCTGGACACTGCATTCTTCTCACATATGTTCTAGGTATGAGAGAGATTCAAATTATGGGTTAATATCAACTTAAAAGGAAGTCTAAAGTGAAGGATTTTAGTCATTAATGGACTATTACTAATTTAGAAGGCAGTTTCTAGTCTAGTCTCTCAGAGATCTCTCTTTGGTCTTGTCTTCAGCATTTTTTTTTTGGTAATTTGAATGAAATTTATAAATAGGTTGCTGTCAAATTCTCAGATGCCATAAAGATTGTAAAGCTTGCTAACAAGGTGAATGCCATACCTGCATCTAAAAATATCTCAACAGGCCAAAATGATGGACCAAATCAAGTAATATGAAATGTAATGGAATAAATGTAGAGTATTGTACTTGGCCTTGAAAATCAATTTCAGAAATACAGGAGAGGCATAGCTACAAAAAGGCTGACTGGTTTCAGTTTATGAGGCTGATTATGAGTCAACAATGTGACATGGCCACAGGGGTGTGCTGAAACCAGTTTCAGAGGCTCCCAAGGGCCAATTGTTAAATTTTCAGTGTAAACATTTATACCTCAGAAATAGGCAAATACCAAGGCTGTAAATACAACAAATAAGTATTGTTTTATTTATTGTCTCAGGGAAAGAGGAGTTGGAGGAAGGGAATAAACATTACATAATACCTACTCCGTGTCAGGTACTGTGCTGAGTACCTTTACAAATATGATCTCATATGATCCTCACAACAGCTGTTATTATCTCCATTTTATAGTCGAGGAAACTGAAGCAAATAGCGGGTAAGTGACTTGACCCAGTCACATAACTAGTAAGGGTCTGAAACTGGATTTGAACTTGGGTCTTCCAGACCACAGACCCAGCACTTCAACTGGTGGAACCCCTAGCTGCCTTAAACTTAAGAAAGCAGTGGAGGAAATGTTAATAATGCAGATTAATTGAAAAAAAAAATGTGTCCTGTATTCATGTTTTTCTTTTCTTTTCAGGGAGCTGGTTGTTAAACATTTACCAGTACATCACTGGACACAGAACTCAAAAAACCTATTTTCCCAGACTATATTAAGTAAGACATAGGATCCAGAGTAAAAGAGGTTAACAGTTCTAACCTTAGCATCAAGAAGACTCCGATTCTAGGTCTATATCTGAAACAAGTCCATCCAGGTCAGGTCATATCTGGAGAAAGACATTTACAAACTACAGAATGTCTAGAAGATGATAATGGGAATGATGGTATTAGAAAATATGATTTCTGAGGAATAGTTGAAGGAACTAAAATGTTTCATCTGGAGAAGAGAAGGCTTAGAGGAGAAATAATATCCCTCTTTCAGGATCTGAATAATTTTCTTCTAGAATGGGTTTTATACTAGTTTCTTTTCATTCTAGTGCATGAGACTTGGAACAGGAGGAGAAAGCTGCAGTAAAATATACAGGCTTAATGTAAGAGAAACAATCTAAACAATCAGAGATGGAATAGAATAGACTGCCTAGGCTAGGAGGGGATTCCTTTTCTAAACAAATACAATCAGTGGTTGTTAACCTCCTATTAAGAGGATCAATGGCATTACTGGGTGATATCTTGACTTGTGCTTGAATTGGATCTAAGTGAGGCAGAGTTACACAAAGTCATCAGCCTCACTCTCTCTTCCAGGGTCATCCAAGTCTAGTGGCAATAAAAAACAAGTCAAAATGACTGTCAATGGCCCAGGATTCATTGGGTGACCTTGGCATCTTTGATGTCTAACCAAGATCAAAGCACTCCACAATGCTTGCTTCTACCACCTTCATGACCTGTTGGAACAAATTGTTTTTGTCCACCCATTCATTCCATTCATTCCATGTCTTCATATGCTTGGGGTAGATTTCTCCCTAATTCACCAATGAGTTAATCTGGTTTAGCCTGCCTTCCATGATGCTTTTCCTAAGATGGGGCTGCTCTTGGAGCCAAAGGTGAGGGGTTGGGTGAAAGGTGGACACTAAAGGGAGGTGAGCAGCCCTGAAGAGGGCTTGGCAAGCCCTCACAACAGAGGTGTAAGTTCTTCCTGAACACCTAAAAGGAGGTAAAAAAGTTGGAAAGGGGGGAGGGTGAAGAGAACCAGGGAGTACCTGGAATGGGGGCAGCTTGTTCATGGGATTGAAAGCAGGCAGAGCAGCAGATGCAAAGTGGAGTGAGCTTTGGTAGGCTTTGGTAGAAGTTTGCTACTCCAAAGGAAAGCTTTGGTAGGAATTTGGAACTCCATCATCAAGCCCTTCAATCAAGGCTCGAGTTATCAGCCTGTTGGTGAGTTTAGAAGGGATGAACTTATCCTGGGAAGGACATCTTGTTCTATCAAATTGAAACCAGGCAGAGAAGCAGATGTGAAGTGGGGATATAAAATCCTCCTCATTGGTCATCTTCAATCAGAGGCTAGGTCCTTACAATTTAGGAAATGTTGTTAAAATGATTCTTGGTCAAGGATGGGTTGGATTTATATCCTCTGAGATAGTTTCCAGCCTTTAGATTCTGTGATAGGGTAAGATATACCCCTTTCATCTGTTTTTTTTTTTACATGAATGATTATCTAGCTATGATTTTTCTATCCCTCACAGCTGAGTAGATGCTATTTCTTCAACCTGAGTGTATTTCTTTATATTGTGCTATCTTTAATTTCCCTACCTATATTCAGTCCATTGTCCTCTTCTGTTGAATCTATTCTGTTCTGATCTTTTACAGATCCTGATTCTGCCATTTTGCTATTCCTCCTAGATCTGTGTTATTCAGAAATTTTATAATCATGCCATTCATGCTATCTGGTTGTCCAACAAGTTTCAAATCCACCAAACATTACGATCATGCAGGCTGCCATGTTGCCCACAAAGGTAGCATAAGACAATTGTCAAATGATAGGCTGAAATTCAGGCACACTGTCTCTAGGAAAATCCCTGGTATACCAGGACTGTCAGAAAGCAGTTCATTTGTGAAAATAATGTGGTCCTGGTACTTTTGCCTATTTCAATTCAGTTGGATTCAACAATATTTATCACCTAAAATGTGCTAAATATTGAGAATTGTTTTTCATTCCCTATGTAGTATTAGTAGCATATCACCTTGATTTTTCTTGCTATGTCACCTTAAGTGCATTCAATGTGTTTTTTTAATTCTGTTTCACAAAATTCATTGTTATTATACATATATCTCATCCAATTATATACCTCAGTAAAAGAGTAAAGATCATGGTGGGAACCAGTGGGTAAGTTATTTTAATTGAAGAATTAAGTCTATTTCTATTGTGTGGAAATAATTTAGTAGACTATCTTCTGCTTAGGAATGAGATTGGGATAGAAGCCCTCATTTTCCTTATGTATAAATGAGATGGTTCTGTTCTCCCCCTCTTCCACCTACTCTTCAATGGGATCCACTAGAAAGTTTTAAAGTAAAAAGAACCAAACTACTTCTTTGTTACTTTGCACCAACACATCTGGATTCTTTTGGCATCTTGATAAGGGATATCAGCAAGTGGGCAAGGGCTGGACTGATCAGAAATTTTACTTGGATCCTCCAAAACCTTTAGTGAGAAATGACACATGATTCTATAGTGGCCTTAGGATCTGTGACCTCAGGAATCCACGAAAATCAAAGAATATTTGATTTATCTTTTGAGGTCAGATTTACATCTGGATTTGGGGGCATTGTGGGACATATACCTTGTCCACTGTGGAAGGATACATGGCTAAAGTGCTAGATCCTTGTGATGTATCCATGCAATGGGGAGAAGTCTAGTAAGCCAGTCTGTCTGGCCATATATCCTGCATCACCCACATTCCAGGTCTATGAAAATGAATAAGTTATTTAATATCTCTTAGACTCAGTTTCCTCCTGTGGAAAAATAATGAGGATAATAGTACTTATATGATTCGTTTCACAAGATGGTCATGAGCATCTTGAAGAAGCATAAGCTTCTTCAAGTATTATATGAATGTGTGTGATTATTAATTACATCAGGATTGACAGAAATCATGGAAAAGAATGATGGCTGTTCTGAAAATATTCTCTTTTAGATTGAATTAATCCCCAATTAAATGTCTTTTTCTACTCCAATCCATCCTCTACTCTTCTGTCAAAGAGTTCTTCCTAAAGTTTGGCAATATCACACCCAAGGCACATACTCAGGAAACCCCAGTGGCTCTTATCACCTGCAGTATCAAAAATAAAATCCTCTATTTGATATCAACTCCACCTATACCTTTCCAGTCTTCTTTCACTACAATCCAGTGACATTGACCTCCTCACCATTTCTTTTACATGACATGCCATCTTTTATCTTTGTGCCTTTTTACTGGAGGATTCCATAGATGTAGTAATACTTTTCCTCCTCATATTTGCCTCCTGGCTTTCCTGGAATTTTTCATTTTCCAGACAAATTTCACCTTCTTTAGGAAGCTTTTTTCTGACCCCCCCTACTCCTAATTCTAGGACCTTTTTCTCTTGATCATTTCCTATTTAACTTGTTTATATTTTATTTGTACATTATATGTTCTGTCCTTCATTAGAAATATGTCTTTTAACTGAGTAAATATGTATTGATTGAGTATTGTCTTAAGTCAGACAGGTGAGACTGGTTCTGTATTCATGCCTGTTTCTATTGAGTGTGGGATTACAATGAGATAAACAAGTATTTGCTCTATCAGATATCTAGAATATCGGTATATAGTACTTAGCAAAGAATGCTGGACTGCAAAATAAGAAACCTGAATTCTAGTCTCAGTTTTGTCAAGTTCTTGCCACATGCCCTTAAATAAGTTCCTTTGACTCCTTGGCCCTCATTTTCCTTATCTATAAATGACAGGGTTGGATTAGATCTGTTCTCCCTCCTTTCCTAAATCCTTTACTACTAGAAAGTATTAAGAAAAAAATCAAACTATTTCTTTGTTACTTTGCACCAGCACATCTGCACTTTTTTGGCCTCATGACAAAATATCAGCAAGTGGGCGAGGGCTGAGCTGAACAGAAATTATTGCTTGGTTTCTCCAAAATCTTTTGATTCTCCAGTGGCCTAGAGACGCATGGCCTCAGGAATAGAATAAAAACAAAGAACATTTGATTTATCTTTGATGAGGCTGTCTTGGAATACGGAAAAGCATTATTTCCAGAAGCCAAGACTTTAGATCAATTTGAGAAAATCTTGCTGTCGTGCCCAAAGTTATTATTTCGTAAACAAAAACCTGTCCTGCCTTAAACACACAGGCACATGTGCACACCCTCCCAAGTGCTGATTTAGTGTAAAGATTCCCTTTCGTTCATTCAGTTGGTTATTGATGCACTGCCATTTTGCCTAATGACAAGCTTCTTCTGGGAATGTGGCGCTTCACCCCCAATGATAATGTTATCAGTATTGTCACATACAGGTCCTGGATGGGGACTGTGTTGCTAAATGACACTTGGCAACAAGCAGACTGCCTATAGCCAAGCACCATGCCAGATCTTTAGCAGCATAATAAATCGCATGGATGGGATGCCAGCCGTTCTTGGATCGTTTCCCCCTTGTGCTTACATGCAATGGACCCAGGGGGCGTCTAACTAAGTGGCATACTTTAGTCATCTGTGAATAACAGTGTGTGCAAATGATATCTGGGACTCAGAGCATGCTTGCCTCAGCTGGAGGAAAGGAAAAAGGCTTCTGGTGGTGAGGATTTACTTCTGACATTGACCTTCAGGATCATCCACTTTGATTGATCCTGGATTTCTCTGTGGCCTATTGAGTCAACATATGAGTCTTATACATTCAACTCTCACACTGTCCAGTTTTTGAGTAGCCATTTGGTCATGAAGTGAAAGGTTTTGCAATGAGTTGCTTTGTACTGAGCCAAGTCAAAAGATCACTTGTGTGATGGATGCTCCTTCCTGAATTTTGGAATAACTATCTTTCCAAGTGTACTATGTGTCAGAATGGATAGAGGAATGGCATAAAAGCAGAAAGACCTATGTTTAAGTTGGATCTCATATATAGTAAGTGTATGCCCATGGACACTTAATCAATTGTGGACCAAAAAACTACCTAAGATTTGAGTAAAAAACAGAGTTGCCCTTCTGTATTGGTAGAGGGAGTTTCTATATCATGAATTCCCTACTTTGATGAAATCACAAGTCTACATTAAAATAACAAAACCCCAAATTTTTCAAAAACAAACAAAATAACCTTCATTAAACTACGATATAGGTTCCATCTTACATGTTTTATTAAACTTGTTTTTTCTCTTTCTATTTTCCCTCTTTATTCTTCTTTCTTTCAGTCAATCTATAGAAATACCATTGGTCTCATCCAAATTGCTCTTCAATTTTTGTTTCATATATCTTGTACCTGAAAGTATTATTTAAAGATAATTCAAAATTTAGCATGTCTTCAGTAATACAAAGCAAGCTTTAGAAAAACTGTGTTACCTTATTCCACTTTGTCTCTCAGTTTTCCCTTTCTTTTTTATAAAATCTATTTTCAGAAGCAGGTTCTGAACTTAACTGAATTATAGTAGGCATTCATTTTGTTATTGAAATGTTTTCTTTTTGTGATGCTAATTTTTATATTAGTCCCATGCAAATGGTTGTAAATGTCAGTGCATGCCTGTTACCAAGGCCACAACTAAGCTATATATACATCAATATTTCTTCTATTTGAATATGCCTATGGTTTTATCCTTCATAGTAGAGGTTGACAACTCTTCAAAAGTGCCATGCCCAGTTGCCAATCCCAATTCTTCAAGAGTGCTAGCAATGGGAGTAAAATAATAATTAACTAATAGCTTTAGTTAATTATTAATAATTATTATTTAGTGATAATTAATAATTATCTTTTGATAGGAGAAGTACACTAGCTCTCCCAGAAGGGTAAAGGGAAGGGCATGGACTACAGAAATTTTTAGAAATTGTGGTGACAGTGGTGTGGAGGTGGGAGTAGATAGTCTCCATATCATCTTTGGTAAGTTTTAACTAGGTTGAAGTTCTCTGCTCTGCAAATTACAACTTGCCTAGAAAAAAGAAAAAAACCATATAAATATATTCAAGGCCAAGTTGTGTGGAAAGATTTTGCAATGCCTTGACAACTATATGAAGGACTGGCCATGATACAGTCTCCCAGAGTATGGAGCCCACCCTAACATGGCACCCTTAGAGTACTGGCTTTCTGCCTGGACATCATCCAGGAAAGGAGGGATGGGAAGTGCCTCAGAGCCACAATTTCATACAAGAGTCTGAGCCTAGTTCATGTCAAGTTCTTAGCAGTTGCCATTATCTCTAGCTTGCAGGATAATCAAGTCAGGATTCTTTTAATGTTCCTTTTAACTACTCACATTTAGACAGAGACTAAATGGTGCAATGGATAGTCCATCAGATAGTACAATGGATAGACTCCAGCCCTGGAATAGGAAGACTCATCTTTCTGAGTTCAAATCTCACCTCAGACACTTACTAGCTATGTGATCCTGACCCAGTCGTTTAATTTTGTTTGCCTCAGTTTCCTCATCTATAAAATGAGCTAGAAAAGGAAATGACAAACTATTACAGTATCTCTGACAAAAAGACAAAAACAAATCCAAAACCCAAAGGAGGTCTTGAAGGATCAGACACAACTGACACAAATAAAGAACTAGCAGAATTCCTCTCTCCTAGTAACCTAGTGCAGGACATGTTACATTTGTGTAAATTCCAAATGGATTGACGCAGAGGGAAACATTCAAATTCACAGGAGGGACCCCTTTGTAGAAGATATGATAGATAGTTAAGGAAGAGGAGTCCCCAGTTCCTACAGTCCTGAATGAGCATCCTGGCTGTGAAAGTATATGTTGTTCCTGCTGAATTAGCTTCTCTCACATCAGGCTGAGAAGACATCCAGAGTCACATCACCAGCAGCAGAGGATGCCAATCCTTAAAGATCCCGTCTGCCTCCTTCCAGCAGAGGAGACAGCTGATGAAATCACTCCTGCAGTTTCTCTCTGGGTGTCATGGACCCACACCCTTATGCTCTCAGGGTCTGCACAATGACACATTAACTCCACTGATTGTGACTGAATGGTGGGAAAAATTGTCACCGAGTACATGGAACTGTTTGCTTCCTATTGGGAAGATTCTCCCTAGGATCCCAATTAGTTTCCATCCTATAAACTATACCAAATGTGTGTATTGGCAATGGTGGATCCCAAAATCCAATCGAGTTCATGGGAAAATGCCTTATTTTGCTACTTTAAAGAACAAGATGAAATTTTAATTACTTATCTTCAGATAATGGCTGGTCAGTGAAACTCCGTGACTTAGATTAGAGGACTCTGAGGTCTCTTGTGATTCTAAACTTCTATGGAAAGCCCCCAGTGATTGCCACCCTAGGCTTCCTATGGGAAGGGTGGAATGAGGGGAGATTATAGAACTTTAGGGACAGCATGTTAGCTGCTTAAGTATATTTTGACGACATGAATATTCTTTTTCTTTCTGGTTTTGGTCCTCCAAAAATTGTGAAGAACATAAGCAAAGGTTTAAAATGTCATTGGCAAAAGTCATTTCAGAACCCAGAGTTTAAAAGGACCTTCCCATTTAGGTTTGAAAAATTTCAAACTTTGGAAATGATTTGTTTCTCTTGCAAATTTTATGTCAAAGTCAGAGACATCAATCAAAACAGAGGCAACACGGTCTATTAGAAAACACATTGGACCCAGGTGGAAGACCACATGTTAGACTCCTCTCCCAATTGTATGCTGTTATTCAGCCTTTACAGTCACGTCCAATTCTTCATTACCCCATTTGGGGTTTTATTGGCAAAGTTACTGGAGTGATTTGCCATTTCCTTCTCCAGCTCATTTTACAGATGGGAAAACTGAGGCAAACAGGATTACTTGACTTGCCCTAAATGTCTGAGCCTATATTTGAACTCAGGTCTCCCCAGCGTTCTAGACCTGGTATTCTATCTACTGGACCACCTAGCTGCCTCCAAATGTATAAACATAAACAAATCAATTAATTTTTTGGATTTTCATTTTACACCTCTATAACAGAGAGAGAATCATATTTTCACCACTTTATTGTGTTATGAGGAGAGTGTTTTGTAAAACTTAAAACACTATCAAAATGTGAATTATTATCATGATTATCATGGCCTCTCTTTAGGAAATTATTAGCTTATTGTTTAGACATTTGTTAAATCTGTTCTTCCTTATTTTAAATTTATGTTACCACCATTTCAATCTAATCTCTTTCCCTCAGTCATGGTCTTGTAATTCAGCACCAAATCCCTATTGATTCACCCTTTATAATGTTTTACAAATCTGTCTTTTTCCTTCTATTCTCACTGCTAGCCCCCTAATACAGAAAGTACTTCTCTCCCACCCCTAGCCTTTGTGAGGTCCTGATTCTAGTCTTTTTCTTCTTCTGACACCATCTACTAAGTATTATGCTAAAACTGCATCTTCCTAATCTACCCCGCAGCAAAGATTTTCAAAATCTCCCTATTTTACTCTAATAAGGTCTCAATTTCTTAGTTTAACTTTTGAAGATATCTAACAATCTCTCTATGACCAACTTTACCAAACCCAAGCTCCAGGACTTTCCTTTAATACTCCACCAATCCAACCCAATCCATTCCAACAAATCTTTATTAAACAGGTAATCAGTGAAAGGCACAGTGCTAGTCCAAGAGATGCAAAAACCAAAACCAAAAAGGCTTTGCCTTTGAGGAGCTTAGTTTCCCCTGGGAGAATACTACACATAAAGAAATTAAGTAGGAGAAGAAGTTAAGGAAAAGAAAACTAAGTTCAGGGGTCAGAAAAGTCCTAGATGAACTAGGATAAGAGGTGGATAAAGCCAGAAATTCCAAGAGGCAAAGTTCTTGACCATGAGTGAGATGGTGAGAGGTTTGCTTTAGGACACTTATTTTGGCAGCTCTGCAGAGAATAGGGTTGAGTAAAGGAATCTAAAACTGAAGAGACTAATTATAAGGCTATTGGCGAAAGTCTAGACAAACTGGTTTACTCTTGGTTTCCAGCACACACCTTCTACTAGCCTACCTCCATTCCTTCCTCAAGGTTCTCTTCCAACCTGGAATACCCCATCCCAATCCTCTAGTTTCATCCAAGAATCTCAGATTTGGAAACAATTGTAGAGTTCATCCAATCTCACCTATACACTAAATAGGAATACTCCCTACAACATTCCCAGTCCAAGAAGACTTCCAGGCAGAGGAAACAAATTACCTCCATTGATTTCTCATTTCAGTTTTTGATACTTAAAATAATTAGGAAGTTTCAAAATATCGACCTTTGATCAGCTACTCTCTAACTTCTACTCTTTGTTCCTGGTTTTTCTAGGGTCAGTTAGAACAGAGCTTATCCCTCTTCTTTCTGGATCACAACACATCCTCTTCTTAAATGTCTCTTTTTTAAAACCTTTACCTTCCATCTTAAAATCAATAATATGTATTGGTTCAAAGACAGAAGAGTGGTAGGGGCTAGGCAATAGGGGTCAAGTGACTTGCCCAGGGTCACACAGCTGGGAAGTGTCTGAGGTTCTCCTGTCTCCAGTCCTGGCTCTGGATCCACTGAGCCACCTCACTAGCTCACTGAATCTTCTTTTATCTTGGTCAATCAAATATCCTTTGTTCTTTCAACTTCTCCTCATATTATGGCATGATTTATCGTGGTGTTATCATCCTGCTCAGACTGCTCCAGGTACACACTATCAATTGTCATTGTCCTTTCTTATGTAATAAGAAGATATCCTTTTGACTACCTGTCTTATAATGGTGGGATTCCAAAGATGGGAGAAATTCACGGAGCAAATTTGGCATAGTGATTAGGTGCCAGTTCTGGAATCAGAAAGGCTCATTCTCCTGAGTTCAAATCTAGACTCAGACACTTCCTATTGTGTGAACCTGGGCAAGACACTTAGCCCTGTTTGCCTCAGTTTTGTCATCTGTAAAATGAGCTGGAAGAGGAAATGGCAAACTACTCAAGAATCTGTGCCAAGAAAATGAAACAACAGAACAAATTTATCAAGGAGCTTTATGAGAGCAGGCAGAGCAGTTGTTTTATGAGGTAAGGACTATGATAGTTAAGGACTCTAGAGCAATCCACAAGCCTTTATTAAGAGCCTACCATGTTCCAGGCACTATGCCAGACACTGGGGATGCAAAGGCAAAATGAAACAGTCCTGGCCTTCAAGAAGCTTGCATTATATAGGGAGAAGCAACATGAGCACTTATAAGCAAGGGAGTGCTGAAACCAGCTCTAATGGGCTTGCAAGAGTTGATTATCAGGTTTTGGGTGTGAGCATTTACCCCTTAGAAATTAGGAAACATTAGAAATCAGGACTAGATTTATTATTTTATTGATTATTGAAATTGAAGAGAATGTTAATGCAGATTAAACTTAAAAATGTATCCTGACTAATTTTTTGGCAGAGAGATTGCTAATCATTTACCTGTACTCCTCTCCTATAAGTAACTATATACAAAACAAATGCAAAGTAATCTGGGAGAGGGGAGGCACTTGCTAATGGAAGATGAGGAAAGGGCATATGTGGAAGGTGGCCTTCAGCTGAGCTTAGTAGGAAAGTAGAAGTTTTTAGAGGTGAAGATGAGGAGAGAGCATGGGAAGGGGATACCCTGTGCATAGTCACAAAAGAACAAGGTCAATTTGGGTACAGATAGAAGGGTACAATAAGGTGGCTTGGCAATTAGGAGATGATTTGAATAGAGCCCTGGGACTGAAGTCAGGAAGACCAGAGTTCAAATCCAGCCTCATATACTTTTTAGTTATGTTACTTGGGGCAAATCATTTAAACACTCTTTGACTTAATCCACTAGAGAGGGAAATGGCAAACTACTCTAGTGTCTTTGCCAAAAAAAATCCATGGACAGTATTGGCATCCTTTGGTACACAGGATAATGCAAGTAGGACACCACTAAATGACTAAACAACAACAATGGAGAAGCACAAACAATCATGTATATATAAGGAAGACAGAAGGTGGGAGTTTTAAAAAAGCCCCTACGGAGGAGGAAAGGTTTAAAAAGAAGAACAATGAACAGTTTGGCATCAAGAGAGGCAGAAGGGATAAGCCAGGGCTGAAGTCTAAGAAGAGCCACATAGAGTGAGATTACAGTCCTGTCCTGGAGCCCAGGAGTCACGGCCACCCATCACCTGCCAGTGGAAGTCTGCTCTCTGAGGCTCCAATAAGGCAAAGAGGGACAGAGAGCCACAACCAAGGCAGATGACACAAAAACTTCAGTTATGCTCACTGTGTTCTTTTGCTAATAACAGACCATATAAGAATGTAATCATGCAATGCATATCTGACAAATTGGGCTCATATTTTCCTTGTGGAAGGACATTAACATTGGCCATACACTGAATTTCTTCTGACCTGTTGGTAATTCCTTAACTGAAGAACTGGGCTTAGAGTCTGGAAGACCTCAATTCACATTCAGCTTCAGTCACTTACTAACTGGGCAAGTATATTTGACTCATTTGACCTCTATTTGCCTCATTTTCCTCAACTGTAAAATGGTGATTACAATAGCATTTATCTCCCAGGGTTAGTGTGAAGATCAAATGAGAGATTTGTAAGGTATTTATAGGTGCTAGCTATAATAATAATAATAATAACAATAATAATAATAATGATTGTTGTTGTTATTATTATCTCTGCAGTCTTACCCTGCAGATTTTCAAAGAAAGAAATGAAATGTGGTGGTGGAATGTTAGCAGGAAAGGAAGCTATATAAGAGACCTTCACTGGAGAAGTCCTAGGGAGAGATTGGGTACCAATGTGGAGAAAAGGCAACAAAAAACATTTCCTTCAAGCCTCAATTCAAGCACCACTTTCTATATGAAGCCTTTTCTAGTTCCCTCAACTTTTCCTTTCAAAAAATAATAATGTGTACATTTTATATCCATTTTATTTGCTTTATATATATATATAATACACCCAAGTGGGTGTAAGCTCCTTGATGGCAAGGGCTGTCTCATTTTTGTCTTTATATCCTCAGCACCTAGAACAGGGTCTGGTGCATAGTAGGTGTGTAATAAATTTTTATTGTTTGATTTCAGCAAGCAAATAAGTAGACTGAGGGGAATCCTCTACCTAAAGAAAGCCATAATGAAAGCCTGGACACAGGAAAGTCAAGAATATGATTGGGAAATGGCAAAAAATCCAATTTTGTGGGAGGTCATTTAAAGAGTAAAAAAATCTAGTATCTCAATAAGGGTGGAAAAGTAGGTTGGCATCAGTTTCAGAAGAATTTTGAATACCCATGAGGCTTAAACCATGATAATGCAAATATGAGTAGGAATGACAGGAATATTTAATGTGCTTATAATATATGTTAAATTTGAAGTTCTCAACCTCTTTCACTAAAACTGTTAATCACGGCCCACATATTTAGCCACATCCAGTTTCTAAACATAACTGAAGTCTTAACTTACATTTGAATCCATAAAAAACAATAGGAAACGATCAGAAACTAGTAGATCATGTAAAGGCACTTTCTTCGCCTTGGAATACTTAATGAAGACTTTACCACATTGCCATCTTCCCATCAATGAGGCATTTGGGTGAGAGAGAGAGAGAGAGAGAGAGAGAGAGAGAGAGAGAGAGAGAGAGACAGAGAGAGACAGAGAGAGAGAGAAATAGACAGTTAGATAGATAGATAGATAGATAGATAGATAGATAGATAGATAGATAGATAGATGGATAGATAGATGATACAGACAGAAAGATATGGATAAGTATTATACATATACAAATGTGTATATTTATGTGTCTATATATATATATACATATAAACACATAGATATGTAAAATATATATGTAAGACTTTTAGACAGTGAATTGCTTAGAACAATAAAAGGTTACTTAATTTGTCCAGGATCTCACATACCTAATACATGTAGGATTTGACCTTGGGTATTTCTTGCCTGGGGTTGAGTTTGAGTAACATTTGTGATCAGTGAAGGCTTTGGGGAACAGATTCTCCTTTTTTTTACTCAGTCCTCTTGAATGGAAAGCCAAGGGCTCATTCCTCCACAACAAGCTGAGGATTGGAACTTTGTGTCTTAAATATTTTTCTTTTTTTTCAAGATTTGAGTATGCAATCTGAAGTTCAGTGCTGGTCTTAAGAGTGGAAATAGAATGTAATCTAATTCACTAGAATTCAATCAATAAGCATTTATTAAATACCTGCTAGACAATAAAGATTCAAAGACAAAAGGAAAAACAGCCCTTACCCTCAAGGAGATTATATTTTTGTGAGGGAAATGCCAACTTTACACAAAACAAATATAAAACAATCTCTGGGTTTGGGAGAGGAGGGAAAAACATTAACATGGGTATGAAGGGCATAGGGGAATAGGAAAGACATCCTAGTGCCTTCTCCTTAGAGATTTACCTTTTGTTCAGGACATATTTCTTTTGTAAATCCTGATTTATTTGCATGCTTTCCTCCCCATGAGATGTTAGCTCCTTGAGGCCAGGGTCCATTTTTGCTTTTCTTTATATCTGTCATACTTGGCACATTCAAGCATGGTACATTATGATTGTTGAGTGATAATGAACTAAGACAGGTTCTTAACCTTTTTTTTGGTCTCATTGTCCTTATTTGACAGTTTGGCAGCATATAAACCTCTGCTTAGCATAGGGTTTTTAGACATAAAAAAATTACAAAGAAAGCCTATTATTAAAAGAAAAAAATTAAATACCCAGACTCTAGGTTATAAAACCCCTGGAGAGCAGTCATTTATGCTGAATCTTAAAGGGAGCCAGGGATTTGGATTCGATTTTCAATTAAGCAATTCAATATAGTACATACCTATTGTGTGCCGTATACTTTTCTAGAGACTAGGAATTCTAAGGCAAAAATAAATTGTAGTGGCTTCTCTTAAAAATCTCTCCTCCAGATGCCACAATAGGCACCTAATAAATAAATGTCTGTTGAATGAAATGGAGTAGGAAGGAGGGAAGTAATGTGAGAAGGAAGAAGGGAGACAGACAGACATAAACATTTATACTCTTGAACTATAAAAGAGAAGCTGAGATCCAGACTATATGGAAGGATCTAAGAAGCTGAATACTGGGGATATGAAATAAAAGATTAAATGATCTTTGTGTTCAAAATGCTTATGTTCTAATGGTAGATAGCCCATATGTTGTGAGTGTCTCTGTGTATGGAAAAGACCTTAATGTTGGGGGAAAATAGAAAGCAAGAAAAGGAGAGGATGGAAGATGAAATGGAGAGAAAACACCATGGAAGAAGTCTTGGATGCCAGGAGATAGTGGAGGATAGAAGGGGCGGGGTACGTTTAGTCCAAGCAGTCATGAAGACTGGGATAAGACTGAATGACTAAATAACAACAGTATGTGTAAATGGGTGTGTATATGTTTGTGGTCTGTTTATACATCTATAGATCTAAATATATATTATATGTAAAGTATATGTATAAAGATACAGCTAGCAAGATACAGCCCCATCAGCTAAGGGGACTGGGAAAAGGTCTCTGGCAGAAGCTGGTCCTTGAATTGAATCTTGAAGGAAACAAAGACTTTTCAGAAGTGCTTAAAACAGAATTTTGTAAGATTCTAAGATCAAATTGACCCCTAATAATAGATACAAGAAGGTAGTTATACTACTTCTTTGCGGAGGTGGAAGAAAATAGGTATGGAATGCTGCATATAATGTCAGATTTTCTTTGCATTGCATATTTTTTTTTCTAACCTCTCTTTCTTTATGTTCTTTGTTACGACAGACGACTGGGATATTCAGCCAGTCATTATGTAGTAAGCAGAACCAGTTACAAAATTTCTGTATGCTTTTACATCTCTCTAAGCCACTTTCATTACAGATCATTATGCCTCTCCTGGAAACAGGCTCTCCAGATTCTTCCATGTGGAGAATTGAACAGCGGCACCCTGTGTGTGCTCAAAAGAAAAAAAAAAAAACTGGACTCAATGGTCATTTCCTTACTGGAAAAAAACTTATTTTAAAAAATTAGCTTTTCCTTCATTTCCCTCCCCTAACATGAAAATGTGTGCAATTTTTCTTCTATTATTTTTTCAATAGAGATATGGTAGTGATAATACAATCAAATTATGGTTAGTTATATACGGCTATCACTAAGAATTTAATAGTTGCCATACTCTACCTTGTCTTGTCTAAATGCTTTCAGGCATTGGTTACATTTCCAGTTACTAAATTTTTCAGTAATATATTAATGGAAGTTAGATTTGGCAATCAGTATTTTGTCATTCTTTCATTTCTTGGTGAATCTTATTTCATCAATATAGTTACTCTCTTTCTTTACATCACTCAAGTCAGTGTTATGGGACAAATAATTCTCCTGGTTCTTCTTACTTTACTCTATATCAGTTCACACTAATCTTTCCAAATTTCCCTGAAATTATACCTTTCATCATTTCATATGTTGCAATTACATTTCATTATATTAATATGCTATGATTTATTCATCCTTTCCCCTATTGATAGGCACACCCTTAATTTACAGGTCTTTGATACAACAAATATAATTGCTATAAATACTTTGTACATATGGATCTTTCCTTCTTTCTTTGATTTCTTTGTGGGATAGGCCTAATATTGGTATCACTGGGTTAAAAGGTATGCACCACTTAATGACTTTTTGATATAGTTCCAAGTTGTTCTCCCAGAATGCTTGGTTAAGTTTGTAACTCAATTGATGATATATCAGTGTGTCTTTCTTCCCTTGTCCCATTCAACAGTTGTTATTTTTTTCATCTCCCCATCTAATGGGTGTGAAGTGAAATGTCAGAGCTGTTTTTTTTTTAATTGTTAATGATTTGGATTATTTTGTCATAAACTTAAATATGACTGTTGATGGCTTTGTTTTCTTCCTTTGAGAACTGCCTGTTTGAATACTTTGACCATTTATCTTTTGGGGAATGGCTGTTGCAGACTTTAATCAATTTCCTAATGCACCTTGATTATCAGAATTTTCTATGAGAGAAACTTACTACAAATATTTTCCCCAATTAACATTAGAGTTTCAAAAATTGGAAATAAAAAATGATAAATGCATTAAGAATTTTGTATATTATAATTATGGAAATTTAAACAGCCTTGTCCTTGATTAGGATACAAAAATTACTTTAAAAGTATGTGTAGTATATAAGAAGAAATTCACAATCTAAGGATTAACATGCAATTTGTTCAAATGTAATTAGTGTAAGAACAAAGTGTGTATGCAGCTATACTGTAAAGGAAATTTATTTTTCACCTGAATTGGATAAGGACTGTTGATTATAGACATTTAAGTGTAATTACCTCTCCTCTGTTTGTTATAAAGGTGAAGAGGGGACAAGGAGTGAAAAATTTAGTGCAAAATACATAAAATAAATGCTATATCAGAACATTATTGGTGAGATTTAATCAATTATGTACAAATATTTTGCGTTATCCATTTGAAAGCTCTGAATCTTATATCCATTGAGAATGATTTAATATCAAGATTAAAACATACAAATTTTATAAGTATAGCATATTTTTTCCTCATTTCCTAGGAAATATACACCTACTAGGATATGAAGTAAAAATAAATCACAACCAGAACACTTTTTTTGATAATATTGGTAAAGACTTAAAACTTCCTACAAATTCATTGACCCCTTCCTCGCAGTAAGTTTTAATTAGCAGTCTCATTGAATTTTGATCTGGTACAGAAAATAATACTGCAACCTAAGCAGTCACAAGTATTGGATTTTTGACTAAATTGTTATATATTGAGTGTTACCAAAATATGTACTTTATGCAAATATGATTCTTTAAAAATATGCATATAAATGCAAACCTATGTTTAAAAAAGCAATTTGTTAGAAATCGATCGTGTTTATTAGCAATGATATATTTTGTATTGTAACCTAAAAGTTTAAGATAAATTGGTTATGACAATGTACAAAAAATATTATGTTATATATTAGGATAATGTTGACTCTCTCTGAAGTTACTGACTAGCCCCTGTGCTAGCCATCATTAATCAAGATAATGTTAGTGGAAATTTAGTTCCCAGCAAAATTGGTAACCCTTTTTCTGTATAATTGGGATAAATTACCAAATAGTTTAAGCATTGTCAATGAATATTGAGACTCAGAAAAGCCTGGAAAATTATGGGAAAGAAAAATTGGTTATAATGACTTGTAAAATCAAAACTTTTCATTATGTATGTGAATCTTGGGAAATGTTTCATCTCCAAGCACAATTGGTGAGATTTGTCATTTAAAGAATAACCTTTTGGGATTGCAATTAATATTACTTTTGAATTTTGAATTTAGGTCTAGTTGTCTGATAGATAATTGAACTGTATCCACCATTCAAAAGGAAAGAATAACTCTGACTCTTACCTGAAGTCAAAATGTTATGTCTTTCCCTGTTTTTTTTTCTTTTCAAAGCAAACTGTTACAATCAAAGAAAAGTGAAATCATAATTGAAGCCCCAGACATTTGGAAGCATATAGCAATCAAATATATTCTACCGCTTACTTAAGAAACTGTACCCCACCCAAGTTTTTGTTTTAATTGGAGTTACAATGAATCTCTTGTAAGTTAATTTACTTGGATAATTTCTGAACATGAATTGGAGAAACCGATCTACAAAAAGAAAAACAAAGCAAAAACCCAGAATTATAATATGGGGGTCAAGGTTTTGTTTTTATTTACACAGGATCCACACCCAGCCCATCAGCCCAGAAGCAGCAGACAGATACAGCAAAGGAATGATAGAGCATGGAGAACACAAAAGACCACTCTGAAGATCCAAACCATGAGACCCATGATTTGGATTCAAGCCAAAAGAACAGTTCACATGGCATAGCAATCCATGGAGGTGGCAAGCCTCCATAAGACTGATCAATCTTAACTAAGCCACTTCTCAAAAAATATTTACCCAATTTTGTGTTACTAAGTGGCTGCCTCACCCGTTATATTAACCCCAGACCAAATAGTACTATTGTTGTTGCTCAGCTACCTTAAAAAAGGTAACATAATGATGTACAGCCTTGTATTCTAATATTATGTATAATTATTTCTGTTAAATATTTATACATATATTTATACATATAATATATGCATATATTATATATATAATAAAAAAATTAAATGTAAGTTTCAAAGTGTATTTCCCCTTCTATTATCTCCATAACTGATCACATTTGTTTCATATGTTATACTCCCAAACCTTGGTACTTTTACAAAAGTTAACTTCACACTTATTCCACCAGAAGATGGCACAACATGGTCAACCCATACTTTGTTTACACACCAAAAGGACTTATCATAATTGATTAGGAAAATAGATATAGCAGCACAGAATAATTTTCAGTAGTATTAGCACTTAGAAATGAAACAGATTTGAATTGTGGTAAAGGAGAAGTTGATATTTGCTTGGCATAGAATCAGGTTAATGGGAGTAGCTCTTTCAGCTCTGATAGATGCTTGTCATAAAGGCAAAAGGAAATCAAGTCTCCATGAAAGCCATAGCAAGCCTAACAATCCAACTAAGGCTATGCAAAAATCTCAGAGAAAAAGCCTTGTCAGGGAGGCAGTCTTAGTAACCCTAGGATTGGACCACCTGATTTGAGTCTAAAAATTCCTTGAGTAAAAGTCATCTCAGCTCCCATGCTAAAGCCATGGAGAAATGTCTGTCTATGTCAAATCATTATGGTCTGTATGAACAGTATACCCTGAAACATACTCTGAAAAAAAGCCCTAGTAAAAAATGAAATTTCAAAAGCTCCATTTTTCAAGCAAATAGAATCAGAATTTAGCTTTCTAGCCTTACACAATTCATACAAATCATAAACTCACTTACCTTCCTTTCATTTGTTAAATTTATATTAAAAAGGAGCAGATGTAGCCCCCAGCAATGAGAGCGGATCCCAATAAAATCAAAGCCATGGTCTGGCCAGAATCACTCTTCACATGAGGCCCCCAAAACCCCTGCTTTCCAATCCCCCTCTACTCTACTTGGTAATAACTGATGGTTCATTTTGTTTTTAAATTTTATTTAATTGATTAAGAGAATTCTTCCATGGTTACATGATTTATGTTTGTTCCCTCCCCTCCTTCCACCCTCTTCCATAGTCAATGAAGAGTTCCACTGGGTTTTACATGAGCTATTGATCAAGACCTATTTCCATATTATTGTTATTCACTCTAGGGTGATCATTTAGAATCTACATCCCCAATCATATCCCCATTGATCCATGTGAGCAGTTGTTTTTCTTCTGTGTTTCTACTCCTATGGTTCTTTCTCTTGATGTGGATAGCATCTTTTCTCATAAATTCTGCAGAATTGTCCTGGATCATTGCATTGCTGCTAGTAGAGAAGTCCATTTGATTGTGCCACAGTGTATCAGTCTCTGTGTATAATGTTTTCCTAGTTCTGTTCCTTTTACTCTACATCAATTCCTGGAGGTCATTCCAGTTCACATGGAATTCCTCCAATTCATTATTCCTTTGAGCACAATAGTATTCCATCACCAACATATACCACAATTTGTTCAGCCATTCCCCAATTGAAGGGCATCCCCTCATTTTCCAATTTTTTGCCACCACAAAGAGCTCAGCTATGAATATTTATGTACAAGTCTTTTTCCTTATTATCTCTTTGGGGTATAAACCCAGCAGTGGTATGGCTGGATCAAAAGGCAGGCAGTCTTTTAAAACCCTGTGGGGATAGTTCCAAATTGCCATCCAGAATAGTTGGATCAATTCACAACTCCACCAGCAATGCATTAATGTCCCTATTTTGTCACATCCCCTCCAACATTTATTACTTTCCTTTGCTGTCATGTTAACCAATCTGATAGGTGTGAAGTGGCATCTCAGAGTTGTTTTGATTTGCATTTCTCTAATTACAAGAGATTTAGAACACTTTATCATGTGCTTATTGATAGTTTTGATTTCTTTATCTGAAAATGGCCTATTCATGTCCTTTGCCTATTTATCAATTGGGGAATGGCTTGGGTTTCTTATACAACTGATTTAGCTCTTTGTATATTTGAGTAATTAGACCTTTGTCAGAGGTTTTTGTTATAAAGATTTTTTTTCCAATTTGTTGTTTCCCTTCTAATTTTGTTTGCATTGGTTTTGTTTGTATAATTTTTTTTCATTTAATGTAGTACAAATTATTTATTTTACATTTTGTAATTTTTCTAACTCTTGCTTAGTCTTGAAATCATTTCTTTCCCAAAGATCTGACAGGTATACCACTCAATGTTCACCTAATTTATTTTTATTACCTTCTTTATAGTCAAGTCATTCACCCATTCTGAATTTATCTTTGTGTAGGGTGTGAGATGTTGATCTAAATCTAACCTCACTCATTTAATGTCTCATTTTCCTCCCTCCCTTGAGACCCCAAAACGTTTGTCGGTATCACCTGACACTTCCCTACTTCTATAATTTATTATGGAACCTTTTATATGCATCATGTATCCATTTGACCCTTATCTTGGGATATGGTGTGAAGTTTTGGTCTAAACCTACCAAACTGCTTTCCAGTTTTCCCAGCAATGTTTGTCAAATGGCGAGTACTCAGCCTGATAGTTGGGGGTCAATGGATTTATCAGACTTCATTACTATGTCCATTTGGTTCTGTCTTTCTACATTATATGTTCTACTGATCAACTGCTTTACTGTTTAGTACCAAATAATTCTGGTGATCATTGCTTTGTGGTATTGAGATTGGATCAGAAGCCCCATCCTTCCTACCTTTTTCATTATTTTGATTAAGATTCTTCACATCCTTGGAATGAATTTGTTATTGTTTTTTCTACCTCTCCATATAAATCCTTTGGTAGTTTAATGAGTCACACACTGAATAAATAATTTAATTTGGGAAGAATTGTCATTTTATTATATTGTCATGACCTGACTAGAAAAATAATAGTTTTCAAATTATTTAGGTCTCACTTTAATTTAATAAAGAATATTTGTTATCATATTCACACAATTTTTACATATATCTTGACAAGTGAACCCCCAAATATCTTATTTTTCTGTAGTTATTTTGAATGGCATTTATTCTCTTTCTCTTCCTCATCTTTGAATATATCAATATACACTAGGCTGCATGTCTCTTCAGTTTCTTGTATGTGCTTGTCACTCCTTTTGTAACTATATATGTTTTGGTTGTCTTTTCCATTGGTGTCAGACTCAAATAGAAACAGATATATGTGGGCCATATGTTGACTACAACTTAACATTATGTTTTATTGTATTATGTTTATTTTGTTAAATATTTCCCCATTGAATTTTATTTTATTTTTTAACCACTATCTTCTGTCTTTGAATGATTACTGTGAATTGCTTCCAAGGCAAAAGAGTGGTAAGGGCTAGGCAATGGATATTAAGTGTTTTACCCAGGGTCACATAGTACCTGAGGTCAGATTTAAACCCAGGACTTCTCATCTCTAAGCCTGCCTCTCAGTCCACTGAGCCACTTAGCTTCATCCTCTCTCCCCCAATTACATTTTAATATGGTTCAGGAGTGATTCTACAAGCCTGGAAGTTTGACAACTCTATGCTACCTGTCAAGAGAGAGAGAGAGAGAGAGAGAGAGAGAGAGAGAGAGAGAGAGAGAGAGAGAGAGAGAGAGAGAGAGAGAGAGAGAGAGAGAGAGAGAGAGAGAGAGAGAGAGAGAGAGAGAGAGAGAGAGAGAGAGAGAGAGAGAGAGAGAGAGAGAGAGAGAGAGAGAGAGAGAGAGAGAGAGATAAAGCACAAAAAAATAAAAGTTACTCTTTTGCCAAAACCAGTTTCACATGGTCTAACAAGTAGAATGGCACAAAAGAAAAAGGATAAAGTTATTTCCTTGTTTGGGTAGCAACACTCCCAGGGACATAGTTCTGGGTTCATTGGCAAAGTTCAAGCTATCATTGATTCTAGGTAAGATAGTAGGATATTCCTTCCATTGGTGGGAACTGTCCATCCTTAAATGATTCTGAAGAGCAGGAGTCTGGCTATATGTCAGTGTTGAAGTCCATCTGAGGCAGTTCTGTGCTTGTGAGATAAGAATTAGAATGAAATGCAAAATTCATTAAGGTTTCTCATAAAACCTGACTCTTCCAATTTATTTTAGCAATGAGCAAGCCAAATACTCTTTTTATCTGAATAAGAAATACTCTTTTTATCTGAATAAGAAAATAATTTGAGGCCACAGGACTACTCTTGCCTTTTATACTTATATTTATAAACATATACTTGTGACCTTTAGACATTCAACTTCTGTCTGTCCCAGTTTCTTTACCTATAAAATGAAAGGTTTAAATTACAAGGTCTATAAGGCTCCTTCCAGCTCCAAATCAATAGTCTTAGAAATTTTTGAGGACCTTTGATCTAGCCATTGCACTGCTGGATTTATACCCCAAAGAAATAATAAGGAAAAAGACTTGTACAAAAATATTTATAGACATTCTCTTTGTGTTGATTAATTACATAAAATTTTTTTAAAAAATTTATGTCCTATTTATTCTATATGTAACTTATTTGCACGTATTTGTTTGCATATTGTCTCCTCTATGAGATTGTCAGGTCCTTGATGGCTGGGATTGTCTTTTGTATCTTTTTGTATCCCCAGCACTTAACACAATACCCTGTCTAAAGCTGGTTCCTAATAAATGTTTTTTGATTGAAAAAAATTCTTTTTGCAGACAAAACTATATGTTCCTTAGTTACTCTAGGCCTAACACTCAATCCAATGGGTTACTTACCTGGATCTAGATAAGACATGGTCCTTTCTCTCCCAAGTAGACTTAGATGTCTATTTCTTTAATTTTTTTTTCTCTTTGCAAAATAGAATTTTTCATATTTGTGACATATTTTAGAATAATAAATTTTTAGCTTTATGCAATAACATGTGTGTGCCCCACAACTTTACTAAAATGTGGAAGTTTGCAACAATGTCGTGATTTATAGAATTCTGCTAACTGTATCAATAAGGTTAGAAATTCAATTCCAAATTTCCCATGTTCATGAAAGTTGAACATTTCTTTGTATGAAT
This sequence comes from Monodelphis domestica, assembly GCF_027887165.1. Taxonomy (NCBI): domain Eukaryota; kingdom Metazoa; phylum Chordata; class Mammalia; order Didelphimorphia; family Didelphidae; genus Monodelphis; species Monodelphis domestica. The sequence continues at coordinate 430,036,274 of NC_077229.1, forward strand.
AAGATTTGGGAACACAGAAATAATTTTTATATCTGCAAGAATATTTGCAGCATATAGTACTCATTTGATTTTTAAAGAATTTATTTTATTTTAGGGAGCAGCTGGGTAGCTCGGTGGTTTGAGAGCCAGATCTAGAGATGGGAGGTCCTAGGCTCAAATCTGGTCTCAGACACTTCCCAGCCGTGTGACTCTGAGCAAGTCACTTTACTTCCATTGCCCTACCCTTACCATTCTTCTGACTTAGAACCAATGCACAGTATTGATTCTAAAGTGGAAGGTAAGGATTTTTTAAAAATAGTTGTTTTATTTATTTACTTATTTTCATTATATAGTTAGTAACCACTACCACCAAAAAACATTTAACTAAGCAAATGCATAAAAAAGATTATGTGCAAAACCACAGACTCCCAATTATTTACAATTTATTTTTAAAGTATGTAAATTATATATGTATGCTAATATAAACTTTTGTTTTACTTGGATACTTTTTCTCTTGATTTTGTGGCTGTCGTTTTTAAACGTAATCATGGTATATATTATTCTCTTTTCTCTTTTCATCTCTTTCTATATTTCTTTTATTTTCTTTACATTTCAATATTTGTCATTTCTAATAATATAATCCATTTCATTCAAATATCACCATCTGTTCAGCCATTTCTCCCATTCATTAATTTGTGTTATTTACAGTTATTGTCCACCAAAGTTTCCATGAATATTTTCATACATACATGGCTTTTTACTCTCTCAATAATGCCCTTAGTGTCTAACCCTCATAATGGGATCTCTAAGTCAATGAGTATGAATAGCTTGATAGCTCTTAATGTATATTTCTATCTTGTTTAAAAAAAAAACAAACACCAAAATTCACACATGCTCTAGCGATGTAATATTAAACCCATTTCTCCATGTTCCTATTGGCATTGAATTTGTTCACTTTAGCCCATCTAGTTCTTGGTTAATATCCATTACCAGTTTGATGGTTATTAAAGTAAGATTTTTGCAGAACATTTATGCTAAGTCATTGGTGTCTCACCAGAAACTATGCTTAGATTATGTATATTTCAGGCATAAATCTACTCCTAACTTCATACAAAGGGGACTTTGCAGATATCTATCTTATTCAACTTATTTATAAAGTTCTATGAATCTCTTTAACTTTTCTTATTTACTTTTAATTATATTTATCTAGTTCTAAGAGAAGAAAGAAAATCTGCTGCTATTAATATTTTGTTATCTATTTCCTTCCATACCTGATTTAGTTTTTCCTTTAAAAATTTGAATGCAATAATACTTGGTGCATAACAGTCCAATACTAATAATGCTTCAATATCTTTCCCTTCCTTTCTTTTAACTCATGCTTCCTTCCTTTCCCTCAGTACCCGAAGGGGACTTAAGAAAATTCTTACAATTATAATTATGCATATTGCTTCCTCTTTATCCAAAGTCTGAAAAGAGTTGAATTCTAGTACTCCCAGCTTCCATTCCCTCATTCCTTTCTCTGTTGTAGTTCCTCCACTCATTCCTACTTAATATGAGATAGCCATTCTATCCTGCCTCCTCCTTGTCTATCCCACTACCATTCTGGCTCATTCCATTACAGTCTCTTGACCTCAAATCTTCAATTCATACTTACCCCTTCAAAATACCCCTATAGGGTATATTCAATTATTTCATTCTTTTGATTTTGCTTTATTATTTCTTGTCTTAGGAAATTGTTAGCTTCTCCTTGTCCAATTCTGGTTCTTAATACATTATTGTCTTCCAGAAACTTCTGGATCTCTTTTTCCATTTGGATGATCTTTCTTTGTAATTTTATTTTCTTACATTGCTCTTATTTTTTTTCCTAATTTTTCTCCACCTCTCTCATTTGGCTTTTGAGGTCTTAAAAAAACTCTTACCTTCTGTCTCAGAATTGTAAGGGTTAAAAATTAAAGGGTTGGACTAAATATATAAAAATGTGATCACCAAAATTATTACTCAAATCAGAATGACTTTATAGCAATTTATTTATAAAATAGAGGGAAAGAGTGAAAGTAAGGAATGAGAGAGAGAGTAGATAATTACTCTGGCCTGATCCAAACCAGGACTTCAGAATCCCTAGCAAAGGGGGATGAGGTCAATTAAACAAGGGTTTTAGCCACGAGGTCACCTCTAAGATGAGGGCCTCTCTAGAGGCTAGTACCTCCAGAAAAGTCAGGAAGGGGAGTCAGCCTTTTTCACTCACTCATGTGGTAATCCTAAAGGAAGATCAAAGAGCAGTCCAAGGTCCCCAGCTGTCCTCCAAGGTCAAGTTGAAGGCAAAAAGAGCTGGTCACAGGAAGTTCTTGCCACTTTTAAAGACCCTTCCTTTTGTCACTTCCTGTGCCTCCCTTCCACTTTACATGGACCAAATGCAGCTATAGCTTTGCTTGGGACTGCCTGGGGGGCAGACAGTGGGTTTTGATTTGTCACACACTATACCACACATGGGTCATAGTCCTCCCCATACTAAGGATAATTAGGATGTATATATTTCTGGTGATTAAATCTAAAAATGGGCAGGGGAGAGTTAATCCCATTTAAACAGAATAAATATTATGTATTGGTTCTAAGGCAGAAGAGCAGTAAGGGCTAGACAATAGGAGTCAAGTGACTTGCCCAGGATCATACAGTTAGGAAGTATCTGAAGCCAAATTTGAACCCAGCATCTCTCATCTCTAGGCCTAGCTCTCAATACACTGAGCCACCTTGCCCCTTAAGGTTTTTTTAAAGTTCTTCCAAAAGGTCTTTTTGAGCTGGTGGCTATTTATTGTATTTCTCTGCTATACATGAATTAGTTGTTTTTTTTTAATTGTCTCAGGTTTGAGCTGAGATCTCCTCTGTTCCCATTATGACTATCAATAGTTGGGTTCTTTCTCCTTTGCTTGCTATTTATTTATTTATTTATTTTTAGGTTTAGTGGTCAGGTTAATTAATTGGCTTAATAATTAATAACCCTTAATTGTTGGCTTTTTTTCTGGAGTCCCAGAGTCCCTATTGTGTTGATGTTTTTTTATCTTAGGTTTCATGATTTTTGTAAGTGTGTGTGTGTGTGTGTGTGTGTGTGTGTGTGTGTGTGTGTGTTTTCCTGGGTCCTATTTAGTTATTGGAGTTTTTATAATCCAGAATCAGATGTACTTCCATCTCGCACTCAAGCCCCAGTCATTGATTGACCTCAGGTGCTCTAACCAGAGCCTGTACTGCTGCTACTGCTGCTCTAAGCATCAAGTCCACCTCCCCCAATGGCAACAACCAGGTACTCCACTGTCATCAAAGTGACCACAGCTGACAGGGCCCCAGTCCTTCAGTTCCTTCCTCGCTCCCTTCTCCTACCACTGCAACCTGGGCAGAGTAAGTGTTCTATCACCATTTTTAGGCCTTTAAAAATCCCTTATTTGTTAGCAATGAGGCCCAAGTTCCTGCCCTTAGGACCTAGTGCCTGCTACCATTCCTTCAGTCCCCAGCCTGGGCCAGCCAGGATCACGTGAGCTGAGGCTGCAGCAGACAAAGAGGCTCCCAAGGCCATACTTTCTTTTCTAGTGGTATTCTCAGGGATACAGTTCCTCCTGATGAGCAAACAAGGTGAGGTTGCTAATCTTGCCCTCGGGGGCTGTTTTGTGGATTCCCTCTGTTTGCTCTGTTCTTGGCCACTCCAAGTCCCAAGCAGTGATGCTGAGGCCAGGGAAGTCAGCAACCTCCCTCCTTAGTTGTCCTTGGCTGTTCATCTTCATTCCAGACTTGTTTCTGATTTTGCCACTTTTAGTGTTGTTTTTATGGCTCTAGCTTTGGTTGTTTGTGGGGTTTTTTTTAAGATAGTGAGAAAGCTTCACACCCTACTCCATCATCTACCCACAATGCATCTTTAATAGGTTTTTTAAATCATCTTTATTTCTGAACATCTTTTTCTCTACTCCTACTAGAATTATCTCTTGAAACAAAGAATAAAAAATCAGTTCAATGAAATTGATCAACACATCAGTCAAATCATACAAAATATAATTTTCTTCATCCATAGTCTCACCTCCCTTCCCCACTTAGAAAAAAAGAGGAGGTGATACATTCTTATTTACTTACATTTAAAAAACCAATAGTACAATAGCACTTATCTTAGAAGACCAGCCCATTTTTGTGACCTTTAAGAAATATCTACAATGTGTTCATTAACCTTTTCCAAGAACATTTAAAACATGAAGAAGGAAAAACAAAAAGAAAACTGGATTTAAATGAAAAATACAAGAACTAGACTGTTCAAATATGCTGCATTTATATGTGCTAGGTGAAAGCAGAGCACAGCCCATAGTTCAAATTTGACCCATTTGTTTACCTGAATAATATTTTTGTTGTAAAACAACAATTTTATTCTATTTGCCATATTTCATCCTATATTGGTTCACTATATTTCCCTTGGAAAGCCACCCAGTTAACAAATAACCTCATCACGTTTTAGTGGATTTGAAATCAGTGCCTTGAGCCTGGTCATAACTTTGTTCTACAAGATGCCAGTTAACTTGAGCATTAATATTTGGCCTACAGAAACATTTCAGTTTGGTGGAATAGTAGGATATTTCTCACTTTGGGAATTTTATGGCCTTTTGATCACATGTTAGTCTTGCCTGCAGTCATGATTTTCCATTACTAGGTGTTCAGAGGGCAGTTCCTGGATTTTCAGAGCCCCATTAGAAGGACTACATTCATAGTGTAAATAGTTATTGAAGACTATGGACTGTACTGGGGCTCCATTCTTTAAAGCACATGTGTATTAACCATTTCAATGACAACTTATTTCTCAAGGAGCTCACAGTTGAATGGAAAAGACATTTAATCTACCCATTTCCTTATTTGCAAAATGGAAATAACAATAATAACTATAGGACCTCCCTCATAGAATCATCATGAATCTCAAACTTATTAATATTCTGCAAGCTTTAAAGCACTAGATCTGGAGTCAGAATAATTTTTTTCTGAGTTAAAATCCAGCCTGAGACACATTCTAGCTATGTGACCCTGAGCTAGTCACTTAGCCCTGCTTGCCTCAGTTTCTGCATCAGCAAAATGAGCAGAAGAAGGAAATGGCAAACCACTCCAAGGTCTCTGCCAAGACAACCCAAAATGGCATCATGAAGAGTCAGACACCTGAAATGACTGAACAACAATAAAACGCTCTAAAGGACTATGTAAATCCTTATTATTTTCTTCTTCTCAACTTTATATTCAGTGGAGGAGGGAGCTACTAACCTGCTATTCTTTTATATTCAATATTTTGGGAACTTTATTCTTATTAGTATTTATTTATTATTAGTATAGGTTGTGAGATGTTGATCTAATCCTAATTTCTCCCATAATGTTTTCAAAATTTCTCAGCAGTTTTTCTCAAATACTAGATTTTTGTCCCCAAAGCTGGGATCTTTGGGGTTATAATAGACTTTCTTACTGAGGTCACTTACCCCAAGTCTATTCCACTGATCCTCCTTTCTGTTTCTTAGCCAGTACCATATGGTTTTGATGATCACTGCTTTATAGTATAGTTTAAGATCTGGTACTGCTAGGCCACCTTCCTTTGTATTTTTTTTTCATTGTTTCCCTTGATATTTTTGATCTTTTGTTCTTCCAAATAAACTTTGTTATTGTTTTTTCTAATTCTGTAAAAAAGATTTTTGGTTGTTCAATGGGTAGGGCACCAAATAAGTAAATTAGTTTGGGTAGAATTGTCATTTTTATTATATTAGCTCATGCTACCCATTAGCAATTAATATATTTCCAATTGTTTAGATGTAGTTTGAATTGTGTGAAGAGTGTTTTGTAGTTATGTTCATAGTTCCTGTGTTTGTCTTGGCAGATAGATTTCCACGTATTTTATACTGTCTATGGTGATTTTAAAGGGAATTTCTCCTTCTAACTCTTGCTGCTGGGATGAGTTGTAAGTATATAGAAATGCTGATGATTTATGTGGGTTTATTTTATATCCTGCAACTTTGTTGAAGTTGTTGATTATCTCCACTAGCTTTTTGGTTGATTCTCTAGGATTCTTTAAGTAAACCATCATGTCATCTGCAAAGAGCGATAATTTGGTCTCCTCATTGCCTATTTTAATACCTTCAATTTCTTTTTCTTCTCTAATTGCTACTGCTAGTGTTTCTAGTACAATATTAAATAATACAGGTGATAATGGGTGTCCTTGTTTCACTCCTGATCTTATTGGAAATGCTTCTAATTTATCCCCATTTCAGATGTTACTTGCTGATGGTTTTAGATATATACTGTTTATTAGTCTTAGGAAAGACCCTTCTATTCCTATACTTTCTAGTGTTTTTAGTAGGAATGGGTGTTGTATTTTATCAAAGGCTTTTTCTGCATCTATTGAGATAATCATGTGATTTTTGTTGGTTTGCTTGTTGATATGGTCAATTATGTGAATGGTTTTTCTAATATTGAACTATCCTGGCATTCCTGGTATAAATCCCACCCTAATCATAATGAATAACCCTCATAATCACTTGCTGGATTCTTTTTTTGCTAGTATTCTATTTAAGATTTTTGCATCTATATTCATTAAGGAGATTGGTCTGTAGTTTTCTTTCTCTGTTTTTGACCTACCTTGCTTTGGAATCAGTAGCATATTTGTGTCACAAAAGGAATTTGATAGAACTCCTTCTTTGTTTATTCTGTCAAATAGTTTGTATAATATTGGGATTAGTTGTTCTTTGAATGTTTGATAGAATTCATTTGTGAATCCATCTGGTCCTAGGGATTTTTTCTTAGGGAGTTCTTTAATGGCTTGTTCAATTTCTTTTTCTGATACAGGATTATTTAAGAATTCTATTTCTTCTTCTTCTAATATAGGCAAGTTATATTTTTATAAATATTCATCCATATAACCTAGGTCGCAATATTTATTGCTATATAATTGGGCAAAATAGTTTTTAATGATTGCCTTAATTTCCTTCTCATTCAAGGTGAGGTCTCCCTTTTCATCTTGGATACTGTCAATTTGGTTTTCTTCTCTCCTTTTTTAATAGATTAACCAGTACTTTGTCTACATTATTTGTTTTTTCTAAGTAACAGCTTCTAGTCTTGGTTATTAATTCAATAGTTCTTTTACTTTCAATTTTATTAATTGCTCCTTCAATTTTTCGGATCTCTAATTTAGTCTTCATCTGAGGATTTTAATTTGTTCACTTTCTAGTTTTTTAATTTGCATGCCCAATTCATTGATCTCTGCCCTCTCTAATTTATTAATATATAAACTCAAGGATATAAATTTCACCCTAAGTGCTGCTTTAGGTGCATTCTATAGATTTTGAAAAGATGTCTCTTCATTGTAATTTTCTTCAATGAAATTATTAATTGTTTCTATGATTTGTAATTTGACTGATTTTGGAGAATCATATTATTTAATTTCCAATTATTTTTTTGATTTGCCTCTCCATATAGCCCTACTAATTATTATTTTCATTGCATTTTGATCTGAGAAGGTTGTGTTTATTATTTCTGCTCTTTTGCACTTGTTCACAATGTTTTTATGCCCTAGCACATGGTCAATCTTTGTGAATATGCCATGAGCTGCTGAAAAGAAGGTGTATTCCTTTTTGTCCCTATTTATTTTTCTCCACATATCTACTAACTATTTTTTCTAAGATTTCATTCACTTCTCTTACTTTTGCTAGCAAAGACCCCTCTCTTTCTTATTTACCTTTTCATGTTTCTCTTGTTTTTTTGTTTTTCGATGTCAAATTTTCTGTTTAGTCCTGGTCTTTCCTTTACAAATATTTGGAAGTCTTCTATTTTGTTAAATGCCCATACTTTTTCCTAGAATTATATAGTCAATTTTGATGGTTAGATGATCCTTGGTTGTTCACCCAATTCTTTTGCCTTTATGAATATCATATTCCAAGCCTTACTGTCTTTTAGTGTGAAGGCTGTCAGATCCAGTTTAATCCTGATTGGTGCTCCTTGATATCTGAATTGTTTCTGGCTTCTTGTAATATTTCCTCCTTAGTTTGGAAGCTCTTGAATTTGACAATTACATTCCTGGGGGTTGTCTTTTGAGTATTTTTTATTGCAGGTGATCTATGGACTCATTCAATGTCTATTTTTCCCTCTTGTTGCAGAACCTCAGGGCAGTTTTCTTGAATAATTTCTTGTAGTATGTCGTCAAGATTTCTGTTTGTTTCCAGGTTTTCAGGTAGGCCTATGATTCTCAAATTGTCTCTCTGATGTCTATTTTCAAGGTCAACTACCCTCTCAATGAGATTTTTTGTGTTGCCTTCTTCTTGCTGTCTTGTGAGATCATTGGCTTCTACTTTCCCAATTCTAGTTTTTAATGACTGGTTTTCATCTAAGATCTTTTGATTTCCCTTTTTGGTTTGATCTATCCTGCTTTTCATGGCTTTTAGCAGGTTATTCCTGATCTTCAATTTGCTTATTATTTCATTTGATTTCTGGGCTTCAATTCCCAAGTGGGAGATCCTGTCTTTTAAACTGTTATTTTCTTTTTGGACTATTTCCCACTTTTCTTGCCACAACTCTTTCATTTTTCTGACAATCTTGGATTTAAAGTCTTCAAGAACTTGTGACCAATTTCCATTATTTTTGAAGGTTTGGGTGCGTTTAATTGTTAGTCATCTTCTGCTGTCTCTTCTTTAGTCTGGGTTTTTTCTGCATAAAAATTATTGAGGGTCAGAGTTTTCTTCTTGTTGTGTGTGTGTGTGTGTGTGTGTGTGTGTGTGTGTGTGTGTGTATTTGTGGATTTTAGTTCCTGAGAATTGGTAGCCATTGCCTTGCCCTTTCCTGGTCAGATGTCTAAGTGAGGGATATGGGTGACCTTTCTATTGGACTCTGAAGAGGTTTTTGCCCTGAGGATTTTTTCCCAGTCCACAGCAGTGTCCAGCTGCTCTTAGTGGCAGGTCCAGCCCCAAAGAACGTAAAGATTGCCTTGCAGAGGTCTGGGTGTGGACTGTAGGTAAGTCTCTGTATTGAGCACTGAAGAGGTTTTGGCCCAGAGGCTATTTTTTTGGATCTCTCCCGTTTTGCTTTGAGTCTCCCCTCTCTGTCCAAGCTCCATGCCCTATCTCCACATTTCCTCAGCCTCCTGGGGTCCCTAGTTTCACTGTACTTATGGGCAGGTCCAGCCCCTGAGAACTTAGAGATTGCCTGGAAGAGGTCTGGGTGTGGAGTGTAGGGAGGTTTCTGTATTGAGCACTGGAGAGGTTTTAGCCCGAGGGCTTTTTATGGTTCCCTGTGGCATTTTGCTGTGAGCCACCCCCTCTCCCCAAGCTCCACAACCCCCTATCTCCACATTTCCTCAACCTCCCAGTGTTCTGAGTCTAGTTTCTCTTAAAGGTAAGTCTGTGTTGATCTTAGCCAGGCTCCCTCCTAGAACTTAGAAGTTTGTCCCATTTTTGCTTGGACTCTGGAAAGGTAGGTGAAGTGGGAGAGGAATGATGAGCTCATCCCTTGGTGGGGGAAATTCCATTCCCTTTTAGCATGGAAATGTCCTAACTTTGCCTACTTTCTGTGCTGTGTCCTATAGGGGAACTCCTCTCATTTGATTTTGGTTTTGTCATTTTGAGGCACTCTGTCTTGATCAGTGGAGAGGAGAGGTAAAGCACTGCTTTTACTCTGGAGCCATCTTGACCCAGAAGCTCTCTACCTTATATCTTAATTTAATTCTAAGACCAGAAGAACAGTAAGGGCTGAGAAATCGAGGTTAAATTACTTGCCTAGGGTCACATAGCTAGGAAGGGTCTGAGGCCAGATTTGGATGCAGGTCCTCCTGACTCCAGGCTGGGTGCTCCATCCATTGTGCTACCTAGCTGCTCCTTTTCCCTGATATATACTAAGGATTTTATACATGATCTTAAATGATATGTTGATTTCCTTAGAGAAAGTTTCTGTGCAATGAAGGAACTATTTCATGATTTTAGCACCTGATGCCATCCAAGTACATTAATAATATGCATAATTAATTGATTGCTAAGATTATTTTTTTATCTAATTCCTTCTTACATCTGGAAGCCATACTTAATTCTTTTTCTGAGAAATAATGAATTAAAAGCTAGGCAGAAGCATAATGGACTTAAACTCTGAATATGCCACATTGTCTGTGAATTTTTCTTGGCATTATATTATATGTATATATAATATAGAAATTGTTTATATGGGGGCATCAAGTATTCTAGCATTCTAGCTATAGTTGGGACTATTTATATCTTTGTCAACCATGAGTACAAAACTAAATCAAAGGCTTTGCAGTATAAATATTATGCATTTGTGGGCTAGGTATTCAATAACTGATAGATCAATAAAATGTAGCTCGACTCAGTCCAGATACCATCTTCTCATCTTCATCTGCTCCTTTGCTGCCTTGGTACAATTGTTACCTTGAGGTCCTCTTCTCCTGATTAGTGACTTCTTGTCCAATATCACCATTTTAGTAAGAACTTCTCTCATGCATGGAGTCACTCTCTAGCTTACTTCTCCTCCTCAATGTCCCCATTCCCCCATGCAGGTACCCTTCTCCCTCTCCTTTCTATCTCTCCTGTCTTCTGTTGTTTGATTGTATTTGTGTTCCTAGTGCCTAGCACACAGAAAGCATTTAATAAATGACACTGCATATCTATCAATCTATCTGTTGCCTCTGTTCATTTTTGTATCTGCAGCCCTAAGACTTTTGTACCTTGACCAATATTTTTTCTTGTGCTTTTAGATTTTTTGTGTGCATTACTACATGTGAATATGTTTTATAAAATGCATGACAAGTAATTGGCTTCTATTGGAAAGAATTTCTGGTGTTTTCATCTTTTGGTAATAGACATGTGATGGCTTGCCTTAAGAGAAGAGAGGTCAGGTTTGCAGCTGAGACAGAGCTGTTACTAATCATTCCTGTGCCACTATTAAGTATTTGTACCAATTATTTTGGATCTTATCAAGCCCTATGACTTTCCATTTTTTTTAGAAAGGCTGGAGTTTTATATAATTATTCTATAATTAATTTCTCATTTAACTCAATTTTCACTTTTATTGTGTTGGATGTTTTATGGCCACATGGACAACCAGAACTTTTCCTCATTGTTATTCTTGGGATTTCTCTCTCACCTCTTATTTCTTTATTTTTGAAGCTACTGAAGCAAAGTTTTTGATTAATGTTGAATTATCTGTTTTGTTCTCTGTGCTACTTTGGTTCTTTATCTTGTTGTAACTTGTGACTTTTATTTTTAGTTGCTGATTAAGGTCATGTAGAATTTCTGATATGGATTTTTTTTCCAGTTCCTTTCCTTGTGATTCTTTTTATTGTCTTTATTTGGGCAACAAAGCATTCCCCAAACCAAACTGATTGCAATGCAATATTCTAGAATCTTTCTGCAGATTCTCAGAAGCTCTGTCAAGCTGCCCCTGGTGTTGGACTCCTGTCTTTTGGGATGGGGGGGGTATTACTTTATATTGCCATCTTTATTTCCATAGTTCTTGTGCCAACAGCTATCACATGTATGCCATCATGTAGGCCTTAAAGTGTTTTTATACTTTCTAGCAAATACCTTGGGAGAAAGTATTCATACATAATGGTTGGATTTGACGTGAGCATTTTGAGATTAGTCTGTTTTTATGTAATCAATCTGCCAGTTGGAGTCATGCTGTCAAATCTCAAAAGGGCTTTTTGAAATTCTAGTCTCTTAAAAGAGCTCGTGTCCTTTTCAAAATCATTTAAAACAGCCCTTCTGTTTTTGCCATCCATTGTGTTATTCAATACAATTTATAGAGTTTACATTCAATGAAGATTTTCAGTGACTTCACAGTCTTCAATTTTTCCCTATCCTGTTATTACTAACTCCTTGATTTAAAATCTGTTCATTTAATATAGATTTGAGATGATAATTTTTTATTGCTCTGTTCTAGTCAGTAATACTTTTTTTGTGTTACTTGGAGCTGATAGTACTATTGTGGCAGGGTGAGGGAGGATTAGAATCAAGCCTTTCCTTTTAACTGGTTATATATTTCCAATATTTTACGATAAAGTACTGGTCCAAAATAAATTCAGTTCTATTTTATGAGTGTTCCTAGTTTGCCTACTTAATAGTTTGCACTGTCCATAATTTCTATTAGGGAGGATATTGGTATTTCAGGTTTATTCCAATGCATATTAATATGAAAGGAAGGAAGGCAGGGAGGCAGGGAGGAGGAAGGAAGGAAGGAAGGAAGGAAGGAAGGAAGGAAGGAAGGAAGGAAGGAAGGAAGGAAGGAAGGAAGGAAGGAAGGAAGGAAGGAAGGAAGGAAGGAAAGAAGGAAGGAAGGAAGGAAGGAAGGAAGGAAGGAAGGAAGGAAGGAAGGAAGGAAGGAAGGAAGGAAGGAAGGAAGGAAGGAAAGAAGGAAGTAAGGAAGGAAGGAAGGAAGGAAGGAAGGAAGGAAGGAAGGAAGGAAGGAAGGAAGGAAGGAAGGAAGGAAGGAAGGAAGGAAGGAAGGAAGGAAGGAAGGAAGGAGGGAGGGAGGGAAGAAAAAGCATTTATTAAATGCCTACTATATGACAAGTACTATGCTAAGTGCTTTATATATATATCCTCTCATCAATACTTATAACATCTTATTATCCCCATTTTACAGTTGAAGAAAATGAGGCAAACAGTTAAGTGATTTGTATAGCATCACATAGCTAGAAATTGTTTGAAGCTGGATTTGAATTTGTTTTCCTGACTCTAAATTATATTTTATTTCTCCTGCATGGACCGTTAAAACAAAAAAAAAGTTCTTTCAAGACCTTGACTAATTACAAGGCAATGACAAAATAAAACTTTAAGTCCATATCCTTTCATTTTACATATGAAAAAACTGAATGGCAGAAAGACCAAGTTCCAGTGCTATACCTTTTGCTGTTATTGGCACAGGACGGTCTATAATATTGTTCCATCATGTCTATAGTGCAGGTCTACTGAATCCCAATCCAGAACTGCTTCTTCTGCTGTACCAAATTTTCAGCTTCTTTTTTTTCCTAAATTCAACATCAGGAAATTGTTTTAATGTCAGTCTGAACCTAGCATCACTATCTAGCCATAGGAAAGGAAAATGCAATAAAGGTAATATTGTTTCTATATCCTCTCAACATTAAAGATAATTTGGAATATGGTCATCTCGCCCAAATACCCTATCCCTGATTTAGTGACTTTCTTCCCTCTTCACCCTCATAGAAGATTGTCAGCCATAAAATTCTTAACTAGCTGACTGCCAGAAATAATATTTTGGTTTGCCTGGGCCTCAATTTTATCAATAATGGTGAGACACAATTCGTTAAACCCTATTAGGAACTTGTAGAGGGTCTTTTATACCAGGCTTAGGTGTTTACTTTTTGTATTGGATGAAATAGGGAGCTACTGAAGATTCTGAGGAGAGAAGTGATGTTATGCCTAAGGATGACTATTTTGGAAGCGGCACAAAGGATGGGCTGGAGAAGGGTGATTTAAAACAACAATACTGAAAGACAAATCTATGATTTCATATGTACTGGAAAGTTCTCTTTATGCAGAGAAATAAAGGTAAATCAGAACTTGTCTCAATAGGTAAGTCCTGAGAAATTGCCTGAGAGGGGATTATGTGGTTTCCCATGGGGTTATATGGCTGTAAGTGTAAGAAGTAGGATTGGAAACCAGGTCTTCTAGACATCAAGCCCTATGCTCTATTTATGATGCTGTGGTGTGTCTATATATTACAACACAATGCATTCATCATCAGTGAAAGGCCAAGTGGCTACTCTTGATGGCACTGAGAACACCTCCATCTTGGCCTGTAATCTGACCTTTCTCTTTTCCCAACCATCTGTCCCATTATAGGTTCAAGTTAGTCAGTCAACTAGCATTTTATAAACATTATTTGACAGGCAAAATGCTGAAAAGTGAATAAAGTGTAGATAAATAAGTAGATGCTCACATTCTCATTGATTTGGGCAAAGTAAACAAAAAGGTGTGAATGATCTGAGAGGGAGTCTTATTTGTGGCAGATAGCCAAAGTTGAATAAAATTTAATGTAGTGATGAAGGAGTGGTTTCAGGACAAAATAAAAGCTCTGTTCAAAGATTCCTCTTCCATTAGATTGTAAACTCCTTGAGGGCAGGAACTATTTTTTCCTCTTTTTAAATCCCAAGCATTTAGCACAGTGCCTGGCTCATAGAAAATCCTTAATAAATGTTTATTGACTGATTGGTTTATTTTAGAGAGATGCAACCTGAAAGTCAGTCTGCCTGTTAAGATACTACACTAGATAATAATGCATATAATATGTACAGATCAAATTATTTACCATCTCTGAGAGGGAGGAGGAAGGGAGACAATTTGGTGTTATAATTTCAGAAAACGTGTGGAAATTGTTATTGCATGTAATTGAGAAAAAAATCTCTTTGATTATTTTTTTAAAAAATCCAGAAATTCTGAAAGCTGTTGATTTACCAGTATTCTGTCCCTAACCAACTAGCTGTGTGACTTTAGGAGTCACTTCATCTTTCTGATTTTCAACCTCCTTCTTTAGAAAATGAGCTTCTTTAGAAGGATGCGCTGCTCTTTAAGGTCCCCTCTAGTTCTAATAATTATGTGATTCTATGCTTTAGAGGTGGTGGCAGCATTAATGAAGATGCATCTAATATTGTGGAGGAGCAAGCAAAAGGACTGGGTTGCTTTGGATTATGGGAGCGTGGAGTGTGGGGTGGGTCTAAAATAATACTGAGGCTTCCAGTCTACTTAGGGAAGAGACACTGGACGTTAGTGAGTCATCCTCTTTGTGTAAGTGTGTATGTGTCTATATTATGTATACATATATATGCATAAATGAACAAATGGGCAAATGACTGCAAAAGATGCTCATTAAGAATGCTTCACAATGAAACATGTAGATGTGGATCTCCCTAATTGCAAAGGTTCATCAATTTCCTTAGTGAAGTTCTCATAATGATCATTGGCTGTCATTCTACCTCTCCCCTCCCTGAAGTATATTCAGGGACAGTTGTACTTAAGATAAGGTTGAACCGACTACATTAATGAAATCACATTTGAATGATCCTTCCATCCTTTCCTTTTTTCCCCTCTCTCTAGCACAATAACCTAATTCTCCAGGAGGCAAAGAACACCACTGGTTTTGTATTAAATAGAGCTCATTATATAGGGAATGAAGGCTAGTCATTTGTCTACCTTCCTCGCAATGAAAATTTACCTATGGTTAAAGGACTTGTGGAAGCAGAATGGGTTATATTTTACCTAAAACTCAATTTTTCTTGATCTTGTGGGAGACATGATTTTCTTATGAGTCTTGCCTTACTGCTGATTACTACTTTGGTCACAAAGCAATGAATCTACAGCTAGGTGGTGCAATGGATAGAGCACTGGGCTTGGAGTCAGGAAGACTCATCTTCCTGAGCTCAAATCTGACCTCAGAAACTTACTAGCTGTGTGATCCTGGGCAAGTCACTTAACCTGTTAGGCTCAGTTTCCTCATCTGTAAAGTGAGCTGGAGAAGGAAATTACAAATACTCCAATATCTATTCCAAGAAAACCTCAAATATGTTCATGAAGAGTCAGACATGATTGCAAATGAAAGCTTTAATAGGTTGAAATTACACAAAGATGTAGGATACCTACTTAAGATGTTTAATCAGAAACGCTTTGTGATATAATAAATACAGGGCTAGCCTTGTAGTCAGGAGGATCTGGATGGAAGTCCTATCACTGACACATACTTCTTCTGTGACCATCTCAAAGCCTCAAATTAAGATTTGGTGAGTTGCTATTTTGTATTAATGAAATTAAGTTCTACCCTGGGAATTCCTGCATCCATGAAATCGGAGGTCTAGATCAAAACAACAAGAAAAACAATATTATAGGATATTACTAACACATCTAGAATGTTTCATTTCACAGTATTTTTTGACTTAAAAGAGTTATAAAATTTTTCATGGTGTTAACAAGCCAAGAACAGTTCTGCTGTTGGTCAAGGCAGTTTGGTTATTTATAATACTACTCTATATTTGCATATGGCTTTCCAGTTTCAACAATGTTTTTACATATATTATCACAACTGATCCTCACAATAAACTTCTGTGACATGTTATCATCCCTATTCTTCAGATGAGAAAATTGTCCATTACAGATGTTAAGCAACTTGTCCAAGAGCACACAGAGGGGCTGGGGCTAAACTAGGTCCTCGTATTCCTAGACTAGGAATTATGCCATAGCTCTTCATTATGCCATTGCTCTATGAACTCAGACTCCTTAGATGATATCAACAAGTGAAAATCCAACATCAATATTTGTATGTACTTATTAAGCACTATTTTTATGTCATATGAAAATTCAACAGTATCAAACGTAAAAAGCATTTAGTAACCTACTATTCAACAGGCTTTATGCTAAGCTCTGGGTATACCAATAAAGGTCCTTGACCTTGGGAAGCTCATATTCTAATAAGGGAGACAACAAACAAATGATTATATGCATGTGAAATTTTTACACACACACACACACAGAGACAGAAATGATTATATGCACGTGAAATTTTGTATTTTTACAAATATACATATATCTATATATATGGAGAGAGAGAGAGAGAGAGAGAAAGAGAGAGAGAGAGAAAGAGAGAGAGAGAGAGAGAGAGAGAGAGAGAGAGAGAGAGAGAGAGAGAGAGAGAGAGAGAGAGAGAGAGAGAGAGAAAATAGGAGGTAACAGAGGGAAGGAATGAGAGGCTGCCTAGGAAAGACTTCTTGCAGATGATGGGATCTGAGCTGAATTGTGAAGGCTAGGCATGAGGGACAGTGAGTAAAAAGACATGGAGTCTAGAGATGGAGCATTATGTGCAACTAAAAACAAATAGGCCAGTCATTGGATCAAATAATCTGTGGAGGAGAGAAGCAGGAATTTAAAATACTGGAAAGCTAGGGAGGAAGCCAGGTTATAAAGGACTTTAAAATAAAATTAAAAGATTTTATATTTGATCCTAGAAACGATAGGGACTCCTAGGAGTTTATTGAGTAAGGTAATGATGTTCTCAGACCCATGCATGTTTTAGGAAGATGACTAGCAGGTGAGTGGAAGATTAGAATGGATTAGAATGTGAAGACAGGGCAAGGACCCATTTGATTTCTACTAAATTATCCTCCATAAAATTGTAATACATTGCCTCAAAATTAATTCGGGAGAATTTGACTCTCAAATATAAGACTCAGAGAATCATAGAAAGGTAAATAGGAAAGAGAAATCAAAAGATATTCAATAAGCCTAAACTGTGTACATCTCTATATGGAGAGATGACTCTTGTAGCCCCAAAGAACTTTGTCATCATTAGGCAGTTAGAAGGAGTACTCATAGCCAGAGGGTCGGGGTATGCATTGAATATGATGGGCTGATATATTAAAAAATTAAATTAAATTAAGGTATAAAAAAGAGGAATGCATTGGGAGGAAGGGGAAGGGAAAATAGAATGTGGTAAATTATTGCACATAAAAGAAGCAGGAAAGAAGGGGAGATGGGGGAGATGAGGAAGAGAGCATGTGAAACTTACTCTCATCAGAATTGGCTCAATGAGGGAAGAACATACACAATCCAATTGGATATAGTTCCCTACAAGAAAGTAGGAGGGGAAGGAGAGAAGAGAAGGGGGGCTAGGGCTGATAAAAAAAGAGGACAAACTGGGGGAAGAGGAGGTCAGAAACTAAACGGGAAAATAGGATGGAAACTAATATACAGGAATCATAATGGTGCAAAACTTTTTACAAATCTCTCTGATCCTTCTCTCTATCTTTCCCTAACCCCATCTTTAGATCCTCTAATGAAAAGATCATTAGTGTAGGAAGAGAAAGTTACCCTCCCCTCCTTCTCTTTCTCCTTCTTGGTCCTGTCAACTGTTCTGGGATGCTGAAAGCACCTTCTCAGAATGACTGTTACCTTGTCTCCATCACTATGTCTCCACTATAGAGCAAGATGGAAAGTAAATATGAAGACCTGAAAGTAGGCATCATTTCTACTAGGATTCAAGGATAAATAAATGTAACACCTTAAGGTTGGAATAGATATTTGTCTAGACCTACAGAATTATTTTTCAGATAAAGAAATCAAGTCTCACAGAAATTAAACAGTTTGTGTAAGATTAAACAGCTAGTTATTGTTAGAAATGATTCAAGAAAAAATTCATAATACTCAATCCCTCTGTCTACTTTGCCACCAGCTTGATCAGTTGGATGTGATATATAGGCACTGAGTTCCAAATATGTTTGTGATAAATTAGCTGTTGACTGATCTTTCAGAGAGTCATTATTATCTGAGAAAATGTTGTACAGAGATAACCAGTGACACAATCTATCCCGTTTCCAAAAGAGAAACGTGTGTGTGTGTGTATGTGTGTGTGTGAGTGTGAGTGTGTATGGAATGGAAATGTATATCTCCATTAAGAAATAAAAACTGGGATGTTGAGGAAAGCAATATTGGGACCTTGGGCTACCTTATAAATAATTCGTTCTAGGGGGGAAAAGAGTATTTGAATTTAAATTGGGTTGGGCTGCTAAACAGCCTACATTATAATGCTTAAAGGACACAGGGAAAAAGAGGAGAAAAAGTCATCAGTCAAGTTCCAGTAAAATCCTAGATACTTCTTAATGAGACTTCCATGCACACAAGTTCTTCAGGTCCTCTAGTTTTCTGCATGCTTGGAAAGTATTAAAAAGACACATAAATTTGGTTATTTGCAGCTCTCGGTTAACTACAACATTTGCATTTTTATAAATGTTTTATGCCCTCTGCCTGCCTAGAGGAGCACATTTGCATGTTACACTGAGTGTCATTAGCAATGACCTTTAAGTTGACCAGAATTTTCATCAAATAAAAAACTGAATACAAGCAAATTGAGATCAGGGCAGCTGCACTCAAGGGCACTCTTCTTGCCTTTCATTTAGATGGTTAAAAAGCACTGGTTAAAGGTCACATTTTCACTGCACTGCAAGTTCTGATAGACTAAAATAATAATAACACAGCTTACATGTGTATAACAGAATCACAGAATGGGAAAGCAGGAAAAGACTGAAGTGGTCATCAAGTTAGAAAAGGAATCCACACACTATAATCTACCCTAAAAGTAGTTGTCCAACCTCTGTTTGGAGAGCTTCAAGGAAGAGGAGAACTTTGAAATTACAAAATATTTGTTTTCAAATATATTATCTCATTTGAGTTTCACAATATCTCAATAAGGTAGGTATTCTTAAGTATTTTTAATCTCCATTGTTCTCTTGCAGTTGTTTTTCAGTCATATCCAAGTTTTCACAAACTCATTTAGGGTTTTCTTGACAAATATATTGGAGCAGTTTAGCTCATTTTACAGATGAGGAAACTGAGGCAAACAAGATTAGGTGACTTGCCTAAAGACACATAGCTAGTAAGCCTCTGAGACAGGATTTAACTCAGGAAGATGTCTTCCTAACTCTAGGCCTGGCATTCTCCCTTTTGTGCTACTTCACTGCCCGGGCTGTTCCACATAGCTACCCATTATACAGATAAGAAAACCAAGCCTCCAAGAATTTCTCACCTGCCCAAAGTGTTACAACAGTCATTGGCAGAGTTCTAACTCAAACACAGATCCCTTGACTGTATGTCCAGTGATCTCTCCCCAAGACTTTTCCCAAGAATCATATTTAATACTTCTCCAGAGTGCAATATTAAAATCATACATATTAAAATGAATTCATTGTGTAAAATCAGAAAAAAGACTTCCATAGTCATAGAGGAATAATGAATTCTAGAAGGTAAAATACATACAACACCATTCATAAATAACTGTCCTGCAGTTAACTGGTCTTTAAAAAACAGCAACAACAACTTATCTTCCATCTTGGAATCAATACTGCATATTGGTTCTAAGGCAGATAAAGGCTAAGCAATGGAGGGTAAGTGACTTGCCCAGGGTCACACAGCTAGGAAGTGTCTGAGGACAGATTTTAACCTAGCACCTCTTGTCTCTACATATGGCTCTCAATCCACTGGACCATCTAGCTGCCCCCAGTCAACTGGTCCTTTAGCTGCTTTATGTATGTGATAAATCAACTGCCCATACAAAGATACACTCTCTAAATACAAGGCCATCGATGCCGATGCTAACCGTGTAAAGAATTAAAAAGACAAACCCAGGATCAGTAATCTTAGTCACACTATAGATATGTATAATTTCCCCTTTGGTTTGTAGCCACAGATGTTTCTTGTGCTGTTGGCCATTGTCCTAGCTCTGCCTCTGCACCTCAGAGGCTGAGAGACAGTAGTATCCCTAGACATACATCTCAGATTAGTTGGGATATTTTTGCTTTCCTAACATTTCATGTCTATGTCTCCTGGAAGCCAGCATGATGTAGTAGAGACAATGCGCCATTTTGGAGAGACAGGGGTCTGAGAAGGTATACAATAGCTATTTTGAAAGGAGTTTGAATGTCTAATGTGGAAGAAGGGCATCCAAATTCTGTTTGGCCCCAAAAAGCAGAACAGGAAAACTGAGTGGAAGCTGCAAAGAAACAAATTTGAATCTACATTAGGAAAAAACTGTCTACTGAGTGCAACCACTCAAAAGGAGGACACCTGGGAAATAGTGGGTTTCATTTGACTAGATGCATTCAACAAAGGATGAATGACCTCTTGTTGGGGATGGTATTGAGATGATTCTAGTACAGATGCAGCTTGGACCACATTATCTTGGAGGTTTCTTCCAACTCTGGGATTCCAAGATTCTGTGTTTCTTTCCTCAGAATTCACTTAGCGTTTAGTAAGCACCTTTCTTAGGTACCTAGAGGCACCAGGCTGTACAGAATCTAGAGCTCTCAACCTAGTTTCGGGAAGATCTGAGATCAAATTTGGCCTGAGACACTTACTAGCTATGTGACTTTCAGGAAGACCTTTGCCTTCATTTTATATTCCGTAAAATTGGGCTAATAATCGCATATATCTCCAAGGATTATTGGGAGGAAAAAAAAGAAATCTTATTTGTAAAGTGTTTTGTAAACCTTAAAACTCTATTTAAATGCCGCTGCTGCTGCTGTTGTTTTACTTATCGTTTCATTTTGTAATTATCTACACTTATGTCTCATTTCCCTACTAGACTGTGAACTCTATGGTGGCAAGGACAGCAGTGTTTAATGTTAGCACAACTCTCTGTCCCGTCTTCCCTTAACAAATGTTTACTGAAGATCAAGGTGAAATTGATCATCTTTCTGACCAGAAAACTAAGGTAAAATGGAAGATTCCAAAATGGAATTAGATCTAAGGAGTAAATTGCAGAAGCAATGGACTTGCTTTCACCAATACTCTTTATTCAGAAAATGGTCATTAAGATTTTTTAAATGGATTGAGAGAGTACATTAAAAAATGTTACCAACAAGGGGGCCTCATTTTCATAGTTTTACACGCAAATGTTACACATGGGAGCCTAATGAATTTCAGCCAAAATCCAATTTTAATTCTTTAATTACCTGAGGCACCCTCACTTGAATACCTGCCATATGTGTGAAAGCAGAGGGATATAACACAATTGAATCATTTTCCCAGAGTTTATTATTTTCCCTTAGAATTGAATGTTCTTCTTTTGGGAATCTACATCTTGGCTGATATATCTACAAAATCTTGGGGTTTGACATGATTAAACCATACACACAGATGCTTCTTGGTGTCAGTTCAGATTTAGGTAGCCACTTTGCCCTTTACCTATATTGCAACAAATGTAAAACTAGAGGAAAATGGATATTCTCACTATGTGGCTTCATGTGGGCTTTCTCCATGTGACATTAAAATTTTGATACACCATTAACTATAGAGAAGAATTCAATAAAGGTCTGATAGCCTTTATGCTGGTGGATTCAAAGGGATTTATAGGTAAGAAAATTGTATAGTGGAGAACAATTGTCAGGAAAACCTGACTAAAATATTCTATCAGATAATTATTAGCTTTGACTCTAGACAAATCACCTAACCTGACTCAGCCTCTGTTTAATCTCCTATAAAAGACCTAAAAAGATAGAGGAATAAGGAACATTCTAAGCTTGCCCAAAATCTATCCTCACACAACCTCAGAAGAAAAAATGCCGCCTAGAGATGGGAGGTCCTAGGTTAAAATCTGGCCTCAGCCACTTCCCGAGCTGTGTGACCCTGGGCAAGTCACTTGACCCCTATTGCCTAGCCCTTACCACTCTTCTGCCTTGGAGCCAATACGTAGTATTGACTCCAAGACAGAAGGTAAGGGTTTAAAAAAAAAGAAAAAAAATGCTTCAGAAAAATTTTGGAGGGAAAGAACCAGCAGAAGACAGAGTGTTTTAGACATGTTTTAGACAAAGAAAATATAGAGGGACAGCAGGAAAGATCTATCTTGCTTGGGTAAGAGGTGAGAGTAATAGAATCAGCAATGTAAGGATCTGCCTAGTGTAACCACATACTGAGAAGCTTTAGGAGTCACTTGGTGCAACCACACATGAGGGAACCCCAGAAGAAGGTACAAACTCTGCTTGCAACACCAAAGGAAAATGGCAGCTGGGGAGTGAAATCCAGCTAAATTCACTGTACATGGCATCAGAGAAACCAGGGACAGTATTCCCTCCACCTCAGAAGTACAAGTGGAGCTGAGCCTCAACTTATAGGCAAGATCATGAAAAAGCCCCAGAAAATGAGGACAAGACAAAGAAAAAGCCTGACCATGGAAATCTGTTTTGAACAAAAGGGAAGAGCAAAAAGCAAGCAGAAGAGAACAGCAATGCCAAAATGGAAATGCATGAAACCTCAAAGGCAACAGACCTAAAATGAAATCCTGGAAGAGCTCCAAGAGGATCTAAAAACAGTAAGAGACTTAGAAGAAAAATTAGAAAAGTAAATGATAGGAAAAAAGTTATACCCCATGGCAAAAATTTGCTGATGAAGAAAGATTCCTAAAAAAGGAAATATAAAATTTCAAAAAGGAAATTAATGCTCTAAAAAAGAAGTACAAAGATCAAAGAAGAAAATGGTTCCCAAAAGATTAGAATTAAACAAATGGTAGCTAATGACTCCACAAAAGAACAGGAAACAATAAAATAAATTTTTAAAAAATTAAAAGAAACTAGAATATCTTAAATATTTCACTGGAAAAAGAACTGACCTGGAAAAAATAGATCCAAAATAAGTTACCTAAGAATCATTGGACTCTCTGAAAACCATAATCAATAAAAGAGCCTGGGCATCACACAGCAAGAAATTATCAGGGAGCACTGCCCTGACATTCTCAAACAAAAAGGGAAAATAGAAATAGAAAAAATTCACCAATGTTTAAAAGATATCCCAAATTTAAATATCCAAGGATTATTATACCAAATTCCAGAACTCCTAGGTCAAGAAGAAAATACTGCAAACAATCAGGGGGGAAAAACAATTAAAATATTGTGGAGCTGCAATCAAGATTATGTAGGACCTCGAAGTTTCTATATTAAAGGACCAGAAGGCATGGAATATAGTATTCCAAAAGGTAAAGGATCTAGGCCTACAACTAAGAATTACATATTCAGTGAAATGGAACATAAACCTGCAGGGGAGAAAAGTGATATTTAATGAAGTACAGGACTTCCAAATATTCCTGACAAAAACCCCAGAGCTGAAAAGAAAATTCAATGACCAAATTCAACACTCAAGAGAAGTATAAAAAGGTAAAAAGAAAAGAAAAAACTCAAAGCAGTCATTGGGGTTAAACTAAAAACATCCCTACATGGGAAAGTATTAGTTAGGAAACTTAAGCTATCCATGATACAAGAGATTCTTAAAATACTTAAGATATGCAAGAGAAATAATGAGGTTAAATTGAATTTCAACATAAGGTGATAACTAAGCTACTTAAGATTATCTATGGTACTTGAGATTCTTAAAATATCTAAATTACTTAGAATACTTAAGGTATGGAAAATACCTAAAATTAGGGTAATGAATAAGAGCATACCTGCACAGAGAGCGGGGAGTAAGTTTAAAATGATAGTATGATATTTGTTCCCCCCTCACTAAAAAAATAAAAAATAAAATAAAACAAAATCAAGGGCTAAGAAAGAGGAATATACTGGTTAATGAGAAAAGGAGAAAAAATTGGGAGTAAATTATCTCACATGAGGAAGCATATAAGAATCAATACAGTGAAGAGGAAACTAGGGGTGAGTGGACAAGGTATGAACCTTACTCTTATCAGAATTGGTACAAAGTGGGAATAGAATCTGCATGCAGTTAGCTATAGAAACCAGTATTACCCTATAGAAATAAGAAGAGAGGGAATAAGAAAAAATAGGGAAGGATAGGCAAAAGTGAGGATGAACTCAGGGAGGCAATAGTCAGAAACAAAAATATTTGGGAACAGAGAAAAGCAAAAAGGAAAGAAAGAGAAGGATAAATAGTGGAAAAATAAACTGGAGGTAAACACACAGTATTCATAATGATAAATGTGAAAATGATGAATTCATCCATAAAACAGAAAAAAAGGAAAACAGAGTACTTTAAAGGTCAGAATCCCACAATATGTTGTCCACAAGAAACACATTTAAAGCAAGCAGGCACACATAGAGTAAAGGTAAAGCTGGAGTCAAATCTACTATGGTTCAGCCAAAGCTAATAAAACAGGGGTAGCAATTATGATCTCAGACTAATTGTAATGGAATACTATTTTCCCATAAGACATGACAAACAAGATTATCTCAAATAAGCCTGAAAGGATTTATATGAAGTGATATAAAATAAAGTGTGCAGAACCAAGAGAATGTTGTATGTATATAGCGAAAACAAAGTATGATGATCAGCTGTGAATGGCTATACTTTAAGAAATGAGAGGATCAAGGACAGCTCCAAGGGACTCATTATGGAAAAGGCTATCCACTGCCATAAAAGGAACTGATGCAGACCGAAACATGTCAGTCTTCATTTTGTTTCTCCCATGAATTTTTCTCTAGTGTAAATGATATATGTTTTCTTTCACTACATGATGAACATGGAACTATGTTTTGTATAATACACATACAACCTAGATTATCTGCCATCTTGGGGAGGAGGAGGGTTGGGAAGGAGAGAATACGAGTCAAAAATGTCAGAAAATGATTATTAAAATTTTTAACAACATGTCATCTGGAAAAAAGATTAAAAAAATTTTATATGGACACAATAATAACACTACCTCATAGGGTTGTTGTGAGGATCAAATGAGGAAAAATGCATAAAGAACTTTGCAACATTAAAGAGATATATAAATCAATTAGCAACACCTAACAAAAGGACTTTGCCATAAGGTAACCTTAACTTATAGGGTAACTAGGTGGTACAGTTGATGGAGCTCTGGGCCTGAAGACAGAACTCATCTTATGAGTTTAAAACCAGCTTCAAAAACTTACTGTGACCCTAGGCAAGTCCCAACTATTTTTAGTTGCATTCCCTCTATAAAATATCTATAAATCTATCATCTATAAAATAAGCTAGAGGAAATGGCAAATCACTCCAGTATCTTTGCCAAGAAAACCCCAAAAGAAGTCATGAAGAGTTGGACATAACTGAAATGACAAAATAATAACTATATATATGTATGTGTATATATGTATATTTATATATGTATATATAAATGGAAGTGCCTATTTCTATGTTGTCTCCCCTAGAAGAATGAATGTTGTCTTTCCTAGTTTCTTGAAGACAGGGAATCTTTTCTTTCTTTTTTTTTAATATATCTCCAGAACTTAGAATTGTGCATCTCCACTCCCATTGTTGTAAATACTCCCTCTATCAATGGAATTCACATATCCTTTCTCATCTTGTAGAATTCATACCCATCCTCTCTTCCTTCATGACTGGCCTTGTTTCTTTTATGGCTGCTTGAATCAACAGAATATGAATAAAATACAAGCTAGAGGGAAAAAAGATAACAATCTTTTCAAAGATGCATCTTTCTTATTTTCAGAGCTTAGTAAAATTTGTCTAAAAGCTTTTTTGTGTGTTTTTGTAAATAATTTCTGTAGTGTGATTTAGTAAAAAAAAAAAATCACTGAATTGGAGATCTACACCCTGGTTCAGCAATTTCACTCATTAGCTATATGACTCCAGGCCAATCATTTCTCATCTCTTGTTCTAAATTTCATCATCTGTAAAGTGAGGCTACTGAATGAGATGAGTACCAAGTTCCCTTTCATATATAAAATGGTATGAACATGAATCAAAATTGCCTAATAATGATAGTAAATATGTTTTGGGAAAAGAAATTAGATTAGAAAAGAAATTATGTGGCAGAATCTCATTATGACACTTCTATTGTATCCCAATTGAATCCCAAAAAACTGCTTTTCTATGTTACATTGAGAGAGAATCCATTATATGTCCTTATTTATGTGAATATGGGACATTATCCACATAAAATAGGAACAGATTCAAGTAAACATAGGGATTCTCTAACTAGGATTTAAAGTAGTTTGAACTGCTGTGTTGTTGTTTTGCTACAAAATCTTTTATTTTTCAGGAAGCAGAATATGCTATTTATTGCTTTTAAGATCAGATCAGCACTAGAGCCTGCAACAAAAAACTTTGAAGAGTCTAATTAAAATTGCCAGAGTTAAATTCTCTGTTGCCCAATTCAACATTCCATTCATGGGTAGAGGTAGCTGTCTCCATGAACATGTTTCCAGACAAATAAAAAGGGCCTTGTTGAACAGGTTGCATCTTGCTAGGACCTGTGTAACTTAATATCTCAGTGTCCGCCCAAGAAACCTGGAGATGTAATAATAAATGTAATTCAGTGTGGTGTTCCTTTATTAAGGATCTACAATGTATAAGACTAACAACTGGAGATACAAAACAAACTACACTCCTTGCCTTCATGGAGTCTAACTTTTAGTGAAATGATAAAAAAAAATACTCAAAATATATAATTGAGTAGCTCAGGCAAGAAGTGCTGTCAGAATTCAGAAAATGGAATCAACATGGTCAAGAAAGGTCTTGTGGTAGAAGAAGAATGCTATGTTCTGCAAAACGTTGTTCTTCCAATCCATCTATGTTATAGAAACCATGGTTGTCTGGAATCCTTCACTCATCACTTGCCAAAAAAGTATCAAGTCATCAAGCACTTACTACCCATCAGTAGTCATGCTAACTTCTATGAATACAAATAAAAGCAAAAAAAAAACGTACTTGCCTTCAAAACAGTACTTTGGTTAGGGAAGCCAATCCATAAAAGGGAGCTGGAAATGATGAGGGAAGAAGAGATGCCAAAGTCAAGAGCCACAGGCAGTGTTCACCAATGAGAGAAGGGAGATGGAAGAGCAAATAGAACTTTCAGGGTAAGATGGCAGCAGATGAATCATAATGAAGTCTAGGATGGCAGAAATAAAGCCAGGAGAGAAGTGAATGCTGTCTGGCCTGGATCCTTCCTCAAAATGGAGGTCTGGAAGCAAATTACCAAGAGAAAGAGGGGTCTGAAAGATGAAAGAATCTACCATGATGAGAAGGTAAGTAAGCAAACAAAATATTCATTGAAGCTCTAGACAAGTCTACTATGAATTGGCCATTAACAAGGGCAGAGAGCCCCAAATTAGGGATGGTTGAAGACCTTTTCTCCACTGAAAAAATAGAGGGGGAGAATGTTATCTTTCTGAGTCACTCCTATACTGATTTGAAACTAAATTCCATTTACTGATGACCCTTCAAGTAAGTTTGTGTCCAGCAGATGGCTTTAGTGTGTACAAATCCAATATATACATATATAAACACATACATTCAATATATATGCATATATAGACACATACACAGACATACATACGGAGGAATGCAGTGCCTTCTGAAAAGACAAATATTCCCTTTGTTTCCATTTCATTTTTTCCCCTTTTTCCCAATGAAGAGAACATACTAATCACACATTGTTATTTACCCCCTCAAATCCAGGCCCTGGATTTTTTTCCCTCTTCATTTGCACTTGCTACTGCCCTTTTTTATCTGTAATGTTTATGCTATACTCAGTCCACTGGTTGGCAGCTCAAGTCTGGCTAACAGAGTATAACAAAGGAAAAGAATACAAAAGCCCCTTGTCAAGTGGACTACCTTCCTCAGAGCAGACTGAGGCAGGGGCAGTGAAAGGAGGCTAAGGAATATAGGAACAATGTGCAATTCTCTCATCATAAAAGCACAGAATGTTAAAGCAGAAAAGGGCATTAGTGGTCATCTTGCTCAATCCCTTCATTTTATAGATTGATAGAATAAAGGCCAGGGGAAGTGACCTCCTCAAGGTCACACAGCTAGTGAATAGTAAAACTGAGACTAGAAGCAGAGTTCCTAATATAATCCATTATACCTTGCTTCCTGTAGGATTTTATATTTGTATACAGTAGGTGCTTAATATTTGTTGAATTAAACAGCATATACAATACCATCAATTGTACAAGTGGTGGAGACATATGCTCTCTATGTAGATCCATAGAATGATCCTGCCACATGGATTAATATAAATCCATTTTTACCCATTTCTTGTCCACCTACCACTTGGGGAGGACTGGGCTTATTGTTCAATTATGACTCTTCACCAGGAGGACATATTTCAATGATATATATGTATTGTCAGAAATCATGTTACCAGAAGAAGGAATGCCAAAGGATGCTAGGAATGCACTCACTCCGAGACATCAAGGGGAGATTCTGGCACAAGTTTCACTTAAGACTACCCTCTGTGAAAGCTGGGAAAAAATTTTAGAACAAGTATTCCTGCTAAAGGATTAATTATAGAAAATGAAGTCAAATGCATAAAAATATGTCATCCTTCAATATATAAATGATGAAAATATATGAATAGATAGTTTTCAGATGAAGAAATCAAAGCTATCTATAATTTTATGGAAAATGTACTAATTCACTCTTGATTAGTGAAATGCAAATTATCATGAGTACCATCTCACACCTATAAGATTTGCCAATTTGACAGAAAGGGAAAATGATAAATGTTGGAGAGGATGCAGGGAAATTGGAACACTAAGACACTGTTGGTGAAGTTGTGAGCTCATCTAACCATTCTGGAGAGCAATTTGGAACTTTGCCCAAAGGGCCACAGAACTATATACCTTCTAACCCAACAATGCCACTATTAGGTCTTTAATCCAAAGAGATTTTTTTTAAAGAGAAAAGGACCTATTTGTACAAAAATAGTGTAGCTCTTTGTGTGGTAGCAAAGAACTGGAATTGAGAGAGTGACCATTAATTGGGAGATGACTGAAAAAGTTGTGGCATATGATTTTAATGGGGAAAAATGTGCTATAAGAAATGACAAACAAGATGATTTCAGAGAAACTTGGAGAGATGATGCAAAGTGAAGTAAGCAGAACCAGAAAAAACATTGAACACAATAAAAGCAGTATTTTTTGATGAACAACTATTGTGAATGACCTAGTTATTCTCAGCAATAGAGTGATCCAAGACAGTCCCAAAGACTCATGATGAAAAATGTCATCTGCCTCCAGTGAAAGAATTGATGGAGTCTGAATGCAGACCAAAATATTGTCTCTGTCTCTGTCTCTCTCTGTCTGTCTGTCTCTCTTCCCCCTCCTCCTCCTCCTCCTTCTTCTTCTCCTCCTTCCTTTCTTTCTCTCTATCTCTTTCTTCTCTCCTTCCTTCCTTCCTTCTTTCTTTACTTCTATTACTTGTTCTTTTTCTTCTCTTTCACAAAATGACTAATATGGAAAAATGTTTTACATGATTGCACTTGTAAAATTCATATCAGTTTGCTTACAGTCTCAGGGAAGAAGCAAATTAGAAGGGAGGGAAGAAAAGAATTTGGAACTCCAAATTAAAAAAAATGAATATTAAATTTGTTTTTACATGTAATTGGAAGAAAAATTAAATATTACTTAAAAAAGACCACCTGCAGCATATCTCTGAACTTCATTGGAATCTCATCATCTTGCCAGTTCACATCAAGCCTGAAAGTCCCATCTCTGTACCCTCTTCCTCTGACCGAAGAGGGTGGAGGGTGGACATTGGAGAGCTCCATTTGAAGATGGCTTGGTGGTAGCTATCTCTTCATTTCCCAACCAGATGCACTCCTACAGACTTCATGCCTCAGTGCTGGGTTTCAAGCCCCCTTTTCAGCTTCCTCCATTAAATTGGGAGTTCCTTGGAAAGAGAGACTTCTTTTACCTTTCTTTGGGACCTCAGCATATATTCCTGGCTCATAGTAGGTATTGAATAACTGTTTATTGGCAGACTGATTTCAGATAATATAAAATATAGCATATTATGTAAAATATAACATTGATAATATAAAACATAGGTGTCTTGGGGTAGAAGATGGGGAAAGAAGGAGTTAGATTAAGCCTAAAGAAGGAGGAAGAGATCTGATCTATGCCTGTAGAGGAAAAGAAGAATCTTGGGGAGGGCCCAGAGCAAAGGGTCTTAGCTTTGTTGTGTATGCCATGGGCAGCTTTGGCAGTCTGCAAAGCCTATGTGCCAATTCTCTGAAAAATGTTTTTTTAAATAATTGAAGGCAATACTGAATTTCGATCAGAAGTTAATGAAAATAAAGATGTAATTTTTTCTCTCCTAAGTTCATGGACCCCCTTAAATCTGTCCACAGACCTCTTGAGTTAGCTACAGGGTTAACCCTTGGTCTAGAGAGTAGAAACTTGATGACAGATCCATGCTGCTAGAGATAAAGTTCCATGAAGAAGCAGGCAATGGAGAAATGACATCAGTTGTAAAATGTAATGAATGCTAGCATTAGGAGTTTGCTCAGTTGAGCTCTGGACCTGTCACTTAGAAACTGTGAGACTTTAGGCAAGTTTTATGCCTTTTCTGAGTTTTCTCATCAGTAAAATGAAGAGATCATTACTTGTTCTTCCCTGTTTACATATAGGGATCATATGGGATAATTTGGGAAGGTGATTTGTAAGCCAGAAATTGTTCTACAACCACAGAGTGACTCTTAGAATGCTGAGTATTGATGCATCCAGTAGGTCTCAATAAAAAATCTCATGCCTATTGTAAAGTCCACAGAAGTGAATAGAATTTTACATACCAAATGAATTACTCCTTGGGCATATATGAATATACCCAATATCTGATCCACGGATTTGATTCTTTTATATAAGGTGATACTATAAAATAATGTGACTAATTGTTTTTTAAGCCAGCATCAGTGAAACAAATACTTATGAATCATCTCTTCTGTGTGTAGGGTTTAAATGAATATCCAACACTCCAAGAAATATATTTTTATATATTTTATTTTATTATTATATATTATATAATATATATATTATATTTTATAAAGTTGATTAATAATCACTTGAAGTAGAAGGAATGAAAAGGAAATAGAAGTAAAAAAATCCCTAATTATCTAACAAAATTAAAACCACATGAACAAGTTCTCCTGCTTCTTGTCTCACTTCACCTCCACAGTGTGCTATCACCCAAAGAGAGAGCAAGAGGTGGGGCTACACCAAACTTATATCCTCCCCTACATCAGCACGTAATGCTGGGAATTGGAGTTCTAGGGTAGAGAAGTTAATTACAGATGTGTAATGCTTTGGCTTCTGAGAACAATAACATGGATAAAGATGAAACTTTTTGTCTTCACAGACCTTACAATGAACATAAGGAACTTATAAAAAGAAATAAATTAGGTTCTGATAAGTACAAAAGAGAAATATGAAGAGTGACAAAATTAGAGGGAGGAAAAATTTCTTCTGACCAGAGAAATCAGAGCTGTGTTCATGGAGAAGGGAATATTTCAACTAGTTTGTGAAGAATGGGAAGGATAAGAGTAAGCAGAGATGGAGAAAGGACATTCTAGGCCTAGGGCAAAGCATGAGGAAATGCAGTGATACTGGAATGTGTGTTCTAGGGATGGTGAGTAATTCAGGTTGATCATAGTGTAGGTTTTATAAAGAAGAAGAGTGTGAGATCAATTTGCAAAGGAGATTGCCCAAATTTTTAATATTAGCTGGCATATTATTTAAAAAATATTCACAAGAAAACAGAAAGCCAGAACAAATTACAGACAAGGACAATGGATAAGGTTACATATTGATTCATTATATATTTTTAAAGGAAAACAAATGGAATAATATATTATTATATTTTAACATATTACATAAGAATTATAACAATTATATAAATATAGTATAATTATAATAATAACATGTTATTATTATAAATAATAGAGCTTCACAGCTCCTTATATGGACAGGTTTGTAGCCTAATGGATGAATGGACTAGATTCAGGATCAAAGTTCAAGTCACTTCTCAGAAAACAAGCTATTTGACCCTGCAAAAGTCCTCAATTTCCTCATTTACATTATAATAACATCTATCTTAGTGTTGTTAATAGGATGAAATGAGATCAAATAAAATGAATGGTTGGCCATTTCCTTTGCACACCTTAAAGCACATCAGCAACTAAATGAAGTTGTTTATTAAATTCATTTCCTCATCTGTAAAACAGGGACAATAATAGCATTTACCTCTCAGTGTTGTTGTAAAGATCAAATGAGATGAATTTATACTTTATAAACCTTAAAATACCATATAAATACTAGCTATTGTTATTATTAATATAATATAATAATAATAATATAATGATAAAAAGTTAATAATAAGAAAAATGCCCATTTTATTTGATTTGTGCTAAATTTGGACTAGGAAGCTAGGTGACAGTGGCTAGAAAACCAGGACTTCCTAGAATCAGGAAGACCTGAATTCATATTTGACCTCAGCCTCTTACTAGCTGTGTGGTACTGGGAAAGTCATTTAATCATGTTTGCCTCAGTTTCCTCATTTGTAACATGAACTTGAGAAGGAAATGGCAAACCCACTCTAATATCTTTGCCAAGAAACCCCAAATGGTATCACAAAGAATCAGACATGACTTAAATGACAAAACAAGAAGTTCAGGATAAAAAAAATTATGAAAACAATTAGCTGTATTAGCTGTATTAGCTGTTTTCAGCTAATTTTCAGAGGTAGCATCATGCAAGGGGATAAAGAGTCTGCTAAGAACCAGGAAGACCTAGATTCAATTCTCCCTCTGAAACATGCTGGCTTTGTGATTCTGGGCAAGCTACTTAACATCTCATTGTCCCAGTCTACTCTCTGAGAAAGCCTGCATTCTTTAAGGGCATTGCTTCCCCTGAAGTGTTCTGAATCAATGAAATCATAGGTTTGGGTTTAAAAAATATACATTTTTTTACTATTCTCTTCATATTAGTGGAGTACATCCCTTCTTTAAATAAAACATTTTTAAGTTAAATTAAATTAAAGACAAAAGAAAACAAAACATCTTCATTCTTTGCTCTTGATAGCATTTGAAAATGAAAATACTGGGAGGTACTGTCCTGGAGTTTATTACTCCATTTCTTGATGGGGTATCATGGCAAGAGGACCAATGTATGTGGCAGGAGAAGCCCTGAATTTGTCTTATACTTCATTTTGCCACTTTTTATGGCACACTTTGCCACACTACCTGTGTGAACCCCAACAATTGTTTAAGCTCTCTGAACTTCAATTCTACAAAATGTTGTTATTGTTCAGCTGAATCCAATTCTTTGTGATCCCATTTGGAGTTTTTGTGGCAGAAATACTGGAATGGTTAGCCATATCCTTTTCCAGTTCATTTTACAGAGGAGGAAACTGAGGAAAACAGGATTAAGTGACTTGTCCAGAGTCACATAGCTACTAAGTATCTGAGATCCAGTTTGAACTCAGGTCTTTCTGACTCAAAGGCTGGCATTCTATCCACTGGGCCACCTATCTGCTCCCAACAAAATGCTGAATTGGGCCCAAATGGTTCTTTCCAGCTCCAAATTTATGGTCTAATACTAGTATTATGAGATTGTGATCCCATTGGCATCACTTATTTACAGGAACACTTCATTTAATTGATTTCCCATAGTCTTTTTAAAAATAAAATTGTAGTACAACAATTTGTTCGTGTGTGTGTGTGTGTGTGTGTGTGTGTGTGTGTGTGTGTGTGTGTGTGTGTAATTCACAATAGTAAGGAACATTCAGCACCAGTTATAAACCTGCAACTTCTCAATAGCATTAGAGTAATTATTGCTTTTTATTTAAATAGCTTTTGGAAACGTGAAGCAGTAATTGTTAAGTGTTTCCAACTAGATTACTCAAAATAATGACTTTTATTCTTTTCCAAATTAATATAAATTAGGTGGTGCTGAAAAATTGGGGAAAGTAATTATCTCCACTGTATTGGTGGGAAGGCTTAGTGGATCATCCTGGAAGGGAAAGGTTTACCTCCTAATCCTTAATGGCATTTCTCTGCTTTTTATTCATTGTTCATCATGCTTTTTAAAAACTAAGCATATTTTTAAATTTCTCAGGAAAACAACTAGCATCTTTTTTTTAATTACCATTCTTCTCAAGGGAGCTTGCTTGCAAGTTTGTAAGTGTTTTTTGCTAGATAACTACAGTCAATTCTACAGTAAAAAAAAACACCATAAGAAACTTTGCTCAACAGTCCTGGGGAAAATGTGTTGAATTTCAGTTTAATTTATAAATGAAATTGTTCAATAATTTGGCATAAGTATTTGAAAGGATTTTCTTATTGAGAAAGCTATGGAACTTTGTTCAGGTCTTATTACCTATTACTTGGACTGCTACAATTGCCTCCAAATTGATTTTCTGCTGTAATACTCTCCATTTTCTAATCCATCCTCTCCAGAACTGCCAAAAGGGCTTTTCTTACAAAACAGACCTGACCACATCAGCCCCTTGTTCAGTAACTTCCAGGGGCTGCCTATTGTCAAATATTCTCTTTTGTTTGGTATGTAAAGTCCTTTATAACCTGACTCCAAACAATCTTTCCAGACTGATTTTACATCACTCCCCTGGGACACTCTGTTCTGGGCTGTCTTCTCTTCTCCCTCTATACCTCTATTACACTTGGTAATCATCACCTCCCATGCATATAAGTATTATCTATATGCAAATGATTTTTAAATCTATTTATCTAGCCGTACCTTGGCTTTTGATCTTTGATCTTACATCTTGCTTCAACTGCCTTTTCAATATATAGAACTGAATTTTCCCAGCTACCTTAAACTCAACAAGACCAAGACTGCACTCATTATCTTTCTTCCCAACCAAGTCCCCTCCTAATTTTTCTATTATTGTCAATGGCATGAGCATCTTCCTAATCACCAGGATTAAAACCTCAGTGTCATTCTTGACTCCTCACAGTCTTTCACTCTCTACATCCAATCAGTTGCCAAGTCCTGTCTTCTACTATAAACCCCCATCTCTTGTATATGCCACCCTTCTCTCCTCTGACACTGCCACCACCCTGGTGCAAGCCCTCATTATTTCACATCTGAATTTTTGCAGGTTGGTCTCCCTGCCACAAGTCATTGCCCATCCTCAACTCAGTTGTCAACATGATCTTTCTAAAGCATAGGTTTGACTCTGTCACTTCCCCCAGACCCCTCAATAAATGCTAGTGTTTCCCTGTCACTTCCAGGATCAAATATAAAACCTTCTCTGTTTTTAAAGCCCTTCTTGATCTACCCCCTTCTTACCTTTCCATTTTTATACTTTACCCACCTTCACATGCCCTTTGATCCATTGCCATTGACCTCCATGCTATTCCTTGCATATGACAGTCCACATCTTCAGATTCCAGGCAGTTTCACTGACTGGTCTCCATGCCTATTGTCTCCTGGCTTCCCTGGCTTTCTTAATGTTCCAACTAAAGCCTCACCTTCTAGGAGAAGCCTTTCAGAATCCCTCTTAGTGCTAGTACCTTCCCCTCATTGATTATCTCCAATTTATCAAATCCATATATGTGTATGTGTATCTTGCATGTACATAATCTTTTGCATGTTGTCTCCACCATTAGACTGTGAGTCCTAGAAAACAGAAAGTAGTTTTTGTTGTTGTTGTTGTAGCAGAATCACTAGAACTTAGTAGGTGTTATAATAATAGTGCTTAATCAAAAATGTTTGTTGAAATGATACATGTAAAACCCAATGGAATTGCTCTTCAGCAATGGGAAGGAAGAGGAAAGGGAAAGAATGTGAAGCATGTAACTATGGAAAAAAACATTCTAAATTAATTAATTAAATAAATAAGAATTTGTTGAGGATAAATAAATAAATAAATAAATGCTTGTTGACCTATTCTCAGTCATTCTATGGTTCAACCAAACTGGCCTTTTGCTGCTTCTGGCACAGAACATTTCAACTCTCATCTGTGTGCTGGTGCCCTTACCCACCCTCTCATGCCCCCATGCCTGAAATGTATTCCCTCATCACTTTCACATTTTAGAATCTCTCATTCCTTCATTATCTCATTTCAAGGGCCATTTCCAACATAGGGCCTTTCCTTATTTCTGTAAATGTTAGTCACTCATTACAAAATTGCTTTGTATTTATATGTGAAATAGGGACTATATGCTTTCTTTCTTTCTTCAGTGCCTAGTCCAAAATAAATATATTTGCACATTGATTGATTCAATGCTATTTCTTTTCCAAGAGGCTTTTTTGTTTGTTTTTGTTTTTAGGGAAAGTCTTTCCTGTGTGGTTTGAATGAATTCTCCAAGTGGGCTAGGAGTCTCTGTTCAGGTCAATGCTCATTCCTTCTGTTAATTAGACGATGATTAAATAATGTCTAAGCATCTAAGTTGGTGCCCATTTCAGTTCAGGAAATCCTCCAATCTGGACAAGATGGGATGGGTGGTAAGTAATCCTTGGAAGGGTGATGGCACTACCAAATGCACATTGTTAGGCCTTCATTTTCACAGGCATTGACTATGGTAGTAGCAGATGGGCATCCAGGAGGGTGCCAAGATGACAATTTCCCAACAGTTTTAGGGCTCTTCATGGCATGTGTTCTTGTAAAGAATCGGCAACAAAATATGGTTATGTTAGCCTTAAGATCTGTGTTTATTCTTTCTGGTTATAGTTTCTCCCTTGGCTGTGCTGTTATAAAGCTATTTTTCCCATTTTTTCCTCTGCCTTTTAGGCTTCTCATCTGTCTTTCCAATTAGAAACCAAAGTGCAACAGATAAGATGAATTTTCCAAAATAAGACAACCACTTTTTACAACTATGAAATGGGTTAAGTGAGCAGCCCAGGAGTGCTCGGGTATTCCTGAAGGAAGCACTATAAACCCACTAAAATGGGAGCCGAGCTATGGTTTGTTCACCAGCACTGGCCAGAGACTGCGATACCTTTGTCCTCTCTTCACATTTTCTAACTGTCAAGTGGGGTTCAATTAGAGCCTCAATCGTGTCAATTTTACAGATTCAGAGACCGTTTCCTTTATTCTCAACATACTGTAATCAAATGATAGTATTCATAGAGGACTTCATATGGTGCCTATGTACTATGGTACATTCTTAGTGATGCTTGTTCTTTCTCTCCCTCCCTTCCTGTGAACATTTCACGTTTAATAATCATGGATGCTTTCTGACTAATGCTCAGTGAAAATTTTGACTTTCTATTTATTTATTTAAAAGCCACGAAATAAAAAAAACAATTAAAATTAATTTCTGCCCTAGTATCATTTCTAAGACAGAAATGAAGCAAAGGCTAGGTGATTGGAATTAAGTGACTTGCCCAGGATCACATAGCTAGGCAATATCTGAGGTCAGATTTGAACCCAAGCCCTCCTAACTCCAAGCCTGGTGTTTTATGTTAGCTAGCTGCCCAAAATTCATTTTTTTATTAAGCTTGCTGCTAGAGTATTGGATACATGTATATATATATATATATATATATATATATTTTTTAATTTACTATATATGCAACTTTCAGACTTTTCACTATGTGGTGGTATCCTGGCAATGGACTTTGCTTTTATTGCTGGGAAAAATGTCATAGTATCATAGATTTTGAGTTAAAAGAGTCCTTAGAAGTCCGGGCTCTTCAATTAACAGAGGAAGCAACTAAGGTCCAAAGAGATTTTTACATTATAGGAACATAGGTTAATTGGTGGTATGGACATTGAAGGCCACATAGAACAACCCCTCCATTTTACAGATAAGGAAACTGAGGTTCACGGAAGTTGTAACTTCCCCAAAGTCACAGAAATTCAGGTTAATAAGTGGCAAAGTCCAATTCAAACCCAAGCATTTTGAGTCCATGTGCAATGTTATACTACATACCCTCTTTGGAGGATCATTTATCCTTTCAGCCATTGAAAGACTATTAAGCACCCTGATAGAATGGTGGGCCTGGATGAATTGACACACATTCACCAAAGGGAGGCATTTGTTCCTTTCCCATACGTCAAATCAAAACCAGTATGTGTAAAAAGATGTGCTCACTTCTCCACTGAGATAGGTTGTCCTGACCCATTGGAAAGGACAGCGACAATCCCTTTATTTTGATTAATAGAGCTTGTAAGTCGTGGGGGTTCCATCACAGAAGCAAAGCACAAACTGCCCCTTTACTTTTAGCTTGGTTGCCCACATCCTGTGTTCTGTACAGAGTCACAGTTTCTACAAAATGCCAGCTGCCCATGTAGATAAGCGAGGCGGTCAGCCACAGGTCAAGGACCGGAAACACTGCATAGCTGGCATCTGACTCATCAGCTTACCAGGGAATTCATTACCTCTTAGAGTGATGAAGCGTATTTGAAATGCTGGCAAATACTTGTGGGTGTTACATGGAATGTCGGCTAGAACAGCTATGGTTCTTGTGTGTGAGAAAGTGTATGCATTTCTATTCCTTTGTACTTTGCTTGTCACTTTTACCGAAAATGTACTAGAAAGTTCTACTTTGGCCCAGCCCTACTGGGAAAGGAAAAAGGTACAGGAATTCCTGTGACTCTTGAACCCTACGGATCTTTTCCCTCGACTGGATTTCTGACACCTTAAACTGTGCCAGACTATAAAATTATAATTAAAGCAAATTGTCAAAGTGAAATCTTTAAAAATATTGCCACTTTAATTCAGTCTCTTCTGCCTTCCAGTGAAGCCTAAATATCTGATGTCAAAATATAGGACTCCTATCATTTACTACAGGGGAATATTTCTAACCTACCAATGTGACCTTGGTACATAGCAGGAAAGGTGTTGAGGGATAATTCTCTCTGCCACAGCTGAACAAGAGGCAGCATAAATGGGGAACGCCTGCTCCCAACATTACTGAACAGGGTCAAGGAAACGAAGAGACAGTAGGCAGACACTGTAATTGGCAGGACCTGAAGCTATATCAATTGGGGTTAAGTGACTTGTCTAGGGACATACAACCAAGAAGTGTAGCATACCAGGCATATTAGCATCTTGAAAGTATGATTGGTGTATTGATACTGTATCTTATGTGTTCATAGACCAGACTCGAGGTCATGTTACTTATTGATTATTGTATTGCCAAATCTTCAGTCCAAAGGTGAAAAAAGAATTCCTGAGCAGGACATTATTTGCCATAGGGTCCTAGCTCACACCTTGTTAGACCACATTCCTTTCCAAGTCACATGTTTGATTAACCTCCTCCTCTTTTGATTATATGATTGTCAATTGAGCCAGTGTTAAAGCCTATACCATATCACATGTTCATTAGTTACCCCCCACTCCACATTCCTAAACTCTCCAATAAAAGTTTGAGGGCACATGTGGAGCTCTCTCTAAAATCCATCAAAGGATCATGACAACATGTAGCCCATATTTTTTAACTCCTTGTCTCTGAGTCTTCATTCCTTTGTCTCTCTCTTTCTCTCCTCTATCCATTTTCCCTCAGTTTCCAATCTCCTTCTCAGGTGTCCACCCATGAGAATTTTAAGATGTAACTGCAGGCAGTTACATTTAGATACAAACCAAAGTCTTCCTGACTCCTACCTGGCTTGCCAAACTGAAGTATTGAGATCATCTGTGTTGTTGTGAAGGGGAGGCTGTGGCAAGATATTTTGTTGTCGGTCACCAATGTATTTTAGTTCTCCCCTCAGAAGGAAAGCCAAGAGTGACTTCCCTTCACCAGGCCAGTATGCACTTTACATGGAGACTATAAATTCATAAAACTCTATTTATTTATAATTAAAATATATAGGTATAAGGATTAATAACAAGGAAATCTTAACACTAACAAGGAACTAACTTTTTACACACCATCTAAGTTCATTCACCTCATAGCAAAATCTTCAGTTCTTCCAGCTACTGTGAATCTTAAAACTGCTCAGACTCTACCTTAGAACATTTGGTTAAGGCTATTCCCTTATTGTAACAAATGGAGGTACTTGATCAGGAATGTATTGGGAATTTAAAAATTACTCCACCCTGCTCAGACAGTGCCTTAGGGGAAGATAAAGTTGTAAACTCCTGATGGAACAATGAAAAAGTCCCTAACTCATACATATAATAAAGCTAGAATCTTAAGCTAGGTCTATTTTTAGATCTAATACAAAAGGGTGCTAAGTACCTATAAAGATTAAATTAATCACTAAAAGGTCAAGCAACTTACAAAGGGCAAGCTTAGCAAAGAGATGTGAAATACTCAGAAGATATAATCTAATCAGAGAAGATGATAACAAAAGAAGATGTGAACTAAGAATGGTCAGTCCTGGGGAAAATGTCTACTGTGATTGGTAGATGTGGAAATTTAGGGGAGGTGACATAAGAGAAATTTCTCTTTAAAAGGAGCTGGCTCTCTGAACTTAGTTGGAGTTTGGAATTAGTTGGAGGAGCTGGGTCTCTGAACTAAGTTCAGGAGTTGAGGATTTTCAGTGAAGGACTAGAGTTTTGCTTTAGGACGATCTTGTGGTGAGTGATTAAAGACTGACTAGTCTCTCTCCTTCATACTATTTTCTCTTACTCTCTACTCTCTTTCCCTTCCCTTAATTCCTTCATTTGTATTAATTAAAATCTCCATAAAACCCAGCTGAGTTGGGTATTTTCATATTTGGGAATTTTTCCCATGGCAACCACTTATTTTTTATTTAAATCAAGACACTAAAAATCATTTTTTACAGTTTGGCAATTCACAGTCTTGAAACCCACATTTTCACGGTTACACTACACTAAATCTGCCTAACACTTATTTAAAAAAAAAAAACCCAAAAGCTATCTGACTATAATATATTTAAAATCCTTATTCAATTAATTTATTAAAGATATCTCCAAGTACATATAGATTCAGTCAGCCAAGATGGCAGCTGCTAACTGACAATAAGGTCACCCTGATATGGCCAGAGTCCAGGCAAACAGCCTTCAGCCTTTCTTTCTCCAAAACTGTTCTCCAGCAAAGCAGATCTACAAGCTTCTTCTTAGAGATGATTTCTCTCAGACAGGAAAGTAGAAAACCTCTTTAGATGGGTTTCAGAGTTCTCTCTTCCCTCTCACTAGCACAGAGCAAAATTTCAGATGTCTGCCTCCAACAGCAGCAAGAGAGAAAGATCCTCAGTCAGTGAGTGTACCTCACCAACTGTCAGAATCTTTCCCTGTGTCCCTCCTTCCAAGTTCTTGTCGCACACACAATACTCTGCCTTAGCTGTACCCTCAGAGATCTCTTTATCAAATACCTTATTTTAATAAATACTTAATCAATATCCTAAATTCCTCACTACAATATCTATATCTCTACACACAAACATATATGTGTGTGTATAATTTAAAATTTCAGACATGTGGTTTTTTCTGATCACTTATAGTATTAGAGTCTTTAAATCTTTCTGTCAATATGTCATAAAATGTGGCCTAATATTCTAGAGAACTGTCTGAGGTTCAATAAGATCAAAATTCTGAGATCTTTTTTTGGTGGCAATCAGTAGATTCTTTTCATTTCTCTTTTAACCTCTGGTTCTAGGATATCTGGACAATTTTTCTTGGCAATTCCTTGAAGTATGACATCCAGACTCTTTCTTTGATTATTGCTTTCAGGTGATCCAATAATTCTTAAATTATCTCTCCTTGATCTATTTTCTACATCAATTGTTTTTCCAACAAAATATTGCATCTTTTCAATTTTTTTGTTTTTGACTTTGTTTTATTTTTTCTTAATATCTCACATAATCATTAGCTTCCACTTGCCCAATTCCAATTTTTAAAGAATTATTTTCTTCATTACGCTTTTGTATGTTGTTTTCCAGTTGTCCAATTCTGTCTTTAAGATATTATTTTCTTCAGTATTTTTGCCTCTTTTACCAAGCTATTAATTTGTCTTTTCATTCTTTTCTTCCTTTGTTTCCTCCTGCCTTTTTGCCCAAGTCTTTCCTCCTTTACTCTTATTTTATTTTGAAATTCATCTTTAACTCTTCCAGAAATTCTTGCTCAGTCTGTCCATTCATATTTATAGGTGATGCTTTGCTTGTAGCTGTTTTGAGTTAATTATCTTATGAGTTTGTGTCTTCATCTTTTGTGTGCCTATAGTAAATTTTTATGGTCAGGAACCTTCATCTTCCCTGCCGCCACAGTAACTTTTTTATGGCCAGGTTTTTTTGGTTGTTTCCTTATTCTTTCTACCCTATTTCTTGATTTAGAATATTAATGTTGGGTTTTGTTGGTTGGGTATGAGGGTGAGAAGGGTAACTATCTCAAGGCCTTTTGTATTGCTTTTCTCAGAGTTTGTTCTGGGGTTTGGGAAGTTTTCAGTGCTTCCAAGGTAGTGTGATCTCTATAAAGGTGTAATCAGCTATCTCCTGGTCTGTATTCTGATGCGTATCCAAAAAAGACCCCCCCCAAAATGCAGAATTTCATTCAGTACAGATTCTCAGGGTCTCTTCTCCCTTGGAACTATAAATGATATTGTCCCTTAGGGCTTCCACCCAAAAAATATATGGATATATGCAATGGAGTTTCCAGACAGTGTCTACATCCAATACTAGCACAGGTATCCCCATTTGTCTTTTTCTGAACAATTGCCAGGTCCTCTGACTTGGGAAGTCTCAAAGCTGCTGCTGCTTCTTTTGCCACCATTTAGTTCTGTAAGGGGTAAACTTTATGGTTGGACTGATATATATATGGACTATATATATATAGTTGGTCGCCAGGGATTTAAATTCAAAATCCCAATGAAATGCTCAAGTCAGAATGGAATTTTATATTGATTTATTTACAATAGAAGGAAGAACTTAAGAATGAGAGATAAAGGAAAAAAGGAAGGATAGCTGCCCCGGCCTGGTCTGAACTGGCAGGAATTCAGATGCCTCATCCAAGGGATCTCTCCAGAGGCTAGTGACTCCAGAAAGCCAAGGGAAAGGGAGTCCCAAGAGATGGGCCTTTCCAGAGGCTGTTTCCTCCAGAAAAGCCATGGAAAGGGGAGTCACCTTATCACACACCACATGATCATCTAAGGGAAACATTCTCAGGTCTCATGCTGGAGCTCCTCCATGGTCAAGTTCCAAGGCCAAGTGCCTCTCACAGGAAGTGACACAAAATATAAAGCCAGTTTTTTACATCACTTCCTGTGTCTTACATATACCAATGGTGGCTTAAAGTTGGCTTTGGATGGCCCAGGAGGAGTTGTTTCTGACTTGTCACTTGCTAGCACATGTGGGTCAAAGACCTTCCTTCCCCCATAGTTAATCCTTAAGTGGGGGTGCATACATTCTTGGTTGCTAGAATTCTAAAGACTAAGTAGGGTGGAGTAAATAAAAAATTCACAGTTCTACCACTGGTGTTTCATCCTTGTGGGTTCTGATTCTTGTATTATAGATCTCTCTTTCTGACCTTGTAAGCTATTTTGGGCTAAAATAATGTCTTACTCTAGCCTTTTATTGACTCTGTCACTTTGGAATTTGATTTGAGGCAGTATTATATATATAAATGAACAACTTATATAAAGTTGTTCGGAGGGGAAGGGTTGAGAGGGCTCAGATGAGTGCCTTTCCTACTCTGCCATCTTGACTTCACCACCAACGTATCTATTATCAGAGATACTTAGGTCTGATAATGAATCCTATGTAGTCACGCCAGTGAACTTAATTTTGCTTGCTTTTACCATGAAAGTATTATAAAACTATGATAAATTTCCTAAAAGTGTTCCAGGAGATTAAAGGAACAATTTTTTTAAATATTTTATTTGATCATTTCCAAGCATTATTCATTAAAGACATAGATCATTTTCTTTTCCTCCCCCCACCCCCCATAGCCGACGCATAAATCCACTGGGCATTACATGTTTTCTTGATTTGAACCCATTGCTGTGTTGATAATATTTGCATTAGAGTGTTCATTTAGAGTCTCTCCTCTGTCATGTCCCCTCAACTTCTGTATTCAGGCAGTTGCTTTTCCTCGGTGTTTCTACTCCCACAGTTTATCCTCTGCTTATGAATAGTGTTTTTTTCTCCTAGATCCCTGAAAATTGTTCCGGGACATTACATCGCCACTAAAGGAGAAGTCCATTACGTTCGATTATACCACAGTGTATTAGTCTCTGTGTACAATGTTCTCCTGGTTCTGCTCCTCTCACTCTGCATCACTTCCTGGAGGTTGTTCCAGTCTCCATGGAACTTCTCCACTTTATTATTCCTTTTAGCACAATAGTATTCCATCACCAACATATACCACAATTTGCTCAGCCATTCCCCAATTGATGGGCATCCCCTCATTTTCCAGTTTTTGGCCACCACAAAGAGCGCAGCTATGAATATTTTTGTACAAGTCTTTTTGTCCATTGTCTCTTTGGGCTACAAACCCAGCAGTGCTATGGCTGGATCAAAGGGTAGATATTCTTTTGTCTCCCTTTGGGCATAGTTCCAAATTGCCCTCCAGAATGGTTGGATCAGTTCACAACTCCACCAGCAATGAATTAATGTCCCTACTTTGCCACATCCCCTCCAATATTCATTACTTTCCTTTGCTATTATGTTAGCCAATCTGCTAGGTGTGAGGTGATACCTCAGAGTTGTTTTTATTTGTATCTCTCTGATTATAAGAGATTTAGAACACTTCTTCATGTGCTTATTAATAGTTTTGATTTCTTTATCTGAGAACTG
Source organism: Monodelphis domestica (assembly GCF_027887165.1). NCBI lineage: Eukaryota > Metazoa > Chordata > Mammalia > Didelphimorphia > Didelphidae > Monodelphis > Monodelphis domestica. The sequence goes on from NC_077229.1 coordinate 430,081,165, forward strand.
CCTATCCATGTCCCTTGCCCATTTATCAATTGGAGAATGGCTTGATTTTTTGTACAGTTGATTTAGCTCTTTATAAATATGAGTAATTAAACCTTTGTCAGAGGTTTCTATGAAGATTTTTTCCCAGTTTGTTGCTTCCCTTCTGATTTTAGTTACATTGGTTTTGTTTGTGCAAAAGCTTTTTAATTTGATGTAGTCAAAATTATTTATTTTACATTTTGTGATTCTTTCTATGTCTTGCTTGGTTTTAAAGTCTTTCCCCTCCCAAAGGTCTGACATGTATATTATTCTGTGTTTACCCAATTTACTTATGGTTTCCTTCTTTATGTTTAAGTCACTTACCCATTTTGAATTTATCTTGGTGTAGGGTGTGAGGTGTTGATAAATTCCTAATCTCTCCCACATTGTCTTCCAATTTTCCCAGCAGTTTTTATCGAATAGTGGATTTTTGTCCCAAGACCTGGGATCTTTGGGTTTATCATATACTGTCTTGCTGAGGTCGCTTTCCCCCAGTCTATTCCACTGATCTTCCTTTCTGTTTCTTAGCCAGTACCAAATTGTTTTGATGACTGCTGCTTTGTAATATAGTTTAAGGTCAGGGACTGCAAGGCCCCCATCATATGTGTTTTTTTTTCATTATTTCCCTGAATATCCTTGATCTTTTGTTGTTCCAAATGAATTTTGTTATGGTTTTTTCTAAATCAGTGAAGAAGTATTTTGGTAGTTCAATGGGTATGGCACTAAATAGATAAATAAGTTTGGGTAGGATGGTCATTTTTATTATATTGGCTTGTCCTATCCATGAGCAGTTAATGTTTTTCCAATTGCTCAAGTCTAGTTTTAGTTGTGTGGAGAGTGTTTTGTAGTTGTGTTCATATAGTTCCTGTGTTTGTCTCGGGAGGTGGATTCCTAGGTATTTTATTTTGTCTAAGGTGATTTTGAATGGGACTTCTCTTTCTAGTTTTTGCTGCTGAGCTGTGTTAGAGATATATAGAAAAGCTGATGATTTATGTGGGTTTATTTTGTATTCTGCAACTTTGCTAAAGTTGTTGATTATTTCAATTAGCTTTTTGATTGAATCTCTAGGATTCTTTAAGTAGACCATCATGTCATCTGCAAAGAGTGATAACTTGGTCTCCTCCTTGCCTATTGTGATGCCTTCAATTTCTTTTTCTTCTCTAATTGCTACTGCTAGTGTTTCTAGTACAATGTCAAATAGTAGAGGTGATAATGGGCATCCTTGTTTCACTCCTGATCTTATTGGGAATGCGTCTAGTTTATCCCCATTGCAAATGATATTAGCTGATAGTTTTAGATATATACTGTTTATTATTTTTAGGAATGACCCTTCTATTCCTATGCTTTCTAGTGTTTTTAATAGGAATGGGTGTTGTATTTTATCAAATGCTTTTTCTGCGTCTATTGAGATAATCATGTGGTTCTTGCTGGTTTGCTTGTTGATGTGGTCAATTATGTGGATGGTTTTCCTAATATTGAACCAGCCCTGCATCCCTGGTATAAATCCTACTTGATCATGGTGGATGATCCTTCTGATAACTTGCTTGAGTCTTTTTGCTAGTATCCTATTTAAGATTTTTGCATCTATATCCATTAGGGAGCTTGGTCTATAGTTTTCTTTCTCTGTTTTTGACCTGCCTAGTTTTGGAATCAGTACCATGTTTGTGTCATAAAAGGAGTTTGGTAGAACTCCCTCTTTGCTTATTATGTCAAATAGTTTGTATAGTATTGGGATTAACTGTTCTCTGAATGTTTGATAGAATTCACTGGTAAATCCATCAGGCCCTGGGGATTTTTTCTTAGGAAGTTCTTTGATGGCTTGTTGGATTTCATTTTCTGATATGGGATTATTTAAGAATTCAATTTCTTCTTCTGTTAGTCTAGGCAGTTTTTATTTTTGTATACATTCATCCCTGTCACCTAAATTGGTGTATTTATTGCCATATAATTGGGCAAAGTAATTTTTAATGATTGCCTCAATTTCCTCTTCATCGGAGGTGCCGTCCGCCTTTTCATCTTTGATGCTGTTAAGTTGCTTTTCTTCCTTCCTTTTTTTAATTAGATGGACCAGTACTTTGTCTATTTTGTTTGTTTTTTCAAAGTACCAGCTTCTTGTCTTATTTATTAAATCAATAGTTCTATCACTTTCGATTTTATTAATTTCTCCCTTAATTTTTAGGATTTCTAGTTTGGTTTTCTGCTGGGGGGTTTTAATTTGATCGCTTTCATTTTCATTTCCAATGGATTGATCTCTGCTCTCCCTAGTTTGTTAATATAAGCATTCAGGGATATGAATTTACATCTGATTACCGCTTTGGCTGCATCCCAAAAGGTTTGAAAGGATGTTTTGCCATTGTCATTTTCCTCGATGAAATTATTAATTGTTTCTATGATTTCTTCTTTAACTAAATGATTTTGGAGTATCATATTGTTTAATTTCCAATTAGTTTTTGATTTGGTTTTCCATGTACCATTACTAATCATTATTTTTATTGCCTTGTGATCTGAGAAGGCTGCATTCATTATTTCTGCTTTTCTGCATTTGTGTGCTATGTTTCTGTGACTTAATGTATGGTCAATTTTTGTGAATGTGCCATGTGGTGCTGAGAAGAAGGTGTATTCCTTTTTATCCCTATTTATTTTTCTCCATATATCTATTAATTCTAATTTTTCTAAGATTTCATTCACTTCTTTTACCTCTTTCTTATTTATTTTTTTATTTGATTTATCTAAATTTGATAATGATTGGTTTAAGTCTCCCACTAATATTGTTTTGCTGTCTATTTCTTCCTTCAATTCGCCTAGTTTCTCCATTAGAAATTTGGGTGCTATATTATTTGGTGCATACATGTTGATTAATGATATTTCCTCATTGTCTAAAGTCCCTTTTAACAAAATATAATTACCTTCCCTGTCCCTTTTGATCAGGTCTATTTTTGCTTTGGCTTTATAAGATATAATGATTACCACTCCTGCCTTCTTTCTGTCAGTTGAGGCCCAGAAGGTCTTACTCCGTCCTTTAATTCTGACCTTGTGGGTGTCAACCCACCTCATGTGTGTTTCTTGAAGACAACATATGGTAGGGTTTTGGATTCTAATCCATTCTGCTATTCGTCTACGTTTTATGGGTGAGTTTATCCTATTCATGTTCAAAGTTATGATTGTCATTTGTGGACTCCCTGGCATTTTGATATCCTTCCCTAATTCTAACCTTTTCTTCTTCGGCTCTACCTTTTAGTCCAGTGATTTACTTTGAATCTGTCCCCCTTGTCCCCTCCCTTGATGTTTCCCTTTTTAGTCCCTCCCTTTTTGTTTTCCCTCCCCCCTCCCCCCCTTGGTTTTCCCTTCTCCCTACCCTTGTTGGGTAAGATAGAATTCAAGATCCCAATGGATCTGGATGTTTTTCCATCTCAGAGTTGATTTCCCTGAGATTAAGGTTTAAGTAAAAAACCCTCTCTTCCTCTCCTTCTTATAGGAGTTTTCTTCCCCTCTCCTTCCCATGTGAATCATTGTGTGAGAAAGATTATTCTATTTGGTCTTTCTTTACCCCCTATTTATATATTACATTTTCCCCACATGCTAGTATACATAGATTGATAGAAATGTAGTCCTTATAGAAGACAGTCTGAATAAAAGAAGAAGATAACATTTTTCTCCTTTCCCCTTTCCTTAATATTTACCTTTTCAGGTATTCCTTGCTCTTTGTTTTTCGGTATCAAACTTTCCACAGAGCTCTGGTCTTTTCTTTGCAAAAACTTGGAAATCTTCTATTTTGTTGAATGCCCATACTTTCCCTTGGAAATATATAGTCAGTTTTGCTGGATAGCTGATTCTTGGTTGAAGACCCAGCTCTCTTGCCTTTCTGAAGATCATGTTCCATGCCTTACGATCATTCAGAGTAGAACTTGCAAGGTCTTGTGTGACCCTGATTGGCATTCGTTTATATCTAAATTGTCTTTTTCTGGCTTCCTGTAGGACTTTTTTTTTTGTTTGTTTGAGAGCTTTGGAATTTGGCAATTATATTCCTGGGAGTTGTCTTTTGGGGATTTAGTGTAGAAGGTGTTCTGTGAGCTTTGTCAGTGGCTGTATTACCCCGCTTGTTCTAGAATCTCTGGGCAATTTTCTTTGATTATATCTTGTATCACGATGTCGAGTTTGGTGTTTATTTCTGACTTTTATGGAAGTCCAATTATTCTTAAATTATCTCTTCTCCCTCTATTTTCCAGATCTGTCACCTTGTCGGTGAGATATTTTATGTTCTCTTCTAATTTCTTGGTATTTTGGCTTTGCTTTATTAATTCTTGCTCTTTTACATGATCGTTGTCTTCCAGTTGCCTGATTCTGACCTTTAAAGCCTGGTTTTCCTTTTCAGTTTGGTCACACCGGTTTTGTAGATGCGTGAATTTCTTTTGCATTATTTCCCACTTTTCCTCCCAGAAGGCTTCCATCTTTTTGGTCATTTCTAATTCAAATTCTTCATGGGTTTGTGGAGAGTTTCCATTTCCTTTGGAAGGTTTCAGAGCATTTTCTTGTGTATCATCTTCTATCTCCTCTGTATTTTGTATTTTGGCTCCATAGAATGTGTCCAAAGTCACCCCTTTCTTCTTATTTTTCTTGGGATTTGGGGGCTTCTGTGCTTCTGTGGAGTTTGCCATCTCTGAATGGGGAGGATTAGCTTTTCTTATCTCTGTCTGGTGTTCAGAGGTTTTAGTCCTGGGCAGATTGTCCATTCTATGAGCTTTCCCTGGGTTGATCTGAGTATGCCTTAAGGCAGTGACTTTCACTGGAACTGGAATGGAAGGATCCATCCAGGGGGTTACACTCGCCCCCGGCTCTCTCTGTTTCCCTGCTGTTTGGGTGCCCCCTCGACTGGGTCGGGTTGCTTTCTGGAAGTTGCCTTCAGAATAGCTGACTGTGAGGCTGTCTTGTCGGCCCTGAGGCTTATTGTTGTTTCAGAGGACCCTGCTCTCTAAGGGGGGAGGGGCCGCGGCTTCCCAGAGCCTTGGATTCTGCGCTCCTACCCCTTAGGTCTGAGTGATCTCGGGTTCTGGCTTTTGAGGTGCGCCGTACCTTTTGATCCAGGTCCAGGTCCAGGGGGAGGTTTCCCAGGGTCTATGCTGTTGATCATTTTGAATTTCGGCACCCTAGGAGCATATAGTTTGAGATCGGTAGGGAACGGTTTCCGGAGATCTGGACTTTAGCTTTCTCTAAGCCGCCATCTTGACAGGAAGTCCATGTGTGCATGTATATTGAGGGATCAGGGGAGTGAGCATCCTTTACTCCAACATTTTACTTTCCAGTTTGTAACTGGGGTCTCATTTTCTCTTTACTTATGTTTGCATTTCAAAGACCTGATTCAACTCTACTCTTTTCTTCAGAAATGCTTGAAAATCCACAATTCCATTAAAGATTCATTTTTGCTCCTTTAGGATTATATTTAGCTTTTCAGAGTAAGATATTCTTGATGACTTTTGTTTTGGAATACTGTATTCTAAGATCTCCTCTGATCTGTAATAGAAGCTAGTAAGTCTTACATGATTCTAACTATGGTTCCTTGATATTTAAACTTCTTTCTGGATACTTGCAGCATTTTTCATTAAAATATGAGTTCTGGATTTTATCTATGACATTAGTAGGACTTTTCTTTTGTGGGTTTATACCAGAAATGTTATTGTTAGGGTCCAGGGCATCGCCCACCACCAAGGAAAAACCCACAGACAATGCAATCAAGCAGGAGGGTCCTTTATTCTGGTATACACCAGGGGAAGCTCAGCACAAGAGTTCCGCCTGCAGTTGTGACTGCAGAGTCTTTTATACCCAATGCCTGACAGCATATCACTAGCCACATACGTGACCCACAAGTTTCTCCTGGAATCTATGTTTTGGGCGTCAGTACAAGTTTCTCCTGGACTCTATGTGTTGGGCGTCGGCACATTTAAGTTCCCTGACAGGGGTCTGTTGGTCAGATGTTCTATAGTGATATGTGCCATACTGACCAAGCAGCTCCCTGCTTGGGGCTCCTTCATTATCAGTGGATTCTTTTTGCTTTCTGATTCTACTAGATCTGGAAATTTTTATTTATCCTTCTTGAAATATAGAGTCCAACTTTAAAAATAAAATCACAGCTTTCTGGAAGTTAAATGGACTCTTAAACTATATGTCTTTGATTTATTTTCCCAAACAGTTGTTTTTATATCAGATTTCTTATATCCTTTTTATTTTTTCAATGCTTGTTTTTGTTTTAATATTCTTGCTGTCTTGTGGAGCTATTGAATCCTGTTTTGTCTATTCTAATTTTCAGGATGTTCATTTTGTCTTCTAAACTATTTCTATATATAGTCCCCATACATAATATCAAAACCAGCAAAAGTTAATTGTTTCTGATTTCATCCTAGCAGAATGTTTTCATTCTGAATATGAATCAATTCCTTTCTTAACTGATTCTGCTTAATGGATGGTATTCATATCTTAATTTACTATTCATGGTTGAATATTTTGTTTGTGTTTTTGTATGAGGGTGAGGTACAGCAAAAATACCAGTTCATCTGGAATATAGGATGTAGGACGGGGAATACTATATTGCAAATCAGAAGAGTAGGTAGCATCTAGGCTATGAAAGGCATTATATGCCAAAGAAAGGAGTTAATATGTGATCAAAAAGGTATTTAGTTAGCTACTGGAGTTTATTGCCTGAGGGGGAACATTTTCAGACTTCTTTTTAAAGAAAATTTTTTTGACATGAAAGGAGAAATATAAGACAAGGTGAACAAATGGGAAACGAATGCAATAGGAAGTAGATGATGAAGGCCTGAAGGAAGTTACTGGATATGTGAACATAGAGAAGACAATAGATAAAAAAGATACCATGGATATATTTTTTTCCTGAGTTATACATATGCTATCATGCAAAGCATATTTCCTTATTATTCATTTTAAGTGAATAATCTTATAAAACTAGAACCCTAAAACATATGCCCAAGTAAACAAGTGATAATTTATATGCTTCCATCTGTACTCCTACTCCAACAGTTCTTTCTCTGGAGGTGGGTAGCATTCTTCTTCATAAGTCCCTCAGAATTATCCTGGATCATTGTATTGCTTTTAGTAGCAAAGTGTATCACATTTGATCATTCCATAATATTACTGTTACTGTGTATAATGTTCTCCTGGTTCTGCTCACTTCACGCTGTATCAATTCATGGAGGTCTTCCCAGTTCTTTCTGAAATCATCCTGTTCATCATTCCTTTCAGCACAATAGTATTCCATCACCCTCATACACCACAATCTGTTCAGCCATTCCCTAACCGAGGGACCTCCTTTTAGTTTCCATTTCTTTGTCACCACAAAAAGAACAGCTATAATTTTTTGTACAAACAAGTCCTTTCCCAGTTTTGATGTCATAGATAGAGATACAAGAAGATCTAGCAATTGCTTTTCTATGTGGTCTGAGTCAAAGCGAATTGTTGAGGATGACACCAAGATTACAAATCTGGATAACTTCATGGATGTTAAAGTCCTCAAGGGAAAAAGGGGAGTTTAAAATATGGATAGACCAGGGGTGAGGAGGAATGGGACAGATAATATAAGATATGTACTACAGATTGTAAAGCATGTGAAGCTTGCTCATTCTGTATAATTCTAGCCCACTAGAAAAGGGGATGGCACTCTTACTCACTGATAACCATCCTGGTTTGCCTAACCTTCCTTCCAAAGGGTGCCTATTGAAGCTTCAAGGTGGTCAGGGGACAGGAGGTAAATGGAAGTCTTAGTGGGGTATGTGCAGATATTCCCAATAGCAGTTATGTAAGTATTAATGTAGGTGCCAAGAATTAGGTGTTAATAGTCCAAAGAAGCTAATGCTTGATATAAGGGGAGAAAAGTTGGGGAGCCACAGAGAGAGGAAGTTATAAGTGCCTTGAAGAGCAGCCCCACAATTGGGCATTGTGTAAGAGGTGAGATATATCAGGGATGTGCTCAAGTTAGTTGGCTTACAAGAATCCATTGTTAGATTTCCAGGGTAATCTTATGGCTCAGAAATAAGTAATTCCTACAAACTAGGGCTTAAATAGTTTTGTTAATTATTTAAACTTAAGAAATTGTTAATAATGCTTAAAAGTGTATTGAATACATTCCTCCACCACCCAGATCATCATTATTCATTTTTTAAAATCATTACTTTAAAACACAATACTGTGTATTGGTTCCAAGGCAGAAGAGTGGTAAGGGCTAGGGAATTGGGGTTAAGTGACTTACCCAGGGTCACATGCTAGGCCACATCTGAAGCCAGATTTGAAGTCAGGGCCTCTAATCTCCAGACTTAGCTCTTAGTCACTCAGCCATTTAGCTGCTCCCCAGAACACAATTAAGCATTTACTAGTATACTCTTTCCTTGGTTTGATCATAAGCCACTTGGTGTCATGCCATGGCTACCTCCACTTTAGAGACCACTGGATCTAGAGAAAGGTTGCTTGTTTTAGACAACTCTGGCAACTTAAGGTCAGAGAAGTTTATATTTTTCTGTGGGGAATGGAAAGAGAGTCTCTGACTGGTTTCCCATCTCCTTGAGATCACTAGTAGGGAGGAGCAAATCAACTTGGAAACTGGAAGTTTCTAACATGGAACAGATTCCAGAGAAAAGAGGTAGGTCAGTAAAGGAAAGGGGTTCCAGGCAGCCAAGGAATAAAAAACCTGTAGGACAACGGGATACTGGCCCCAACTGGTCCATAGCTGTTTCAATCAGGATGAGAACCTTATGGAGAAAGAATTGGAAATTGTCTGTAACTAAGTCAGAAAACTTCCTTTGGGTCACCCAGAGTCACCCATTCAGTAGATGTTAGAAGCAGGGCTTGAATTTAGGTCAACATTTTGTCCATCATGCTACACAGCTTGCTTCTCATGGCAAGGTTATAAGCATTTACTAGAACAGGCAATTGAAATGTAGCCCTGCCTCCCACAGGGACACTGTTCCAGTGGTGGTGAGTCAGACTGACAGAATCCTTCCATCAAGACTGCTTTTTACCATTGTCATCTAAGAATGTCCTGTGGGGGCTTCTGGCCCTGCTGAGTGTTTGCTCTCCAAGACAAATCTTCCTCAATGATGGAACGTTTGTTGTCTTACCACCAAGGAGGTGGCACGATCTCTGCCCAGCTTTTGAGAAAAATAACCTCCTCTGTTCTATTCCTTTTCTTAATACTAATCTTACACAAAATAAGCTACCAGCAATGTTCTTGTTAAGCTGTCCTCAGAAAGAAGGAACAAGATGTAAAACTATATTTCACAGTAATCAAAACCAAATTCAAAAGCACCCTCTGAGCAAACATTCACATCTCCATTGTGAATTTAAATTGAGATATTTTTGCTCTCTGACATGCTCAGACCTTTACAAGTAAGATAAACCATTAGTCCTTCTGCAGACCAGATTTTAGGAAAGTTTAAAAAATAGTAACTCAAACTTTTTTCTTTCAAATAAGAAAATTATAAGCCTCTGAGAGGGCCTGAGAGCTGTCCAAAGCACTTTTGAAAGCTATCCATTCATCAAAAGTTGTAGTACCTTCGGTGTTGATTCATTTTATTGTGTAGATTCCCTTTCTGTGGTGTTTATTTTGCTAAAAGCAGAGGTTCTGAAAAAGAGAAAAAAGGCAGAGAGCTCTAACATAAGCTTAGAGTAAATATTTAATATTCTCTTTTGCAAGCATACACTATCCCTTCCGCCTCTTAAGTAAATCAACAAAATTTTATGACAGACCAGGCAATTCAGTTGGACTAGTTTGCATTGATTCCTTACTTTTATCCCTAGAATAGTGCTAGGATGTGGGAGAACCAAAAGAAGATCCAGCCTTCCAGGAGCTTCCAAGACAGAGAAGGGCATTGTGTGAAAATACTTTATATTTTGTATCCTCTAATCCCCTTACAATGGAGAGATCAGGTTCAAAACAGAGACACAGCATCATAAACTGGGAGTTGGAAGACACCTCCAAGGTCATCTAATCCCAGTGCCTACACTGGTCCTCTCCTCATGGTATCAAGATCTGAAATAAAGCCTATGAGAATTACAGCTAGTTTTTCAGTCCTGCATTGTAATGGACTCCTCCCCAAGGACTTTAGTAAGGAAAGGACCATTTAGGAGTCTGTCAGGATCATTCTGGAAGCTGCCTCCTGATCCTGAAAGGTACTTCTCCCCATCCTTCATCCCCAATCAGCATATAGTAGAGAGTCCGGAGCAGCTCAGCACCTGTCTCATTTAGATCAGAACAAGCACCACTGGGAAATTCAGACCTAGCCCAAAGAATGAGAGCTTTTCAATACATACTCTTAGAACTATTTGATAGAAATATTTAACTAAAACCTATTGAATAACTAAGAAGATTCACAGAGATGCCGAGGTTCAGTATAGCAAAGATTCAAACAGCAATTTGTCAGGCAGAAAAATAATAGCCCCACATATATACTCAAGTTTAATAGGCAGCAAGTTTCCAGAGTGGGTACAGTGTTGGATTTGGAATCAGGAAGACCTGAGTTCAAATATTGCCCTCAGATAACTAGTTGGGTGATTCCAGATGAGTCGTTTAACTGTTGTTTCCCTCAGTTTCTTCATCTGTAAAATGAGAATAATGATAGAACCTTCCTCCCAGAGATGTTATAAGAATCCAATATCTCTAAGGCACTTTGAAAACCTTAAAGTATTACACAAATGCTAGCTATTATTCTTTTTCATGTATATGCAGAAGCTCTTTGGAATAGAAGTCATCTAGAACTAGTGACATTAAAAAAAAAAACATTAACCCTTGTTTTCCATCTTAGAATCAATACTAATTATTGGTCCCAAAGCAGAAGAGTAGTAAGGGCTTTGCAGTTAGGATTAAATGACTTATCCAGGGTCACACAGATAAGAAATGTCCACCTAAATACCCCTAAAGCAGATGTCTTTTGCAGGATCAAATGGCATATGGATGATGTAGTAGTTTACATTAGGAAGAAGCAGATGAATATGAACACACACTGGAACAAAGTCTGGTTGTCTGGGACATGGGCAAGATGCCATCAGTTAGGGTGAGAACAAATTCTTAAATGAGTGAGATTCCTTATTTGGAATGAATTTAGTACCATAAGAAACTGGGAAGCATAGCGGGATTATGAGCCAAAGGTGATTCAATAATGCATCTATTCTTTCATTATGAACAATAAATGAGATTTTGCTGATTTGATATGGGCAGCTTGGTATGGGAGACACCATCCATGATATCATTTTCCTAGGCAGAATGCCACAATGTTACTCTCCCAATACCATTCATCAATTATCCATTCATCTTATTTTGTTTTAAATTTGCATTTTGTTTTTATACCATACATTTCCTCTTCACCTTTTTTCCCACAAAATCTTTTCTTGTATAGCTTTTATAGACTCTGGGGATCCAAATGCCAACTCCCACTTGTACTAACATGAATTATTTCCACAGAGGGAGTCTGGACATCGTCCTTAGGGTACTAGAGGTATTTGGGGGTTTTCACTAACACCATTGTCTTATGCCTCCATTCTGATGTGCACACCCTAATATCAGTCACCAGTCACAGTTAGAATATCCTCTGTATCATTAATTGACCCAGAGATTAACTTCTCAGTATCACGTAAACAATCAATAGCAATTCATTTTCACAAAGGGATGTTTACTGAAAATATATAGCAAACCCTGAAGTACAAAATGTTTCCCCAAACTCAGGCATCTTCTTGCTTCCTTCTGGCCCTTATATTCCCTTATTCATCAGTTCCTGGAGAGAGCAGGCACAAATTTCACGCTTTGGGACAAGTCATGTCTTTGCTCTAGGGCACAGTGTCTTAGGGATAGGTCAAACAAGTCAGTTCTCAGAGCTGTGCTGATGTTTCACCAGGCTTGGCTATGGAACAAATTCTGGTACAGACGTTAATTTTATGGAACTCTGGCAGCATGCCCTTCCTTTGTTTTCACAGATCACAAAGCCATAGCTATCTCCAATAGCCCTCACCTCAGAACAATAAATAGCAAATGAAATTAGCTGAGAACCGAATGCCATGTTATCAGTTAGTTGTTTTTCAGAAGTCCGATGCTTTGTGGTTTCTTTGGGGGATTTCTTGGCAAACACACTAGAGTGATTTGCCATTTCCTTTTCCAGCTCATTTTACAGATAAGGAAACTGAGGCAAACAGGACTAAGTAACTTCCCCAGGATCACACAGCTAGTAGCTGTCGGAGGCCAGATTTGAACTCAAGAAGATGAGCTTCCTGATCCCAGGCTTGAGATTATTCTAAATGCCATAAGTTCATAGTGAAATGTGGGTCCAGTTAGGGGGCATCGCACCAGTGCTGATTTTACCTTTCTTCACACGCAGAAATTTAAACAGCTGGAAAAGCTACCAGGAAAAAAGAGACTGATTTGGTCAGTCAGTGCCCTCTGTATGGATGCTTATTTCATGCTCAGCAGCCAAACAAAAGGAATCTCTTCATGACACAGTAAGCAAAGAGGGAATAGTCATAGAATCCTGGTTCCCATTCTTTGTCAGGGAACAGGGTCTTTCTATTATATGTTCCTTCACTACCCCAGCCTCAACATAGAGAACTGCAGGAGGCTCAAGGAAGGGGCTCCTATTGGCCAGTCCCTTCTGCACCCTGATTTGTTGAAAGTACTTATTCAAGGCCAACTAAGAACTTTTACAACTGACCTTGGATACCACATTCCAGTTCCATAGCTTCTAAACTCTCTGCTAAGAAGAGGAAGGCGTATTTCCTCATTATTTCTTCAGCTATCCATTTACTTTTAAATAATCCTATAGGAGGCAGCTGGGTAACTCAGTAGATTGAGAGCCAAGCCTAGAGATGGGATGTCCTGTGTTCAAATCTGAGCTCAGACACTTCCCAGCCTTGTGATCCTGGACAAGTCACTTGACCCCCATTGCCTAGCCCTTACCACTCTTCTGCCTTGAAGCCAATACAAAGTATTGGCTCCAAGATGGAAGGTAAAGATTATAAAATAAATAAATAAATAAAATAAGCCTACAAATATTTATTTTTAAAAATTTCATTTGTAATTTGTTGAAGATGTATTCTGGGGCACTAGATAGATAGAGAGCCAGGCCTGGAGACAGGTGGTCCTGGGTTAGAATTTGGTCTTAGGCACTTCCTAGCTCTGTGACCCTGGACAAGTCACTTAAACCCAATTGCCTAACCCTTACCTCTCTTCTATCTTGGAACTCATCCTTAGAATCAATTCTAAGACAGAAGGTAAGGGTTAAAAAAAAATGTCTTCTGTATATTTTACTAAAAAAGTAGAAAACCACAATGAGAAAGATTTCTCCAGAGCATTAACAATAAGAGAAAATCACTACAAAACAGTTTGGAAGTTTTACTTCATATTCAACAAATTAGCAAAGATAAAAAATAGAAATAGCTAATGTTTGATCATGGATAATGGAAAAGCAGACACTAAGATAGAATAAGTAGATCTGCAAATCAGCTCACCTATTTGGGAAAGCAGTTCGGAATTATGCTAAGAAGGTAGCCAAATATTTATATCCTATGATCTAGAGGTCCCATTGTAGGTATCCACGCCTTTGTATGAGAATTTATGTTTCGTATGATATGTTAAATCTTATATCATATTAGGGAGTATTACTGTATATTCCTATGTCTAGCATATGGATCAGAGATTTTATCCAGTACACTGCTTTTTGCATTTTGTTTGTCCTTTGGAATTCCAAAGAATGTCTTTCTTTTTAACAGAATTTAGTTAATAAATGGAGACAAGGGTTCTTTTCCAATGGACTTGTTCCCTATTATGTCCATATGAGGAGGGGTTGATTGTTTGATTGACCACTTTTAATTAGCTGTTTGCCAATTATAGCCAACTTGGAATATTCAAGGGAGAAGCTGAATATTGAGTTTCTAAAACACTATTAAGCTCCCTGAACCAGTTTCTGGGTCATCCCTGGTCATTAGAGATATCCATGGAGACCTATATCTCTTTATTGATTATGATGTTGGCCTAACCTATAAACAGACATAATCAATAAATTGATATTCTTACCCAGAAATCAGTCTCAAGTTAATTTTAATCATAACACTAAAAGGTCAATAAGAAGGAAAGCCCTCATTATATAATAAAATATTTATGGAATCACTTTTTACAGTGGCAATTAATACTTTATTTCCATTTAATGAATGACTAAAGTTTTTCCCACAAATATAATGGCATACTTCCATGCTGTAGGAAATGATGAATGCAAAAAATTCAGAATATTAGAAGATAAATGGAATGATGCATAATGTAGTAAGAAAAATTAGGAAAACAATATAAACCATGACCATGATGTAAATCAAAAGAATGAAACTGAACACTGTGTAATTATAATGATCAAGAAGCTTGGCAGAGGGGGAAGGGTGTGAAAATTCACTTCTCTTTATTATTTGTAGTGATGAGGGATTATAGATATGGAAGTTTCCATTTACAGTCAGAAATTTTTTGTGTATTGATTAGTTTTGCTGAACTGCTTTTTTTCCTCCTCATCTTTTTAGATGGAATATCTTGCCGGATGGTTTAGGAGGGGGTGAGAAGAAAGGGATATATTTGGGAATGAAAATAATATAAAAATAAAGCCATCAAAAAATTCAAAACAGTACAAAGAGAAAAGAATCTCCATTAGATGAGGGTTCTAGTCATGGCTCAGTATTTTGGACTAATCAAAGTCAATTTAATTAAACAAGGAATTATTTACCACCTCCTAAAAGGTACTATGTTACCCATTGGGAATGTTGTTGTTCAGTTATTTTCAGTCATGCCCAATTCTTTGTGAACCCTTTTGGTGTGGCAAAGATATTGGAGTGGTTTGCCATTTCCTTCTCCAGTTCATTTTACAAATGAGGAAACTAAAGCCAAAAAGATGAAGTGATTTGTCCACAATCACCCAAGTAGTGAGTTTCTGAGGCCAGATTTGAACTTAAGAAGATGAGTCTTCCTGACTCTAGGTTTGGTCTTCTATCCACTGTACCACCTAGCTGCCCCATGCATTGGGAATACAAAGATAAGCCATTCCTGCCCTCAAGGAACTTACTTTCTATTAGTATCATCTTACTCTTTAGTAAACTGCATCAAAACTATAAAGAAATTCCAAAATAATCATGATCTATAGATCAATGGATATTCACTCACTTTAATAGAATTGACTGACTATGAAGTAATTATTTCAGATCATATAGGAGGACAGCTTCAGGCAATAGCAGCCAACCAAACTATGATCAGAGGTGAATGACAGAATCTTCACTTCAGGAGATCATCTATGGTAGAAAGGAAAATTCAGAGGGGGGGAATGGGAGAAAAAAATGGCATCTATTATGAGAGCTAAAATAAAAGAAGCAGCTCAGTGAAACCTATCAACACTAAATTACTGTTATGGAAAAAAAGAGATTTGCCTCTTCTCACTCATAATGCCTATATTTTCATTAGAAGGAAAACACTGGGTACAAATTATCTCCAGAAATTAAGTAAATTAAGTTGGTTATCTACTATTTCTATTATTCTAGTGTGTACTAGGGGGAAAATGAGGTAAGGCTCTGCTGAACCCTGATATTACCTAAGTGTATATCAAATGACTTTTCTTTGTGAATGAATATTATGAAGGACAAATGAATCAGCTTATATCTTGTTTTAGGCCTCTGTTTGGGCAGCTAATTGGTTCAGTAGGAAAAAAAATGCGACTGGAGTAAAGGAGACTCATCTTCCTGAGTTCAAACCTGGCCAAAGACATTTACTGGCTGTGTGACCCTGGGCTAATCACACACATCCTGTTTACCTCAGTTTCCTCCTCTGTAAAAATGATCTGTAAAAGGAAATGGCAACCCACTCTAGTATCTTTAACAAGAAAACTCCAAATGGTATCACAAATTTGGACACAACTGAAATGAACAATAACAAGAACAATTTAAGATATTTTTCTGAGTTTGATCACACTACAGTAATGCTTCATCTATTCAGCAATGCTGGCAAACAGATGTTCCATATAAATTAATTTCCCAGGCTATTGCAGCTCATTCCTCAAAGTACCAAGATTGTTTTTATTTCAGTCCTTTTGATGGAGCTCTTCCTAAAATAATTTACAAAAGGTTTTTACTTCTTAGATGATACACTGAACAGAAATGTTTTTATTAAATATATTTTTATTCTTAACAAAAAATTATCATTTTCATGTTCATAGAGCAGAACAAAGAATTGCACATGAAACTTTGAGTCTATTCTATACAACTCAATTTTGTTAGATATGTATATATAATGAGATATAGATAGACATCAAAGTTTAATATGCTACTTTCAAACCATCCTACTTTTCTGTGATCTCGTCAGGTCTTCTTCCTGTTCTTTTTTATGTATTTAAAAAAATTCTTTAGTGTCTATCCTGCCTTCTCCCTTTTTCCTCCCTCTCCCTTTCTCTTTTCCTCTCCTTACCTCCTCTGAAATGGAAAAGGAAAATATATCTTTTAGAAGCAAAACAATTCCCATAACATTTTATATTTGACTTAGGGTCCTTATTGTACTATCTAGCTTGTAATATTAATACCTTCATCCCCTTTGGTGATTGATAAACCTGTTTCTTATTCAATAAATTATCCAAGATTTATAGGCTTTTAAAGTATGGATATATTCTTAAGTAGTTTTCATTCTTTTACTCACTATCCAGTTCAGTTAAAGTCTATGCCTGCAGTATACAAATTTTCATAGGTTCCACCAATTTGGGAAGGCAACATAACTGGGCCAGGATGTCTGTTATTAGAGAAACAACCTGGCTAAATTTAGAGAGGCTCATCACTAGGTTGACCACAGGATGAGAAATTTTGTGACTATAGCAACACTTGAAGAACATCTACTAAATAATAATAGAGGGATTGCAATGTCGATTAGTGAAGGAATCCCTCCCCTGTGAAGTCATAGATTCTTGGAGGAATGGGGAATCTTTTTTTCTTCTTATACAGAAAGTAAATTCAAGAGATAGAGCATCCATAGAAAAACTGGAAAAATGCATGAAATGAATTGAATGAAATGAACAAAATGAAATGAACAAAAATATAAGTATAGAGGTATAACAGGGATTAGGTAAGACAAAGATAAGATAATTTTTTTATATTTGATTGCTTCATATATATTGCTTTGAAACTATATTTATAAAGAATAAATGTTGAAGTGCTAGATAAGCAACATAAAAGTTGATTTATTTTCTTATGAGTTTTCCTTTACTGGGCGATTTGTATAACACGGTACGTGATTACTCGTGTAAAGTAAGAGCCTTACATGAAGGCACCATTGCAACCTATCAGTTCCATGGGAAAGAATCATCAAACCAGACCTACTAAAAGATAGCTTCATACATGAGTTTTTTGCCATTCCAGTAACTGTCTTATAAATCAGTGGTCCCTACTTTTTCTGAATTCTTGACACTCTAATTATTGTTTAATTATACAAGTGTGCTTGCCTAAAAGCATATTGCTTGTTTATCTTAAAAATTAAGATAAATAAATGGTAATTATTTCCTCTTAAAAAAAAGAAAGCAGGGGCTCAGATTTACTTTTTTTTACTGTTAGAAAGAAAAGTAAATCTTAAGAGTTTACCATGGAACTAAGTTGTTGTTGTTGTTTTTTTTTCATTGCTTAATTAATCAATTACTTAATCTTCAGTCCTGCAGCCTTCAGAATGACAGATCATAGAGTAGTTGCTATGATCCAACTGCAGAGAGTGGCTGTCCTAAATGACAGATGCTAGTGGGTGGCAATGATTCAGATGCTATTTATTTTCAGTGAGCTCAATATGAAAAGGATTGCAATGTCTCCAATGCCATTTTTCCATATTTGAAATGAACTCTAAGGTATAGTAGGGTATATTATCAACCAAGAATGTTTTGACACATGACAGCCAATGTGGAATATGTAATCAGCCTCCCAAAGGGATTGATTCTGAAAAGGCAGTACTCATTTGTATATATAATTTTTGATCTATGCCTTGTATATCTCTCATTTCTGAGAGCAGCCAACCTCCAAATATTATTTGTGACTTACAGAAAGTTACCAAATAGAAATGCAACTAAAGCAAGTGTGGAATGAGGTAGTTGGCAAAAGATTAATCTGTAAGTCAAAACCCAGAACTGAATTTGCTTCACTCTCAGGAAAGAAGAGAATGAGGATATTCTGTAAATAATCTGAAACTTTTCAAGAAGTGCTTTATCATTGGTTTGGATATATATATATATATATATATATATATATATATATATATATAGATATATAGATATATATATATAGATATATAGATATATATAGATATATACTACTGTCACTTCACTAAGGCTTCCCTTAGAACCTTGGCTAGCATCTATCAAATTAACACGTTTTAGCTAAGGAAAGTAAATCAACCTCTTGGTCATGTCTGATAGCATAAGCCTCATTTTTCACCTAATAGTTAAATATCTCTTTGGCTGAGAGTAGGGAGATAAACTTCCCCATTATTCCTCTGAAATCACTGTTGGTTACCAATTTGATTGAGATTCTTGTGCCTAAAGCACCATCATTTTCCTTTTCACTGAAATAATTTTGCATATTGTTCTCCTAGTTCTCTTTGCTTCACTCCAAATGAGTTTTTTACAATTCTTTCCAAGTTTTCCTTGAATTCTTTATATTTGTTATTTCTTATGGAATCACATTTTATATTTATGTTACAATTCATTCAAACATTACCTAACCAGTAGACATCTACTTCATTTCCAGGTTTTTGCCAACAATGAATATTGTAGTATATATGGGATCTTTCCTTCTATCTTTAAGTCCTTTTAGTGGTGTTGCTGGGCTAAAGCAGTTGTACAGTCTACCAACTTTTCTAGTCTAATCGCAACTTGTTTAACAATGCATGGCTTAAACAACAATACATTTGTGTTTTTATCTTTCTATGGTCCTGCCAGCATTTGCCATTTGTCAACTCATATCCTCTTTGAAGGGCATAAGAGCATCAGTGTTTGAATTTGCATTTCTCTTATACTGCAATTAGAGATTTGGAGCATTCTTTCATATGGTTGTTCATAATTTTCTGATTCTTTTGAAAACTGCTCAAAGCTTTTGACCACTTAATTATCAAGAAATCATTTTTATTCTTATATGTCTATAAGAATTCTCTATACATCTTGGATATCAGAATTTTATCATACATATTTACCAGAAATATTTTTTCTTAGTTGTTAATTTCTATTTTTATCCTAGATATGTTGATTTTGTTTAATCAAAAAAATTTGTTTATAATTTTGTACACTATAAACTGCTTATTTTAATTCTTATATCCTCTCTATTTCTCATTTAGTTAAGAAGTGTCCCAGAAATCATGATATACAAAGCATCTTCTTGTATTCTTCTTTAATTTTTTAGTGATATGGTTTCTCACATTTAGATCACACATCATTTTGGCGCTTATTGGGATATATAGTCTAAAGTGAAGACTAAAATTTAATTCTGTTAAACTACTCTCCATTTTGCTAAAAGCCAAATAAGGAATATTCTAGTTAAAATGTTCTTTTACTTACTTATGGAACACTCTTCTAATATGAGTTTAATTGACCAATTTGTCTACTTTACAAATTAGTACCAACTAACAATGATAATTATTCATATATTCAAATACTCAAATTAGCCTATGATCTTATTGATTTGAGTTCTCTCCAATGATACACATCAAAGTCCTTTCATGCCAATCCATCCTATTCGACTTGTCTGTGTCCTCCTCAGGTTAGTCTACCACAGAAAGTTAATTCAGTAAAATAGAGGCCTTTTCCCTTTTCTCCTATTATTGTAAAGATGCACCATGGCTATTGTTCTATCACACTTCACACACCATGTGAACAGTATATCTTCTCTTCCCATCATACAATTCCTTAATGATAGATCTTACTCCTTTTCTTTTTTAGAGTGCCTCATTTATTTTATGTTGTAATCTGCTCACACACTCCATATTTATCTCTCCTGCTCTCTGTGTGATGTTCACTTTTAATTCTTTTGAGACAATTGTATTCCATGTCTTGCTCCATAAAGCAATAAATGGTAGAATTTAGTAATTGTTACTTTATAATATTATTTGAAATCTGGTAATAATAACCCTTAACTCCTACTTTTAAAAAATGCCAATTTAATTGTAAGGTTTATTATTCTAGGGATTTATCTTTTCTTTATTTTATATAATAGTGACATAATTTGATCAACAATTCCCCAACTGATAGGTACCCACATTCTTTGCCATTACAAAAAAAGACTATGATGTATACATACATACATACATATATATATATTCTGTCCCCATTTTCTTTGTCTCTTTGGGGAATAGGCCTAGTAGCGATATCACTGGGTCAAAGGAAATGTATAAATTGTCAGTTTTAGGGAATAGTCCCAAATTGGTTTCCAGAATGGCTTTACTCAATTCACAGATCTGTCAACAGTCTACTCATGAGCTACTAATCTCACAGTCCTGCTTAGATTTGTCACTTATACCAATATTTTTTTTTCTTCATTTCTGCCAATTTGATGGATATGAGGTAGAACCTCATAGTTGCTTTAATTTATATTTCTCTCACCATTAGTGATCTGGAGCATATTTCATATGTTTGTTGATAACATGAAATTCTTCCTTTGAGAACTACCTATTTGTACTATTTCACTCTAATTGAGCAATAGCTCTTATTCTTATGAATTTTAATCAGTTCTTTAGCAACTTAGAAATGAACCAAGCTTGCTGCAGAGATTTTTTCCTTCCTCATTAACTGATTCCCTTCTCTTCTTAGCAACATTGGTTTTGTTTGTGCAAATCCTTTATAGTTTTTCACTTTTTTCCAGTTTACATGCAACACTTTTATTTTTCTCTTCATAATAATATAATGGGCATTACAATTCTCTACTCTTAGACTTACAAATTTTGGAATTTTACTGTCATGTGAGAACATCATGGTAATGTATAAAAAGCTTGCATAAATTAAATAGATGCACAAATATATGGGTTGTAAATTCAGTTCATAAGGTTATACATCTATAGTTATTACCTTTATAGTTTATTGTTTCAGATAATCAAAAGTATTTACTTTATCTTCTTTGAATTTCTCCATCTCTTGTCTGATAACAAACTTGTCCTATCCATAGTAGGAAAAATTATTTTTTTCCTTGTTTCGCTAATTTTTTTTTTTTGTGATCTTTTCTATCCAAGTCATCTATCCATTTGGAACTTGTTTTAGTATGTGGTATGAAGTTTTAGTCTAAAAAGATTTATGCCAGATTGCTGTCCAGTTCCATCAGGATTTTTATCAAATAGAGAGTCCTTATACCAATATTTTGATTCAAACTTCTGTATATTTTGCATTTAATCTTTTCTACTGATCATTTTTTCTTTGTAAAAAGCAGTACCAGATAGTTTAATGATTATCCCTTTGGGTTATAGTTTGAAATCTAATACTACTATATTCTTCCCTTTCTTCCCTCTTAGTTTCATTATTTCCCTTGAGATTCTTGACCTTTTATTCCTATTGATTAATTTCATTTTTAATTTTTTGCAGTTCTTTAAAGCAATATTATATATACTATATATATACTATAATGTTATTAAGGGGGCTTTGATTCATGTTTTATTGAATCCTATTGTTTATAGCAGTACATAATGTTCTAGCCTTATGGTAAAGCAGACATGTATGCTAGACCTGGAGTCAGAGTATATGGGTTTGAATCCCATCTCTGCCATTTTGTGACAGACTATGTGACCTTAGGCAAATCATGTAACTACTCTATACTTTAGTTTCCTCACACATCAAATGAGGTAGTTAGATAAAATGGCTCCCAAAAGACTCTTCCAGGTCTAAATCTATGTCCCTATGATCCTAATGTTATATTTATTATTTTCTCCATTGTACAACATACACAGTTCCATCTTTACCTAGGGCAAGTGAACAGTCTTCTTTCTGATTCTAAACCAAACCTTATACAAAGAAAAAAAATGTTCCCCTACTCTCCCAAATTCTTTTTGTATTTCTGACAAAAGCATATATTGAATCTAAATCATTTGAATTTTTGCTTTAGTACTAAGTGTTCCTATCTAAAGAAATCCTGCTTTTCCAGAAGTACACCTTATAGATAAAGGACCAGCAGAATTGGAATGAATCAATTGTGCCAGGGATGTGAATTCTAAGTACTTGATTTGCCGTCATGATTGACTGTCTTAGTTTTCATGTTGTTTTTTTCAAATGGTGTATGCTGTAGAACTTATGATGGTAGGATCATAGATTTAACCTGGGAAGAATGGTAGATATTATCTAGTCTAATCCCCTTGTATTGTTTCAGTTTCTTTCATGGATCTATTAAATCACTGATGCACATTCCTTCTAACAATCCAGTCTGCAACCCA
Source organism: Monodelphis domestica (assembly GCF_027887165.1). NCBI lineage: Eukaryota > Metazoa > Chordata > Mammalia > Didelphimorphia > Didelphidae > Monodelphis > Monodelphis domestica. Next base: position 430,103,612 of record NC_077229.1, read on the forward strand.
TTCATCCCTTAATTCATCTTTCTTTTTATACCCTTTCCTTCCAACTTTGAATCAATACTGTGTATTGGTTCCAAGGCAGAAGAGCAGGAGGGGTTAGGCTATAAGAGTCAAGTGAATTGCCCAGGTCACACATCCAGGAAGTATCTGAGACTAGATTTGACTCCAAAACTTCTCATCTCTAGCCCTGGCTCTCAATTCACTGAGCCCCCTAGCTGCCTCCCCCCAAATCATTAATTCTTATTCACATTCTCTCAAAGATCCTTCAGAGGATATCCTCAATATGCTGGAGGCATTATTCTAGGTCATTTTTTTCAAAGTGGGAACCAGTGCAACATTTAGGAGGCAAAAGTCAGAACCAGCAAAGCTGGGGTCATGGGCAAATCATTTTTGTCTCCTCATTTATAAAATGGAGACAATAATAATAATACCTATGGTTATTCAATAACTGCTTTTTTGTGAGGCTCAAATAGGATAATCCATCCAAAGTGCTTTGCAAATTTTAATTTGCAATTAAATATTGCAATTATCAATGCCCACTCTTATCCTTCCCTCTTGCTATGTGACCAGACTAGCTTCTTTTCCTTTCATGCACCTCCGTTCCTTCTGCCCCTTTTTATGCTTCATTCATTGATGGATAAATGCTATAGTGTATTTTTGTCCTTCATGCCTTTGGTTCACAAGAACTTTGATTCTTCAAGAATTGTGGCTTTCCAAGATTTGTAACCAAGCAGCAGAATCAGAAGGAAAAAAATATTTTTTTCTGGGTTTTGTGTATGTCTTAGGGAGAAGTTTGGATCATTAAGATTATGACAATTTCCTAAATGCAATTTAGAATACTCTGCTCCTCCTATTCAATTCTGGGATCAATTCATTAATCATCTCCTTCTCTTATTCCTAAGAGATGTGCAGATGTATCACTCAATGGATTGGTTAACCAACAATCACAGCCTAAAAAATGAACAAGTAAAACAGCTTCAAACTGACTTATACAAATGTACCATTGACACTTAAAAGAGGAAATGAAAAAAAAAAACAAACAAAGATAGCAACCTTGATTTTCAGAATTTTCTGTAGAATTTTAACTACAATGAGATTAAATGAGTCCAGAATCTCATCCAGCGAAACCTTGATTTTCTTATCAAGTAGAGAGACATGACAGCCAAAGGTAACAATAGGTTAGGCTAAGAATTCATTTGTAAGTTACTACAGAGGAAGATGGTGGGAGATTACAAATAATATTACCTTCTAATTCAACAGAAAGCAGTAGAAATGAAAGCAAGTCTACAGAAAGTCTGACATGAGACCAATCATAGCCATATTATCTTGAGAGCATTCCTAGATGGAACACATTAGGATAATAATCACTACCTGGACCTAACCATAAAAACAAAACTAGAGACCAGACCCATTTTTCAGGAAACTTAGATGAAGGGATTCTTTCTGCCAATGCAGGTTAGACTATCTCTGTAACTAATAGTCTCAGAGAGTTTCCTAAAACACTGAGAAGTTAAGTGGCTTGCCCAGGCTTAGGAAAACAATAGAAGTCAAAGGTAAGATTTGAACTCAAGTCTTCCTGGCTCTAAGGACAACTTGCTATCTGAGCCTCCCTATGCAGTCTGCTATGCTATCTCTCCATAATAAATATTGATGTAATTCAGGGCCCAGCCACACCCTCCTGAATTCTATTCTCAAGTTTAGTTTTTAGTATCCAATCATAAGAGGGTCATTTGCTTTCTTTGGCTTATTGCCCCTACCTCAGAGTTTTGCTCCATAGAAATCTCCCGAGTAAAGTTCATGTGGAGGTGGGGGTGAGGAGGAAGGGAATAAATATTTGAATAGATGCTGCTGTGTGCAAAATGCTTTTTACAAATATTATTTCATTTGATCCTTATAAATGAAGTATAACCTATGAGGTTACAACTTATAGGTATACATTTATTATACCCATTTTAAATTTGAGCAAACTGGGACAAATTAAGGTTAAGTTTCTTGCTCTGAGGCATTCAACAAGTAAGTGTCTGAGGCTGGATTTGAACTCAGTTCTTCCTGATTCCAGGTCGAAACTCTATCAACTGTGCCACTAGCTTCCTAGTTTTTAGCATAATTTGTTTCTAAATTCCCACAAATATTCAATGAAATATAATCCTGAGTACAAGACTGCTTTTATTTATACTCTCATCCTCAGTTTCCTTCTCTGTAAAACAGAGACAATAACACTTCACATAGTTGTTGTGAGGCTCAAATTAGAGAATGCATGTAAAGGATTTATATGTAGAGCCCTTACAAACCTTAAAATACTATGTAAATTATAGTAATGATCATTTTTCTGTTGATATCTTTTGGTATTTTACTTTGTATGTTTCTCTGCCACTCTCTCTCTCTCTCTCCCTCTCTCTCCCTCTCTCCTTCCCTCCTTCCATTCTCTCTCTCTCTCTCTGTCTCTCTCTCTCTCTGTCTCTCTCTCTCTCTGTCTCTCTCTCTCTCTCTCTCTCTCTCTCTCTCTCTCTCGACTGTCTGGTCCCTCCTACTGCTTCAGAGTTCTAAAGTACCCATCTCTCCCAACACTCTGGGGACATCTGTTCCCCTACACCACTTTGGACTCCAGGGAAAATAGACGCCCTTAGCATAATTCACACATAACATTGGATTTACCAAATATATATCCAAATGCATCATTGCTGTCAGATGAGTCTTTGTCTTAACTACCCCAGATTGGGCTTGCTATCCTGGAATGGGAGAGGGGTGGAAAAGGGGAACCCTCCTAACTATTTGAAACTCAGAACATTGACTCCCTTAACCCAGAACAGAAAAGAACACAAGGCTTTCCCAGGGCAATATGGCCTTAGAGGAACATATGAGATGGTCTTGTCTCTCAGAGGTGTGAGAGGAATCAGCGAGATCCCAAGAGCACTGGGGTGAGGAGAAAGGCTAAAGTTGACAGACTATTTGGTTTCCTTTAATGTGTTATAGTCCTCCATTTGGAATATAAGCTCCTTAAAGGTAGGGACTATCTTCCTTTTTTTCTTTATTTGAATCCCCAGCACTTAGCCTGGGGTCTGTTACCTAGAAGTCACTTAATAAATATTGATTGACTGAAGAACCTTCCCACCAGCCAAGGGCTCTACATGTATTTGACATGCATTCTCTCATTTGATCCTCATAACATTCCTATGAGATGTTATTTTTTACTTCCATTTTATAGATAAGGAAACTGAGGCTAATAGGATAATAAAAGCAGTCCTGTACCCAGGATCTGTATTGGAAATTAAGGAACAAGTTATGCTAAAACCTAGGTAGCTAGAACCTTATATAAAGGTTCCTCCTAAATGATCATACTTAAATACTGAATGGTGTCATATATTCCATAGTCACTCCATTTCCCATCACTATAACTCTTCTAGAGAGGCTTCTTATCTTCACATGGGGAGAATCTATCCCAAGTGCTCTGTTTATGTACTCTCTCTATATATTTGCTTGTATATGCTTTTAGGTATGTTCCTCCTTCAATATTTCAGAATCATCTACTCACTGATAGAGGTCCTCCCTCCAATGACATAGATCTCATCCCTACTATGACTTAGTAAATGGTCTTAGAGAATCGCTGTGACCAAAATGATTGATTAAAATGGTGATGCTCCATTCCAAATTTAGCAGCCTGATCCTTGGGTGACATGTCATTCATTCCCCAGACACATTTCTGAAGGAAACCCTTTGTACTCTCTTGACCTTTGAGAACTCAGAGACAGCTCTATACCACAGTGAAGCATTGGAAGAACTTAGTTAGAATCTTAGCTTATACATAAATAATAAGGTACATTATCTAGCTAACTCACATTGGAGTGGAGAAATCAGTTTAAGGGAGATGGCCATATGGTGTGTTCTGTGGATTTAGGCTCCTTAACCATCTATCAACCAACAAGTATTTTTTCTGCCATAAATGCTTGTAAATACTCTTAAAACTTGTTTTCTTTCTTTTTCCTTTTTTTAAAAAAAGATCATCCCCATCTCTGAAACTATATGGGTACTGTGTTTGTAGATAGAATCACTAAACACCAGCAGGTAGTATAGATTCCTTCCTACCTTTCTCCAGTCTTGTTACACTTTACTCTCCTTCACATATTGTTTTTTGCACATGATACTCTGTATCTTGACTCCATGCTTTACCGCTTGTTGCCCTCCATGGTTGGAGAGTCCTCCCACCTGGTTTCCTTCAAGAAATTATTTAAATCACACCTTCTGTAGTAGATTCTCTCTCACTGTTAGTCTTCTCTCTCAGATTATTTCTCATTTACCCTGGATACACATCTTATATGTACATAGGTGTTTGCATGTTGTCTCCAACATTAGCCTGTGAGCTTCTTGTAAGCAAGGGTCATGTTTTTTGCCTTTCTTTTTATTCCCATATCTTTCATGGTACCCAACGTGTAGCAAGGACTTAATAAATGCTTGGTGACTGACTCACCAAGGTAATGACCATGCAGCCAGATGGCCTTGAAAACAGAGCAAATATAAAATCTTTGGGGAAACTTTCATATCTTTACAACAGATATCACATGGGGAGAAAAGGGTAGACACATGTTCATACATTTGCACAATCTACATAAGGAGACACCAAAAAAAAGTATCTTTATATTATAGACAAGAATGACGGAACTTAAATAAGGGTTAGAAAAAAGTAATGATTACCAAAAGTCTAGCATCCAAATTTTTAGCCAAACCCAGACTTGTTGATGGAAATCAGAAACCGGTCTCCTGATACAGACATGTCAACATGCTCAAAATCATGTGCCTGTGAGGAAAGTCACAGAAGCATGAGTTCTTCTGAAAACCCATCTCTAAAGGCAATAAGATAGTTTGGCAAGGATTATTTTAGCCCTGGGAACCTAATCGTGTGATTTATTAGTCATGCTGTGCATACTTTGGGTTTCCTCTAACTGGGGAGAGATTGATAGATATGTTTATGATTAGATAAACTTTGATCAAAAATAACCTGAAACTGGAGACAGTCTTAAGAATGACTCCCTAATCTTAATCTGCCTTCAGTTGGTATTTCCATCAAGATATTTAACGACAATCTTTTTCATATAATCATGTGTGTGTCACAGGACTTTAGTCAATCAACAATCATTTATTAAGTTTTTACTGTGGCAGCCACTGTGCTAAGCACTAGAGATATAAAGCTAAGAGTGGAACAATGCTTACCCTTGAGAAAATGTAGAGACAAAACTAGATCAAAATAGCCATCTTTCCTTCTTGCCTTATGGACTGATTGAGATCTTCCATTAATTTCAATCTTTCCATGCTCCTTGGAAGATCTATTACTAGCATCCTTACTACCTGCAGCCTCTGAGTTTTCTCACAAGCTCCACCTCATACCTGCATTGCTCTTTCTCAGTCTACTCATATCTTTCCCCTTTCTCATTCTTAAATGAGATCCTCCTCCAAACCTGCTACCTGAAGCCTTGCCTGGGTAGCTTGTTACCAGTCCCATACTGCCTTTATGGAATGAAATTATTACAAGAGAACTTAAGATATCTGTCATTCACTGCCCTTAAAATGATCTTCTTTATTCTTCATTTAATCAATCAATCAATTGTTCTTATACTATAAAATCTCTCTAGGGCTTTCCTTATTGAAATAAGTATCTGATCTGTATGCATCAGACTGTCTCCTTGCATAGCTGTCTATTTGGATTGCAAACTCATTGTGGACAAGGATAGAGACAAACTATTTTGTTTTTGTTAAAGGGAGGTTTTAAAGATGATTAAGTTATGTCCCTACTTTGTTCTCATAGATCTCTGACTTTTGAAAATAACCAAGGTTACAGTCTTATCCAGTATCTTGCCAAGTTGACTTACACGTGTCAAGCTAACGGTATCTTTCTTCACAAATGCCACTACTAGTTTAGCTTTGCTATCTCTCTGCTGAAAAGGTAAGGTTCAGCCAGGTTAAAGCAAAACAAGACCTAAGAATTCTCTCATCAGTCTCTCTAGCTCCCTACATTCTCTGCGCCAATGGACCATACCTAGCTCCTGGTTCAGAACCTGAAGATCTAGGTTGGTTATCACCCTTCTTTTGTTACTTTTGGACACTGGTATATTCTGTGACATCAGCTGTGTATATGAGAGTAAAAATATTTTATAACCAAAATGAGAGGGAACATTTTTCTGTTAGCAAGAGCTGAACTGAAATCTAGGCAATGAATATATCACTCAATAATTTTAAACTAATAACTAAGCAAAAAGAATAGAGCAACTTATTCCAGGTATGCTCTTTCTTCCAACATCTGTCTAGTCCTGCATTTGGAAACACAAACAGCCGCATTTAGTCACAGGTCCTCAGTGGATACAACTAATTCTGTAGTACTTAAATGTTCATTATTGAAATAATGAATGAATGAATGAATGAAAAAGCATGAAACATTTACTATGTGCCTGGCACTGTTCTAAGCACTAGTGAAACAAACAGGGAAAAACCTTGCCCTCGAGGTACTTATGTTCTAATTAAGGAGACAACCAAAAAGAGGAGTGGTGACCAGGAAGGATGTTTTAGTCTACATTTAGAGCTGGAAGGGACTTTTGAGATCATCTAATTTATCCACCACATTGTTTCCAATCTATTACTGAGTAAACTAAGACCCAGAGAGACCAAGTGAAATGGTCCAGTTCATACATACAGTAGGTGACAGAATTGGAATTTTAACCCAGGTCCTCTGGCTCCAAACTGAAGCCATGATGGGGAAAAAAAACAAACATGTAAATGTATACAAAGTAGTACTCTTATAGAATCATAGGATCATAGACTTAAAGCTGGAAATGACCATAGAGGCATTCTATTCCATATTTCACAGATGAAAGTGATGTCCAGAAAGATTAATTATCTTGTTCACAGACACATAGGAAATAAATGGCAGGTCATCTACCTCTAAACCTTCCTTCTGCTATCTCTAGTGATCTTTCATTAATACAGGAGATCTGGAATGGCTTGAGAATGTGTTAAGAGAAAATCTAAAGACTTCTAGTAAACAGAATACTTTGCTATACTAGTTACTGATAAATCTATACTCTTTAAAATGACTCCATGATTATCCTTCTTCCTCCTTCTCTTCCTATTGTTCACTTATCTCTGACTCTTCATTTGCTATTTCCTTCTCCAGCTCATTTTACAGATGAAGAAATTGAAGCAAATAGGGTTAAGTGACTTTCCCAGGGTCACACAGCTGCTAGGTATCTGAGTGCAGATTTGAACTCAGGAAAATGAATCTTACTGACTCCAGGCAGGACACTATCCACTTTACCATCTAGCTGCCTTTCCTTCTCTCCTCAAGCCTGCTAATTGTGGGAAAACCTGGGAAATGGAATGGGGAGGGAGAAGTGAGAAGAATAAAGAATATTAGAACTGAAAAGAAACCTAAGAAATGATTTTGGTGAAGAGTCATTTGACAGTTGGTGGGGGTTGAGGGGAATGAAGCCTGAGCAGTGGTCTCCAAAGGGGTGTCTCTATGACCAAAGTGCTCTCTGAAGAGGTGTCCAAAGAGGTAATCTATGGAGATGTAATTTATAGCATCAACAGTTGGAAGAGGGAGATGAGAGTAAGCATTCTCATAGTCTCATTAAATAACTAAGCACAGGGTCAGTGGTCTCAAACAATGACAATGCCACTACCTTTTTCCTTTGGGTGGCCACTGCCACTTCTAGGAGATCTAGGCCTCCAGGTATATGTAAGTTGGGGGTAGGTGAGGGAATTGTCCCAACTGTGACTGAGCAGCTGCTATGAGCATCTAGGTTATAACCACTATAAGTAGCATGGGAGAGAAGAGAATGGCAGATCTCTGCTGCTCCTGCTACCACTACCACCTCCCTGTCTCCACCTTGCCAGAACGAAGTAGAATTTTTACCTCTGAATTTGTCCTCCCCAAGACACCATAAATTTATTAATTCGTATTTAGGTATGCACAGTGTCATATACTTGTTGCATTCTCTTGCCTGGACAACCTGCTCCTCTGTTCCCCTTGCTTTACTTCTTATCTGACTCAAGGTCCCACTCTTTAGCTTTCTTTTTCCTCTGACCCCACCACTTACTCAGACAGCCAGATCCTCACAGGCCTCACGTTGTCTTCTGGCATATTCCTAACTCCCCTTACCCAGAAAGTTTGGTCCTTGTTCCTTGGACTCAATCTTCTACTCTCCATTTAAAATAATATTTGCAAAGCAAATATTGTAAAAAAATTATTTTTACAAAATTATAATTGGAAAATTTGCAAAAATAGAAAATAATTTAAAATGAAATAAAATAAAAAATATCTTGAATAAAATATTTGGAAACATTGATTTCATATTTGAAAAATATTTATTCTTGATCACTTTATAATGTATATAATATGTTAATACAGTAGTTCTTGTAAAGGGATAAGGATTAGACCAGTGACTCCATTGTTATAGGGAATTTCTTGGTGAGGAACTTCCCTCTACTAAAGCAGTTGGTGCTTTCTCTGCAATTTATAGTCCTGGCAAGTTGCCCAGATCATTGAGAAGTTAAGTTACTTGACCAGAGTCACAATATTATTAAGTAGCAGAGATGGAATTGGAAATTGAGTTTTCCTGGATTGGAGCCAGCTATCTATGCAATGTGTTAATCTGACTCTTAATACATTAATCTATAAATATATGAACAAATAAAATATAATAAATGATAAAAATAAATGCAAATAAGAATAAATATTTTGTGGATGTCTGATTAGAGTTTTTTAAAACTAATAGGGGGATGTGATTAAAAACTAACAAAATTTGGAGACCATTGCCTAGAGAAGTGGACTGACTTGCCTGAAGTCTCACAACTTCCATCCCATATCTCCTGAGCTTCAGTCTCATACTCTTTCCCCTGCTGCCCTAAAAACAGTATTCATTTGTTGATTCATTGTGACCTTATACTTAACCCAGCTTCCAATCCCCACATGGATCACGAGGAGAGAGGATGTAGAAATAACAGGGGAAGCAGGATCTACCACCTCCTTGCTGCTTTCTCCACTCCTCCTCCTCTTATCCCAACCCTAGATGATACTGGAGGAGGGTGGCAATGACTCTAGAACTAAGTCTACTGAGCACACCAGAACCAAGTGACAATCAGGGAAACCAATCAGCCTGCATAGTCAACGGGATGCCAAAGCTCTTCTTTGACCTGCCTTTTAAAAAAATTGTATTTTTAAATTTTATTGATTTCATGACTTTGGGGGCTTCATCTAGGTTAGACACAGCCTTGACCAGGTGATGGTCCCTTTGACATCTGCAGACATTCAGGGCATCAGCATACACAGGTACAAATATTTGCTCAAGGTACTAGAAGTCTTCCCTTCATTGGTTGGCTTGTTTGAGGATTTGCCTTTATTTACCAAACTTGAGGGGTATCTGCAGGAAGCCGGCCTGGGTTGTCCATAGCGATGGCCATAGGACTATCAACTTTTCCTAGGCTTGCTTGATCCCCATCCCTCCTTTTCTCGGGGACCTTTCCTCTGCCCTGCACCTGGGGCTCCTTTGCCTTTGGATGCCTCCTTCCCAGTAGCTGAGACCCTTTGGGGGAAAGCTGGGCTCTGCTAGAAGTGTGCCCAAGGGCTTAGTCTCTAAAGAAGCGGCTGCATAAACGCAGAAGATAAATGAATAGAATCAACCCCACTGCTAGGCATTCTGTTGGAGAATTCCTCCAGCAGCCGCCAACCGAGTTGCTTCTATAGGCAGCTGAGTCACAAACAAGATTTGCCGGAGGTGGGTTCCTCATATCCTTGTTAAGGCTCGGGAGGCACGCCTTCTTTTCATACAAACCTTTCAGATAGAAGCAGCTTCAGTCCGACTTCCAGGGGGTGGGTGGTGCCACTGTAGGACTGCAACTCCCAATCTGGCCGGACAGGGTCTGGGAGAGAAAGCCAGACGGCATCTCAGGATTCGAAAGGCAGGTGCCTATTCCCCTCACCGCCCATGACTGTCGCCTGCTAAAAGCCCAGTTCTGCTCTACTGCTGTGGTCGAACCCGGGAAAGCTACCCAGCTGTGACACTCCACAGGGAAGGGAAAGGAAACTGAAACCCGACACCCAACCCTTTGCAGGCTAAGGAAACTTCGCACGCTGGTGAGTTGGGGAAGCCGGGCGGCCGCCGAGAGGCAGAGAATGGCTGGAATGCGTTTGCCCTCCGCTTTAGTGTAGACGCGCCAGCCACCTCGGGAGCCGGGTAGAGAGGAAGTGAGACGTGGAGACGAGGTGCTGTGGGCCTGCAAAGAGGCAGACAGCTGCCGGGCTTTCTGCAATTCTCAGGCTTGGCGTGGCAGCCTGGAGACGCTTGATTTCCAGCCTAATCGGACTGGGAGGCGTTGGCATGCTGGGCACGCAGCAGCTGGAAACTTACTTGGAGGCTTTTGTGGGATATTTGCATTTCAAACAGCTGGGTTTGTTTAGTTTCTTTCTTTTTTAAAGTAGTGTCATGCGAACTCCTTGCAATTTGGTGGGATGTCATTTAGAAATAACATGTTTCTGATCTTCAGTGAGAAAATGAGACTGACTAAGGAAAAAGAGTCCAGTTGCACATTTCACTAAGTGAAACAGACATGGAAAACTCAGGAATAATATTTATTTCCCATTTTTTAAAAACCCATTTCCTATTATTTTGGACCAAATATGGCATCATTTATTTTGATTCAAGTGGTCAGAATGTATCAAGCTTCATTCAAAGGATTTTTCAATCACGATAATAATGAGGGTCTGAAACCAAAGATGCCTTTGCGGAGGAAATGCTCTGTTTAAAGGCAGGCCATGCTGCCTCAATGACGGCAACTTCTGACAAATGCCTCCACCTGAGCGATCGGTGCCAGCTGTTTCTGTCCGGAGCTAAAATTAGTCACATGAATCTGCAGGTGCTCTTATGAGATGTCAACAGGCCAAAAAGAAAGGTCTGTCTGTGCCTTCAGTGTTATGGACAAAAGAATTGGCATCTAGGTCATTCACGTTTGAGTAGCAGAGCCCCCCTTTCCTTCAGGGTGCAGTTTGTCAGCCTCAAGTGGGGCCCAGTGTGAGTGAGATTTTGATCATCTAAACTTTGAAAAGTGATAGATGAAGGTTTTTTTTTTTTTTAAACAAATGGATGCTGGATTTTACAGCTCTATATTTTGGAACATGAATTTATTGTACTAGCACATTGTGACATTGTTAAACTAGTCATCACCTAGAAATCACAATAATAAAGTTATCCAAGTAGAGTGAGCAAAATAACTAGTTATATGCCATTTGTGGCTTTTGCCCCCAAACAGCTGTTTATATTCCCTATGTCTTCTCCCTATTCCCATGAGATCAGGGCTTCCTGATGCAAAAGGGGGGATCCTATAGAGCTGAAAATATATATTTCATTTATGACTGAATAATTTAATATCAATAAGCTTTTTTTTTTTTTGCTAAAACTCACTATCCAAACTCCACTTGAGTATTTTACATCATTGCTTTCAAAAGGAGCATAAAGCACTTCAGAAAAAAACTGGATGAGCCTGTTTCAGTAGTTGCCAAGAAAGGATAAAAGGAAACTGTCAAAGGAGCAAATGACAATTCCTCCTCATCATCAGTTTTTTCCCCCTTATTAGATACAAATACGATTAACTTGACAGGAAAGGAAACTTTTTGGGAACTGATATTCCCTTTCAGCAACTTAAATAATTTGATCAAATCCAAAGTTAATTTATGGTGTAGACCTAAGTTTTACTTTTTCTGATTTATTGAACTATTTGGGAAAAGTGAACGTGATCTGAAAAATAGCAGGAAAATAAAGAATCTCATTATTTTTTTAACCCTTACCTTCCATCTTAGAATCAATACTGTGTATTTGTTCCAAGGCAGAAGAATGATAAACTAGGAGCTATCTGAGGCTAGATTTTAACTTGGGACTTACTGTCTTTAGGTCTGGCTTCCAATCCACTGAGATGCCCACTGGTTATTTTTAATGTTCAAACCAGGAGTTTTCTACTTGCTTTCATTAACCTAGATATTAGTTCACTAGACTCATGTTCTGCAACAAAAGGTTAAGAGATTGGCAACAAAGGGGTGAGGGCTTTGACCCAGATTAATCTAGTTCTTTGAGCTTATTGGCTAAAGATCTGACATTTTTGCAGTACTTCAACTTTTTAGATACATCGCTGTTATAGTACTGCCTTAAGGAAATAGAGAAAAAACAGAGGAAGTATAAAGCTAGCCCTTTCCAGTGGTGATGGTATGATACAGTAGTTAGAGTCTTGGGCCTGAAGTCAGGAAGACCTGAGTTCAAATACAACCTTAGATACTAGCTGTGTGACCCTGGTCAAGCCATTTAATTTCTGTTTGCCTTAGATTCTTCTACCGTAAAATGGGGATAATAATGGCACCTATATCCTGAGGATCAGAGATCATATGTATAAAGCAACAAGCAGACTAGGTGCTTAGTAAATGCTTGTTTCCTTCCCCTCCTAAAGAAAAATGGTCCTATACTCAGCATTAGGCAAACTTAAAAACTCAGAATATAGAACCTAAATGAGATGGTAATAAGATTCTGTCTGCACCATACCAAAGAAGCTAGAACAAGAAGACAGCAGACCATACCCATTCGTTCAGTCACCTTAGACCAATAACTGGTCAGTTAGTGAGAGGAAAATCCATCAAGTTCATTGTTGGTTTTAATGTTGGTCTGGCTGGTGAGTGATCAGCTACTGTCAACATAAAATTCCAACTGCAAAGTCAAGAATAATCAAAATGTAAAGGAAAAAAGGAGTTAGCTAATGAAACTATACATTTTCTAGGGAGTTCTCTGTTGAACGCAGGTTTTAGAAGAACAATATATTGAAGTTGGAAGGTGAGGTAATTAATTAAGGATGAATTCAAGTGTAGCACCCACATATGAGGATAATGTCAGGAAGTAGAAAGCTGGGAATGCGATGAGGTTCAAAAAAAGCTGAAGTCAACAACAAAAAGGGCTTAGAGGGAGGAATATGTTCATAGATGTATAAGGCAGGTCCATTCGGTAGTACAGTGGCAAGAATGCTGAATTCTGAATCAAAGAAATTCAGTTTGAAATCTGGCTTTATTACTTTACCTAAATAATGCTGGCCAATTCACTTACTCTCTGGGCCTTCTTCTTCTTTAATCTTCTTCTTTTTTTAAGTAAAGGCACAGAGTTGGATTAGTTGACCAGACCAGCCCTTGACCTTTGATGTTAAGATCATCACTTAAGCCCATTGACAAACAGAAATAACTCCTCAACTCCTCCTCTACTTTTTTCCTGATTGAACAATGACCATGGGATCATAGACTCAGAAGTGGAAAAGTTCCTCAGAGGCCATCTGGTCTAAACCCATCATTTTATAGATGACAAAACAGCAGCCCAGAGAAGTTAAGTGACTTGCTTAAAGTCACACATGTAGTAAGTATAGGTGGGATTAGAACCTCCAACTCTAGAACTGGTATTCTTTTTGTTGCTCCATAACAGTTTTCAAAGTGGAAAGGAAAGAACGTTGTTAAAAGTTCCAAGTAGGGGGGCAGCTAGGTTTGCAAGTCAGGTTTAAAGGCAGGAAGTCTTGGGTTTAAATGTGACCTCAGATGCTTTCTAGCAGTGGGACTCTGGGCAAGTCACTTAACCCCCATTGCCTAGCCCTTACCACTCTTCTGCCTTGGAACCAATACATAGTATTAATTCTATGATAGAAGGTAAAAAAATTAAAGCTCATAGTAAATAAGATAATAAATAAGTAAATAATAAATAAGTAATAAATAGTAAATAAGATAATAAAAGAACATGAATTCACCTTAAATAGGTTCCTGTTTCCAGATCTAATCAAATTACATTCCAGAAGACTGAAAATGCACAGAATGTGATCAAAGAGCCACCTCTAAATAATCATTGGGAAATCATGGGGAAAGGGAGAAGTGCCAAAATCTGAAGACAAGCCAATGGCCCAATTAAAAGAATACAGATTCTTATAGATATAGATGAGTCAACTTGATATGGTTGTCTAAGAAACTACTACATGAGTTTATTAAACACAATGTTTGTAAACCTTTTAGAAAGAACAGTGATCGTTAGGAATACTATAATAAGGGCATCTAGCCAGGCTTGGAGATAAAAGTCCCGAGTTCAGATATGACCTCAGACTCCCTAACCATGTGACCCTGGGCAAGTCACTTACCTATCCCTTACTGCTCTTCTGCCTTGGAACTGATATTGATTCTAAAACAGAAGGTAAAAGTTGGGGGGGGGAGGGAGAAAATGCCATAATATATCTTGATCTCAATAAGACATTTATCAGAATACACTCATGGATAAGTACATGATATTTATTCAGTTACATACATTTCCAGCTAGATGAACAAACACATGCAAAAATATTAATTAACAGATCAATGAAAACCTTGAGGTAAGTCGTATCTTCATAACTCTGGGTATTGTCCTTGACCCAATGCTGCTCATCACTTTTGTCATTGACTTGGCATCGGAAACGGAGCCAGAGTATACAAGACTATATGATTCCAAAGGTAGCTCTCTGATCCATTCCCCTCTCAGCTTTCAAGATCATTTTCTTGAGGCAAAGGTCTGCCTCAGCAAAAGCATAAAGGCAATAGTGATAGTATGACTTATAGAGCACAGAACAAAAACTTACCCTGCCAATCCAAGCCAGTTAAAGTGAAAGAATAATGGTGGCAAGAGGTTGAATGAACACAAGCAAGATCTGAGGCTGGGCAGGATGAGATCAACTGGAAAAGCCTGACCAACAGGGATTAACTAAGGTAAAAATCAAAGAGAGAGAAAGGAAACATTGACTTTTGTAGCTGATGAAATTAGAGCGCTAGAAGGCAATAGAGTTGGAAACAATATTAAAGTTGCAAGCTGAGCATGGGGTCACTTTGAGCATTGTGGGAATTTAATGGGTTGGCTGAAAGCTATGTAAACTGGGTCCACTGGTGCCTTGGTATGCTGCCCTGGTCTGAAAGGGATTATACCTCTAGAAGAACCTCAAGCATGGCAATATTAGTCTTCTTGAATGCAAGGATTGGAGGCAGGGGAATGTTGGGGGGAAATGGGAGGATCTCTTGAACCCAGAGGTGTAAACTCTCTCCTCCTCACTCCTGCATCTTTTAGTCTTTGTTGTCTCCTTCCCAACAGGGAATCATGGAGGAGAGTGGAGAATCTAAGAGCTGACGTGAATTGAAACATAGAGGTTATGCTTATCAGGTGTGGGCATGATTCATAGCTGGGAGGGGTAGTTAGTATGTTGAATGACAGAATCAGAATTGATCTTGATATCCTAAAAAAATTAACCAAACCCAACAAGATGACATTTAACATGAAAAGTCAAGTCTTTACATTCAGAAATCAATTTCACCCACTGAATGAAAAGTACCTGCTTCCTAGCTGTTTGTGTGACAGGGACTTAGGACTCTGATTTCACATTAACTCAGTATTAGGCAAAAATGTAATTGTGGCTGACAAAAAAGCCTTTTGTAAAAAAACAAACAAACTTTACCTTTTGTTTTAGAGTTGATACTGAGTATTGGTTCTAGGGCAGAAGAGTAGTAAAGGCTAGGCAATGGAGGTTAAGTGACTTGCTCAGACTCACGTAGGTAGGAAGTGTTTAAGACTGAATTTGAACCTAGAACTTTTTGTTTTCAGACCTGGATTTCAACTCACTAAGCCATATAGTTGCCCTACTAATTTAATCTTAATCACAAAGTCACTACCTTAGTCTAGGTCTTCATCTTCTGTCACCTAGACAATTGCATTTGCCTCCTATTTGGTCCCTTTCCCAAGGCTCTTATCACTGAAGTCTACTCTATCCTCTACACAGCTGCCAAAATAATTTTCAAAATACACAGATTGGACCATGTCATTCCTTTATTCAACAAATTCCAATGGCTCCCTTTTGCTTCCGGGATCAAATGTCATTTCCTCTGTTTGGCTTTTAAAACCCTCCAGGAACTACCCCTATCCTTGTTTTGGTTTTATTATTCACTGGCCCTCATCTAGCACTCTACAATCCAACCAGTCTGGACTTCTCTCTGTTCTTCAGACATGGCTCTCTATCTCATTTTTGTCTTTTCAGTAACCATCTTCTGTACCTGCAGTGGTCTCCCCTGACTTCATCTCATAGAATTCCTCATTTCCTTTAAGATGCAGCTTAAGCACTACCTTCTACACTAATCCTTTACTGATTACCCCAAATTCTCATGATTCTTCTCCTTATTTATGGTATTTGTGGTATTTTATGGGATTTATGGTATTATTTATGGTATCTCCTTAGTTATGGTATTTAACTACTTTGTAATTATTTTATTTTGTTTGTCATTTTCAGTCATGTCTGATTCTTTGTGATTCCATTTGAGGTTTTCTTGCTGAATACTCAAGTGGTTTGCCATTTTCTTCTTCAGCTCATTTTATAGATGAGGAAACTGAGGCAAATAGGGTATGTGTGACTTTCCTAGGGTCACACAACAAGTATGTATCTGAGGCTCTATTTGAACTCAGGAAAAGGAGTCCCCTAACTCTAGATCTGGTGCCACATAGATGCCCTGGTATTTATTTTATGCTGTATCTGTAATAAGGATAGTAAGAAGTGTTGTTTCCCATAGAACCATGTTGGTGAACCTATGGCATGTGTGCCAGAGGAGGCTGCATCTCTCCACCTTTACATGTGCACCTGAGAGCATTCCTCACTTCCCTTCTCCCTGTGCCCAACAGCCCAATTGCTTCCTCCCTCTCCTTTCTGGGATAAGGCAGGGGGCTTACATAGGGTGTGAGGCTGTAAAAGGCTATCTAAAAGGTTCACCATCACTGCGCCTTGAATGTAAGCACCTTGAGAATAGGAGTTTCATTTTTTGTCTTTGTGTCCCCAGTGGCTAGCATAGTTCCTGACACATGGTAAATGCTTAATAAATGCTGGTTGATTGATTGATTGGTCTGCTCTGATAGAAGGATAATGCCTAGGTTAAAGGAAAGAATGGTTCTACTCTCCTTCACAGATAGACAACATATGGATCATTAAGTCCTATTCTAGACATAAAATTGGTGATGATACTATAATTCTATGTAGAATAGAGTAGAATAATATTTGCAATGCATTAAGTCATTTAACAGTATATATGAACAGTGATTAATGTTTCATAGTCTTAATAGTGTCTCAGTATCCATTTGACCATCTGGTACATGGAGAGTTTGAAGGTGATGTTATAAGCTGACAAGTGTTGGGTGGGGATAAGTTAAATCAAGCCTTAAGGGGAACCTCACCAATCAGTCTAGCATAAGTCAAAGATTAATTATTTATTGGGGCCTCAGAGGTTATATAGTGGATAGGGTGCAGGGCTTTGAGTCAGGAAGATCTGAATTCATGATGTAGAGTGAAAGGAGCAGAACCAGAACATTGTACACAGAGATGGATACACTGTGGCACAATAGAATATAATGGACTTCTCTACTAGCAGCAGTGCAATGATCCAAGACAATTCTGAGGGACTTATGAGAAAGAACATCCAGAGAAAGAACTGTGGGAGCAGAAACACAGAAGAAAAACACATGATTGATCCCATGGTTCAATAAGATATCATATCAAATGATATGTTTGGGGATGTAGACTCTAAATGATCACTCTGTTGCAAATAGTAATAACATGGAAATGGGTTTTGAACAATGATGCATGTAAAACACAGTGGAATTGCTCAGTGACTTTGGGAGGGAGGAGGGAGGAGGAGAGGGAAAGAACTTGAATCATGTAACCATGGGAAAATATTCTAAATTAATTAAATAAAAATTTTTAAAAATTAAAAAAAAGTTTTTAAAAGGAAGATGTGAATTCAAATCCAGCCTCAGATACTTGCTAGCTGTGTGACCCTGAGCAAATTACTTAAAATCTGTTTGCCTCATTTTTTTCATCTGTAAAATGAGGATAATAACTTTACCTACCTCCCAGGGTTATTGTGAGGATCAAATAAGATGGTATCTGTAAAGTGCTTAGCACAGTGCCTGGCACATAGTAAGCCCTGTATAATGTTGGTTATTGTCATTATTTACCTAGTAGTTCTGTCACAAATTAGCTATGTGAACCATGATTTTATATTTATGTATGCATAATATACATTCATATATAGGTATATGTTATATATATATATATATATATATGTATATGTAGCTCCATGATTATGGCTGTGGAAGATTATGTCTTATTTAGAATAGAGTAAAAGGAGGTAGGGTTAAGAGGTTATACTCCAAACCAAATATGGGAATGGAATTTGGGTGAACATCAATAGAAGCAGGAATAGAGATGCTCCTTTCATCTGTCTTTAATATTGATCACTTGGATAGAACGAGAACCCAAATGAGGAGTTTGGGAAGCAAATGAAAAATGTGACATGGAGAAATGGCATAATAGTGATGGACTGAATATTTCTACTATCTAAATGTCTGCTAAAGGTCTCAGTCCCCAAAATAGAACAGCTTAGGAGTTCTTGACTTTTCTTCCTGATCATTTCCTTCAAATGGTGGGGAAATCAGTGAGTTGTACTGATAATCTGGGTCTGGTTTTCACCAGCAAGGAGGAATAGATTGCTAGCATGGAAATGATCAGAACCTTGGGCAAAAGTGACTCACCTAATTTTAGAATTTGGGAAAAAAGGGGAAAGAAATCCAGGCTTGGTTTGAGATGCACACCCAAACTAAAAAGATAAGGGGAAGGAGTTACCTGTATATTATAATATAGCAAACAAATAAGTAAATAAGCTAATTAAAAACAAAAAGATATGGGAAAAGTCAGTCCAAGAACAATAAACTCTCAAGCATAAAGTCCTCAAAATAAAAAAGAAACAATCCTGATAAGGATGAAAAGAGGGAGTTGTCAAAAGAGATCAGTATTTTTGTACAGGGAAATCATTACCTGAGACAGGTGTTAGAGGAGGAATACAAAAGTGTGACACGACCCTCTAAGAATAGGGGCAGGAACACTGAAGCTCGAGATGAACTGGTAAAAATAAAGAAAGCTAAGCTAAAAATAACCCAAAGATATATATTTTTAAATTTTAGTTCTATTGAGGAAGAAGGTCGGAGAAAGGATACTATCACTGCTTGAGGTGGATGGGAGGTGGATGACAGAGAAGGCAGAATAATGCAAATATTATTTTATTTGTTTTCTCTGTCAGGGAGAAATAAAATGGCCAGTAAGGAGCTGGAACCCAAGATAAGCTGGAAAATGGTAATATATATATATATATGTATATATGTACATATATATATATATGTATGTATGTATGTATATAGCTACACATAATGGGTTAATATCATCAGACCCAGAGAAACTAGATCCTAAGTTACTGAAAGAACTGGTAGATGTGATTTCTGACCTGTTGTCAATGATCACAAAAGAACATGGGACCCAGTTTGGTGGTGTATATCCTAGATGCTAAGGAGACCAAGGCTGGTAAATCACTTGAATTTAAGAATTTTGAGTCACTGCTGGTCTAAAACTGATTGGGCATAATGGTGAGTCTCTGCCTAAGGGGAAATAAACAGATCTATGTAGGAATAACAAAGTCAATTAAAACTTTTGTGCCAAGCCGTATTGGGATCAGTCCTGTGAGTGACTGCTACACTTATAGTTTAGGCAAAATAGGAAGATCCAAGCAAACAACTATGGACATTTGTTCAAGCTGTCCCAAAGTCTTAGCATAGTTTTAAGCTATTAGAGTCCTAATAGTTTAAATCTTGTAAGTATCTTCAGATTCAGAAGACTCGAGTTAAGAGTCCTCATGCTGCTACTTTAATTGCTATATGTCTTTAAGTAACTCAACTTTTCTTGTGTTAGTAGTAGAAGTAGGACCTCCATCTGAGGTCTTCTGAATCTGAAGATATTTGCCAGATGACAATTTTATAATAATCAATAATCATAATAAACAATGTCCAGTCTGAGAAAGTAGAGGATAGGATCCATCTTAATATGAAGACTGGATCTTTTTTTGTATTGACTTCTCTGTTCATTATGTTGAAGAAAAAAGTTCTGATTTCAGAATGATGGGAAAGGACATTATTAGGGTAAATATAAAGTATACATTTGAAGGGTTCCCCAGTTAGCATCTACTTACTACACATTATTAGTTTCTTTTTTCTATTTCTTTGATTTGTGTTGTGATTTTCTCAGTAAAATGAAATTAATATACTTAAATGTGATGTAAAGAGAAATTTATGGAATAGCCTTTTCCTGAAATCAGTTTATTTCTTTCTGTTTCCTAAAAGCTCATTGAATTACTTCTATTTCTTCCTTTTTCTCCCTTCTCTAATATTTCTGTCTTTCAAAGTTCATTATTGCTTTTAAGTGATAAGTATACTTATGAAGAACAAGAAAGTAAAAACAAATTTTCCTCTGCTTCATGGTGCTGTGAATTGGCTTCATAATCAGAGATCAAGTCCTACCTCTGACATATTATTGGATCTGTTATTATGGGAAATAGGGAAAAATGATTTGCCTAGGATAAGAAGACCAATATATGAACAATTCTCAAAAACTATATGTTGAAGAATGTGTGTTGGTCTACATTTGTAGAGAGAGATACATGAATGGCAGTTTTCTACACTAATGAGTCAAAGGTCCATTAAAAAATACCAATAAAATCCTTTAAGTTGGAAAGCAGCCAGTGAAGTACCTAGGAAAGGGCTCTGGATTTGGAATCATGAGATTCAAATTATAAGACCTATGTTCAGATCTTACCTTTGTCACTTATTACCTATGTGATTTGAGACAAATCCCTTAAAATCTCTTGGCTTCAGGCTTCTCAATTAGAATACAAGAGACCTGGATTATTCTCTAAGGTCAATCAATCACAAGGTATTTGTTAAGTACCAACTATGTCAGGTACCAGAGATAAAAGTACAAAAAATGAAACCATCTTTTTTTAGTAAGGAGCTTGCATTCTAACAGGGGGAAACAATAAGTGCATGCAATAAATATATGCATGATAAATAAACAGGGAATTTGGTGGGGGGCACTATTCATTAGAAAAATCAAGAGGAACTTCATGTAGAAGTGATGGTATTTGAGTTGTAACTGGAAGAAAATAAGGATTCTATAAAGTAGAGGTGAGAAAAGAATATGTTCTGAACATGGGGAATAGCCAGTGCTAAGAAATGGAGACAAAGAACTGGAAAGACCTCTAGGAATTGATATAGAATAAAAGGAGAAGAACCAAGAGAACATTGTACACAGACACTGTGGCACAATTGAATGGAGTAGACTTCTCTACTAGCAGCATTGCAATGATCCAGGACAATTCTGAGGGACCTATGAGAAAGATGCTATCCACATCCAGAGAAAGAACTGTGGGAGTAGAAACACAAAAGAAAAACATATGATCGATCACGTAGTTTAATGGGGATATGATTAAAGTTTTGATGTTAAAAGATCACTTTATTGCAAATATGAATAATATGTAAATAGATTTTGAACAATGATACATGTATAACCTAGTGATATTCCTTGTCAGTTCTGTGAGTGGGGAAGGAAGAGGAGTGGGAAAAACCATGAATCATGTAACCATGGAAAAATATTTTAAATAAATAAATAAGAAATGGAGACAAAGTATGGAACATAGTTTGTGAGAAACTAAGAGAAGAATAGTTTGGCTTGTTTGTAGAGTACAATGAGACCAGAAAGATAGGTTGGGACTACTTTGTGAAAGGCTGTATAATCTAAACAGGTGAGTTTAAGTTTTATCCTGGAACCGTGGGCCAGTAGAATTGATTAAGCAGGTGACCAACATGATTAATTCTGCCATTTACAAAAAATACTTTGATAACAGTGTAAAGGTTGGACTGGAACTGTGAGAGACTTGAGGCTAGGAGATCAGTTGAGGCTCTTGCAATAATCTAGGCAAGACATGAGAAGGAAATGGATTAAGATGGTTATATTTTGCATAGGAAGAAGGATTTAAGAAATGTTGTGAAAATAGGAATGAGATTTGGCAATTGATTTGATTTGAGGCATAAGGCAAAGTGAGGAGTCAAGGTACTTAGGTTATGCACCATGGGCGAGTGGGAAAATGATGCTTTCCCAAGTTTGGGAAAGCCGATGGTTTGGTAAAACATTCTTAGTTCATTTGGTTACATGGTGAATGTGAGATGTCTCTGGGGAACCAGTTTGAAATGTCCAAAAGGAAGCTGATGATATCAGACTAATGCTCAGAAGAATAAATGGGACTGAATATAGAAATTCATGAGTCTATTTATAATATATAAGATTGTAAGGACAGAGGTGATAGTTAAATCCATGAAAACCAATGAGGATGCTAAAAGAGAAGTGGGGAGGAAGGAAAGAAGAAGACTTAAGACAGGGCTTCCCCTGACAAGAAAACCTATATCAGAGGTTCTGAGCCTTTTTTTAATGTCATGGACCCCTTTGTACAATAATGCTCTTAAATAGATAAAATAAAAATGCAGGATTACAAAGAAAATCAATGATATAAAAATTCAATTACCAAAAAAAAATGGTTTTAATGTTCACATACCCTAGATGGAGAAAGAACCTCTGACCTATAGTTACAGTGAATCAGAAGATCTGGTTTCAAGTGACACTACTTGAAAAAGACTAGCACAGTGCCTGCCCATATTGGGCACTTACCAAATGCAAATTCCCTCCTTTCCCTTGAAGGTTAAATTCTAACAGGTAACAAGACTTCAAGTATAGATAAGTTCAAAGATCCATGGCCCTCTGAGGACCAACCTAGTTAAGTTTGGAAAGGCTCATCTCCAGAAGGTATAACACCAAATAATCAAATGATTTTCATCACTGAACTTCATTAAACCATTATTCAATCAACAAGCATGCATATTTACTTGGTGTCTACTATGATCCAGGCACTGTGTTAGAACTACAAAAATGAAAAATTCCCTATCCTCAAGTTTATATTCTATCTGGGAAATAGCATGTGAGTATAGACAAAATAAATTCAAGGTAATTTTCCAGGGGTGGGGGAAGGTGATGGAAAGACTATCAGGTAAAGCTTCATATGGTAAGTGATATCTGAGCTAAGCTTTGAAGGAAATTAAGGAATCTAAGGGATAGAGTTTAGGAGGAAGTACATTCCAGAGATGGGGGACATCCTACACAAAGGCATGGAGATGAGAGATGGAATAGCAAAGGATTATTTTCTGTGTCAACAGAGCAATGAAGCTATAGATTTCATGAAGTATTAATGTTAATCACCACCCTACCTCTCTCAGATGGATGTTATGAGGAAAGTCCTGCTGACCGGTGGGATTTGGTTGTTAGATTTATAGAGAGTTAGAGCTGGATGAAACTTTAAAGAGAAATTCAATCTCTCCCCCTCATTTTATCTTAGTTTCTGCTATAATAACTTAGCTAACCAGTTACATATTCAATCTATTGAAAAGCAAATGAACTCTTTCTTTTTTTAGAGAGACATTCTGTTGAATGACTTGACATTTTTAATACTTTATTGTGTCACTGGCAAGAATGTCATGAATTTGGAAAATCCTCTAGATTTGAAGGGGGTCCCTCTAAAGACTTCAGGAGTTCTTTTTTTTTTAACCCTTCCCTTCCATCTTAGAATCAATATTGTGTATTGGTTCTAAGACAGAAGAACAGTAAGCACTAGGCAATGGGGGTTAAGTGACTTGCCCAGGATCACACAATTAGGAAGTATCAGAGGTTAGATTTGAACCTAGGACTTCCCATCTCTAGGCCTGTTACCTAGCTGCCCCCTTCAAGGGTTCTTAATCTGGGGTCTATGAACTTATTCTTTTAAGAAATATTTTAGATGACTCCATATCAATATTATTACTTTCCTTAGAAATCCTATGTGTCTTATTTTATGCATTTTAAAACATTATTCTAGGAAGGGGTGGTGGTGGCATGAGAGGAATTTATTGGCCAGTTACAGCTTTGTAAGAAAGATGTGATTTTGGCATCACCCAGACTTTACTCCTAATTCCTCTGGTTTCACCAGACTGTCAAAGGGTTCCTAGAACAGCAACAACAAAAAAGTTGAAGAAGCCTTGATCTAAGTACAGCTTGGGTCTGTCATGCAAGAGGACAAATGTTTGTAATAGTTCATGCCTAGGAGTAAAACATTCTTCTGTTCCAAACATCGAAGGACCTCTGATCATTTCCCTTTTATACCATAAAAATATTCATTTAATAAAACAGTATGTCCTTTTTTTGAACATGTTTTACTTCCTTCATCTTTCTTCAGCCAAATCCCTTGCTACCTCTCTTCCTCTTCCTTGGTCAGTACTCCTAAAAACAATTCTGAAAGACTCATGACAAAGAGTGCTATCCTCCTCCAGAGAAAGAACTGTTGGAGTTGGAATGCAGATCAGAGCATATGATTTTCCATTTTAATTTACTTGTCTTTTTGGTTTTATATGAGTATTCTCTTACAACTAGGAATAATATGTAAATATATTTTGCATGATAATAGATGTATAACCCAAATCAAATTGCTTACCATCTCCAGGGAGAGAGGACGACAATTTGGATCTTATAACTTGATAAAACATATATGAAAGAATGTAATTAGTAAAATTAAATATCTTTACAAAAAAGTAAGTACTCCTAAAATTAAGAGGCATGTGGACAAATGTTTTATCATACCTGTTGGTTGGACTTCAAGGTTCCCCTGTCAACCCATCTGATTCACATTTTGTAAGGGGTGACATCATCCTTTAAAATGTTCTAGAATAAATTGAGCACTCAGGGGATGTTTTTCATAAAAGCAGCATGGGTAACGTATGAGTCCCATAATTTTTCCTGCAGAGGGAAGCTAGTGCACAGAGAACATTCAGTACCTTCTCTATCAATTGGATACCCAACAGAATTCACTTCCATATTATCCAACAATAGAAGGAATCAACTTGTATACATAAATATTTTCTGTTCCTTTGGTGGGGTTAGTGGAATTCTCTGGTTGTGAGTCACAGTTAGCGGCAATCATGGGGTTGGGGACCCCATAGGCATTGTTCTCTTTAGTTATTAATTATATGACCCTGTCTTTTAGGCATGTACACATGCAAAAAGGTGCCAAATTCCATTATAGCAAAAAAATGATAATCTCTGTAAATGAAACTGGCTGGTTCAAATTGCCAGATCTCAAGATTAAACCTTTGACTAATAGCTAACTGGAAGCAATACATCACTTCACGCCTACATTTCTAGTCCTTATAATGTCAACACCAAATAATAACCATTTATAGTATATATGCCATATGTAATATAACTAATTTATTATAAAAAGAATAAGATAAACAATGTAATATTTAACATAATAACCAGTGGCAATATTTTCTATTTCCAGTTCAATTTTTCAAAGGTATAATATAACACATTTATATGATTTTTTAAAAAACTCTTCCCTTCTTTTTTAGAATCAATACTAAGTATCAGTTCCAAGGCAGAAGAGTGGTAAGAGCAAGGCAATAGAGGTTAACTGAGCTGCCCAGGGTCACACAGCTGGGAAGTGTCTGTGGCCACATTTGAACCTTTCTCTAGGCTAGCTCTCAATGCACTGAGCCACCTAGTCGCCCCTTTGTCTGATATTTTAAAACCTACACAAGCGCTTTCTTCTTAACAATGCTATTAGGTTGATAGAATAGATTTTTTGGGGTCGGGGGAGGAAGTCAGGGAGCTGGATCTATGATTTCTTTGGCTGGCAGTCTCCTGGTGAGAAAAGTTCCTCTTCCTTTGGTGATCAGCATTTGCTCTGAAACTTAATTAACTAATGCTCTTCATCAGTAGCCTAGAGTATTGAGATTTGTTATGTAGTTTTCTCGTGGGTGAGGAATTGAAAGCTCAAATAAATTTTTGACTTACTCAAATTCACCAATCTGATAATTAGTTGAGGCAGGACTTGAACCCCTGGGCTTAAACCATCCTTGTTTTTCTGGCTTTCCTGCTTCTCTTCACTCTTTATCTGTGTACTTCATGTGCCTTGTACATAGTAGGCACTTAATATTCCTGAGTAGCTTTTCATATCCATTTTATGAAGTTGTTTTTTACTAAGGATACATTATCAAAGGAAAAGAAACATTAGAAGACATTGAAGTAAATACCCATTTTGTCCATCCCCTAAACTTTCAGATGCCAAGTTGTGTTTCACTTCAGCCCATTTCTAAGGATATGGACCCAAGTCATACATAGTTAGTCCTTTTAGGTCTTTGATCATTTTGAAGGACAGAACTGGGATCCAATCTGACCTTGGACCTTTCCCTTTAGATCTGCTTCAGGACATTTCTTAGGGTGTCATTTGTTGTCTAACATTTCAGAGACATCTTAGAGCAGGCAACAGATAGCAGAACAGTGGGAGAAATATCTAAGACAGAGCTGGATCTTTTTCCTTGCTTATGAGGAACAAACATCCGCAGCTCCTTCCAGCTTTAAACATGCTCCAAATGACCAACAGAGCCAGATGTGGAATGATCCTGGAGAGCAGGAATGATAAATAAGGGCTATTCTCCCTATTAGATTCTCGGTCACTATGAGCTTTTCAGATAGCTATTTCAATTTAAATCTGGCATCTTTAAACCATAGCATTTCTATTGAAGATTATCAGCAAGAAATCATCATGCTTACCCCCATAGTGCTTCATCAAGCACTGCTGTGAAAGAAGGTCCTCCTGCACCAAGGGACCCTTAAACTCTTCCTGGGCAAATGACCTCATTGTAGTTCTACTTTTCACAAAAGCCAGATTTTCTTTTGGATTTTCCACATGGTAACTACAAACTCAGAGAGAGATGGCTCTTTTCTACAAGGTGGCTTCTGGGCAGAATCATGAAAGATGCAAAACTGTTATGGTATCTACACAACTTTCTTCCCCTACCCCTAGGTACCAGCATTCTCTTACTGGCAGGCCCATAGTCCCTCCCTTCCAACCAGGATTCCCAGATTGCATTTGAATTGGTCAGTCCACATACCTGGGAATGCACCCCCTCTTTAAGATGCAGATTCCATGTTGGTGAGGCTTCTCTTATTGAGCAAAGACTTTCTGAGTAAGGCTGATTTTAGACAGTCTTCTGCAGGAAACCTTTTCTGATATTCCCAATTGCTCTTATCCTTCCTTCCCAGTTATCTTGTATTTAACTTCCTTGTATTTATTAACTTAATATTTATGGCATACAGATAGATAAACATTACGTGTATATAGCCTAGGCAGCTAGGTGCCACAGTGGCTAGATTGCAGACCTGGAGTTAGGAAGACTCATCTTCCTGCATTCAAATATGACTTCAGACATTTACTAGTTGTGTGATCATGGGCAAGTCACTTAACCCTATATGCCTCAGTTTCCTCCTCTGTAAAAAGAGCTGGAGAAGGAAATGGCCAAACACTCCAGTATCTTAGCCAAGAAAACCCCAAATGGGTCTTGAAAATTGGACACAAATGAAAAACAACTCAATTTAATGTACCTACAAACACATTATCATTTTATATTATTCTATATAGAGATACACACAACAGATATATGTGAGTATATCTACACCATATATGGTATGTATATCTATATATCTCATATGATATGTGTGTATGTATGTATATACATGCACACAGACATGCTGTATGAATGTATATGTCTCATATACATCTCATATATACATATATAATTTGTGAATGTATATGTACACATATGTATATATGATGTATTAATTTCATTCTTTGTACTCATGTTCTCATCAGATGGCACACAACAGGGTGCATAATAAATGCTTGTTGATTGACTGGTCCTGCCTTTGATGAGCATCCCTATGCTCCTTACCTTTCCTAATAACTTGCCATCCAAACATCAATGTCCTGTGTTCCATTTTTATATGTAGATAATTTGATATGTTACATCTAGCTGAGGTGTCTGTGGGCTAATAATGTGGCTTTTTCCACACTATATCTGCCATCTCTCTCCCTACCCAATAATATATTTTCATTTTAACAGGGACCCCAAAGGAGTGGTTACAGATAAGTCACAGTATTAGGCACTGGGGCAGGAAGACTTTTCAAAGCAGACTTTTCCTAAGTAGAGGTGATCCCATGTGATCTACATGTGACTCCTCAAAAGGAATTAATCCCTTTCAAAGAACCAGCAAATTACTTAGGGCTACTAATTTCAGCACTTTTCTACATGTCTCCAAAGTATTGGACACGTATCTCAGCAGATTCTTTGCCTCCTTTTCCTAGAAGAATACTTATAAGCACACTCAGTCTCCTCTGGACCTTGGCCAATTTATACAAATCATTTCTTAATGTTGATCTGAAAAAATACTGGAATCCTTGAGAGTAGAAGGCAAAATTTTAATGGCTTCAGCCAACCAGCCCCTCAAAGCTGTGAAGAGCTGAGAAACAGTAGCAGCTGTTAGATCAGGGCAAGAGTCCAGCTATCAGGAACAGGTTGCTCTTTTTTTGGAGAAAAAAGCTTTTTGAGAGGCCAACTTCACACATTTGTTCATAAGATCAGAAAATTCAAGGAGGAAGCGATCCTGGAAGTCACCAACCTGCTCATTTTACAAATAAAGAAACTGTGATCCATGGAAGTTAAATTACTTGCCCAATGTCACACAGGTAGTAAATGTCAGAGCTGAGATTAAAACCCAGGTCCAATCATTCCCAATCTTGCCTGTTTTGCACTTCATCACACATCCTTTGAAATTGAGGGGAGGAGGAAGAAAGATGGTTACAGTTGTAAACTTCTAATAACCTGACTGTTGGTTGTTGTACATTGGTCTTTAAATTTTTTATTTATTCTAAAGATACTTTATTTTACCAATTACATGTAATAACATTTTTCCACATAAGTTTTCTGAAATTATATGATCTAAATTGTTTCCCTTCTCTCCCTCTTTCCAGAGCTGGCAAGCAATTTGATCTGGGTTATACATGTATTATCATGCAAAACATAGTTCCATATTGTTTATTTTTGTAAGTAAATAATCATATAAAACTAAAACCCCAAATAAAAACAAAAATAAACTAAAGTAAAAAATTGTATGCTTTGATCTGCATTCTAGCTTTATCAATTCTTTCTCTGGAGGTGGAGAGCATTTTTTGACATTGTCCTGGATCATTGTATTAGCTTAGTCTTTCCCAGTTGATCATTCCACAGTATTGCTGTTACTTTGTACACTGTTCTTCTGGTTCTGTTTATTTCACTCTGCATCAGTTCATGTAGGTTTTTCCAGCTCTTTCCAAAATCATATAGTTCATCATTCTTTTTCTTTTTAAACACTTACCTTCCATCTTGGAGTCAATACTGTGTATTGGCTCCAAGGCACAAGAGTGGTAAGGGCTAGGCAATGGGGGTCAAGTGATTTGCCCAGGGTCACACAGCTGGGAAGTGTCTGAGGCCCGATTTGAACCTAGGACCTCCCATTTCAATCCAGTGAGCTACCCAGCTGCCCTCAGTTCATCATTCTTTTAGTACAGTAGTATGGCATCTCTATCATATACCACAATTTATTTGATCATTCCCCAATTGATGGACATCCCTTTAGCTTCCAATTCTTTGCCACCACCAAAGAGCAGCTATAAATATTTTTGTACAAGTAGGTTCTTCCCCACCCCCTCCCTTTTTATCCCTTTGGTATATAGATCTACTAGTGGTTCTACTGTATCAAATGGTATGTGTTTTTATAGCCCTTGGTCATAATTCCACATTGCTCTGCAGAATGATTGGATCAGGTCTCAACTCCATCAGCAATTAATTACTGTCCCAATTTTGCCACTCTAACATCTATCACTTTCCTTTACCATCACATTGACCAATATGAAGGGTGTGAAGTGGTACCTCAGCATTGTTTTAATTGGCATTTCTGTAATCAATAGTGATCTAGAACATTTTAAAATATGATTATTGATAGCATTGATTTCTTCATCTGAAAACTGCTTATTCATATCACTTGACCAGTTGTCAATTGGGGAATGACTTGTATTCTCTATATATTTGAGAAATGAGACCTTTATTAGACAAATTTGTTATAAATTTTTTTCCTAGTATAAGTTTTTTCCCCCAGTTTGTTGTCTAACTTCTACTTTTGGTTACATTGATTTTATCTGTAGAAAACCTTTTTTTAATTTAATTTAGTCAAAATTATTCATTTTACATCTGGTGATTTAATTTATCTTTTATTTGGTCATAAATTCTTCCCTTCCCCAGTAAACTATTCTAAGTTCCTCTAATTTACTTATAGCATCACTTTTTATGTCTAAATCATTTATCCATTTTGACCTTCTGTTGTTATAGCTTGTGAGATACGGGTCGATACCTAATTTCTGCTATATTGTTTTCCACTTTTCACAGAAGTTTTTATCAAATAGTGAATTTTTTAAAGGATTTAAGTTTATTTAGTTAATTAATTGAGAATATTTTTCCATGGTTACATGAATCATGTTCTTTCCCTCCCCTCCATCCACCCCCCTCCCATAGCCAACTCACAATTTCACTGGGTTTGATATGTGTCATTGATCAAGACCTATTTCCATATTATTAGTATTTGTACTAGGGTGATTGTTTAGAGTCTACATCCTCAATCATATCCCCATCAACCCATGTGATCAAGCAATTGTTTTACTTCAGTGTTTCTACTCCCACAGTTCTTCCTCTAAACGTGGATAATGTTCTTTCTCATGAGCCCCTCAGAATTGTACTGGATCATTTCATTGCTGCTAGTAGAGAAGTCCATTACGTTCTATTGTACCACAGTGTTTCAGTCTCTGTGTACATTGTTCTCCTGGTTCTGTTCCTTTCACTCTGCATTAATTCCTGGAGGTTGTTCCAGTTCACTTGGAATTCCTTCAGTTCATGATTCCTTTTACCAGAATAGTATTCCATCACCAAGAGAAAACAGTGAGTTCTTATCCCAAACCTGAGGCCTTTTGGTTTATCAGACATTAGATTGCTGAGGTCATTTACCCCTAATCTATTGCATTGATCCACCATTCCATTTCTTAGCCAGTACTGGATTGTTTTGATGATTGTTACTTTATAGTACAATTTGAAATCTGGAACTGGTAGGTTATCATCCTTCACATTTTTTTCTTTAATTCCCTTGACATCCTTGTTCTTTTATTTTTTAGATGAATTTTGTTATAAATTTTTCTAGTTTTATAAAATAGTTTGTGTTAATTTGATTGGTATGGCACTGAATAAGTAAATTAATTTAGGTAGAATTACCATTTTTATTATATTAGCTAAGCCTATAATGTTTTCCCAGTTGTTTAGATCTAACTTTGTGTGAAAAGTGTTTTGTAATTCTGTTCATATAATTCCTGTGTTTGTCTTGGCAAATAGATTCTGAAGAATTTTACATTGTCGAATTATTTTAAATGAAATTTCTCTTTCAATCTCTTACTGCTGGACTTTGTTGGTAATATGTAGAAATGCAGATTTATGTGGGTTTATTTTGTATCCTGCAACTTCGCTAAAGTTATTATTTTCACTAGTTTTTTTAGTTGATTCTCTAGGATTCTTTAAGTATACCCTGATATCATCCACAAAGTGATAATTTAGTTTCCTCTTTGCCTACTTTAACTCTTCAATTTCTTTTTCTTCTTTTATTGCTAAAGCTAACATTTCTAGTACAATATTAAATAATAGTGGTGATAACGAACATCCTTGCTTCATCCCTGATCTTATTTGGAAGACTTCTAACATTAGTCTTTTTAATAAGAATAATGATGACAATTACAATAATAATAGCTAACATTATATAGTGCTTCATATGTGCCAAGCATTTTGCTAAATGTTTTAACCACAAAATTCAATAGTGAGATTCAGAAATCAATGTTTTCCATGCTAACATAAATAGAATGGAATTCTGCATTTGCAGAATTCACATTTCCAGAAAACTTATAAACAACTTCTTATTTTCACTATTAAGTAGCATAAGATCATTCTATAAGGAGCAACCTTAAACCAAAGCTGAATTCTTTAAAGATGAAGTTTGCCCTGGATTTCTAGCTCTCTTTAGCTTCACTTCAAGAAATAGTATAATTTGTAAGTGTTTGGAAATCAGTCAGATTTAGGGAGTTTAAGTGATTGGTTCATTTGTTTGCTAGGAAGGACATGCCAGCACTTTCTTGTTTATTCAGTTACATGGAAAGCCCAGCCCAGTTCCTCTTTGAGATAAGTAGTTTGTAATTCCAAAGATTTAATGCTGTCTTAAAAATGGGAGGAGGGTGGAGTAGAAAGACTTTCCTCCCTTCCTTTGGTACAAAGACAATGGGAATCTTTTTACTTCTTAGGTAGTAAAAATACATTTTAAGTGGTGTTTCAACTTTAGCTATCACATGTAAATCTATATGAATGAAGGGAAATTTGGACAGACTGATTTCCAAATAAAACTTACCATCATTTTTTGACATAGTCTCCAGCTTCCGAGAGTTGCGATGAAGAATATCAGAAAAGTGAATGAGAGTAACTATTGGAAAAATAGGAATTGTGTGAACTCGATCCAAATGCTGACTCTTTCAAAGGGAACCAAAGCATGGGCTACAATGTGGTTTATTGTTTTAATTAACAAGCATTTATTTTCTTCTCCTTCTCCCTCACCTCAACCCCTACACCTCAACAGTACTGGAGGAAAAAAAAAGAAAAAAATACTTTGGAAAGAATATGCATAATCATATAAAACAAATTCCCATCTTGGTCATGTCCAAAAATGTGTGTCTCATTCTGCATCAGGAGAGGTAACTTCTTCATCATCAGTCCTTTGAAATCTTAGAATGCAATATATTTCACTCTAATTTGACTCAAGCTTTCTCCTCTTTGTTGGGGGAATGTAAACATCCTTTAATAAACAAGGCCAGATTATTTTTTGTTTGGAAATAACAAGTAGAAAGAATATGGACTCTGGAACCAGAGGACCTAGATTCAAATCCCCGTTCTGGCACTATCTGTGTGACCTGGGCCTTAGTTTCCTTATTTGTAAAATGAAGGGGTTGGATTAGATGGCCTCTGATATCATTCTAGCCCTCCTTTATGAACCTATAACTAATATCCATTTGCTTGGTATCTCCTCAGCACTTTACACAGTGTTTTTCCCATAAGGGAAGGAGCTATGATTTTTACTAGTTTAGGGAGCACCCAGAGTGGAGCAATTCCTCCACAAAGGCAGATTAAAAATCTATCCATGATTTAGTGGATAAATCCTAGGAAATGAGCATGTAGAAGCTAATTGACTTCCCTAGGGTAGCATAATGCCTGAGGCAGGATTTGAACCTAGGTCTTCCTAACTCTAACACTAGTTCTGTTTCTCCTATATACCAAGCTACCTCTGCCTAAAGTGGTACTTAACGAAAGGCTACTAAATAAATAAATTCCATAGGGATTACACTTCCTGCATTTAATATGACAAGCTTTGAGAGGGGAGATCTCCACTCTTTCTCCCCTCTCTCTCTCTCCTGACAGACTTAACCCTCTATTACATTTTACAACTGACAGAAGCAATTTTTTTACATTTGCTAATAATCATTTACTTCTTCACTTCATTTATCACTGTTATCACCTTCACTAATGAATTTTAGGAAAGTTGTTAATTAGCATAAGAAAACTGATTGGAGCTTTTAATAATATTTCCTTAATATCTCAAATTCCACTTAAATCAAGTCTTTGTGGAATTGACATTTATGAAATTATTTAAACATCAAATCCTTATGCTTTAATTTTAAACACGATAATGTTATCTGTATATAAAAATAATGATGCCAACTCATTGTCAGAAACATATGTTTTAATGTTTATTTGTTTTGAATTTTTTCTCTAATGCTGGGGGCAGATTTGCACCACTTCATCCACATCTTCTCATTAAGTTCCCTATTGACAAATGCCACACAATGCTGAGGTGGCTGCTTTGGATTGTGGGTGCAGCCCAAGCAGAACAAACTGGCTTGTACACGGAACAATCATTGACCTTGGCCTTCATTCTACTAGCTTGGCTAACCAGTTACACACTTGAATGTGGCATTACACATTTTGTGAACCATTTTCATGTAGGGATACAACTCAAATATGAAGTTCTCCTTGGTAGCTATTTTATGAGAACCGTCCCAAAACAAAGAACAAGATTAAGTTCAAATTTGTAATAGTCTTAATGAATTTTCACTTTTTTCTTTACTAAAAAACCCAAGATTTATATATTTGATTTGATCTTTATAATACCATGAAATGCTAGAACATCTTTCTAAAGATCAAATTTCTTTATGTGTAGTGTGCTTTTATAACTACGCCTAATATAAGGTCACCAAGTAATGGAGGAAAGGCAGAAAAAAAAAGGAATTAATTTCCTTCTCTTTGGTTTATTTGGGATGATGAGCCCTGAGAAGAATGCTTCATACAAATGTCATTTCATGTTGGCTGATGGAATGGGGGTGAAAAAGGGAGGAAAAAAGACTGTCCATGACAGCGAATGGGAGACAATGTCCTATAATCAGGCTGTAGGTTATACTAATATAAATGTGACCCAAAATGATACCTTGTTTTTCCAGATAAACAGATTATAAAATTCATGTTGATGTATACAGGATTAACCCATATAAATCAGTCATCATCCTGGGAGGCAATATCTGTGGAAATGCAAACTGGCAACTGCCCCATCAGGTGCTACTACCATAGTTACTGAAGACTCAGAAAAGAATGTTCTGGTCACCAAAATCCTTGGTATTGTCAAACGATTCAATATCAAATCCTAATATTATTTTTCAGAAATGGCATTTTCTAAAAGATACATTTATTTTGCCTCTGCAACCTAAGTACCACAGAGTGTTTCCATGTGACTTGAGGCTGAAACCATGCATTTATCTCCCCCAGTGTCTCTCCATTAGAATGTGAGCTCCCTGAAAGCAGAGACTGTGACTTACTCTATGTAACCCTCGCACTTGGGGTATTAACATTAACTGTTAACTAATACATTATGCCTGAATATTTGGTCGCTTTTCACTAAAATAGAAGCATCACAAAAAGCAGTTCTCACTACTAGTGTATTTTTCTTAGGTGAAGAAGGAAATTGCTAACTGGAGAAAAAAATCTAGTACCATTTGATAACTATGCAGTAATAAGAGTAATTAATATGTCAGTAGTGCTGGCAAAGTTGTGAAGGAAGCCTGCTGTTTAGGGAGCCCCCTCCTTCCCTCCTTTAGCATTTCCAAACTCTCTTTTTTTAACCTCCTCCCAGGCATTTAGCATCCTCAAGTTGCTTCTTAGTTATCTCCCCCTCTCTTATAATCCACTTGGCTCTATCCTCCTGTGGAGACAGCCCCCTGGTCAGCCTGCTCCAGTCCTTTCCTTATTTTTTAAAATTAAAGTTTTATTCTTTAATGAACAGAAATTGTTTTTTTCTCCCTTTAGTCCATATCCCATTGGAGGGGGAAAAGAAAAAAAAAACAAAGTTCTTGTAACAAATGTTGCATAGTCAAGCAAAACAAATTCCCTCATTGACTGTTCATTTTTGAATGAGACTAAATGTCTTGTTCTACAACCCAAATTGATCACTTCCCTGAAAGGAGAAGAATAGCATACATCATTGGCCCTCAGGGATCATAGATTGTCATTGCCTTACTCATAATTCTTACAACTTTCAATGTTGTTTATTGTTATAATGTTGATATTATGGTGTAGATTATTCTTCTTGGTTCTGCTCATTCATTTATCAGTTTATAAAAGTCCTCAAAATAGTCTTTATGTTATTGATTTTATAGTATAAATTGTTTTTCCAATTCTGATCACTTTACTCTGCATACGTATGTATGCTTTCCATTCCATGTCTTATTGAAATTATTCCTTTCCTTAGTTTTTAAAGCACAATAGTATTCTATCACATTTATATACTACAATTTGTTCTGCCATTTCCTAATTGATGATTACGTTTCTCTAAAATATAAAGGTACCTTTCCAGAGTTCCAAAGCTGAATTCAAAGAAAATTGCATTGAAATCTATCTATTCCTAGCAGTGAAGCATGCATTGGTACAAATCCAAGGAATATATTTACATCTAAATATTTATGTTTAAAAGCTATATCCTTTGGTCTGGGTTGAAGACATATTTTACTATTGTTGCCATCAATACATTGGGGATGGAATGGAATTTGCATTATCAAAAAAGTTGTTTTGATTTTATTTTTATGAGCGAGAAACATAAATTGATAAATCCACCTCATTTTGAAATTTTAAAAACTTTAAATTAAATACAGCACATATTTAAACATTGCTTCCTAGCCTATGGGTTTGGACTACAGATCTTTAGGAAATAGTAATTTCAGTAACAGATCCTCGTGTGCATATATGCAACCACCCTATCATCTTCCCCTTTTTAATTTTTTTTCAACCAACAGATATTCAATCAGCAGATACCAATCTGCTGCCATATAGAATTTGTCAGATTTAATGCATTAAAAAGAGAACCTCGTATTCCAAAGGCTAGGAACCACAGCTTTAAAATACATAAAATTCATACTATGACTAGTTATTTGAGGAAAAGAAGAGGAAGAAGGAAGGAAGGAAGGAGAGAAGTCGAGAGCTATTTAAAGAAGTGGAGAATAACATGTAGAGAGAAGATAGAAGAGAAAGAACCAAAGTTAGGAGGGAAAGTTGAAAAGAAGATTGGATTACATTATGAGTTGAGTATCAGTCAAAGTAATCTGTGTATTCAGGCTTTGAAGTATATATTCTGTGGCTTAGAATCCTTAAAAATCTATCATGTCCAGGAACTATATCTTCAGAAGTAAATGTTAACTCTGTTTTACCTTTAAATTAGACAACTCATATGTAATTCTGTCTAAGCTTGGACCTAGAGAAAGTTGAAAAGATATGCCAGTGTAGCAATGGGGGAATGAAGTGTGTGAAATATCGCATACTCACATTCTGTTAATATGTTGTTTGGTTTGTCTGTTCTGTTTTTTTTTTCCTGTCCTTTTTTAATCTTTGATTTAAAAAAAATAGTGACTATTTAAGTAGGGGGGAAAAGGGGAGAAGGGTTGAATGTACTTTGTTTTTAACAAGGCTTCCAATTTTTTAAAATTGACAGTTCCTTGAAATCCAGTAATATGGTTTTAGGTTCATAATTCAGTATTCATTTTGTCTAAAACCAACTAAATTATCATGGTAATTATAGGAAAATATGAAGACTGACTTCAGACTCAGAAGACCTCAATTCAAATCCCACCACCATTCTTAAATACAACCTTGTTCAAGTCACTTAACCCTAAGTTTTAATTTCCTCATCCATAATATAAGGAGCCAAAATGCATTATATGGTCTCTAGTGTGCCTTCTAGTTCTAAATCTATGACCATATATAAATTGAAATGAACAATTTGAAGATACGTGTATGGGTGTTTGTGTGTATACATACACACATAGGAGAGCTAGATGGTGCAATGGATAGAGCACTGAGTTTGGAGTCAAGAAAATTTATCTTTATGGGTTGAAATTCAGCATCAGGCACTTAGTAGCTATGTGACCCTGGGAAAGTCACTTAATTCCATTTGCCTCAATTTCTTCATCTATAAAATAAGCTGAAGAATGAAAAGGCAAACCATGCTAGTATCTTTGCCAATAAAAACCCAAATGGGGTCTCAAAGAGTCAGACATGACTGAAAAACCACTGAACAACAGTAGCAGCAGCAACTGCATATAATATATAACATATGTCTGTGTATGTATGTATGTACATATGGTATGAATGCATATGTGTGTGTATTTTTAAAGGAATAAAAATAAAAATTTAAAGGAATAAAAAAAAGAAAAAAGAAAAAAATTTTAAAGGAAAAAAAAACTTAAAAAAAACTAAGCACCATGGTAACCACTGATATGATGTGGAAATAGTTCTGTTTTGATAACTGTTAAGTGGCATTCTATTGCTCTCCTGCAAATATTTGTTCAGTCACTGAGCACTGAGCTAAATACAAATTGGGGCTCAAATCTGGATGTTGTTTTAACTAGCTAAGTACTGTATCATTTAAGCTATGGCCTCTCAGCACCTGGGCCAGCACTCTTTGCTTTGCATAATGTTGCCAGCAAGGAAGACCATTTAACAGACTTCATGAATTATCCACTTTCTACTTTGTTACCTTGTCTATTAAAATTTATAAAATGCCTTTGAGGCAGCTATGTCGTATAATGGTTACAGTTCAGTATCAGAAAAACCCAAGTTCAGAATCAGCCTCACACTTTCCAGCTGCCAAGACATACTTGCCTAACCTCTGTGAAGATTGGATTCTAATCTCCCTTACACCTCTCTCAGCCTCAATTTCCTCATCTATAAAATGAGGATAATAATAACTTCTACTTCATGGGATTGTGAAGGCCAAATAAGATAATACATATAAAGTGCTTTGCAAACC
This sequence comes from Monodelphis domestica, assembly GCF_027887165.1. NCBI lineage: Eukaryota > Metazoa > Chordata > Mammalia > Didelphimorphia > Didelphidae > Monodelphis > Monodelphis domestica. Next base: position 430,141,964 of record NC_077229.1, read on the forward strand.
ATAAAGATCTATATAAATGTTAGCTTTTATTTAAATTAATAGATCCATGTGATTGATCACAGTAAAAAGGATTCACCAGAAAATTCATTTAAATAGTAAGAAATAGAAGTGCATTATCTTGTTAACTTGAAGAGAGACCTAATTCTATATTTGCTCATTCTTCTCCCTATAGCACTTACATCATCAGTGTAAACTAGATATTTAATATTATACTTATATTTAATTTTATAATGATATTTGATATCATTATATATATGATATATGATGATATAATGATATAATGATATTATTAATGATATTTAATATTATACTAATAATATACTTAATATTTATTAAGCACCAATTTATTAAGCACCAATGTAAGGGACTCTATTAGATACAGAATGAATTGAGGTGGATAGTATAGCCCCTGGTGGTGAACCAATGGTAGGCATGCCAGAGGGGGGCACTCAGAGCCCTCTCTGTGGGCATGCATGCTGTCACCCTAGCACAGAGTTCACCAGAGTTCATTACTAGAAAGCCAGAGGGAGGAGGGGGCCAGGCTGCTCCCCTCCCCCTCTCCAAGTATGCCTGCAAACATTTCTCACATCACGCATCCCTCCAAAAAGTTCACCATCACTGGTCTAGCCTACATGCATTTTACTATGATATAGACATTTCTATAATCTAGCTACATTTGGAATAATGTAAATATTCTTTGGAATTTCCCCTATTTTATTCCTTAAGGTGTATCCATCTTTTTTCCTCAAATGGATTATATAGTTATTGATATCACAATGTCATATTTCTGTCATTTCATCTCTCTGTGGCTTCAGTTTACTTCAGTTTACTCATCTGTAAAATGAGGTTGCACTAGATTACCTGTATTGTCCTTCCATCTCTATAATCCTATGATGGTTCATAGCTATAATAGATCAATTAGTAGGAACTAAAAATATTCAGTGATTTTTTTTTTGGTTCATGGGCTCCTTATATAATGGAGATACAAACTAAGAACCCTGTGATTTGCCCTTGATTCACGCCAAATTCTGAAATAATGTCACCTTCTCTAGTATTGTAATCCCTAGTAGTGGAAAGGAAAGAGTTATGTTAATATGGGATTCTGAACAGATGTTTCTGATTCTCAGGGAGAGGTCAGAGTTGTGAGTACAAGAACTTTCTATGGAGGACAAGAACTTTCTATGGAGGAGAGGGCAGAGAACAGTAGGAATCCTTCTATCCCAGTTCATTTTGGTCTTTATTTCTTCATTTTGCCTTTTGGTTAAATAGCAAAATGAATAACTTGGAAGACTTGACTATCAAGAGCTTATGAAATGGGAGTGAACAAAGTAACTGTGAACTCTGCCTTGTTGGGAGAGTGAGTAGAGTCTTGCAATAAACAATGCTCATTTGTATCTCATGGTTTCATTGATAGGCCATTGGACATTCCCACTCAAACTATGACTGTGTAGTACTTATTTCTGTGATGTGTGTCTTGAATGAAAAGAATTAAGTTGACTAGGAATATATTGTTTCTGAATATGTCTAAACAAAGTCTTCTTCCCTTTTCTCCATGTGTGGTTATAAAATTATTGTTGTGGTAAATGGTCACATACTCTTGCTTAGCCTATGAACTAGGAAGAGTTTCTCCTGTAGAGTAGTTCCTTGATGAATGAAAAAAAAAAAAGGTACCTTCCTCATGTGCAAGGAGTGGACTTAGGGAAGAGAGAAGGAAACTTAACAGAAGATAAGGTTTTGGTTTGGTTTGGTTTGGTTTGGTTTATTTCCTCCCTTGACTCAGATAATGACTTGGTGAATGTGTCCTGTAGTTCCATGTTGGCATTCTGTTTTCTTGGAAAAATGAAGATGTTTTGTGTTCCAAGTAATTTGACTGAAGTGGATCAGTCAATTGATAAACATTCATTATGTGCCTATCATGTTCCAGGAATTGGACTGGGTGGTTCTGGGGATATAAAGACAAAAATGAAAGAACTCTGTCCTCAATGAGTTTACATTCTAGTGGGGAGATACAAAATTGATAGGGAAGTGGAAATCAAGGAAGGGCATTTTACTCTAGTTCACAGGTACTTTTAAATTATTTTTATTTGTTAATAAAATTTTCAATAATTGTTTTCTGACATTTTGAGATCCATATTCCCTCCCTTCTTCTCATTCCTCCCCCTTCCCCACAAGATGGCAAGTAATATGATATAGGTTGAACATGTGTTCTTATGTAATATATATTACCATGTTTCCATGTTGTGAAAAAAAGAAATATATTGCTTACACTAGAGAACAATTCAGGGAGGAAAGCAAATTAAGAGATTCCTAAAAGCAAGCAAGTCAGAGATTCTTAAACTTTTTTTGTGTCCTGGATTCCTTTGGTAGTCTGGTATAACCTGTGGATCCCTTCTTAGAATAATGTTTCTAAATGCATAAAATACAAAGGATCACAAAAGAAAACAAATTAAAATGAAATAGAGTCATCAATATACTTAAGTTTCTGAATCAGGTTTAAGCTGTCAAGGGAGTAGAGGCAGAGATAGATCAATAAAGCATTTATTGTGCTTATTCTGTGTAAGATTGTCAGTTTTAACTTGATTTTTGAGGGAAAGGGATGATATGTGTGTAGTACCAGGGCAAGAAAAGTGTTCTGGATAGATCTTGTAGACCTAGGAAATGAATGGCTAAGATTTGAAGTATGGTGTGGGGCCAATTAAATTGAATTTCAGTTGTTTAGTCATTTTTCATTCATATATGACTCTTCTTGATCCCATTTGGGGTTTTCTTGGAAAAGATACTGGAATGGTTTGCCATTTCCTTCTCCAGCTCATTTTATAGATGAGGAACTAAAGTGATTAGGGTTAAGTGACTCATCCAGAGTCACATAGCTAATAAGTATCTGAGTATGGATTTGAACTCACAATTATGAGTCTTCCTGATTCCCAGTACTTTATCTATTGTACCATATAGCTGTTCCTATCATATAAAGTAGAAGGGAGTTAATTGCAAAATACTTAAGAACGTATATTAGAATTACAAAACCAAAGACTATTAGATAATGTTTGATCTGGAAGAAACTTTAAAGACCACTTCGCCCAACATTCTTGTTACAGTCAAGGAAACTAAAGACCAAAAATGTGAAGGTCCCATACAAATTTTAATTGTCAAAGAGCTTTTCTTGATTTAAGTAGAAATCTGTCTCTGAAACTTTGACCCACTCCGCCTGGGTTCATGCTTGAAACAAACAAAACAAGTCAAAGTCACAACTAAGCAAAGCCGATCTTATCACAGCCCTTTGAATATCTGGGATAGGAAATGGGCAGCAAAGTCAAATAATGGATTGAGCACTAGACCAGAATCCATAAGACCAATCTTGCATCAGACATTTATTAGCTATGCTACCCTGGACAGATCATTTAACTTAATTTCTTCATCCATAAAATAGAGATGATGATAGCATCTATCTTACAGAGTGATGTTAGGATCATATAAGATAATCTATATAAAGTGTTCTGCAAACCTTAAAGAGATATATAAAAGTTAGATTTTATTATTTCCTCGGTATAAGGAGTTCACTATACCAGTCCATGTTAACCACTTTCTCTGTTACTTATAGTCTTAGTGAGCTGCCTAAATGAAGTGACACCCCAGGTCACACAGCCAGTAGGCATTAGAGGCAAGAACATGATGCTGCCATCTCTGTGATTCTGGTAGCTCAGATTTATGTCTTAACTTAAAATCCAAAATGGAATCCACTTCTTCATGGAAGGTAATACAAAATATAGATCATTTTTAATGACTATGAAAGACACAGGAAAAATAGTCACAAGTTAGTGACTTTATGGGAATGAATTAATTTCCATAAGCGTATCCTTGTTTGAGAATCCTTTCTCCTGGCAACTCTCCACATTACCAGCATCCCATATGTTCTGTGTGAAATTTTGTTTCTTCAAACATACAAAAGAGTGGGGAATGTTTTTTTATTCTTCTGGAACAGGCACTAATATGAAAAGTTCTCCTGTCTATCCTTTTGTAAGCTTGGTCCCAGCTCTGGTCAAAGGTTGATGACTTTCCTTTGATTTGTTTTCTAACTGCCCCCCCCCCCCCCCCCCCCGCTTCTGTGCCTCTCTCTTAACTTCATCCCTTTCCCATTCCCATCCCCACTTCATTTCTATTGATTTTTAGCTTATTTCTTTTGTGGGAGCCAGTGATTCATAGGATCATAGACTTATATCTGAAAGAGACCTCAGAGGTCATCTAGTCTAACTCTGTCTAGTGTGAAGCAAGCTCTCTGGACATTTCCTGCCCTCCAGTTGCTCCCTCCTCCTTCCTTCCCTCCTCCCCCATTGCCCTATGGCTTTTGACTTTTACAAGTGATGGCCTGGTGATAATACATTTCATTTTGTATTAAGGAATATGAGTTATTGTTCTCATTAAATGCCACAGGTAAAGGGCACCCTGATGTAATCCAAGTTTATTATTAATACTGATAGGCAGAATCTGAAGCCTCCAATATCATGGGCTCAAATTACTTCCCATTGAAAGTTCCCCTCCACAAGCACTGGCCAGTAGAGTTTGTCAGAGAAGTCTTTGTGGTTGATCCATTGGCAATCATGAGGAGGCAAAGATTGTCTTTGTCTCTACCATTCTTCTTCTCCATGTCCACATAAAACTCAGAGGAACCCCAGGAACCACACATGATTCAGATCACTTCCATCTTCCCTTCAAAATAATCCACCAACAAGATCTCTCTGCCACTGCTCTAGAGAGCACATCAAAGTCCCATTCAAATTTTAATTGTCAAAGAGCTTTTTTTTTTTTAAGCCCTTACCTTCCATCTTGGAGTCAATACTGTGTATTGGCTCCAAGGCACAAGAGTGGTAAGGGCTAGACAATGGGAGTCAAGTGACTTGCCCAAGGTCACACAGCTGGGAAGTGTCTGAGGCCAGATTTGAACCTAGGACCCCCTGCCTCTAGGCCTGGCTCTCAATCCACTGAGCTACCCAGCTGCCCCCTCAAAGAGCTTTTCTTGATTTAAGTAGAAATCTGTCTCTGAAACTTTGACCCACTTCTCCTGGTTTCATCCTTGAACCAAACAAAACAAGCCTACCCTTTCCCACACAGCAGCTTTTTAAATAATTGAATTTAAATAATCTTTAAATAAATAATTAAATAAACATTCAGATCTGAACCAATTATGGAGTTTGAGGTGAATGACTTTCCCAGGCCCACACAGTTAGTGAGTGCTAGACAAAAAACTAGAATATATGGTGTTGTGCCCTTACTTATAGTGACATTATCCTTCCAGCTGTGGTTCCACATTGACTCTGAGTTTTTCATGTAGGTGATTTTGATATAAACCCCATGTTTCCTGCCAGACAGGAATTTGGCATCAGGAGTACCAGGGACCTGAGTACAGATAGGCTGATGTAATCTGAGCTTTGGCAACATGCATAGACCTTTGGAATTCAATGTCTCAGTGTTCAGTTTACCAGCTGTTAAATAACAAAGGCTAAAAGCAAAAACGGTGGTTCAACTTTGCCCTTTTGTTAAGACATACTACATGTCGGCAAGCTCTAAGTCCTTGTTGATAGGGTTTCTAATGGTTTAGAAATACTAAGTATTTATAATATACTGTATACGATATTATATATGTTATATTACAGTTATGACGTTGATAGATTATGTGACATGTAATATATTATATATACTATCATTTATCATAGAATACATAATAGAATTTATAATGCTTAGAATTAAGGAATAACAGTTCCTTTTGCCTTTTTACAGTATTCATAGTAAAATTCATGGCTATCTGGTTACTCCCTCTGTTGGCATAAATCACAAGCTTTCCATGGCATGGTACATCTCTGCTTTGGCACAGGCTTTCTCCCATGCCTAGATGTACCTCCTCCTTCCCTCTGTCTCATAGAATCTCATTCTAGTAAGTTAATCTTTAAGGCAATATTGCCTGATCCACAGGAAAGACTGAAGGTAGAATGGTGATGGCTTGATTTTATAGAACATCCACTCTCAGTTGATCCTTCATTGGACCTAACTTCTCAGTTCTATAGCAAAGGGGCCTTTTTAGATGTTCCCAAAGCTCTTGATGAGTGCCTTTAAACAACACTAAATTTCTTTTTAGGCTTCATTCTTTACTGACCCACATTCTTATCTCCACTCTCACACCTTTCTATTGCAATCAATTGGGAAAAACAAGGAAGAGAAGATGGAAGTAAAGTCAAATTTTGCTCAGTTAAACAGCATCTAGAGGTTGCACAATGGATAGATCACTGGATTTAGAGTCAGGAAGGCATGAGTTTAAAGCTAGCCTCAAACACTTGTTAACTGTATGACCCTGAACAAGTCACTCAACTTCTGCTGCCTTAGTTCCCTCATCTGTAAAATGAATATAATGGCACCTATCTCCCAGAGTTACTGAGGACAAAATAAAATTATATTTGTAAGTACTTTTCAAAACTGTAGTGTGCTATATAAATGCAAGCTATTATTAAATATGAAGCAGATATTAGGTAAGTGATAAACTGATTCTAAAACCTTTCTTAATAGCTTAATGTTTAATTTATCATTTAATTTAAGGTTGGTTTCTTCTTCAATCTAGAATTTTAGACATCAATGCTTAAATCCATCAGAATGATCAAAGTGCAGATATTGACACTTTAAGATTAGTGTTCCTTCCCTGTGACTTCCCTCATCATTCTAATCATGCAAGACCTTGCTGATATTAAGAGTTTTTCTGCCTATCATTGCCAAATAGGCTTCAGAATAAAATGAGCTTCAAGACATTGTTATTGTTAGATGAGTCCTTCCAGATTTAACTGGGATCGCAGAGTTGGAATGGATATTAGAGAACATATCATCTAGCTCCTTCAATTTCTAGATCATCCAATCATTAATTATTTATTTATCTATTTAAAACTTCTGCTTCTTTTCCTAAAATAAATACCATGTGTTGGTTTCAAGGCAGAATAGCTTAGCAATGGGAATTAAGTGACTTGCTAAGGGTCATACAACTAGGAAGTGTCTGAGGCCAGCTTTGAACCCAGGATCTTCCATCACTAGGATTGGTTCTCAATCCACTGAGCCACCTCGCTGCTCCCCAGCAAGGATTTATTAAGGATCAGGCATTGTACTAAAGCAGCTAGGTGGTACCATGGATGAAGTACTAGGTCTGGAATCAAGAAAATTCATCTTCCTGAGTTCAAATCTGGCCTCAGATACTTAGTAGCTATGTGACTGTGGGCAAGTCACTTAACCTTGTTTGCTCCAGTTTCCTCTTCTGTAAAATGAGCTGAACAAGAAAATGTCAAATCAATCTGGTATCTCTGCAAAGAAAACCCCAAATGGGTTGGACAAAACTGAAACAATGACTGAACAAAAGGCATTGGCACTTGGTATATATAGATGCAAAAATGATAGGTCCTGCTCTCAAGAAGTTTACATTTTAGTGGAGGAACCAGCATATAAACCTATGTGTGTATATATATATATATATATATATATATATATATATATATATATAATAAAAGCAGCTAGATGCACAATGTTGGAAGTATTGTTAGGATTATCTGACCAGAGATACTTACCAGTTGTGAGACCTTGAGCAAGTCCCTTAACCTTTATTTGCCTTGGTTTTCCAATCTGTAAAATGAGGATAACACTCCTTCCTGAGGCTGTTATGAGGATAAAATGAGATAATAATTATAAGGCACTTAATATAGTGTTTTGCTTATAGTAAATGAAATAAATATTGGGGCAGCTAGATAGCACAGTGGATAGAGTGTCAGGCCTGGAGACAAAGAGACCTGAGTTTATATTTGACTTCAGATACTTACTAACTATATGATCTTAGGCAAATCATTAACTCTGTTTGCCTCAGTTTCCTCATCTGTAAAATGAGTTAGAGAAGTAAATGGTAAAACATTCTAGTACCTCTGCCAAGAAAACTCCAAAAGGGGTCACAAAGAGTCAGACATAGCTGACAATTGTCAGAACAATAACAAAATATTTTTTAAAATAAATCCAAGGTGATTTAGTAGGGAGACACACTCCAAGTTGGGGAAGATCAGAAAAGGCTTTATATCAGACACTCTATTTGAACTGAGCTTTTAAATAATCTAAGGATTCTAGGAGGTGGTCAGGAGCAAGTATGTCTGGGCAAAGGTATAGAACAGGGACTACAGAAGCTGTTCCCAGGTTCTATCTCCATAAAGGTTGATTCCCTGGATGACGACTGGGGATTAGGTTGGAAGCAGGATCAGTGGTCTATTTCCAAGGGTTCTTAGATTTATCTGCTAAAATTGGTCAGCAATTGGAGTTGGTGATAAGAATGGCAATTTCAGTCTTTAATTTTTTTTTCAATTAACCAAACTCAATTTACTCTCCCTTTCACCTTCCTTTCACCACTACCACCAGTGGAAATGAAAAATGAACCCCTTCTAACAAATATGCATTGTCAAGCAAAGCAAGTTCTTAAGCATTGCCGTGTCCAAAAAATGTCTCATTCCATTACAGGGTGTGGATGATATGCTTTTTCAACTGTTCTCGGGTATCATAATTGGTCATTGTGTCAATCATAATTCCTATGGTTATAAGATTCATGTTCTTTCCCTCCCCTCCTCCCATAGCCAACATGCAATTCCACTGGGTTTTACATGTATCATTGATCAAGACCTGTTTCCATATTATTAATATTTGCACTAGTGCGATCACTTAGATTCTACATCCCCAATCATATCCCCATCAACCTCTCCATCATTTCTTGTTTGGGCCACAGAAAGAAAGTAAAAATTCCACAGAATGACACATGTCTTATTTTTCAATTCAGGCAACATTTTCTGAATGCCTACCATGTAAAGATGCTTACTGAGATAGGTTATTTAAAAATATATTCTTAAGCAACCTGGCATCTATTTGCTTTTCCTTCCTAAATATTTTATAAGCTCCTCAAGGTTCAGAGCTGGACCTCCTGTTGCTTCACCTTTTCCATATCTGCACAGTAAATAGATTTGACTTGGGCCCTAGATCTTTCCAAAGCAGCATTTGGGGAGTTCCAGGCTCCCAGGCAATTTTTGGATCTCTGGTTTGAGGCTCCTGGTGCCACATTTAACATTTCACCTATCACCAGAGTGCCTTGTCAGGTCTCATTAGAAGGATGTAACATCTTGCTTCCTTAACTCTGCATTTCTGAAAGGCATTCCCTCCTTGTGCTGCCTCTTAGATGATTTAGTAAGGATTGGGTTGATGCTAGGATGATTAGGGGAAATGACTGAATATCATTTCTATTTTATCCTACTTCTAGTTTAGGTAGGGAAAGTTTTACAGGTATATAGAATGACAGAATCTGAATTACGATAGAGGAAAAATCCTAAGGCATGTGTTCTGCCAATAGTTATGGCTTATTCCATAATTGTCCATGATAAGTCAAAGAACCTTCTTCCAGAGGCTAAAGTGATGCAATGGATAGAATACTGAATCTGGAGTCAAAAAGACCAGAGTTCAGATCTGGCTTCAAGTTATTTACCAGCTTTGTGAACCCAGGCAATTCACTTGACCAATCTGCCTCAGTTTTCTCAACTGTAAAATGGGAGGAAGTACCTATCTCACAGTCATTGTGAGATAATAATTTAAAGGGATTAATGCAATGCCCAATAAATGGCAGAAGCTTAACAAATGCTTATTTCCTTTCTCCCTTCCCTCCCTCCAGATAATCAGCAGAAATAGGGACTTCCACTAAAGTCCTGTCCTAACACCTTACCACCCTGTATAGAAGTGAGTTTGTGTTCTCAAAGACAATACTAGCAGGAGAGTCTCTTTTTGTCTTTGTATCCTGGCACCTTTGTACCACTAGCATAATTGGCACATAGCTTGTACTTTAAAAAACCAAATAGGGAGTTCTCCATGAAGAACGCTTCCTGCCATTGCAGATCAATAGTTCTACAACTTCTAATCTTAGAGAGTTGATGGAGCACTGATGGGTTAAGTTCTTGTGCAGAGTCACATTGAGTGGCAGAAAGGATGAGGACACATTTACCCAGACTCCAATACCAGCTCTCTAACCCTCTCAGCCCAGTGCCTGTTGTAGCTTACATATTAGGCTCAGCCTGATACCCACCTAGCCAGGCTGGGGAAGGCTTCTCTCTGCCCTCCTCCATCCAAAGCTGCACATCAGCTGAGGATGTCTGATTTTTGGCCACAGCAACTCATCAAGACCATCCATTTTATGAAGGCATAGAGAGCTTGTGTGTGTTAGTAGAGAAAGTTCCCACACCAACAAAAGCCACGGATATTTTAAATGTCGAAGCACACGGGGGCCCTCAGATATAGAGGTGGGGGTTAGATTGGGAAGAGTGATGGATTCGAAGTCAGAAAAACCTGGGTTTTCATCCTATTTCTGCTATTATTAGCTATGTGACTCTGACCTAGTTATTTAATCTGAGTCTCTGCTTCCTCCCGTATAAAATGGAGATAAAAATGTTGTTGGTATGTACTTCACAGTGAGGAAATTCAGCTGAGATAAAGTGAGTAACATTTTGTAAGCTCTAAACTAATAAATATGTAAGTTCATACATGCACATATGTATTTGTATGCATGTATGTGTATAGAGAGTATATCACTTTAAAGTTTACAAAATACTTTGCTCACTTTTTCTTCAATTAAATATTTATGTGTCTGTCTGTAAATATATGTATGTATGTATGTATATTTGTGTGTGTACACATATGTGTTAGGGGTGTGCTGGAGCCAGCTCCTATTCTTAGTGAGAGCCAAATGCAAAATTTTCAGTAAGACCAAGAAACTGACAAACCCTAAAAATCAAGACTTGAATTATTGTTTTGTTGATAGTCTAGACTTAAGAAAGCGACGGAGAAAATTTGAACCATGCAGATTACACTTAAAAGTATTTCTGGAGAGTAGGTTGTTAGTTACCAGAAACACCCCTAGTAAGTAAACAAACAGATAGAGGAATAAATAAATACATAAATAGATGTGGTTATATATACATGCACAGATCTATAAATATTTTGTGTATATGCACATAGGAGGCATACACGTGTGTCTATGCATATTATAATACCAAGTCTATTCCCAAATCCTTTCTCAAACAAAGGCTGGAACTCCTGAGTTCCATTACATAAGCTTTTCAAATTTTAGCCCTATCTGTTCCCTGTGTATCAGCCTACAAATGCTAGGATGTTACCAGTGAGAGAGACTGATAGGCTGGAGGCTATAACATAGTTTATTTTTCATAAGGTCTTCTAAGACTAACTGTTGCTATGTATGATTGTCCTTTTTCAAAGAGGACCGATGACATCACAATGAGAGATACCTTGACTTGTGCATGAATTAGACTTAAGTGAGGCAGGGTTGCACAGTCAGCTTCACTCTATCTTCGAGAGACAAGTCCAGTGGCAAGATAAAAGGAAGCACTACTGGTGATGGCTTGGAAGCCAGTGGATGACCTTGGCTTCTTCAATGTCTGACCAAGCTCCAAGCATTTCACAGTGCCTGCTTTAACCACTTCTTCATGGCCCTTGGAAAAAATTGTTCTCATTCATCCGTTCTGTCAGGAAAAGTCTTTACATGCTTGAGGAGACATCCTCACCTCCACCAACTCACCTACAAATGTTGGTCCATCTGTTGCCCTTAACCTGGTCTAGCCCATCTGCTACGATGGTTTACTAGGCTGTGGTTGCTGCTCTTGCTCGAGCTTCTTAAAGCGTTGAGTGAGAATTAGGTGAGATTCGGACACCAGAGGTGGACAAGCAGCCCTGAAAGGGGATCAATGAGCCCTCACATGGGAGGTGCTACTCCTCCCTCAATGCCTCATACATACATACATTTGAATATACAATAGATATAGCTTGTATCGATATCAACGTGTAAAATGCAAGAACTAGCTATATAGACATCATTCTGCATGAGAGGTCTCATGTAAGAGGTGATATGTTGACTAATCATGTTTAGCTCTCCCTCGAAAGGAAACTTTCCTTAGAACAACCCACCTTCTAAGGCACATAGTCAAAGCATTTTGTTTGTTTGATTGATTGAGATCTATTTCAGTTGATAGAAACTGCTCATTTCCATTTCATGTCTATCTCTCTGGCTATTCACCTGCCATCATCTAAAATGAATTATTCTTATTTAGATCTTACAGAAAAAATAAATGTGCCTCCAGCCATCATCAGTCTCCCTCACTGGTAACATCCAAAACTGTTTGTAGCCTGTTGCATAGGCAGATGTGGGTAACATTGGAAGGCTTACATTGTGGAATTCAGGAGTCAGAGCAATTGCTTGACAAGGGGGGAAACAATCGGTTTAAGGAACGAGGCCATTTCCCTTTTGGTCAGTAAAGCTTGAATAATAACAGGCTGTTGAACACTCCATGAGAAGGGCAGTGATATGCTAGAATGC